>NC_136065.1:439624883-440224883 GCF_964261635.1 Lissotriton helveticus | reverse complement strand
TACAAGTGGCTCCGACTGGAGCCGCTCAACAACCACTAGGACATGGCGGTGGTAAAGTCATTAGTCCCATCATGATTAATTCTGTGATGGGCAAGCGTCCTCATAATAGGGATGATTTACCATTTTGGTTAGCAGAAAAATTTTAGCAACTCAAGGCTGTTTTTCCACGTACTACCCCGGTTGAGAAACACAGGATCATGACAATAAGTTACCAAAATGTATATCTCCCAATGTAACTGACTCCACCACCTGGGGAACGGTGTTTACTGCCGTTTATTCGCTGTGCATTGGCCCACCCTCCATGACAGTGTTACCGACCGTTTTGAAGAAGGTTCAGGATGAGCACGGTGCTGGATCAGCCCTTGAATTAGGGATGACCTTAGTGGGTATGTTCCCTATAGTCTCAGTTATGATTCTTGCCAATGTCAAAGGTGAGGCAGTTAGCTTACAAGTCCGTCAACGCCTGTCGGCAGTGGCGGACATAGACAAACAGCGGGAGTTGCCGCTTATTATTGCAGATGTATATAAATCATTAAGCCGCAATAGTTTGGGAGTCTGACCTTTTACACAGCCTCCTCAAAAAAAGCCTCCTCCAGAGAAGGAGGGACTTCCGTTCTTTCCTAAGAAGGCTTGGAATAAAAATTAGCAGCAGCAACAAAAGAAACAGGAGTTATGTGCTGGTTCATGTGCCAGTTCCCCTCCTCCTACAACTTCTGAGCGTAGATATAATTTGCGTGACCGCTCTACTATTAAGGACAAGCTTTGTAGCTGGTTCAGGTAAGTAGTTTTTAACCTAAACTGTTATAGACAGGAGCGCAAACAACACACGTTGTTTTTTAGGAAACCCCTCACCCACCTACATGGTAGGTGGCATGCTTCATCATCGGGGCCCTGCCGGACCACCTAATGTAATCCAGCTGTGCTTCAACGCCTGAGTTACAGCGGAGCTGGTGTTGATGTGACAAGAGTGAAGTGCTATGTGAAGTGCAGTTATGTGTTAAAAAAGTCTTTAGGAATGCCCTTATAAAAGTTTTAATGGAAGGGTCCTAAGACTAGGATAAAAATATGTTTAAACGGGATCAGCTTGAGGTTTAACATGTACCTCTGTATAACTTTTTGAGTTTTAGGTCTACTAGTTTCATCCTTCAGGTATGGTAAAGAGGCTTTCGTCAGGACCAAAGTCAGTGCGTGGCATAAATAGGAAAGCCACAGTGATGCAAGTATCAGCACACACCCTAAAGTGTGCTGTGAGTGTAGTGGGACCTTTGTAACTTACCGATTCTTAAAAGAGGAGTACCTGAAAAGGAAAACGTTTGTTAGGTGCAGGTACGTCATGATAAATTAACATGCATGTGTTGCATTGTATTTAGCATTAGTGCTCCAGTACGCTTGGATTGATGGTCTCAAGCATGTGACTCTGTGAAGGCATGCATGATGGTTGTAGCTTAAAATAGCCCTGCGTGGCTACAATGTGCCCCTGTGCTGGTTACTCGTAAAGAAGTCCAATCTTTTATAGAGATTCAGAGATAAGAGTGGACTATGTATGTCGCATGGTGGCACATTGGGTGATAATTACTGACGAGGTAATTTACAAATACTTTTGTTAAAAAACAGTTTTGAGGCTGTTATTTCCAGTGATAGTGCGTGATATTTAGACAGGCGAGGGAACAGGTGACTTAAACTAAGTCTATAACAGTTTAGGTTAAAAACTACTTACCTGAACCAGCTACAAAGCTTGTCCTCATTGTTTTTTGACGTTATACCCAGGGAAAGGGGCAAGTTACTTTTTCCTCACTCTCTAGTTGTTCTCATGTCGCTCTAATATTAAAACACCAAAGAGGTTTTAGGTTCCTGATCTATGTTCTCCTTGTTCCTTTCAGGAAACATCAGATCAACAATTCGGTGGAGGAGAGCAACAGGATCGCAGGCAAGGTGAGACCATGCCACATCAGTGTGATCCGCAGTGCCAGTTTGACATGAAAACTAAACTAGAAGGATCACCTCCATATCGAGCCCCATTTCAGAAGAAAAAGGTTTCTGCATTAACAGCAAAGTATGCCTCGGATGTTGAGAACCATGCCCCTCGATTGGACATGGGCGGTAAAACTCCTAGACAGCACGGCAGAAGTTACCATAGTGAGGGAGGCACTCCACCAATGTTTGGAGGCGAAAGCAACTAACACGTTCATAACAGTGGAAACTGCAGACACACAAGTTGCACCCCCTGATAGGCAATATGAGAAAGGCCTCCAAATTGAAGGTGATATAAAACGTACGATTAAGGCGGTCTTTTGGGACAACCATACATCTTCTTATGACATTTTGTTGGCGGAGGCTGATTGGCCTCCACCATTTGTCTTAGCTTCTTCTCGAGGTGAGGACATAATACTCCCCAACTTTTCATGTTATGTCCTGGAAGAGGCTAAACAAGCTTATGCCTCAGAAAGGGCGTTAGCCCTTGCACCAGCTGTGTACTGTAATCAGGTGGGCTGGGATAAGGAGTCACCAGAACATGAAATCCCTCCATTGACCCATCTTGCACATTAATGGAGAGGAGGTCAGGCACAGGCTCAGTTTTCTCCTCCACACTCTCATCAGTGACAGTAACATGGTCATGTCTGCCCTATCATGGTGGCGTTTCAATCTATTCACATGCATGACCCTATGAGGGTTCCTGGGGGTGCCAAGGTCAACCAAATAGGTAACCTCACCCTTCTTTTCTAAGATTGGATAGGACCCACTCCACTTGTCATGGAGGGCCCTGGGAGTCACAGGCTTCAACACCCACACTAATTGTCCTGGAGTATACTCAGGCATAGTAGCCTTTTGATCATACCAGTGTTTCATGAGCTCCTGGCCTCCAATTCCTGTTTGCCTTGTAAGTGTACTCTGCCATTCTAGATATCAGGCCTAGCACATAGTCAAGCACATTGTCCTTAGCTTCTTTAAGAGGCTTCTCTAAAGACTCACTTAGCAGGCTCAATGGCCCCCTCACAGGGTGTTCAAACAGCAACTCAAAGGGACTGAAACCAACCCCTTTCTGTGGCACCTTCCTGTAAGCAAACAGTAAGCATGGGAGGAGGACATCCCATCTCCTCCTAAGTTTCTCTGACAACCCATTTATCATGCCCTTCAGGGTTTTGTTGAATCTCTCAACAAGACCATTTGCTTGTGGGTGATAGGGGGCAGTGAACTTGTACTTAACACCACACTCATCCCACATAGCAGTCAGATAGCTAGATAGGAAGTCCGTGCCCCTATCTAACACCACCTCTTTTGGAAAACCCACTCTGGTGAACACACCAAGCAGTGCTCTAGCCACCGCAGGAGCATCAATGGTTCTAAGAGGTATGGCTTCAGGGTGCCTAGTGGCATGGTCAACTACTGCTAAGATATACCCATGCCCTGATGCAGTAGGTGGGTCCAGGGGACCAACAATGTCCATCTCCACCCTTTCAAAGGAACCCCAACCACTGGCAGTGGTATTAGGGGAGTGTGGCGCGGTGGAGAAGCAGAAAGGGACACTTATCTCAGTTGTAGGCTCGTTTATTAGGCAACAAAACACAGTCAGGTTGGTTTGTTCTTAGACTGACTACAAAAATAAAAGAAAAATAAGGGGGGGGGTTCCGATAGGGTCCTAGGGGAAACAGGTGATGTCTTCTCCTCCCTCTTATGTCAGAGGGTAATGTGTCCCTTTTTTTATTCTCTCACTCCCTTTGGGCTTATAGGGCAAGGTCCCACCGGAAGGTCAGTCACAAAACATATAAAAGAAGAAAACAAAGAAATATCTTCCTTAAGAAGGCTGTTTTGCTGTGTTTCAGTGTGGTCCAGGGGGAAGGTAGTGAAGGGATAAGTCACTCGTTACCGACACCAGTGCCCTCTTTGTGAGCTGCAGCATTTCCGTGTGCTTCTGTCTGATGAGTCGGTCAGCGCACTCTGCTCCCGCCACCCGCCCCTTCTTTTCCAGGTCCGCACCCTCTTCCCCAGATGGATTCTAAGCGACCCCGTACCTTGTGGAGCCACGTCCCTCCTGGGACGCGGCTGGCTTCTACGTGTGCCGGATGGGGTCCGGCTTTCCGCCTTCGGTTCTTCAGGAGGTTGGTTTCTCCGCGTTCCGGCTCCAGCATCTTCTCCTTCCTAGATTCAGGCTCGGCAGGGTCCTGCAGTCCGGGTCCCACGAAGAAGGTCTGGACAGTTTCCTTTCCTTCCAAGTCCATGCCTTTACCGAACCACACTGCTCCCGTGAGACGACATGCCATTGATTCCTCCTCCTTCATGTAGTCGACCGGATCAGCTGGCCAGGTTACATGATCAGGAAGGTCATCCCCAAGCGTGCTTTCCTTAAAGAGACAGTCCCTGCTCCTTCCCACAGGCACGCTCTGAAAATAGAGGAGAGGACAGGGAGACAGGTAAGGGGGGAAGCTGTCGGATTCTGTTTCAAGTGTTGTTGACGGAGGGGGTAGCGGATCGTCACACACCCCAACCCCAGTCTGTTTACGATCGGGGAACAGGGGAAGTCAAGAAAGGAAGTCCAAATTCCCATTGTCAGACCCTTTTCGGTGGTGGACCTCGAAGGAGAAGGGCTGAAGGGAGAGGAACAAAAGAAAAGGTTAGCCAGTGGATGCTATAGAACACAGCACCTGACCCACTATTCCTTATTTTATATGTCTATCTACTGGGGATACCGAGAGATCTGTGTGCACACTGTCAAGGCACCCACTGTCACAATGCAATCCAATATAGGGACATAGCAATGAAAACAAAAGCATAGGTGCACCACAAGACAACGACAAATATTCAGTCCCTGTCCAAATGTATAATCTTCAAAATGTCTTCTTTTATTTCAACAGGATTAAAACAACGATCTTGATGAATTTGAGCAGCCGACGCTTTTCACCATACACATGGACTTCTTCAGGGCTTGAATGAATATTAAACGGTAACCAAATAGTAGTCAAGCCAACTGGATATAAATATGGCTGATGTGGTAGAATCCTTATTAGAGATTTATTAGGGTCAAAAATAGAAAGTAAGTCGCCTATGATGGGGCGAGAACAGGATAGTAGGTCAGTAAGATAAGACCATCCAAGTCACATGTAATGATAAAACCATCCACTCGTTAATATTGAGTCAAGCTTGTTAGCAACCCTTCGTATCTATAATATATGCACACTAGGGGTTAAGTCCTGATGAATCTGGGTCCTCCCAATATAATGTGGGCCCAGAAAAGTAGCTGTAAGCTGTTACCAGTCTCAATAAACCATGCAGTACAGAGTGAAGCATCTCCCGTTGAATCCTGTCCGAGCGAACTGAAGGGAGAAGAATCAACGTAGTATCCTCTGGTTGTTCCCCTTATTACGGCTCACCCAGAGAAGCGGGGCATGATCTGTATACAAGAGGCGATGGGAACCTTCCATGAAGTACCGCAGCTTTTCTATGGCCCACTTTGGTGCGAGGCATTCCTTCTCTATGAGGTACTGGGTTTTTAAGAACCGGCACAGAACCGGTAACCCAGCGGTGTCAGGGTACACCCAGAGACCTCGGGTTCTTCCTGATTCAGACCACAGAAACTCAGAGTCTTCTAGGTGAAGTCAAGGATCGATTTTATTGGCTGCAACCAAAGTAACAAGTGTCCTAGAAGTACAACACACCAGTGGCGTCACTGGGGTTGGTGTCACCCGGTGCGGGTAACTCATGGTGTCACCCCCTCATGACTTACCGCATGGACCACCTCTGTCGGAAATGTACGGTGCTAGGTACTGTCTTACTCCCTCTAGCTCCCTCTCTCTGTCTAGCTCCCTCTAGCTCCCTCTCTCTGTCTAGCTCCCTCTAGCTCCCTCTCTCTGTCTTACTCCCTCTAGCTCCCTCTCTCTGTCTAGCTCCCTCTAGCTCCCTCTCTCTGTCTTACTCCCTCTAGCTCCCTCTGTCTCCCTCTCTCTGTCTAGCTCCCTCTATCTCCCTCTCTCTGTCTTGCTCCCTCTCTCCCTCTCTTACTCCATCTAGCTCCCACTCTCTCTGTCTTACTTCCTCTAGCTCCCTCTCTCTGTCTTACTCTCTCTAGCTCCCACTCTCTCTCTTACTCCCTCTAGCTCCCGATCTCTCTCTTACTCCCTCTAGCTCCCTCTCTCTCTCCCTCTCTTACTCCCTCTAGCTCCCTCTCTCTCTGTCTTGCTCCCTCTAGCTCCCTCTCTCTGTCTTACTCCCTCTAGCTTCCTCTCTCTCTGTCTTACTCCCTCTAGCCCCCTCTCTCTTACTCCCTCTAGCTCCCCCTCTCTCTCTATTACTCCCTCTAGCCCCCTCTCTCTCTGTCTTGCTCCCTCTAGCTCTCTCTGTCTTACTCCCTCTAGCTCCCTCTCACTCTGTCTTGCTCCCTCTAGCTCCCTCTCTCTCTTACTCCCTCTAGCTCCCTCTCTCTGTCAAGAGCCCTCTAGCTCACTCTCTCTCTGTCTTACTCCCTCTCTCTGTCTTGCTCCCTCTCTCTCTGTCTTGCTCCCTCTGTCTCTGTCTTACTCCCTCTAGCTCCCTCTCTCTGTCTTACTCTCTCTAGCTCCCACTCTCTCTCTTACTCCCTCTAGCTCCTGCTCTCTCTCTTACTCCCTCTAGCTCCCTCTCTCTCTCTCTTACTCCCTCTAGCTCCCTCTCTCTCTGTCTTGCTCCCTCTAGCTCCCTCTCTCTGTCTTACTCCCTCTAGCTTCCTCTCTCTCTGTCTTACTCCCTCTAGCCCCCTCTCTCTTACTCCCTCTAGCTCCCTCTCTCTCTCTCTTACTCCCTCTAGCCCCCTCTCTCTCTGTCTTGCTCCCTCTAGATCTCTCTGTCTTACTCCCTCTAGCTCCCTCTCACTCTGTCTTGCTCCCTCTAGCTCCCTCTCTCTCTTACTCCCTCTAGCTCCCTCTCTCTGTCAAGAGCCCTCTAGCTCACTCTCTCTCTGTCTTACTCCCTCTCTCTGTTTAGCTCCCTCTCTTGCTCCCTCTGGCTCCCTCTGTCTCCCTCTCTCTGTCTTACTCCCTCTAGCTCCCTCTCTCTCTGTCTTGCTCCCTCTCTCTGTCTAGCTCCCTCTCTCTCTCTAACTCCCTCTAGCTCCCACTCCCTCTGTCTTGCTCCCTCTCTCTTTATCTTGATACCTCTAGCTCCCTCTCTCTGTCTAGCTCTCTCTCTCTGTCTTGCTCCCTCTAGCTCCTTCTCTCTCGCTTACTCCCTCTAGCTCCCTCTCTCTCTGTCTTGCTCGCTCTAGCTCCCTGTAGCTCCCTCTCTCTCTATCTTACTCCCTCTAGCTCCCTCTCTCTGTCTAGCTCCCTCTAGCTCCCTCTCTCTTGCTCCCTCTAGCTCCCTCTGTCTCCCTCTCTCTCGGTCTTACTCCCTCTAGCTCCCTCTCTCTCTGTCTTACTCCCTCTAGCTCCCTCTCTCTCTGTCGTACTCCCTCTAGCTCCTCTCTCTGTCTTCCTCCCTCTAGCTCCCTCACTCTCTCTTACTCCCTCTAGCTCCCTCTCTCTCTGTCTTACTCCCTTTAGCTCCCTCTCTCTCTATCTTACTCCCTCTAGCTCCCTCTCTCTATCTAGCTCCCTCTCTCTCTCTGTCTTGCTCCCTCTAGCTCCCTCTGACTCCCTCTCTCCCTGTCTTACTCCCTCTAGCTCCCTCTCTCTGTCTAGCTCCCTCTAGCGCCCTCTCTCTGTCTAGCTCCCTCGAGCTCCCTCTCTCTCTGTCTTACTCCCTCTATCTCCCTCTGTCTCTGTCTAGCTCCCTCTCTCTCTCTGTCTTACTCCCTCTAGCTCCTGCTGTCTTCCTTGCTCTCTGTCTTACTCCCTCTTGCTCCCTCTCTTTCTGTCTTACTCTCTCTAGCTCCCACTCTCTCTCTTACTACCTCTAGCTCCCGCTCTCTCTCTTACTCCCTCTAGCTCCCTCTCTCTCTGTCTTGCTCCATCTAGCTCCCTCTCTCTGTCTTACTCCCTCTATCTTCCTCTCTCTCTGTCTTACTCCCTCTAGCCCCCTCTCTCTTACTCCCTCTAGCTCCCTCTCTCTCTCTTACTCCCTCTAGCCCCCTCTCTCTCTGTCTTGCTCCCTCTAGCTCTCTCTGTCTTACTCCCTCTAGCTCCCTCTCACTCTGTCTTGCTCCCTCTAGCTCCCTCTCTCTCTTACTCCCTCTAGCTCCCTCTCTCTGTCAAGAGCCCTCTAGCTCACTCTCTCTCTGTCTTACTCCCTCTCTCTGTCTAGCTCCCTCTCTCTCTGTCTTGCTCTCTCTGTCTCTCTCTCTTTGTCTTACTCCCTCTAGCTCCCTCTCTCTCTGTCTTACTCCCTCTAGCTCCCTCTCTCTGTCTAGCTCCCTCTCTCTCTCTTACTCCCTCTAGCTCCCTCTCCCTCTGTCTTGCTCCCTCTCTCTCTATCTTAATCCCTCTAGCTCCCTCTCTCTGTCTAGCTCCCTCTCTCTGTCTTGCTCCCTCTAGCTCCTTCTCTCTCTCTTACTCCCTCTAGCTCCCTCTCTCTCTGTCTTGCTCGCTCTAGCTCCCTGTAGCTCCCTCTCTCTCTATCTTACTCCCTCTAGCTCCCTCTCTCTGTCTAGCTCCCTCTCTCGCTGTCTTACTCTCTCTAGCTCCCTCTCTCTCTGTCTTACTCCCTCTAGCTCCCTCTCTCTGTCTAGCTCCCTCTAGCTCCCTCTCTCTTGCTCCCTCTAGCTCCCTCTGTCTCCCTCTCTCTCGGTCTTACTCCCTCTAGCTCCCTCTCTCTCTGTCTTACTCCCTCTAGCTCCCTCTCTCTCTGTAGTACTCCCTCTAGCTCCTCTCTCTGTCTTCCTCCCTCTAGCTCCCTCTCTCTCTCTTACTCCCTCTAGCTCCCTCTCTCTCTGTCTTACTCCCTTTAGCTCCCTCTCTCTCTATCTTACTCCCTCTAGCTCTCTCTCTCTGTCTAGCTCCCTCTCTCTCTGCCTTGCTCCCTCTAGCTCCCCCTGACTCCCTCTCTCTGTCTTACTCCCTCTAGCTCCCTCTCTCTCTGTCTTACTCCCTCTAGCGCCCTCTCTCTGTCTAGCTCCCTCGAGCTCCCTCTCTCTCTGTCTTACTCCCTCTAGCTCCCTCTGTCTTTGTCTAGCTCCCTCTCTCTCTCTGTCTTACTCCCTCTAGCTCCCGCTGTCTTCCTTGCTCTCTGTCTTACTCCCTCTAGCTCCCTCTCTCTCTGTCTTACTCCCTCTAGCGCCCTCTCTCTCTGTCTTGCTCCCTCTAGCTCCCTCTCTCTAATTCCCTCTAGCTTCCTCTCTCTCTGTCGTACTCCCTCTAGCTCCCTCTCTCTGTCTAGCTCTCTCTCTCTCTCTCTCTCTCTGTCTTACTTCCTCTAGCTACCTCTGTCTCCCTCTCTCTGTCTTACTCCCTCTAGCTCCCTCTCTCTGTCTAGCTCCCTCTCTCTCTCTCTCTCTCTCTCTCTCTCTGTCTTACTTCCTCTAGCTACCTCTGTCTCCCTCTGTCTCTCTTACTCCCTCTAGCTCCCTCTCTCTCTGTCTTGCTCCCTCTAGCTCCCTCTCTCTGTCTTACTCCCTCTAGCTTCCTCTCTCTCTGTCTTACTCCCTCTCTCTTACTCCCTCTAGCCCCCTCTCTCTCTGTCTTGCTCCCTCTAGCTCTCTCTGTCTTACTCCCTCTAGCTCCCTCTCACTCTGTCTTGCTCCTTCTAGCTCCCTCTCTCTCTTACTCCCTCTAGCTCCCTCTCTCTGCCAAGAGCCCTCTAGCTCACTCTCTCTCTGTCTTACTCCCTCTCTCTGTCTAGCTCCCTCTCTTGCTCCCTCTGGCTCTCTCTGTCTCCCTCTCTCTGTCTTACTCCCTCTAGCTCCCTCTCTCTCTGTCTTACTCCCTCTAGCTCCCTCTCTCTGTCTAGCTCCCTCTCTCTCTCTTACTCCCTCTAGCTCCCTCTCCCTCTGTCTTGCTCCCTCTCTCTCTATCTTAATCCCTCTAGCTCCCTCTCTCTGTCTAGCTCTCTCTCTCTGTCTTGCTCCCTCTAGCTCCTTCTCTCTCTCTTACTCCCTCTAGCTCCCTCTCTCTCTGTCTTGCTCGCTCTAGCTCCCTGTAGCTCCCTCTCTCTCTATCTTACTCCCTCTAGCTCCCTCTCTCTGTCTAGCTCCCTCTCTCGCTGTCTTACTCTCTCTAGCTCCCTCTCTCTCTGTCTTACTCCCTCTAGCTCCCTCTCTCTGTCTAGCTCCCTCTCTCTTGCTCCCTCTAGCTCCCTCTGTCTCCCTCTCTCTCGGTCTTACTCCCTCTAGCTCCCTCTCTCTCTGTCTTACTCCCTCTAGCTCCCTCTCTCTCTGTCGTACTCCCTCTAGCTCCTCTCTCTGTCTTCCTCCCTCTAGCTCACTCTCTCTCTCTTACTCCCTCTAGCTCCCTCTCTCTCTGTCTTACTCCCTTTAGCTCCCTCTCTCTATCTTACTCCCTCTAGCTCCCTCTCTCTGTCTAGCTCCCTCTCTCTCTGTCTTGCTCCCTCTAGCTCCCTCTGACTCCCTCTCTCTCTGTCTTACTCCCTCTAGCTCCCTCTCTCTGTCTAGCTCCCTCTAGCTCCATCTCTCTCTGTCTTACTCCCTCTAGCTCCCTCTGTCTCAGTCTAGCTCCCTCTCTCTCTCTGTCTTACTCCCTCTAGCTCCCTCTGTCTCCCTCTTTCTCTGTCTTACTCCCTCTAGCTCCCTCTCTCTCTGCCTTACTCCCTCTAGCTCCCTCTCTCTCTGTCTTACTCCCTCTAGCTCCCTCTCTCTGTCTTGCTCCCTCTAGCTCCCTCTCTCCCTCTCTTACTCCTTCTAGCTCCCTCTCTCTCTGTCTTACTCCCTCTTGCTCCCTCTCTCTCTGTCTTTTTTACGTTCAAATCGGTTTTATTGAAATTTTGTATGCAACAAAAAAAATAAACAAGTACAATACAGAAAGAATAATTTGTACATGCGTAAATGAGTAAGTGATAAATATAAAATGCAATAAACCAAAAACGAAGAGGAAGGGAAAGGGAGGAGAAGGAAGGGAGGATAGGGGAATGAAGATATCATAGAATCATAAAAACCATACCATAGAGAGTTACCAACTGATTGAATATAACAAAGATGGCAGCTAGAGAAAAATTAATCAACAAGAGATAGAAAAGCATATTAAACATATCATTGTAGAACATACGAATCAATAAGCGACCAAAAAGATTGAAATGACTGTGAATTGTGAGTGACGCCTTTAAGAGACAGCTGAGCTCCTTTTCTTGTAAAGGTAATCCAAGACCACCAAGCATGAACTGAAAGAGAAGAAGCGTCTTTCCAACAAAAAGTAATGGACTTTAAAGCAGCTGTAATTAAGAAATTAAATAACTTTGCCTCGGAATCATTAAGAGGATGAGAAAGGGCAACCGATTTGCATATTAACACAGCATAAGAAATATCATCATGTAAAGGTAAAATTTTCAGAATGACATTCCAAACATCCACCCAAAATTTCATAATAATTGTACATTCAAATAACATATGACAAAGTGAACCTAAAGTTGACTTGCAGTGCCAACAAACATCAGAGGGTATCAGTTTTGCATGACTTAATCGAGATGGAGTCCATAAAGCGTTAAATAAAATATAAGCATTAGTCTGATAAAGGGACACCGGAAGCCAACGGAGATTCTGCTGAGCCAGATTGAGGTCCATGAATCATCTGAAAGGGAAATGGAAAGTTCTGTGTTCCAAAAAGATGATATTGCACCAACATTGGAGCCCTGGAATGTAGAAAGTTTTTTATAATAAACAGAGACAGCTTTGGAAGATGACGTAACAGCCATAAGATAAATCAAGAGGTCATTAGTGGTGGACGAGGGAATACCATTGGGAAAGGAGTCTAAAATAGAGTTACATAAAGCTTGGTATTTTGACAAATCAGAAACCGGGATACCAAACTTTAACTGTAGTTGCTCAAAAGGAATAAAGGCATTGTTACAAAAGACATCTTCAAGATATAAAATTCCTTTTGATATCCATGAGGACCAGAAATTAATGTTTCTGTTTAATTTAAGTAGGGCACTGTGCCATAAAGACAAGTGTACTGTAGAGAGCAAGGGTAATTCAAAATTAGAGTCTAAATCATTAAGTATTAATCTAGAAGATTTAATTATAGATGACCTATGAACAACCTTAGAAGCAGACGACATTGACATCAAAGAGAGTAGTGTAAAGGGGCGTATAATTGAGGTCTCAATATCTAACCATATTGGAGGTTTGACCACATGTGAAATTGAAAACCACAAGGAGCTTTGCTTTAAGATAAAAGCTTTATGGTAAAGGTAAAAGTCTGGAAGGGCAAATCCTAACTGGGACTTGGGGAGTTTTAATTTTCTGTAAGCGATACGAGGAACTTTGTTGGACCAAAGGAATTTAGATAGCAGTTTATCAACATCATTATAAAATTTGAGAGGAAATCATAGCCAAAGAGTAAAAGATTTTTGGTGCAATATTCATTTTTATAGCCTCCATTCTCCCCCACCAGGTGAGATGAAGGGGAGACCATTTGGATGTTTTGTCTCTGATGTAATCAAGGATAAAATCCGTATTAAGTTTTAATGTAGCAGGCAATGAAGAAGCAAATAAAATACCCAAGTACTTAAGCTTAGTGCTTTGCCAAAGAATATATGCGTTAGGTAGCATATCCGGTGTACAAAAAGCATTTAAAGGAAAAAATTCAGTTTTACTGACATTTAACTTGTAACCTGAAACTACAGAATAGTGTGCAATAATGTCTAAAAGGAAGGGAACAGAGGAGAGAGGATTGTTAATAAACAATAACACATCATCTGCATATGCTAAAGCTTTAACAGTGACATCATTTATCATAACACCTTGAATAGTATCACAGCATCGAATATAATTAAGAAAAGGTTCAATTCCTAATAAAAATACCAGTGGGGAAAGAGGACAACCCTGCCTAGTACCTCTAAAGAGTGGAAATTGAGTAGAAATTTGACCATTAATAAACAAACGAGCAGTAGGGGCAAAATATAAGGCAGAAATCATACGAATAAAATTGAAACCAAAATTAAAAGACAATAAAGTTTTAAATAAAAATTGCCAATGAATTTTGTCAAATGCTTTTTCTGCATCTAAAGCCATCACTCCTGCAGGAGAAGTAAGGTGAGAGCTCTGTTCAATAACGTGTAAAAGCGTTCTGGTATTATTTGCAGAGTATCTGTTTTTCATGAAACCAGATTGATTTGGATGAATGATGGAATGAAGGATATGAGCCAATCTTGAAGCAAGGATTTTAGCATAAAGCTTACAATCCTGGTTTATTAGGGAAATGGGACGATAATTAGAAACCAGGGTAGGGTCCTTATCCGGTTTTGGTAGAACAATGATTAAAGCATCCGTAAAGGAGCCCGAAATAGTACCAGAGGAACCAAACTGGGAAAAAAGGGCACTTAAATAAGGTAAAAGGTGAGAATCAAATTCTTTATAAAATTCAGCTGGGATACCATCCGGGCCTGGGGATTTATTCTTAGGAAGGGATTTATTAGCTAGTAAGATCTCATCACAAGTAATTGGGGAATCTAAAGTTAATCTATCGGAGGGAGAGATTTGAGGCAAATTACATTTATTTAAAAATGAATCAATCAAAGAGTCATCACAGGTATCAGGTTTACTATATAAGGTAGAGTAAAAAGACAAAAATTCTTGGACAATGTCATTATGGGAGATAGCAATTTGGCCATTAGTACCACGTATCGATGTTATTTGGGTTTTATCCTTCTTGATACGTAAATAATTTGCAAGGAGTTTCCCAGACTTGTTGGCATTAAAGCGAAATTTAGCATTGGATTTAGCAAGTTGAACCCCTGCTCTAGTACTAAGTAGAGCATTAAATTCATAATGAAGCTTTTGTAATGTAATTTTGTGTGTAGGGTCATTAGAAGAAATAAATAAACGTTCATATATGGCAATTTGTTTGTCCAAAAGTTTAACTTTAGAGTTAAATTGCTTGTTTGCATGGGCCATAATAGAAATTGTGGAACCTCTAATGTAAGCCTTAAACGCATCCCATCTATTGACAAGTGAAGTTGAACCCTCAGGATTAAATAAAAAATAGTCCTGGACAGCTTGTAATAGTTTAGGTTTATGCGTGTCATTAAGTACCACATTCGTATTCATACGCCACCTATTTTGTCTGGTAAAAGTAGAGGAGACATTTAAAACAAAGGAGATTAAAGCACCACATTCGTATTCATACGCCACCTATTTTGTCTGGTAAAAGTAGAGGAGACATTTAAAACAAAGGAGATTAAAGCATGGTCCGAGATATCAATATTACCTATAACAGGATTGTCAGCTGATTGGAGTAAAGAAGGTGAAAGCAAAAAATAATCAATCCTTGAATGAGAATTATGGGAATTTGAGAAAAAGGAAAACCATTTATCAGTAGGAAAGTGTATTCTCCAAATATCCGCCAATTTGGTAGATCTAAGGAAAGATTTAAAGGCATAAAAAACTCTAGGAGGGCGGAATTTTGCAGAGGAAAGCCTATCTAATAACGGATCAATAATCACATTAAAATCCCCCCCAACAATCAAAGGAACTTGTCCTAACTTCAGAACTTCAGTAGTCATAGCAGACCAAAACGAAGGGTCATCAGCCGTAGGGCCATAAACATTAAGCAAATAAAAGGTTGAATCATAAACTTTAACCTTAACTACAATATATCTACCTTCTGCGTCATTAAACTTACTAAGAATCTGACAGTGTAACCTTTTTGCAAAGAAAATCGCAACCCCATTTTTCTTCCCCAACGCAGGCGAGGAGACAATATTATCAACCCATTTTTTCTTCATATATTGCAAAATCTTATCATCAACATGTGTTTCTTGAAGGAAACAAATGTCCGCTTTGCAGGCCCCCAGGTAGTCCAAGATTTTCGTGCGTTTTACTGGATGCCGCAGGCCCTTGACATTGAGTGAAACAAGTTTAATAGAGTGAGTATTAGCCATTAGGAGCTAGAAGGAAGAGGAGAGGAAAAGAATCAAAGGAAGAGGAGTTGAAAAGCAGCCACAGAGAAAAAGTAACTCTACGTAGAGAATAATAAAAGGAAGGACACAAAAGGAAGAAACACAAAGGAAGGAAGGACAAACAAACAAGAAACAGAGACATAAATAAGAAGATAGAGACGCACACACGTTCCTCAAGCATGGCCATGTGAACCGTTGGAGCCCGTGAAGATTGAGAAATATAGATGTCAGGAGAAATCAGAGTAGACGTCTTCAAGTAACTGGATCATGAGTGACCATTGACGATGAAGCTTGTTGTGCTAGAAAGAGTCTCAAATCTTCAGGACGATGAAAAGATTTAGAAAAGGCATCTTTCTAGATTCTCATCGTAGAGGGATCAAATAGACCATACTTAAAACCAAGGCTTCGCAATTGTGGACGGAGAGAGGAAAATTCCTTGCGAATAGCAACCGTTTCCTTAGCAAAATCTTGATGGATAAAGATTTTACAGCCATCTACTAAGAGGGAGGGAATGTCTCTTGCTGCTTTCCTGATAAGGACCAAATGATGGTGTCGCAAAACCTTAAAAATCATCTGCCTGGGCTTCGAGTGGCGAGGATTCCTGTGTGAGGGAATTCTGTGAGCCTTATCGATTTCAAATTTTTCAGGAAATTTGATATTTAGGAGACCAGGGAGCAAGGATTCTAGATATAATCGGCAATCGGATCCCTCAATCTCTTCTGGAAGATTGAAAATACGAAGATTGTATTGTCTATTACGGGTTTCCAATTCCAGCAATTGAGTATGCATTGGTACTATTTGATTCACCAAAGGAGTAAAAGCGTCTAATTTAGTTTTATTGTCCTGAATTTTGATAGTATTATCAGACACTTTCATGGAGATAGAAGCCATATATTTGCGAACATTTTTCACTTCAGTGGCAATAGCGTCTGTATTAAGACGCAGCGCTTGAATTTCCTCGAAAATCAAAGCAAGGGAAGGTTCAGAAGATTCAACAACTTTGGATTTAGTTGGAGGAGGTGATATCTGCTGTTTCCTTTTATTTGTAGGTAAATTTTTATTTTACATATTGAGGTGAAAAATTAACCTTTTGGGTCAGAAAATTGCAAAAAAGTAAAAATCACCTCAAATTTTAATAAATATGTGGGAAAAAGGATGTAAATTTCCCAAAAGTACTGTAAAAAGGCTTGGTGCAGCAGCTAAACAGGAGCGTGGGTGTGGCCAGGCCAAAGCCAGGCCCTTTCTTTGTGTACACTCCGCCCCTCAGGCAGTGCAAGCCGGCAGAAGCAGAAGCAGAGGCAGGGGAGAGGACCGAGGAGCAAGCAGAAGCGCCTTCCCTCGAGGAAATCGTCCAAAAATAAAGCAGCAGGTAGGAAACAGCTAAATACAACAAGCGCCGCTAAAAATTGAGGTGACCTGACAGAAAATTCGTCGTTATTCGGCTAATTAAGCCGGTGGACTTACGGAGCTCCGGCGGTGGCGGCCATCTTGGTCGACGCGCTCGCGCGACTCCTCTCTCTCTGTCTTACTCCCTCTAGCTCCCTCTCTCTGTCTTACTCTCTCTAGCTCCCACTCTCTCTCTTACTCCCTCTAGCTCCCGCGCTCTCTCTTACTCCCTCTAGCTCCCTCTCTCTCTGTCTTGCTCCATCTAGCTCCCTCTCTCTGTCTTACTCCCTCTAGCTTCCTCTCTCTCTGTCTTACTCCCTCTAGCCCCCTCTCTCTTACTCCCTCTAGCTCCCTCTCTCTCTCTTACTCCCTCTAGCCCCCTCTCTCTCTGTCTTGCTCTCTCTGTCTTACTCTCTCTAGCTCCCTCTCACTCTGTCTTGCTCCCTCTAGCTCCCTCTCTCTCTTACTCCCTCTAGCTCCCTCTCTCTGTCAAGAGCCCTCTAGCTCACTCTCTCTCTGTCTAGCTCCCTCTCTCTCTGTCTTGCTCCCTCTGTCTCCCTCTCTTTGTTTTACTCCCTCTAGCTCCCTCTCTCTCTGTCTTACTCCCTCTAGCTCCCTCTCTCTGTCTAGCTCCCTCTCTCTCTCTTACTCCCTCTAGCTCCCTCTCCCTCTGTCTTGCTCCCTCTCTCTCTATCTTAATCCCTCTAGCTCCCTCTCTCTGTCTAGCTCCCTCTCTCTGTCTTCCTCCCTCTAGCTCCTTCTCTCTCTCTTACTCCCTCTAGCTCCCTCGCTCTCTGTCTTGCTCGCTCTAGCTCCCTGTAGCTCCCTCTCTCTCTATCGTACTCCCTCTAGCTCCCTCTCTCTGCCTAGCTCCCTCTCTCGCTGTCTTACTCTCTCTAGCTCCCTCTCTCTCTGTCTTACTCCCTCTAGCTCCCTCTCTCTGTCTAGCTCCCTCTAGCTCCCTCTCTCTTGCTCCCTCTAGCTCCCTCTGTCTCCCTCTCTCTCGGTCTTACTCCCTCTAGCTCCCTCTCTCTCTGTCTTACTCCCTCTAGCTCCCTCTCTCTCTGTAGTACTCCCTCTAGCTCCTCTCTCTGTCTTCCTCCCTCTAGCTCCCTCTCTCTCTCTTACTCCCTCTAGCTCCCTCTCTCTCTGTCTTACTCCCTTTAGCTCCCTCTCTCTCTATCTTACTCCCTCTAGCTCCCTCTCTCTGTCTAGCTCCCTCTCTCTCTGTCTTGCTCCCTCTAGCTCCCCCTGACTCCCTCTCTGTCTTACTCCCTCTAGCTCCCTCTCTCTCTGTCTTACTCCCTCTAGCTCCCTCTCTCTGTCTAGCTCCCTCGAGCTCCCTCTCTCTCTGTCTTACTCCCTCTAGCTCCCTCTGTCTCTGTCTAGCTCCCTCTCTCTCTCTGTCTTACTCCCTCTAGCTCCCTCTGTCTTCCTCGCTCTCTGTCTTACTCCCTCTAGCTCCCTCTCTCTCTGTCTTACTCCCTCTAGCGCCCTCTCTCTCTGTCTTGCTCCCTCTAGCTCCCTCTCTCTTATTCCCTCTAGCTCCCTCTCTCTCTGTCTTGCTCCCTCTCTCTCTGTCTTGCTCCCTCTAGCTCCCTCTCTCTCTATCGTACTCCCTCTAGCTCCCTCTCTCTGTCTAGCTCCCTCTCTCTCTCTCTCTCTCTCTCTGTCTTACTTCCTCTAGCTACCTCTGTCTTACTCCCTCTAGCTCCCTCTCTCTGTCTTTCTCACTCTAACTCTCTCTCTCTGTCTTCTTACTCCCTCTAGCTCCCTCTCTCTCGCACATTAAACCCGGGGGGGGGGGGCAGGACCCCCCCCACCCTTTTACACTCTCTGCCGCTTTCATTTGGTTTCTCTTTTAAAGCTTTTCAAGATGCAAAAAGAAATCTGTGTACAAGGCACCAGCGAGTTTGTAGACGTGAGAATTTTACGATATGAAACAGCTAAAGTAAAAGCTAATTTCCAAGGGGTTAATACCCCCCCTCCCCGGCCCCCCCTCTTTAGCACCGTGTCTTTTTCCATATAAATGGCGGGGGCCCCTCATTACTACACTTTTCAAACTTTAACTAATGAGAACATTTTAATTCGAATAGGTGAGAAAATATCTCGGTTCGCTGTTGTTTTTAAAGCGGATCGAGTCTCTCCGAGGCCTTCGGGTGCGGTGCAGGGGGTGCCATGTACAGAGGCCTGCTGGGGGGGCGGCGCAACCAGATGGTGTCACCCCCATGTGAGGGTGTCACCCGGTGCGGTCCGCACCCCCCGCACCCCCCTAGTGACGCCACTGCAACACACGGGAAGTATATTCTCAGGAGACTGCTCGAATTCACAAAGTCAGGCTTCTCTCTTTATACAGAATATTCAGCTTCAGGCAAACATTCTTCGAATTTGCAGTATATCATTTACAGTTCTTTGTTACAAAGGAAAAAGCAGAGTCATGATGACATGTACATATTTCACTTCGTGCTGCCCACAACAAATCACCCGGCAAGGCCCAACATTTCATCAGATATCGGTGACCCCCAATAAAACAGGCACCTCCCCACCATAAAGTAAGTGAAGCATCAAGAGTAGAGACAGATGTGAGCAAGATACGGCAGGTGTGCGCGCTGAAATGGTTTTATGGCTTGTTGAGCCTTGATGCTATCTTGTTCGGCCACTGGGAGGGGAACTGACCTAACGAGTTCGGCCTGGGGCAATGGTTCCAACTTGCACAGGTCATAGGAAAGTCGATTAAGGAGTATGTGTCCTTGTGGAATTGAATTCAGCTGGATTAAGGCCTATGTAAAGGGCAACACATAAATGGAGGCCAAGGGTTCAGAACGAAAGTGACGATTTCGAGGTGAAATCGTCACTCGAATATGCTGAAAATATTTGTACATGGTGTGCTCGTCATTCTCGGTCTTTTGATACCAAATTCGTCATGTTCCGACGAAGTTTAATTCTCGAGTCCAGAATAATTACACAAGTCCAGAAGTTTCAGAACCACAAACCCTCCTTTTGCCCTTACATAGGCAATTAATCTGTCCTCATGCTAATCTGAGTCCAGATCTATATTCTTAAAGTCATTGAGATGTTGCTGTAACATCATTCTAGTACTTAGTTCATCTCTTGATACAGGTTTCCTTACACATGATGTGACACAAAGGCCACATATTGCAGGAGCACACTGCACGCATAGACAGAACAGGAAAAGAATGGCTAAGACCATTCCAATGACCATCAGAATTTTCCATCCCCAGGCGGATATCAGTTCCCAGAACCATCCCATTAACGACCAATCTCCTTTATCCACATGAATAGATTCAGAAATCTTATGTAGTTTGGAGATGGCCTGGTACACTGTTGGAGCGTTATCTGGGATGAAAATGCAGCAACTCGATTGGATCAATCTGCATACCCCACCTCGGTCTGCAAGTATGACATCTAACGCGACCCTGTTCTGAAGGGTCATAAGTCGATCCGACTGGAGCTCAGCAGTCAAGTTACTAAGGGCACCAGCAGTTTCAATTACGGTGGACTCAACTACCCTTGTCAATTACCTTATGTTCCTGCTGTTAGCCATAGATCCCCAGAACGGCAGAAAACCCTTTGCAAAGTCCCCAAATTCTTGACCTGCAGTGTCTTCTGTACTCAAGATACCTCTAACTATCCTTGTCCTGTGGTAATCTGCCGCTGCTGTGTAGGTGGGGGGCAACAGAAATTAAACAAAACATGAGCCCGAAAAGTCAGGGGGCAACCATGTATAGGCTCTATCATGGCAGATGAAGTAAGTACCCTTAGCTGCTAAAAACGTGGGGGAAGTCTGGGCTGCATAAACATACATTTTAGTGCAGATACTCTTCCCTAACTGAGCCCTGGGATTCGTGCCATTACCTTGCAGACACAGATGACCCTGATGGGGTACAATCCAAATCGGGGAAGATCTCCTAGCTTGCTGTTTCTCACAAAAAAGTAGCTCCGTATCCAGTCATGTTCCATCCTATGTATACTAGTGTCTCATCTCTCGGGATAGTCTCATAATAAATACCTTCCTTAATCATGTCTACTATACCCTTGACTAGAGCACTTTTTCTAGGATTGTCTGTTACAGAACATAGGGGGTAGATTTCGTGTGCATATATGAACATTGTCCTATATGCCCATACAGAACCATTGTGACTGAATGGCAGGACCAGATAAGGGATACCTTTATCCGTTGTGTGAGGCATAAGACCGCACACCCAACAGTTAGTTGTGTTCATTACAAGTTGCTGTTGGTGCAAGAGCTGAACAAAGGAGTTATTAATGAACTCCAATCTCCTATTGGATTCATGGTCAGGAAGAGGGTGGAAAGAGTGAGAGGAAACAGTAGGAGGAGGTATGGGTGATGTAGTGGGTGCGAAGGTTACACGAAAAGAGAATAAAACATAACTTATTAAAAATATCATTACACTGAATAGCATAAAAATACACAATATTATAAAACTTTTCTTTGTCATCACTTTGCATAATTTGCGTTTAAAGTTCGTTGGTTTGGCAGATTTCTCCATCTCGGAAAACTCCATCCTCTCTAAAGTGCTGCACGCGGTGGGAGGTTGAATCTTGCTAAGGGATGCTTCTGTCAGTCTAGGGCAACTCCCTTGGACCAACCAGAACTACCGACCTAACGTCGTCAGCTGCACCCCAAAGACTTTAAGCAACCGCGGCCCTAGCAGCGGAACCCGGATGGCGGTTCGAAAACAAAAATAAGCACGTTTTCTTCAGATGGGAGAGCTGCACTTTCAAAAAAAATAGTGTTTGGAAGAAAAAAAGAATTGTATTAGTCCATGGATCTTGGTCGCGAATTGCAAAAGAAATAGCTTTTATTAGTTCGTTTTTCTTGGTCTCAAATTATACCGTTGTCTTCCAGGTACTGTTTGATCCTGGAACAAAAGTTCAAGCTCTGTAGTGTTCAATAGCTTGGATGGTGGCACAGCCTCGTGCGAAATGTTCTCATTTTCTCGTTCAGAGTCAGTTCTTTTTACCCGTGCATCACTGAAAGGTATGACATGTGGCACGGTATCAGGTTCTGGGTCAGCGACACCGTTCTGGACCCACTGGTCATAAGGCAGAGGAAAAGGGATTTTCTTACAATGGATCCCGTAGACCCAGTTGGCCTTCCCCTCCACCCAAACGGCTGATCTTGTGGAAAGAAGGACGAGATGCGGTCCGGTCCACCTGGGCTGGTCGTTTTTAGTTCTCTGAAAATTCTTGACCAAGACCCAGGATCCAGGATCTATCTGATGTCCCGGAGTCTCAGAGACCAGAGGCAGGGTGTCGTGAACCTGTTGATGCAAAACACGCAATTTAGCCGTCAATTCATACAGATAATCGAGCAAAACAGGGTGTTCAAGCTCGCTGAATTTTGTGGGTCTAGGCACTCCCCATATGTTGGCTGGCCGGCCAAAAACGATCTCATACGGGCTAAGTTTCACTCGTGAATGCACAGTCATTCTGGTGGACAGGAGTGCTAAGGGTAGAGCGTCAGGCCATTTAAGACCTGTGCTCGCTTGGATTTTGGCCAGTTTAAGTTTCAAAGTGCCGTTGTAGCATTCTGCTAATCCAGCTGATTGGGGGTGATTTGCAGCGTGGAACTTCTGCCGGATACCTAGCCCTTCACACACTCTCTTCATCACACGACCCACAAATTCACTTCCATTATCAGACCAGACCATTCTAGGCATTCCAAACCTGGGGAAGTACTCTTTCACAAGGGCTTTTGCTGTGGACAAGGCGGTGTTGTCTTTTAGGGGATAGGCTTCTACCCATCTTGAGAAGGCACAAACAACAACGAGTACGTATTTTAAATTGTTGCACCTCTCCATGTGAATGAAATCTAGCTGCAAAACCTCGAACGGATACGTAGGAGGTGCAAAATGACCAGCTGGAGTTGGGGTTCCCCTACCAGGATTGTGTTTCAGACACACCATGCAATTCTTGACAACATTCTCTGCACACTTGGGAATCCCTGAATTTTGCCATACTGGAGCCAACAACTCGCAAATCCCTTTTACGCTGATGTGAGCCATTCCATGAGACATTGTAACCACTGCAAGCACATATGCATCAGGTAACTGCCATCTCTGAGGCTCTGATAATTCAATCCAGCAACCATTTGCATCCATTCTATCCATACTTTCTCTCCACGTGCTCAACTCTTTCTCTGTGGCCTCAGCTTGGATGGACTTCACACTCTCTATTGTGTCTTCACACATTCCAACATCACCAGTCCATCTTGCAGGGCCTGCAACGTACATTCGGCTCATTACATTCTTTGCCGTTTCTTTCGCGATCTCATCAGCAAATGCATTTCCACGACCAACATCATCATTCACCTTCTTGTGAGCACTACATTTCACAATCGCCATTTGCAGAGGCAAGGTCAGTGATTCAAGAAGCTCATTCACCAACTGACCATGCTGAATCTTAGCCCCATGCTAAGTCAGGAACCCACGTTCTCTCCACAATCGTCCAAAACTGTGAGCCACTCCAAATGCATACTGACTATCAGTGTAGATAGTCACTTTCATTCCTTTAGACAACACGCATGCTCTCGTGAGTGCAATTAATTCCGCTGCTTGAGCTGAATTATGTGCCACACGTGCAGCTTCAACAATTGTATGCAAAGTCGTGACAGCATATGCTGCAGTCGTGTCACCACTCGGGAGCTTGAAGCATGAACCATCCACCCATAATGTACCATCACATTCAGCAAGAGGAGTATTGGATAGATCTACTCTCCCCTTCGTCTCTTCCTCTGTTCTAAGAAAACAATCGTGCTGTTCTGAAACACCTGATTTCTCTACAATTGGCAACAATGTGGCTAGGTTTAAAGTACTGCACCTTTTTATGTGCATATGACTCGCTAGTAATGTTAATTCGTAACTGGACAATCGGGCACTAGTTAAGTGCTGTGTCTTGGTTCTATTTAACAACGTGTCTACTGCATGTGGGACCATCACGACTAGTGTATTATTCATTACTAGACCAGCAGACTGTCGAATAGAAACAGCTGCTGCTGCTGTGGCTCTTAAACAACTTGGCAATGCTTTAGCTACCAGATCCAAAGTCGACGAAAAATAGGCACATGGACGCTGCCTACCTCCAAATAACTGAGTCAACACTGACAATGCACAGCCCTCTTTCTCGTGGACATACAATGTGAAAGGCTTACTGTAGTTGGGAGTACCTAACACAGAAGCCGAACATAATGCTGTGCGCAATTCGAGAAAACTTTCCTAACACTCTTCAGACCAAGGAATGGGATTGGGTGTATTTTTACATGTTAATGCCACCAAGGGTTTGGCTAATAACGAAAAATTTGGAATCCACTGTCTACAGTACGATGTAATGCCCAGGAAAGCACGCACTTCTCTCTGTGTTCTTGGCACACTCAATTTCGCTATTGCCTGAATTCTTTCTGGGGTCAGTTTTCTTCCCTCCTTCGATAAGAGGTGACCTAAGTAGGTCACTTCTTGTCGGCAATATTGCAGTTTGGAAAGTGACACCTTGTGATGAAGATCACACAGATGACGCAATAATGACAGCGTGGCCTTTTTACAAATTTCCTCAGTGTCTGCAGCAATGAGCAAATCATCCACATACTGTACAAGAGCAGCACCTTTAGGTAAAACAATCGTATCGAGCTGTGTTTTTAGAGCTTGACTGTATATTGATGGACTTTCACAGTAGCCCTGAGGAGCGCGTTTAAGGCGGAAGCTGCGACCTCCTAAACTGAAGGAAAAAATATCCCTGCTTTCCTCAGCAATCGGGATGCTTAAGAAAGCATTCTTCAGGTCAATCACCGAAAACCAAGTGGCAGAAGCTGGAATCATAGTTAATAATGTGGTAATGTCGGGGACAACTGGGAATTGTGGCACAACTATTTTATTCACCTCTCTCAGATCAATCACGAATCTGTACACAGGTGGCTGAGAGGGATCAGTTTGTTTTAAAACAGGCAGAACAGGACTATTGCAAACGTTGCCTCGTGTTTCTTCAATCACATCCTTCTCAATCAATTCGTAAACGATCGCTAGCAAAGCTTTTTCACCCTCACTAGATATCCTATATTGGGGAATTCGTGGCATTTGAACATTGGCTTTCAATGTTACAACATATGGTGGAATTTCTAAAAGGCCCACATCATTTGGACCAGCGGCCCAAAGAATATCTGGAAGAAACGTCAATTCTGCTGGAAGTTTACCCCTCGACAAATACATTGGAGAAACCACTTCCTTACCTAAAGTAAGCTGTACTCCTGAAGGAGAACAGTACAAAGTCGAATACAATCTTTTTAACAAATCCAATCCTAGCAAGTTTTCGCCGCAACCTGTTGTCAGAATGAGGGGTGCTTCGAATTCGCAAGGACCAACAGAAAGAGACAAAGGGTCCGAAATCGGATTTCTAACTGGGGCGCCAGAGAAACCTACAGAAACGTTCATTTCGCCAGACAAAGTTGCGCCAGGGAGTTTGGAGAGCATAATAGAACTCTTTGTAGCACCAGTATCCAACAGAAAAGGCTCTGACACACCTGATGTAATCACCTCAACGTAAGGCCCACTCTGATCTACTGGAACTGAAACAACTCCCTCTCTTTGTCTTTGGCTGTCCTAGCAATCATTACCCTCCAAATACTCATCTTCTGTATAGTAAACATCAACATAGTATTGAGCTGTCCTGTCAGATGCGTTGTTCTGCTGATCGAACCTATTCATAGAATTTTGGGGTGGAAGGGGACGTGCGTTCTGGGGGACGTTTCCACGTCCTCTACCTCTAGGCGCTTGCTGAACACCACGACCTCTTACACCAGAAGCACCATTTGCACGTTGTAACAAAATAGGACAACTATACTTGAAATGACCCTCTTCCTTGCAATACGAACACTGGTTGGGGCCTACAGGGACACGTGGCTGAGTGTACTCGGCTCTTTGCGAGTTCCTCTGATACTGTTGAGGGTGCTGAAAATTATTCTGATAGTTATTCTGGCCACTATTATTTTGATTACCACCACCACGTGGCGGATATGCTTGCTGTAACAAAACCTTCGTTTTCAAATCCTTAGTTTTCTTTTCTGCTCTATCTTTCTCGTCTTTGTCTCTATTCTCGTAATATTGTGCAGTAGCTAATATCTGCGCTGAAGATGAGACTGCCCAAGAACTTTCTGAATCCTTTAACTTTTTACATAATTCTGGAAGCAGATTGTGCACGAATTTATTGACGAACAATCTCTGACCACCTTCTGTGGTCATATCTTGACCGCTGTGGTCGACAAATGTTTCTTCAAACCTGGTGAAGAAATCTGAGACTGTTTCTTCTTTCTTTTGCTTGCATGCAGACAACTTATCCCAATTTACACGTATTGCAGGCATTATCGTTTTCATGTAATCAACTATTTTACCAGAGAGTTCTGCTATCAAAGGCTCAGGCTTAGCACCACCTACTTGTCGGGCATCTGCAGCAGCAATATTAGCCCATGAGTCACCTAACTCCTGATCATGATCTGTATGACGAATTTTACCCCATAAAGGCTGTGGATCAATATTCCCAAATAACATATCGATATCGGCTAAATTCATTATACATGATCCAGCAGTCTGTGACAACTCTTCGGGGTCCAGCGGAGGGTCGCTACAGGTACACTACGGGTGCCGAGCGTCGAGGGCGGTGTGCCAATTACGCTTCCACCCCCCCTGTGACCCATGGTGTGAACATTTTACACAATAAAAGTGCAGAAACCGCAAAAGTCGGAAGCCTCCTAAACCAGGAGTAATTAGGAAGACAAATTTTTTTCTCCTAATTTTTTTGCACTTTTTCACTAATTTCTTTTCACTTTCACATCCCTAGGTAAGGGTGGGCCTTAGCGAGCCCATACCGCCAGGGTTTATTTCACACTGAGTCCTGATGAATGCCAGGTAAATTCATACCGTTTCATGGCTGAAACATGTCGACTGACTTAGGAAACTACCACTTAATTAAATGTGGACGAATTTCCTACACATAATTTTTATCTTTAAGTCCTTAGTGATCATAATAATAAAGTTAATTTTGATACACTACTGACTTCTTTTTAACCTCTCACCACCCACTTAATTTTCTTTTGCACAACACTGTCTTAACCCACTAACCCGCTCCGCAGTAGATCTGGCGTTGAAGCACACGAAAGAGACGCTAGGTCTCTTTTGTGGGGCCCGATGATGAAACATGTCATCACTAGGTGGTGAGTGAGGGCTTTCCTTAACGCCTTAAGTGAAGTCGTTGATTTGCTCCAAACCGGTGGTTCGTTACTACCTTGGAACACTCTTGCTTTGTTTATGTAACTCTTTGTAATACCCTGCAGGATTTTTACGCGGATCAGGTAATGTCTGTTTGAGGGCTAAAACTTCAGCTCGCTTCCATGGGACATGTACCCATACACGCTGAAAGTGTGGCAGAATAGGTGGGTTAACAGTTGTGTCGCCCTCTCTCCATTGTGGGGGAACTTCTCTCATAGGGTATTGTCGCACCTTTTTCCTACTAGATGCACCAGGCTCAGATTGTGACCCAGAACTGCTCCCCTTACTCCGATATGATAACAATATTTCAACCGCTTTCTCCACATCGGGACCTACAATCATGCCCTCTCCAAACTTGAACCATATACGACACAACTCCTGCGGGTTGCATTCCAGATCATTGTCTTCCAAATCCTCACAAAGAAAAACACACATCTGTTCAAAAACATATCTCTGCATCGGTGCTTCCCATTGATGGAAGACTTCCATGACAGACTCTACATCATACTTCACAGTGTCCATAATCCATTTCCGTGCTAAACGATTCAATGAGTCTCTCTCTTGATAGTCAGGCAGTCGACTTCGCAACTGTCTTCGTCCCATGTTAGGGGTCGTAGTAGGCGACCCAAAAAGAGGTGAGAAAAGGTTAGTGACAGTGCTGGCCATTTTCTGCCGAATGGAAGGTGAAACTGAAGGAAGAACGGGTGGAAAAACGGGGTGAGACAAGGCAGGGGCAGAGACAATAGCAGAGGAGGCATCAGGAGAAATAGAAGGAGCACTGGGCAAAATCGTAGAGGGAGCATTAGGAGAAGTAGAAAGTACATTAGGCAAAATCGTAGAAAACACAGGTGAAGCAGATGTGGTTGGTGGGCCTGGAGGAGGCTGCACCATAGAAACAGGAGCCAGCTGGAGAACAGCTGGTGGGTGCTGCGGAGGAATAGGAGGCACAGGTTGCACAACTAAAGGTTGCGGGGGTGCGGTGGCATTTTGCGCATAGGGGGGTGGTGAACTTAATAAATGCGACATTAATGGATCTTTTTCACGCTCTTTTGCTGCCTCTTGCTGAAGAGACGGCAAAACTGGATAGCATTTATCTATTGCCATTTTACGTTGCCTGTGCAACTGCTCGCTCATCTGCTCTTCTTCATTGTCTTTAAACTGCATAGCAGCTTGCATTACTGAAATTCCCCCTTCTCTCTTATTTTTCTTAGCTAATTTGATTTCTTTTTGTTTGGCCTCCTTACGCCATAGGCGAAAAGAGTCAAACATCGCCGGCCGGGCTTTCTTTTTGAAAAGTTTAACTTCAAGGTTATCTAAGATTTCGGTATCAAAGCTACCATATTGAGGCCATTTTAAAACACCATCTTTTGTGGTGTATTTGATCCACACTTCATTGTATGTGATGGGACCTACTCCGTGTTTGACATATAACTCGTAAGTTGGAGTTCCAACCGGAGGAACCGGACATGAGTCCTCCAATCGGGAGTCCCTATTATTACAACCAAGACAAAACAAATTTCCAAGTCTAAGACTAGGCATCTTCGCTCTCTAGTCTAGCTCCAAACTTCAAAGGATTATCGATTACGATATTTCTCGTGAATACACGAGTCCTTCGGCTTTGGTGCTTGCAAGCTCCAAATCAAAGCCAACTAAGGACTGGGAGACGCTCCACTTATACTTAACTGAGGTATCGATGACGTCACCAGAAGACTCGTCTTAGTGTTTCGCTCTACCAAACTTCAAGGGTCCAAATCAGGGCGATAGCCAGGGCAGCAGTCCTCTGTAGCCGTTGGGAAGCGGGGAACCTCGCAGCAAAGACCTCCGGACCACGTCGACATGCAGGGGTCGATGAGGTGGTTGGCCGTCCTCCGGAATTTCCACACAAAGCTCCTCACGAACCTCTGGCTGACTGGTACCACTGGAATCGCCCCAAACGTTGGGCGCCAGCTGAGGTACTGGGTTTTTAAGAACCGGCACAGAACCAGTAACCCAGCGGTGTCAGGGTACACCCAGAGACCTCGGGTTCTTCCTGATTCAGACCACAGAAACTCAGAGTCTTCTAGGTGAAGTCAAGGATCGATTTTATTGGCTGCAACCAAAGTAACAAGTGTCCTAGAAGTACAACACACGGGAAGTATATTCTCAGGAGACTGCTCGAATTTACAAAGTCAGGCTTCTCTCTTTATACAGAATATTCAGCTTCAGGCAAACATTCTTCGAATTTGCAGTATATCATTTATAGTTCTTTGTTACAAAGGAAAAAGCAGAGTCATGATGACATGTACATATTTCACTTCGTGCTGCCCACAACAAATCACCCGGCAAGGCCCAACATTTCATCAGATATCGGTGGACCCCCAATAAAACAGGCACCTCCCCACCATAAAGTAAGTGAAGCATCAAGAGTAGAGACAGATGTGAGCAAGATACGGCAGGTGTGCGCGCTGAAATGGTTTTATGGCTTGTTGAGCCTTGATGCTATCTTGTTCCGCCACTGGGAGGGGAACTGACCTAACGAGTTCGGCCTGGGGCAATGGTTCCAACTTGCACAGGTCATAGGAAAGTCGATTAAGGAGTATGTGTCCTTGTGGAATTGAATTCAGCTGGATTAAGGCCTATGTAAAGGGCAACACATAAATGGAGGCCAAGGGTTCAGAACGAAAGTGACGATTTCGAGGTGAAATCGTCACTCGAAAATGATACCAAATTCGTCATGTTCCGACGAAGTTTAATTCTCGAGTCCAGAATAATTACACGAGTCCAGAAGTTTCAGAACCACATCTATTATGGGATATCACTGCTCCCTTGGGTACAGTTTGCGACTTATAAATAGGGCAGGGTGTTCAACACCCGCAGGGGATTGGTGCAATAACACCCCGTGATCAGAAGCGTCAATGTGGAGTATGAAGGGTTTCAAGAAGTCTGGGGACCACAGTACAGGGCTGTAGGTGATGGCTGCCTTTAACAGGTGAAAGGCACGTACTGCCTCAGGTGGCGGGTGTAACAGGTCTTTTGTTTTGGTCCCTTTCTGTAGGAGATCAGTGAGGGGTGTGGCTAACTCGGAATATTGAAGGTTGAATCTCCTGTAATACCCCAGAAGCCCCAAGAAGGCTCTAACTTCCGTTCTGGTTGTAGGAAAAGGGGCCTGCACTATGGCTTTCACTTTTTCCTGTTGCGGTTCTATTTGCCCATTCCCCAGAAGATACCCCAGATACTTGACCTTCTGGAAGCCAGCATTTGATTTGTTTGCGTTTATATGTAGTCTGGCTGATTGAAGAGCCAGTAGGACCTCACGGCAGTGTTAAAGATGCAAGTCCCAGGTAGGGCTATATATAATTATATCAATAAGCTGATGTGATGACAAAACCCTGTTCATCAACCTCTGAAACTTGGCAGGTGCCCCGTGTAACCTAAAGGGTAACACAGTGAACTTGTTCAAGCCGGTGGGAGTAGAAAAGGCCATCTTTTCTTGGTCCTGTACTTTAAGGGACACCTGCCAGTAGCCCTTCGTGAGGTCAAGGGTAGTGATGTAGTGTGCCTCCCCCAGTTTTTCAATTAATTCGTCCACACGAGGGAGTGGATACGAATCACGTTTAGAGATAGCGTTAACTGCCCTAAAATTGATGCAAACCCGACAGAGCCGTCCGGTTTTGGCACTAGCACTATGGGTGAGGACCACTCACTTTGTGAAGGTCTTATCACACCTAGAGCAAGCATGTTTTCGACCTCCTGTTTTATCGCCTGTCTTCGGGCAGCAGGAATGCGATAGGGTTTTTGTTTTATCATTTTGCCTGGCTGGATGGTGATGGAGTGTTCGGCCATTGAAGTCCGTCCTGGGAGGTCAAAAAACAGAGAAGCGAAAGGGAGCAGGATATCATGTAATGCCTTCTCTTGGTCTGTGGTGAGCTCCTGGTTGATGATCAGGTGCTGTAAAGTGGAGGAATGGTCCAGCACGGGGACAACAGTATGCAAGTCTTTAGGGAGAGGACCTAACCATTTCTTAAGGAGGTTAATGTGGTACAGTTGCAAACGTCTGGGCGTAACCTGGATGTGATAGGATGTTAACCCTAATTTATCCACGACTCGGTATGGTCTTTGCCACTCTGACCTCACCTTGGTTAACGCTGAAGGCATGAGAACCAGAACCCAGTGAACTACTTTTAGATGTCTCCACTTTTTCCCTTTGTCGTAGAACACCTGTTGCTTTCTTTGGCCTTGCTCTAAATTGGTGTCAGCGAATTCTTTTAGTTTGTGTAATTTGGTACGTAGGTTCTGGGTGTAGTCCAGGAATGTTTTGTTTCCTCCTCTTTCTTTTGTTCCCACACCTCTTTTGGTAGTTCCAGAAGGCTTCATGGTTCCCTGCCATAAAGGAGCTGTAAAGGAGAACAACCCACGCTGGTTTGGGGTTGACTTCTGATAACGTATATGGCCAGGGGAAGAAGCATATCCCATACCTTACCCTTGACGCTCAACAGCTTCTTTAGTGTTAACTTCAGTGTAGCATTATAGCGTTCACACAACCCGTCAGTTTGGAGATGATAGACGCATGTTTTAATATGGGATATGTCCAGAGATTTATATATTTGCGCCATCAATTTGGAAACAAAGGGGGCACCCTGGTCCGTGAGTATTTCAAGGGGGAAGCCAACCCGGGAGAATAGCTCAAGCAATGTGGTACTGAGGTTTTGAGTAGTGGGAGCATGAGCATGCAAAAGTAAAGCCTCAGGACACTGTGTGGCATTGTCCACAACGACTAAGGCATAGAGGTTGCCCTTTTGTGTGCAAGGCAGGGGACCGATGAGATCCATGCCCAGTCGTATGAAGGTTGACCAACAATCGGAAGCGGCTGGAGGAGAACAGCTGGCGGTTTGTATGGATTTTTCTTTTGGCAAACCTCACACTTATGACAGAACCGGGTGACGTGTGAAAACATTCCTGGCTAATAAAAGTGTTGCAGCAATATCTGTGTGGTCTTTTGTGCCCTGCCAACAAGTGTGACTATGCATAAAACAAGACTTGTTCCAGAAAAGCTTGTGGGACTACCAACTGCGGGGAACCCCCAGGAGATCCAACCCGATATAGGAGACCTTTTTCTGTCAGAAAAAAGGGATAACCGAGGCTTGGGCTGTTTGCAGCCTGGCGGGCATGTTCCCAGGCGGGTTGAAGGGTGGGGTCCTGGGCTCGGCTGTACCTGAAACTCCTGTCGGAAAGCCATGGGTCCTGAGTGAGGAGGGATGGGTAGACTGGGCCCTGGGAGCCTAAAGGCTGTGTGTTGTCCCTCAACAGAGCTAGAAACGCTGGATTTTCCTGCCCCAGGATTAACTGTTCAGAAAGAAAGGGCAGGACCCCTAGCTTGGCTTGTAAGAGGTGACCGTTTGGCAGAGAAATAGGGAGCTGAACAAAGGGATAACTGCGGTTGTCTCCATGGACGCACCTAATGGGCACAGTGTCTCCTGTTGGGTTGGTGTATGGCTCTACGAGGGACTGGAGTATGACGGACTGGCGACAGCCCGAATCTAATGAGGCTCTTACAGTTGCACCCTTCACAAGCACACTTATGCAAAAGCTGGGTCCCATTTCCTCGATATAAAGAATTGAGCGAGGTATACAGGTAACGTCCATGCGTTCATACTGGGGTTTGTTGCGGGGACAGTTCCTGACGATGTGGCCCCATTCACCACACTCGAAACATTGAGGACCATTGTTGGGAGTGGGTTCAGGACGATACGGATGGGATTTTATGGGTTCCGCGAGGGGTCCTGGGATTTTCCTCTCGATTTTCCCTGAAGGGCCAGGAGGACCCATGGATTTTTCAGACTTCCAAGGTAAGGAACGGGGTTGGGCCCTATAATAAGAGGTGGCCATTTCTACGGCCTGTTCAACCGTTAGGTGGTAATGCTGTTTGAGCCAACTTTGGATGGGAAAAGGTAGGGCTTCCAAGAACTGCTCCAAATAGATCAGTGTCATGATCTCTTCTTTGGTATTTGTTTGTGGTTTCAACTACGCGTTGGCTGCTCATTTTGAGCTTGAAATATAGGGTCTTTGGGTTGTCTGCGGAAGTACCGCGTTCCTTTCTGAATTGCACTCTATAGGTCTCCAAATCCAGGCCTAAGTGGTTTAAAATGATACTACTTATGTCACTGTACGGAGTGTTACCATTGGCTTTTGCTACCTGGTAGGCAGCCTGTGCTTCCCCAGTGAGGAGGGGGCCAAGAAAAAGGGGCATTTGGCCTCCGGCCATCCCGATGCCCTGGCTGCCCTCTCGAAGTTCAACAGGAATGCATCAGGATCTTCCCCAGGGAGGTACTTCTGCAAGGAGACATTGGGACCCATCCCAACACAGGTTTGTAGTTGGGTAGACAGCTGCAACCGATCATCCACTACCTTCTGCATATTCTCCGCCTGGTTTAGCAACGTGTCCATAAACATCTCCCTGTCGGCTTGGGCAGCGGACATCTGTTTTTCTACTGCCCACTCCAAGACTACTGTCCTTGTGTGGTGTTACAGATTCCACTTCTGACACCACGTGTGGTGCAGTGGAGAAGCAGACAGGGACACTTATCTCAGTTGTAGACTCGTTTATTAGGCAACATAACATAAGGGGGGGTTCCGGTAGGGTCCTAGGGGAAACAGATGTTGTCTTCTCCTCCCTCTTACATAAGAGGGTAGTGTGTCCTTTTTTTATTCTCTTACTCCCTCTGGGCTTGTAGGGCGAGGTCCCACCGGAAGGTCAGCCACAAAACATATAAAAGAAGAAAACAAAGAAATATCTTCCTTAAAAAGGCTGTTTCGCTGTGCTTCATCATGGTACAGGGGGGAGGGAGTGAAGGGAGAAGTCACCCATTACCAACACCAGTGCCCTCTTTGTGAGCTGCAACATTTACGCACGCTTCTGCCTGATGAGTCCCTCAGTGCACTCTGCTCCCTCCACCCGCCCCCTTCTTTTCCTGTTCCGCACCCTCTTCCCCAGATGGATTCTAAGCGACCCCGTACCTTGTGTAGCCACGTCCCTCCTGGGACGCGGCTGGCTTTTACGTTATGTCGGATGGGGTCCGGCTCCCGCCCTGGGTTCTTTAGGAGGTTGGTTTCACCGCGTTCCGGCTCCGGCGTTTTCTCCTTCCTGGATTCGGGCTCGGCTGGGTCCTGCAGTCTGGGGTCCACAAAGAAGGTCTGGACGCTTTCCTTTCCTTCCAAGTCCACGCCTTTACCGAACCTCGCTGCTCCCGGGAGGCGCCATTCCAGTGATTCCTCCTCCTTCATGTATCAACCGGATCAGCTGACCAGGTCATATGATCAGGAAGTGCATCCCCAAGCGTGCTTTCCTTAACGGGATAGTCCCTGCTCCTTCCCACAGGCACGCTCTGAAAATAGACGAGAGGACAGGGTGACAGGTAAGGGGGGAAGCTGTTGGGGTCTGTTTCAAGTGTTGTTGTCGGAGGGGGCAGCGGATCGTCACAGGGAGCCTTTGTCTTGCCCCCTGCCTTGCCACTGGCCTGACAGATGACAAAGGAGCTGCAAAACTCCTTTACCTTTTCAGACATATGGGGCCAGTAGAAATGGTTCACCAACCGGTTCCATGTCTTTGTCTGTCCCAAATGTCCTGCCAAGGGGATATCGTGACCCAAAGTCGGGATGACCTCTCTGTACTTCTGGGGCACCACCAACCTCCTGGTGGCCCCCTCCTTGAGGTTTCTGGCCTCACTATAAAGCAGTCCATCTTCCCAGCAGAGTTTGTGAAACCCACTGTCACCCCCCTCCTCTTGGTTAGAAGCAATCCGCCTCAAGCTTTCAAGGGTGGGACAGTCACGCTGTCCCTGACTGAATTCCTCTCTGGAGGGTCCACCTGCTCCTGTCAGTTCTGCCAAATCTGACAGCTCTGGCAGGGATGGAGTCCCTCCCTCTGAGGACAGATCCTTCGCATCAGGGGATTCCTGCCCCTCTGGAGTTCCCTGGGCTGGCTCACCAGGCCCAGTGCCTTTGTCCTTGTATGCTTAGCCCATTGTTCCATGGTCCAAGTGTCCAGACCTTCCCTTCTGGCTAGTCTGCGACCTAGTCACAGCACATACCCACTCAGGGAGCTCCAATATTTTCATATGGAGTCCTCTCTCCACCTCCGACCACTGAGAGGCTTCAAGATCATGGCCCGGTAAACACTGGACTAGGAGCACCTTTGACACAGCTACCCTCATAGGGCCTGTCACACCTCCCATTCCAAATCCACCCCAGCCATAGGATGGAGTTTGGTAGTGCTGTCTGCATAAGTCACCTGGTGAAACTCACCAGGTAACAACCTCTCTGGAGGCACCAGTTCATCCAGGACCATAGTTGCACTAGCCCCAGTGTCTCTGATAGCCTCCACCTCGGTCCCATTCACTTTAGGCCTCTGCCTGTACTTGTCCATGTTTGGAGGTAAGACAGCATGGGTTGCAATATCCACCCTATCCAGGGACACTAAGGGTGCTTCCACCACCTGACTGCCCCTCTATGGAGCACCACTCTCCACCCCTACACTGACACTGGCAATCTCTGTGGATGGCCTGTTAGGGGGGAGCTTCTTGGCACAGACAGCATCTCCCCGCTTATGCCCTGGCTGGTTACAGTCAAAGCACTTACCCACCTTTGAGGGGTCAAAGAACCTACCGGGCCTTCCCTGATTCCCCCTCCTTTTGAATTTGGGTTGGCCCAGGCCCCCCTTTTTGTGCAGGTTTTTGTGGGTCTTTGGAGGACTCCTTCTGGTTTTGACCTTCCTTTCCCTGGGCTTTCCCCTGGGGAGGGACCTGTCCTCCTTTCTTTCTTCTGGTCACCCCCCTGGTGGTGAATAGAAACCTGATTTCTTACCCACTCATCAGCTGCTTCCCCCAGCTCTCTGGGGTCTGTCAGCTTAGAGTCCACTAGATACTGGCGTAACTTCTCTTCTGCACAATGAGTCAAAATATGTTCTTTCAAAAACAAATTATGCAATCCCTCATATGTGTCAACCTTTTTACCAACAATCTAGCCTTCCAGTGCCTTCATTGAAATGTCCACAAAGTCTACCCAAGACTTTGAACTCAATTTCTGGGTGCCTCTAAACTTCACCCTGTACTGCTCTGGAGTCAGACCAAATCTCTTGACTAAGAATGCCTTCATCTGCTGGTATGATTCTGCATCCTCTCCCTTCAGGGTCAGGAGCCTATCCCTCCCAGCTACTGAAATCAACTCCCACAGGAGTGCACCCCAATACCCAGAGTGGACCCTACTCATTTTAAGGGCCGTCTCAAAAGCTGCTAGCCTCTTGTCAATGTCATCCCCCTCAATGTACTTGGGCACTATACCCTTGGGAAGTTTGGGATCAAATTCACCACCCCTGGACATCTCAAAATCTTCATCATTTTCACTGCCACCATCTCTTCTCAACTCTTCCCTCTCCCATCTCTTCTCAGCCAAGTCCAGTTTCCTCTGCTCTAAAGCTATCAAAGCTAATTGAGCCTGAAGCTGTCTCTCTGTAAGGGGTGGTAGTGGTTCCTGAGTAAGGGACCCTTTCCCACTCCCACCATCTGGAATCACCTGGCTGACACTAGTAACAATGGAAGAGGTATCATCCTCACTCTACTCTTGGGTGAGGTTGGGGGGAACATCCTCCATCCCCCCTTGGTTCTCCTCAGCTCCCCAGCCTAGGCCTGTAGGGACTCAAGCAACCCTGCCTTCTTCATCTTCTTGGTAGCAGGCACCCCCCTAAGCCTACACTGTGCCCTATGATCAGAAAGCTTGAACTGGGACAGTTTAGCCAGGTCCAGCTCCATGGTTCCCTAGTTTTGGGTCATAACAACTAAGCACAACAGACTTGGAAAAATTTGGAAAAATGATAACAATGGATTAAAAACAGTTTAGTCCAAATTCCAAAAATCAAACTCAAAAGTTTTGTTTTAAGGCAATTTAGAGGATGTTTATAATCTTAAATCACTTTACTGAAAGGTGTATTTTCAAACACAAGACCTCATCCCACCGCTGAGCACCAAATGTTGGAAAGTGGTTTATTGGTAGGGGCAAATGTAGGTCTGCAACTGGCGGCAATAAGGCCACTAACACATGGTAGGACTCAGCATAAGTCTTAGAAAATTATTCCTATGCTCAACCCTTGGTAGCTTGGCTGCGAGCAGGCAGGCGTAACTTCAGACAGGTATGTAAAGCATTTAAAAACACCAATTCAGTAAATAATTAAGATACAACACATAATAAAAATCCAATACCAATTTACAAAAAAAGGAAATATTTTATCTTTAAAATGACACCAAAACGACAAATATCCAATGTAGGGAACCGGAGATATGAATTTTCAAAGATTTAGCAAAATATAGCACTTAGAAGATTATAGCACCATATTGTGATACCTGCTGCTACAGTCTGGGTCAAAGTCAAAGTTTCAGGCCGACCGCGATGGAGCCCTGGGCGGCACCAGCTAGCGGCTGGTCCCGGTCTCAGTTTCTACCTTCACACTTAGAAACGTTTCTGGAGCTTTTCTCCCCGAGGTCCCTCGAAGCTCCAAGCCAGTCTGGATTCAGTGAGGGTTCGCCGGACTGCCTTTTGACGAACTCCTGGTCAACTTACCCGGAGCGGACTTAGAAACGTTTTCTTTAGTGCTTCAGCTGGGCAACCCAGGAATCCAGGCCGACACACGATGGAAGGCTTGGCGTTCACGGTTGCTCCCGGTCACCTTTTCTACGAGCTGACTTAGAAACTTTTCTGGAGCTTTTTCTCGCTGGGTCTCTTGATGCTCTTCATCTGGTGAGGATTCGCCGGCTTCAGATTTCTTCTAGTCCCAGTCAAACTCTGGAAGTTGGACCGATGGAGTTTTTAGCGGGACGAACCTGGATGGCTTGGCCGGCTCACGGTTTGAAGGCAGTCGGCCTGCCTGGCCAGGTTGAGTCGGTCCCTCTAATGAGCTTTTTTCCAAAGTTCCTACAAAGTTCTCCAAACTTCTTGAACTTCTACCTGAAGTTCCTCAAGGGGTCCCAAAGTGTCTCAAACTCACTCCGAGGGTCTGAAGCTCCAAGATGGTCCTTGCAAGTTGAGGACTTCAGTTCCCTCAATCCACTGGTAAAAAACCCTTACAAAGTTGCGGATTTAGGTGGTGATATTCCAGATGAGGTCTTTTAACATGTAGCTTTCAGGGGTCCACTCTTTAGTTCTTTGTCAGCAAAATAATCCACAGGGCTGTAGTTTCAGTTGGGTACATTTTTCAGAGGTCCGGCCTTAGAAATCTTTGAACAGCAATCTTCTCAGCTTGGCAATATCTTGCTTCTGTAAATTAAAAGCATCGGATCTGGAGGGCTCTTCCCCTCTCAGATATTTATTCTGAGTACTCTGGGTCAGGCAGAAGGTCACTCCTGACCAATGGGAGCTGGGTAACTCCGCAAAGATATGATCACATCCTGTAGAATGTGGCATTATTTAGTCCCAGAGTGCACCAAATTATCCAAATCCATAATGGCTGATTTTCCAGCAAGGAAGTAAGAGCTGGCTAAATCCGCCCCTAGGATGGCTAATTAACTTAGACTCTTCCCCCCAGCATCTGCTCATACCTTCCTTAATCCAACCATCTGCCTAAGGTGGATAGTTCAGAGTTGTAAATGACACTGTTCTCTGCTCTCCTCTTTGAAGGACATAGTTTACGACGCCTACCCCTGGCCTGGCATTCCTATGGAACAGCACACTGCCCTGCCAGCAGAGCTGGTTGACCCAGGGGCTCTTTATCATCTCTTCAAGGCAGCCTGGCTAATCCACTTAACTCTGACCAATCAGGGCAGACCACTGGAAGACTGAATCTGGAATTACAAACAAGAAAGTCGTATAACTTCTTGTATGTATACTTTAGGAGAAATTCAACAATACTGTTAGAACTGGGGGTCTCTAGTTGGCAGGGGCAGGTACCACTGTCCAAATAGGGACCCTTGCTTCTAGTCAGGGTAAGGAGGAAACCCTCTGAGATAACCCCTGCTCACCCCCTTGGTAGCTTGGCATGAGCAGTCAAAGTTTATCAAAAGGCAATGTGTAAAGTATTTGTACCAAAACTCACAGTAACACAGTGAAAACACCACAAACTGACTCCACAACAGTTTAGAAAAATAAAGGTATTTAATCTAAACTACACAAGACCAAAACGACAAAAATCCAACATACACAGTTCAAGAATATGGTTGCAAAAGAGTTCTTAGGTTTAGCGATAAAATAATTCAAGTTGCGTGAAAAGATCACAATGCGTCACGTTTAGCCACAGTACCTTTGTTAGCGATAAAAAGTTCCAAGCACAGAAGCTGTAGCGGTGGAAAACAAGCGATGCGTTGCTCCTGAGACCCTGGGGAGGCGTTAGCGACAATTTTGCTGGATGTAGCGGTGTATAGCGACAAATCCGATCTGTATGGAGAGGAAGGCGATGACTTGTATGGATTCCGGTGTGTAGGTTCCGTAGGAAGTGTTCTCCCGCAAAGGCACGATGCGATGATTCTCGGGGCTCTGCGACGATTCTCGCAGCAATGTGATGCGGTGATCTCACCCAGCGATGACAGGCTCTGCGACGATGTTCGCAGCGGCGGAAATCTTCCCGCTAACAAAGGGTGCGACGTCTTCAGGCAGCGGCGACAGGCACTGCGACGATCTTGGTCTTCGTAGCGGTGGGAATTTTCTCACTCGGTCCCATTGCGATAAATTTTCCATAGCAAAGTCTTTAAAAGCTTTTTTCCTGCTCCCCAACACAGGTACAACTTCCAGAGGCACCGCACATGGGCCACGCACTCCAGGAAGGACAGAACTCTCTCAGTAGAGTTCATGGAAGCTGGGGGTGAAGTCCTTTTGTTCCTGGGACTTCATAACAGTGAGCCAGCTCTCTCTCAGGCCCTTGGAGATTCCTTCAAGCAAGGGGACACAGGACAAAGCAAAGTCCTTCCCCCTCCTTGGCAGCAAAGCAACAGCAGGTCAGTCTAGCAGAGCAACAGCAGGACAGTCTTCCTTCTTCAGTTTCAGCTTTCTCCTTGGCAGACGTTCCTTCTTGATTCCAGGATGATCTAATTTTCTGTAGCCAGGGGTCCTGTACTTATACCCCTAAAAGTTTTTGTTCCCTTTGTGCAGGAGGGCTCTGAGCCCGGTCTGAACCAGTTCTGGGTTTTCCTTGAGCACTTTGTTTTCCTCGCTTCTCCTTTCCTTTCAGAGTGAGGGGCAGGGTCGTCAGCCACCCAGCAGGAGGTGGAGCCAGCATTGTGGAGGGAAAGCACTGCCCTGGAGCACTTTGTTGACATGATTCCTTCTCTCCTTTCACAGTGTAGGGTAGAGACATCAGACGCACCACAGGGGGTGGAGCCAGCACTGTGGGGGGCGGGCACAGTCCTATTCAGGTCCCATGTGCAACTCCTCCCTCCCATCTAGATGCAAATGCAGTCATTCAGTCCAGGGCTGAACCATCCAGCCTCCTGGGGGTTCCCCAGCCCCTGTCACTCCCAAACCAGACAGTCAATTCACAAACAGGCAAAGGCACACAGAAAAGTCAGACAAAAGAACAGCCACTTTCTAAAAGTGCTGTTCTCAAACACAGGATTTAAAAACAACCTTTCCTAAAAGATGTGTTATTAAATTCTGAGTTCAGGGATACTAGACTTTTATGTCCTATCTTGCTCCTATGGGAAGATATGCTGGTAGCCACTGTAGCCAGCATTCCCCATGATAGCCTATGGGGCAAGATAGCCTTACAATAGTGAAAAACCGAAAATGGCTGTAATTCACTACCAGAGCATGTCACCTGCACTAGTACATGCTCTACCTTTCACATACACTGCACCCTGCCCAAGGGGGTACCTTGGGCCTTCCATAGGGGTGACCAATGTGTACAGAAAGGGAAGGGTTAGGCCTGGTCAGTGGGGACACTGACCAGGAGGACATGTTAGTTCACAGACTGCACACAGGCACTGCGGTGGCAGGTCTGAGGCACCATTTTAGAGCTATTCATGTGGGTGGCACAATCAGTGCTGCAGTGCTGTAGCATTTGTCATCACCAGCCCTGGCACACCCAGTGCACTTTACTAGGGACTTATTGGTGAAACAAATATGCCAATCATGTATATCCAATTACAATAACAATTTACACAGAGAGCATATGCACTTTAGCACTGATCAGCAGTGGTAAAGTGCGCAGAGTCCTATTGCGAACAGCCACAGATCAGGAAAAATACGGGAGGAAGAAGCAAAAAGTTTGGGGATAACCCTGCAAAAAGGGCCAGTTCCAACAAATACCATATTGTTGAATTTATTAATACCATTCGGGGAAGTCTTTGAATGGCACTTCTAGCCCTCTACTATCAAGAGTTATTAATCAATAACTTCCTACCATGTTAACCTATGTAACAGGGGATTTGCAATGGGAAAAATGACTTGGGACATTTTTCCAGCACAAGGACCTACAAAAACATATGTTATAATTACGTTGCTTATATTTACAGGACCCCCACCCCATGTGCAACTAGGGGAGGCTTTAGGGGTTCTGAATCTGTAGAAATATTGCAGATCCTCCCTCCACAGTGCTTCTAGCCTCAAAGTCGAATTTGATCAGCACTTTACCACAATGTGGGGAGTGAAATGTGAAATTTCACTTAACCCAGGGCATATAAAACTCTTTTATGAGGGCATACCTTATACATTTCTGACCCCCCCCCCCCCAAACCTGGGACACATAGGGGAGACCCTGGGAGTTTCTAATATGCCGACACATTGTAGGTTATCCATTTTAAGTGCCCCAAAGTCGAGCTTGGGCACAATTTACTTTTTAAAAGCAGTCCTGGCACCCAGGGCTGATTTTAAACTGACCTCAGGCTTCAGCAGTGCACATATGCAAGTGCAAAAAGAGCTGCTGCCCTCTAAACTGTCATGCCCTAGGGTACTAGGGACTTCTAGGTAGTTACAATCCCCCTGCCCTATTATATACATGGGGCTTGTAGGGTAGGTCATACCAATCACATGGGTACCCCACCATACCATTGTGTACCCTAGTGAATGTAGGTGGTTTAACTGTATTCTAATGTGTCTTTTTCAGCATAAGACTGGCCCTGGGCCTGGTTAGGCAGAGCCCAGGGTCAGTCAGAGTCAGTTACCACCAGTATCAGTCAGCAAAAAGTTGGGGGGTGCCCAGGGCACAGGATGACTTTGCAACATCCACCTATAAGTGTTCCTCATGGTTAAAAAGTAATCAACCACCCATAACCAGTCACACATCCATCAACCAATGATATCAAAGAAAAATGGTGACATGAGTCAGAAAGTGCCATCCATGGAGCACCATCCATGGAGCTACTGGTTGGCACTCACCAGTTTGCTCGCTCTGTCATCATCTGCACTTTCTTAACAGAAACAAGTGTGACTTAACTCCTAGACTAATGTGAAGAGGTGAAAAATAAAGTGTAAATGATAGTGTCATCTATCTACTGTCTAACCCCTGTAATGTGAAAAGAAGTGAACTGATCTCCCAATTAAAATCGAGTTGTGAACAACTATCACACACCTTCTTTATTTTAATAGTGTACACACTCAGTTAACAGAAACAGCATGTTTTAGACCATTTTAACTTGAATGGCCGACATGTTTCATTGCCCTAAAAGTTTTAAGCAATTTCATCAGGGCACAGGGACGCATCTCCACCTCAATGATGCAATGAACCAGGTGGTTGCCAGGTGGACTCCTACCAGCAACTCACAGAGAGGGGACTCAAAGGATTAGCCACCCCATGGAGCTCAATGCAGCAAAAGACCATATACCGCCAGCCCGTTAGTATGCCTTCTGATCGTCCACCGCTTTTAAAACAAACATTGCCAAGCTCAAATTCATGCAGTCTTCTAAACCTAGCAAAAGACATATACAGCATGTCTTCACAAGTTCAAAACTGGCCCAATTGGCAACATTGTGCCCCTTTTTTGACTATTTAATTTACTTTGTAATGTGGTCACTTTTATGTTAGTGCCCAGACCTATTTTCTGGCCCAGTCCAGACATGAATGTAGATGACAACTGTAAATTGGAGGTCAGTTGAGAGGTTTATCTGGCTAGGGTCTGGGCCATGACCGGAGTAGAGCTAAACCTGCTTATATAAAATATTAAGAAATACCCCTCAAACTAAGGGGACAGGTTTCTGTAAACCAAAAAACACTCTGTGTTCCTCTTGATAAATGACTCTAAGCCCTCATTCACTTACGTACAGTAACATCAATCAATCTAATTCAATACCACAGGAATTTGAAAAAAACATGCAGGGCTTTAATTGTGTTATATTATGGGGCATACTTAAACAGCTGTTTTGTCTTTGCTTTGGAAGCTACATGGCTTTTGCGCTTGTCGCCTGGGCATGATCCCGGTCACTCTTTTGTGTGTTCCTGTGTATGTGGCTATCTTAAAACACACTCATTTACTAGCTGTAGCGTTCTAGTTTATGCACGTCACGTAGACGTGACGTGCGGCGGCCATGTTGGCGGCGATGCGCGCGCATTGCATTGCGCGCCGGGGAATTGTAAGGAGAGCAGCGCCGGCCGGCGCTCCTCGGATAAGTTGTATAGATATCTTAATTAAACGAAGTTATACCACAACCACTGGTTGCCTGTGGTCATTAAGGTACTTTACAGTGGCGACGAGGTCGGGAGGCATTTCCAGACGACCACAAAACGAGAAAAAAAAACGGACCCTCCACGTGGGCAACCCTAAGGCCAGTACAAATCCGAGCACAGCTATCGGGCTCATCCAGACCTGGGCAAGATTCCCTGCACTGCCCTGCTGAAGAGGTTACTCACCAGGCAACAGCAGGACACGCATGAGGTACGGCGAATCCGAGGAGCGTGGCAGTGCCACAGCTAACCACAGAGGCGGCGAATAGGCCAGAGCAGTGGCGCAAAAAAAAAAAAAAAACCCACAGCTGCAAAGACACGCACGACTCTCCTGAGTAACGACGCCAGGGAGGAACAGCACTGGCTACCAAAGGGGAGGAGGTGGGGACCGACACCAAGAGTCCCCAGGGAGAAACGAGCACAGGGTTCAAGGACAGCACCCCAGGCAGCCCCTCCGGCAAAGACACCAACACAAAAGCCACCAGGGAGGTGAAAAGGAGCGCACCGGCGGGGTATGCAATAGCACCTGTGCAATTTCTACCGAAACCCGGCGAACCACTGATGAAGGGGAGGACTGGAAAGAATATATTGATAATTTCATAGGGGTCCTGGAGGACGAAAATGAAGAGAAATTCACCCCCCAAAGAAAGAAACGTATCCTGTTGCTGAACCTGGGACCAGAGGGACTCAGAATTTACAAGAGTCTGGTGCCCAAAAAGAGAGATGACACCGATGACGACGTGTATGCCCATGCAGTGGAAGACCTAGATGAACGTTATCATCCCACTATCTGCGTGTCAGTGGACAGATTTAATTTCCAGCAGAGAAAACAACGGGCTGGAGAAACTATAGAAGAATACGTAGCGGCCTTGAGGAAGTTGGCGGCCACGTGTAAGTATGCACTGTGGGAAGACGAATTCATCAAGGATCAGATCGTGATGCACACTACGAGCACAAATGTTCAAGACAAGTTATGGGCAAGTGGCGACACCACACTCAAAGACGTGTTGGTCATCGTAAAGAGGGCGGAACTCGCACGGAGGTGCGCTGACGCAACCAAGAAAGACGTAGCCACCCCAACCATGGTGAACAGGATACAAGAGGGAGACCACCGCAAAGACCAGAGAGGCAAGAATCCAGTGACCAAAGGAACCAACAGATGGCAAGGGAAGCAGATGAGCAATGACTGCAAGAAAACGTGCTACAGATGCGGAAGTTGGTCCCACGAAGCACATGATCGAAGATGTCCAGCGTTTCGAGCCAAGTGCCTACACTGTGGCATCTTAGGCCACTATGAGAAAGTGTGTAGGAAGAAACAACCCAAAGGCATGGTGAAATGTGTCGACCAAGGCGAAGAAGAGCAGGAGGAGGTTGCAGAGGAAGAGGTGGTCACCGTCTTATGCATTTATGACCAGGTATTGAGCGTGGAAGGGAAGAGATCAACAAAACCCATCCTGGACATGTCAATGGGCGGGATCACCATCACGGTGGTGGCAGACACCGGATCCCCATTCACCATTGTACAACGGGCAGTGTGGGAAGAAGTGTTCAGACCCGAGTTGGGCCCAGAGTTGGAGAAACTAGACATTCGGCCGGTCACCTACAATGGCGACCGCATTCCAATGGTAGGGTTCCGACGCCTGTTGTTCGAATTTAGGGGCCGATCAGCATGGTGCAAGCTGTACATTGCAGAGAGAGGACCCTCCGTCCTAGGATGGCTAGACCAGGGCGACCTAGGAATAAAGCTGGATCCAGGAGGGATAGGAGCAAATACTACTCACAGAGCAAGAGGAATGGCCTGACCTGAACAAATGGAAGGAGAACTACCCAAAAGTGTTTGGAGGCACGGTGGGAAGGATGGAGAAATTCCAACACAAGATTGTGCTCAAGGAAGGAGCTATCCCGGTAGCTCACAAAGTGAGGAACGTACCAATTGCGGTAAGAGAGGCAGTCCAGATGGAACTCCAAGAACTGGAAAAGAAGGGTATAATAGAACCGATCACCTGCGCCGAATGGCTGGCGCCCTTAGTGGTTGTAATGAAGCCCAATGGGAAGGTCCGGCTCTGTGTGGACCTGAGAGAACTGAATAAAAACATTGTAGTGGAGAAATTTCCTCTCCCCAGAATCGAGGAGATGTTGGCCAAGACCAGAGGAGTAAGGTGGTACTCCACCATCGACTTGACCTCGGCCTACCACCAAATAGCACTCCATCCGGACAGCAAAAGCCTTACATCCTTCATCACTCCGTTTGGGTGCTACCAGTTCTGTCGCATGCCGTTCGGGCTGGCCTCGGCGGCTACAGTTTTTCAGAAAATGATGCACCAACTGTTCAGAGACTGCAAAGGCGTCCAGTATTTCCAGGACGACATCCTGGTGATGGGGTTTGACAGGCTGGATCACGATCAGAAGCTGGAAAAAGTGCTACAAACGTTGGAAAACAAAGGTCTCACAGCGGAGTGGACAAAGTGCCGATTGGGCCTACAATCGGTAACGTACCTAGTCCATGAAATTGGACAACAGGGCGTCACACCTAAGGCGGAAAACGTAAAAGCCATCGCTGAAGCACCGCCCCCCAAGAACAAGGAAGAGGTCAGGTCGTTCTTGGGGATGGCGGAGTACTACAGCAAGTTTGTGGTCCACTTTGCTTCAAAGACCCACAACATGAGGCTGCTGACCAGGGAGAGCACTGCGTTCCAGTGGACACCGGAAGCTCAAGCAGAGTTCGAAACCATCAAAAGGGACGTCACAGGAGCCATACCTCTCAAAGGTTACGATCCACAAGGCACCACTGTGCTCACAACTGACGCCAGCGACAAGGGCCTGGGCGCTGTGCTCATGCAGGACCGAGGAAGAGGGGAAATGGAGACAATCAGCTTTGCATCCAGAGCATTGACGGATACAGAGAGCAAATACAGCGTGATTGAGAAGGAGATGCTGGCGGTGGTATGGGCCATGACGAGATTCCGGCAATTCCTTTGGGGTACCCGATTTCTACTCAAAACAGACCACAAGCCGCTGGTAAAAGTACTAACATCGAGCGGACACGCCAGTGCCACACCCAGGATATCAAAAATGTCTCTAAAGTTACTCGAGTTCAGGTATGATGTGGAGTACATCCCCGGGAGCCGGAACCGAGTAGCGGATTACCTGAGTAGAGCAGCCGCCATGGAGCCCGGAGAGGAAGACCCTACAGGCAGAGGGGAGTTGGTAGCTCTCATAGAAGACCAGGAAAAGTTGATCAGCCAACATGAATGGGCTGAGGCATACGAGGAAGACACCGACATGAAGGAAGTGAAGATGCACATCATACAAGGATGGCCAGACAAAAGAAATGTGAGGGTGAGCCTCAGACCATACTACGAAGTGCGGGAAGAACTGTCGGTAGGAGACAAGGGGGTGTTCATTTACAGAGGAGACAAGGTGATCCCCCCAAGGAACCTCACCACAAAACTCTTGGACCTGTTACACGAGGGCCACCTAGGCATAGGGAAACTCAAGGCAAGAGCTAAACAAAACTACTGGTGGCCAGGCATGGACATAAGGGCCGAAAGGCATGTCAGGGAGTGTCCACAATGTCAAGGAGCAGACAAGACCCTAAAACCTTTGAGGCCAGCGCTAGGGAAGTTTGATCCTCCCTTAAATCCGTGGGAAGAACTATCTGTAGACATTTTGGGACCCGTCCTAGATGACCAGGGCACACAGAAATACGTGTGTGTACTCATGGATCGATATTCCAAGTGGCCGGAGTTGAAAGTGGACGAGTCCATGGACACAGAGAACATCTTAAAGTTTCTGTCAGAGACCTTCACAAGGGAAGGAATCCCCAAATCCATCCTGAGTGACAATGGCCCCCAGTTCACGTCGGAAAGGTGGAGCAAGTTTATGCAAAGAAATGGCATCACTATCAAACATACGGCCATCTACCATCCAGCCGGAAATGGCCTAGTGGAACGATTTAACAGGGTAGTGATGGGAGCCATACAAGCTGCCATATCCAGCGAAAAAAACTGGGAGGAAGCGCTAGAGAACATGGTGTGGGCCTACAGAATAACCCCCACCAGCACGGGGTACAGCCCATTTCAAATATTGAGGGGGCGAGAACCATTCACGCATGACAACAGGATTTGGAAGGAAAAGGTCGTCACCAGCGAATGGTCCCCTGCAGTGGTACGGGCCAATCTGGAAAGGGCACAGACAATTTACACCAACCACTACAACAAACGAAGGAATGTGAAAGGGACAGGCCTGGAAAAGGGAGAGTGGGTGAGAGTAAAGCTAGCCACCCTACAGAAGAAAGGAGACAGCAAGTATAGCAAGCCCATGCAAGTTAAGGAAGTGTATGATCGAGCGGCCCTGCTGAGCGACGGAAACATGTGGTCCCAGGACCGCATGGCCCGGTGCAACAAGGTATTGAGATGGGAACGACCTGAAACGGAATGGGAAGAAGTGGACAAATTGAATATGGAAAGGGGACAAGAAGGAAGTGAACAATGCAATGGAGCAAGTACAGAGAAGGTGAGAGAAAGTGAAGAAGTGAGCGAGAGTCAAGGAGCTGAGATGGACCGGCCAGGGAGAAGCGTGAACGATGACGGAGTGGTGAGTGAAGAAATGGAAGGAACTGGTATGCAGCACCAAGGGACTCTGGGGAACCCCGTCAGGGTTACCAGGAGCGGAAGGCAGGTGGTGAGGCCGTCCAGATTTCGAGACTTTGAATTGGACAACGATTGTGAGTGACTGCTTAAAGTTCAGTGAAAGGGGGAGATATGTAGCGTTCTAGTTTATGCACGTCACGTAGACGTGACGTGCGGCGGCCATGTTGGCGGCGATGCGCGCGCATTGCATTGCGCGCCGGGGAATTGTAAGGAGAGCAGCGCCGGCCGGCGCTCCTCGGATAAGTTGTATAGATATCTTAATTAAACAAAGTTATACCACAACCACTGGTTGCCTGTGGTCATTAAGGTACTTTACACTAGCTTCCTGAAGGTAGGCCACTGGCCCCTGCTTTTATGGTCTGGCTTAACAATGCAGCTGTGCCAGACAATTATGTGAGCATCACTTAAGAAGGGGTTAGGCTCTTCCCACATGGTGGGACCCAGTAGTACATGTTTTGATTGGACCAAAGTTCTATGCTTCCACAAAAAAATGTGTTTGCCCTCCACGCAGCTGTGGTAATTTTATTTATCCAGCTGCATAAGCTTGAACTTTCACCGGCACACCCAAGACATTGGATTGCTATTAAAGGTGTGTTAGGTGAAAAGATAATTTAATGTTTTTGTCTGGCAATAGCGCAGATGGCAGGAAGGCAGGCATTGACTTACATAGATTTTTAGAACTGGCTTGATAGTGCAACAGTAACCTGACCTTTTAATCTACACTAATGTTATTCTACAGTTCAATACTTCCAAACAAATACATATCTATCCCCGTGCTATTTGCTTTTAATTATGCCGGGGTATTAAGCGCTATATAAATGCAATTACAATAAAACAATCCCTCATCCCAGACTTTTTGCCATTGTCAGTGGTTGTTTTGTGTGCCCTGTCTATGCTCCTCCTACGGCGCCGTACTCAAGAGCTGAAGTTTAACCAGTGTCCATCAGATGGCGCTGTGCTCAACCACTGCAGAACGCGGTTTGGGAGACGCTCTGTCCCAACGACCGAGGGTAGGTGCACATGCGCAGTGGTAAGCACTCGCGCGCACGCTCTGCCGCCGTCTCTGCTCCTCGCCGCCCCGGGGCCCGGGTCAACCATGGCGGACAGCGCCAGCGAGAGCGACACGGACGGTGCGGGCTCCACCGCCATGCAGAGCTCATCCTCCTCCTCATCTAGCAAGTCCGGCATCGTCATCTCGCCCTTCCGCCTGGAGGAGCTCAGCAACCGGCTGGCGTCTCTGCAGCAGGAGAACAAGGTCCTCAAGATCGAGCTGGAAACCTACAAGCTCAAGTGCAAAGCCCTGCAGGAAGAGAACCGCGACCTGCGCAAGGCCAGCGTCACCATCGTGAGTACTGGGGGCCAGGGGGCGCGGGGTCGGCGTCACCGTCATGAGTCAGTGCTTGCGGGGGCGGTGTAGACACTTGGGGGTGGGGGCATAGTATGGTGCCACCAGTGTGGGTCACATGGGGCGCTCTACGGGGGCAGGGTGGTACCAGGACGCTCACCTCCCATTAAATGTGTCGTAATAGCGGAGGGGTGGGGCTGCCGGGCTCCACCCGGGGATCGGTGCCAACCCGGAGCACCTGACTCTCTCTCAAAGGCACCATGCCCACCAGGACGTGGTGCCGACAATCCTGACGTTCAGGGCAATCTGACTCAACTGGCTCTTGGGCTCGCTGCTGTGTGGTGCAGGCAGGGTATGCAGGGCAGTTTCACCTCTTCCCGTGCCCGCTGTTTCCGCATGGGGCCCGTGCAGCACGAGAATCCTACCCCTGCAAACAGCGTTGCTCTGCGACACCCTCCTTGTCTAAGCATTCTTTACCTGGGGTAAATGTTTTGGGATTCCCCCTTATCCATGGGGTGCCAAGCCCCCACCCCGTTTATGGGCTGCGCCTTGTTTGTGAGATGCTCTATCACATATTCCCATGTCGGGATGCTATCGCCCTGACGCACTCCACCCCCTCTGGCGTTAGAGCTACCCACCATGTCCTGCTCTTTGCAGTGTGCAGGATTTGCAAAATGTATTTAATTCGATAGGTGACAGTTTAGAAAGGTGTGAATTGGACTTTCTCTAGACAGCTAAGCATTAAGACTTGATGACCTGCTTATTCAACGTGCCTGTGATTATTTCTCTTTGCATGTGTTGTCTGTCCTCCCTGAACGGAATCGCCTGATCTAATGTTACTTAGTCTCGTGCATTGTTTAAAGCAGCTTGCACACAGTGGTTAGTCAGTATAGAACAGGAGATCCATGTATCCATTAAGTAGTTGACGAGATGAGTATTTAATGAGAAAAACCAAGCACTATAGGTAATGCTTTTTCCACAAGAAAGACTTTTGTTAATGGAGCCATGTACAGCCATACCCCGTCCTTATCCTTGCGGCATACTTAGTAGTAAATATTCTCATCTTGACCGATCCCCCGCCCCCGTCGTGTTTGCAGCTCTTAATTATTCACATTTCAACGTGCGCCAGTCTCTCTTCCTTTTCCCGGCACCGGTATGTAAGAGCTTAGTCATCTGTGATACATAGGATACACCATTGTGTATGTTCTTCGTGCTTTCGATCTATTTATTATTTGGTGTTCACAGCCCAAAGATGTGAAAGATAGGGAAAGTCACCAGTGTGTGGGTGTGTATACGATGACGTGAAATATATATCTATACAGTGGTTAATTTGTAAAAAAAAGAAGCGCAGGTGCTGAACATTTTGCCAAGGAGGCTACCGCACACGTCTTCCTCCGGTGAACCCCACTTTCAACACTCTCACTGCCTCAGTCTCTATCTTTTAACCTTGGCCTGTTGTCTGTCCCCTAAGACTTTGCCCTAAGAGTCTATCCTCTCACCTCTCTAATTGTTTTCTATCATCTTTGTCACACATTGTATTTCTGATTTGCCCTCTATTCATTTTAGCCCTGCCCTTTTTTCTCTTCACTTTTATCCATGCTCTGCTCTCTCTCACCTCGATCTTAGCTCTTTACTATCACTCTCTAGCAGTGATTAGCTGTGTATCCATTTTATCATTTGTCTGTTTTTTTCCTCTGGCCTGTCCTCCAGATCCTTTCATTCTATCTTCTCTGTTCTTAATGCTCTCTACTTCACATTATGGCTGCTTTCTCTTTGTATCTGATTTGCTTTCCTCCTTTTCTTCTACTTTGCTCCGTTTTATCTCTCTCCTCTCTTGTTGTTTCTTCTCCTTTTTACTCTCGCTGTCTCATCTCTAACACTGCTGCTGCCTGTGACCCCTGTCGTCAGCCTGTACATGTCCCTGCTATTTTGAACTCTGCGTTTTCCTGTTGTCATTCCTAAAGAAGCGGAAGATGTTTTACTTTCTTACCTACACTGAGTGCAAAAACAAAATGTTCACCAAATGAAAATGCTTTTTTGCATATATTAATCAGTGTGGTGTGACTGGGTTTATTGCTTGAACACAGCAGGTCATGTCACTGCTAGTGCTGCCTGCTAGAGCTGCCTGCAATTAGTAGGTCCAGGGATGGCAACGGCATCCACTCCTCAGCTTGCTGTGATCCTGCCTGCTACAGCACAGGCATTGTCTCCAGCAGTAATGCTGCCAATGCCGGTAAGTATGGCTCTGGTGCCTACTGGACTCACTCACGCTCAGCAATTACCATGCTGGGGTGCAGCCACAGATTCTACTGGTGATGCCATGGCGCACAAAAGTTGTGTTGGGCCACAACCTCATCGAGCACATTGAGGATAGCAGCAATGCAGGGCTGCCGGATATGCTACTCTGGCTACGCAACAAGTGGAAAGTCCACACTTTCATTTATTCTTCCTCAAGAACCCTCACTCCCAAGTTCCAAATGCGCTCTTGCAGCTTCCTTGCCTGAACTCTGTCATGAGCCAGCCCCCAGCTACAATTATTCAATGGGAGGTTTAGGCTCAGGCAGTGGCAGGGTGCAGCAGACTAGGGGAATAGAATGCAAGCCATAGTTTGTCGATGACTTCTTGGATTTGTGATCAGCGCAATGACATAATCACTAACGTGGTGATACACAATCATGCCTGCCTGGACAGGCGTATGCCGGCCTGCATATGAACATTTACCAGCCAGTCACCATGCAATGTATGTTCTTTTTATTTTGAATTGAACAATTAATATTGAGACCACCACCTGCAGGTTCAGAAATTGTAGCCCCGGCCCTGTGAAAGAAGTGCAGGTGAGCACCTGCTCAAATTAAGCACTGTATAATATATATATATATATATATATATATATATATATATCAATCACAATGTGGCCACATCAAATTGAGCATAGCAGTCTTTACCCGTGGTCTTCACCTTCGATCAACCACAAACTTAATGCAGAACCACTTGTTTAGTTTTATTTGGACACGTGCTGTAAAAAGTTTACATTAAACAGTACATGAGGTCTGGTAGATAGATGCTATCGAATGTTTTAATTGGAGACATTGTTGCAAGTGGGACTTTACCATTCTAACGGTCTCTTCATGTCTGCTCAGTGAGTGAACTTGAAGCACGCGACGACCCTTTATGGACGATAAATTAAGTAGTCGTAAAAATAGACGGGGTAATGAAAAATAATAATTCACGTTAAAGTAATGTTAATGGTCCATATTTTAATGTGATATCAAAAATTGGTTTAATGTCTATACCGAGACGTGGCAGTGTGTGTATATCTTTTTGAAGGGCTTGGTAACTCTTGGGCTAGGATGAAGAGGATCTGAGTGGAAAGTGGGCATTGGGGTAAAATGACCTGACTCTTGAACAGGTGCATTGCCGGATTCAGGCAACGTTGTATTTGTTGTGGCCATGGGCGTAGGAGGTTTCCTAGGAGGAGTGTTTCAGTTTGCTGGACTTAAACTTTGAACATTAAACTTAACATCGTGAAGTGGCGTAGAGTGCAGTGGTGTATAGTGTCTGCTTGTAGATAACGGCCTAAAATCTCGGTTGGCTTGAGGATAATTTCAATCCTTGATTGGAAAAAAGAATGAATTTGATCATGCATGAGGAGGAGTGGATGTCAACGTAGTATGAATTGATGTGCTTGGAAGGAAAAGTAAAATTATACAGTGCATTTTCGAGTGACTACAGCTCAGTATCGAATAGGTTGGTAAATTCCCCATTATAGGTTAAATACAGGCAATCCTTAAGACAAACCGGTCTTGTTTTGTTAGAAAAGTGATTTCTAAAATGCAATAAGCAATGGCTATGTACACAATCTTGTCTTTGCTGCAATTAGTGTTCATAAATATGTCCCAGTGAATGTTACAACCTGAATCCAATCAGCTCTTCCCCAGGAAAATAAAATTTTAATACCTCAGTTGAAATATAACATGAATTTGTTTGACTGCCAATGCCCCACTTAAAGCTGGCAATTAGCAGAGGTTGTACCTTCCTGCGCTGGCAGTTCAGGCTGTATTTTAAAGATGGATGTGATGCCAAGTTGGCAGGTCGTACACATTTCTCTAATTTGCTGCATGCCAGTGCAGTGCTCTCAAAGTGCTTTAAGTTTTAAAACTGTCAGAACCAGTTCGCTTGACTCCCTCCCCCTCCACCCCCTTTCGAAAAATTAACTCCCAAAATGAGCAGAGTTGGTTTTTTCTTGTGCCTGGTTACAGTTATGCCATATCCTATCGCTGTTTAAACTCCATTCACCACACCCAGATTCCTATGTTGGTAAAATGCTCTCTGCAGATCTTGTTCACCAGTCTTGTTTAATATTTAACTGCTTCTGACACTCTGACACTATGACAGAAGCTGTATCTAGATAAAAGCAAGCAGTGACAATGCTAATAGGGCTGTCTTTTATGTGTTGGAGCACTTAAACAGGCATGTTATGGTGGTCATCGAGGTCGAGACACCTCGCATTAGCAATGAAAAAGCAGACACCTACTACAATAAAAAAAGGCTTGCCATATGTACACAAATGGAGAAATGAGATAAATGAGTGTCTTTTTCAGATGAGAAATAGTGCCTCGCAATGCAAGCACTCTGAAGTAAGTGAAATGATATGACTTGATAGAATAATATATTCCTAGTTGAGCCAAAGCCAGCTCTATGTACATTTTAAAGACTTTGGTACAAAAACCTTGTTAGACTGCTGAGCTGTCAAACCAGATCTAGAGAACCTTGAACCTTCGAGGCAGAAAGAATGTTGACAAAGGCCCATTACACCCAAATTCTTGTTAGCCAGCTATTTTAGTAGGATTATTTTTGTTATTATTTGACATAGCCGAATGATGGCATTGTTAGTATATCATCCTCTCACAAGTTAGTATTTCTAGTTGTTTCTAGGGGGGGTGGGCTTGATAATGATTTATCTTTCTCTAACTTTCAAAGTGAAAGGATTTATGTGACTATCATGCTAGTTACTGGGGGTGTGCTTGTGGTAGACTGTACAATGTTTTTTTTTTCTAGCTCAAAACAAAATTTAAATGTCAGTTTATGAAATGTGCTGACTATCAAATTAAAACATTGGGTGATGCCATTTCCACACATTGTCGTTTGTGCGCAGTATATGTTTAACAGTAAAACTGTATTTTAGTGGAAATGTATTGGGTCATTTCAATTGAAGATGTTTTTCTGTAGTGGCAGCACTCCACTCTGCACCACTCCACACTTCTCTGCAGCTCTAATCCACTGTATGCCTCTCTACACAATTCCACTCTACGCCAGGGCGCTCTTTGCCACTCCAATCTATGCCTCCCTACTCTGCAACGCTGCACTAAATGCCACTGCACTCTACACAAATGCACTCTAATCTGTACCACTTCACTCAGCGCCTGGACGCCTCAGGGCAGCAGCCGCACTTAATAAAAATTATTTTCTTTTCACTGTACACCGGTGCACTCTATGCCATTCTCCTCTACAACCACTGTAATCTACACTATTCTGAAACAATCTTGTCTACGCCACTGCACTCTACATCACTGCACGGTACTCCCCATTGCTCTATGCCAATGCACTCTACACCACTATGCTCTACACCACTCTATTCTACCGCGCAGCACTGTACTCTCCTTCGCTGTACTCTACACCAGTGCACTCCACTCTACACCACTGCACTCTACGATAGTATACTCGGCAACAGTGCACTCTGCCACTGAGGTCTGCATCACTCCACTCATTTGCACGCAAATACACTTTAAGCCACTATAATCTACACTGCACTTTACACCACTTCACTGCTCTGTAACAGTTTACTCTATGCCACAGCAGTCTTTCCCACTGTATGCCACTGCACCGCTACACTTCTATACTGCAGCGCAACTCCGCTGCAGTAGTCTACTGCAGTGCCCTTTGAATCGCTCTACATCACTTGCCTCTGCACTGTACTCTTTACCGCTTCACTTTATCCTGCCCCACTCTACTGTGCCACTGCACTCTACAACGCTGCTCTCTCTACCTCTGATCTCTACGCCAATCTAATTTGTATAGCTCCACTCTACGCCACTGTACTCTACTCAAAGCCACTCTACACCACTGCACTTTACGCCACTACAATCTACTCTGTGACTGCAGCCTACGCCACTCTATTCTGCGCCACTCCACCTCTCCACACTATGCTACTCTATTGTACACACTGCACTCTAACCAATTCTTCCTACAACTCTTTACTCAAAACTAATACATTCTACACCACTGCACTCTATGCCAATCTACTCTGTACCACCGCACTCTATGCCTTTCTACTCTGTACCACTCTACGCCTTTCTACTCCTCTCCACTGCGTTCTGCAACACTCTACAGTGCAGCACTGCGCTGTGCCACTGAACTCTGACACTCTACACCAACGCACTTGATGCTACTAAACTCTGCCACTCTAATCTACTGTGCACTCTGACACTGCACTCTATGCTACTTCAGTCTATCAGGGATGTTAAATTTCTATAGCCCGCCCCCCTGGACATATTGTTTGGAGTCCAGGACAACAAGTTTTCATGTGTATTTTGTCCTTGGGACAAGCAGGCCCAACCCCCTGCAGCACAAACCCTTTGGCTGCCAGTTTGCAGTACCACATTATGGCTCAGGAAAGGGCACTGTAATGTTTTTGCCAATATGTTACTGGTGTTCAAACTTGTATTTATGGTTCATTAATTGAAAGCCTTTATTATTAAGGTGAGCGCTCTAAGTAAATGTTGTGAGCTCTGACTGCACTACTGACCAGTTGTGGTTCCAGTATAAAAATGTGTATACACATTTTCAAAGTTTAGCAATATGAGGCTATGTATATTGCTCTCAGAAGGCTCTCTGATTTGATGAAAATATTTGCAGAAGCTTGAAAGCAAGATTGATGATTCTTTGGTTCCAAAATAAAATGTTCATGAAATAATGAAAGCAGGAAAAAAACATTTTGCTAAACTACTGTAAAATTTCAGGTACCATTTCTTTGAAGCATCATTTAGAAACATGAGTTGATGCATGCTAGTATTTCCCAAAAATATTCATAATGGCAAATCAGTTTAACCAGTTTCAATAAGATTATGGGAAACAAAAGTAAACAAGCATTGGCAAAGTCAGTAGGTTGGAAATTGGTGGTGAGCTTTTTAGTTTTGTCAATGAGTGACTTGTTTTGGCATGGTCTTTGTAAAACCATATTGGTGTGGGAGCTGCCGGGCCCTCACCATTATAACAAACATTGGCAAAAGCAAAATAGTTTTTTTGTCTCAAAAAAGTACGCACTGCCACAGTAGTTACTGGCACTGTACAAAACTACTTTGTGTGCCGATATGCTCCTTGTGAAAGAGCAGAATGCTGTCACTCACAGTGAAGCCAGCCGATACAAAGCGAGAGAGAGAGACAGAATTTTAATAAACACAAAAGGTCATGGTCAACCCCAGTCCAAATTAGAGGCCCAATTATTAAAGAAAGTCTCAAAAGTGCACCCATGGTATATGTCCGTGCATTAATTGCAGCTTTACGGTTTTTGTGAATTCCCAAGAATTTACAGAAGTAGGACAAGAAATAGTACTCCTAGAAAATATTTGTGATACATTTTAGCATGAGCAAATATGCATATGTAGATTGCTCATGCGAAAATCTGAGTGTTTGCAAGTTCACTTTTCCTCCAACCACTTTTTTCCCCAACCCTGGAAAAAGGTTTACGTCTGCCATTATTCGTAGTAAATTTCCACCTTTTGTCAGTATGGGAAAAGATTAGAGAAGAGTAGTTGAAAACCCTTAAAATATGCAAGTTAGTAGGTATGACAGGACTCAAAAGGGCATTCTAACCCTGGACCTATTGCTTACCAATACCTTCAGCCCCAGTATGTATGTAGATCTGCGGAAACGTGGCATCATAAGGGTATTGCGGGTATTCAAACACTACTATGGACATGAACCCTGGCATAATCAGGCTATATCACAGCTCTTATATAGTGAGATTTCTGCCAGGATTTGTCGCTGCACTATAAGGCACCAAAGGAGCAAGTGGGTGTTTGTTACAGGACCAGTTGATTTGAGGCAACCTGCCCCATGGACAAGTAGATATTTTATTGAAGTCCACACCCCTGGTCTATGCCTCTCTTTTCTATTCTGCACCACGCTGTGCTATGCCAGTGCACTCTACCCCACTCTTTTAGGCATCACTGTAATCTTCGCCATTGCACTCTAACCCATTCTAATATGCGCCACTGAACTCTGTACCACTCCTATCTGTCACTCCACTCCACAAGACTGTCCTCCGTGCCAAAGCATTTTACACCACTCTACTCCACCCTGCACAACTCCACTCTGCCCTGAAACAATATACTCTCTGCCACTGCAGTCAATGCTGCGCTACTACTCTATGCCAGTTCACTCTACAAAAATCTACTTTACACCACTGCACTCTATGCTGCACCACTCTATGCTGCACCACTCTATGCTGCACCACTCTATGCTGCACCACTCTATGCTGCACCACTCTATGCCTGTGCAGTCGACTCTGTGCTGCACTCTACGCCAGTCCACTGTGCACCACTTTACTGAAATCCAATGCACACTGCACCGTCGCCAACTTCTTTGCACCACTGCACTTTACGCCACTGTACTCTACAACATTCTACTCTGCCACTGCCACTGCACTTTACGTCACTCAACACCATTGCACTCCATGCCTCTGTTCTACTCTGCACCACTGTATTCTACACCTGTGCACTCCGACACTCTACTCCGCAAGACTGCACTTATGCCACTTCACCCTGCTCTGCACCACTGAACTCTAGTTTAATCTGTGCCACTTCACCACTCCACTCCACGACATTGTACTCTATGCCACTGCAATCTCCTCTGTCCCTGCACACCCCTCTGAGCCACTGCAGTATACTCAGGGCTGCTGCAGCTATGGCACACTCCTCTGCTTTACGACTGGGCGCTCTGCTTTACGACTGGGCGCTCTTCTCTGCGACACTCTAGGTGTGACATTGTGTATAATTAGAAATATTTTGATTAGGTGCCCAGTGCTGTATATGAGTTCAAGAGGAAGTATCTGATTAGGGGCACCCTACTTTAAACATCATGTCTCTTGTGCTTAAATAAGGGGTCTCTCAAGTTCGACTACACTTCTGCAAAATGTTAACCATTGTATTTTTTTAAAGTTAGCCTTTTATCAGGTCAAAGAGACTCTGTCTGAGTGTCACTCTCGACAGAGGCATCAATGAACTTCCTTCTGCCAAAACTTTTCTCCTGGCTAATACTACTAGGTTTAGATGTGGAGCTAGATAGGTCTTCCGATAGTTCCTACAATGTTTTGATACAAGTAATTGAATTAGGTGTGTTGCCATACTTTCTTGGTTCTGACTTTAATGTCAATATTCACAAATGTCCGTCTATGTTTAGTTCAGTTGAAATGATGCTCTCTCTGATCCAAGGACCAAATTAATTATGGATCACAATTTAAAGGATTATTGAACCACAAATGGCAAATTAAGTACCACTTTTCTGTTTAATTATTTTCCAGCCATTGAAGTTTTAAAATAGAGTTCCTGGGTCCGACTGCTCTGAAAAACTGGTGTATAAAAAAATATAAATGTGCACATTAATAATTTACACTGTAAAGTTTTTGTTACACAATTATCTTGCACGGAAGTACAGAAACATTAAATTTTTAACTCTTTCCGTGCTGATGATGGAACCGTTTCGTCATCAGCCGCGGTGGCGCTGTGCTGATGACGGAGCGGTTCCGTCATGGCCCACCTGACGCGCCTGCGCGGCGCTGATTTTGCGCCTGCGCGGTGCATTCTATTAAGCGGGCGGGGCCATGATGGAACCGCTCCATCATGAGCACAGCTCAACCGCGGCTGGTGATGGAGCGGTTCCGTCACCAGCATGGGCCCGCCACGCGGCCCCCCGCCCCCTTAGCGCTGCAGCGGAATAGCTGCCGCAGCGATGTGGTTAATCAATATTCTCAGTGGCATCGTTTTTGTAAAATATGTGCAGCGTTTGGTTTTCGCTAAAGACAGATCTCTGCACACACCAGGTGCACATTTTTAATGTTGCTCCCCCTACAATATTTCAGAAAAACTTGGTGCAAAGTGTAAATGTTTTACTGTTTATGCCACAGGTCTTACTAAAGCACGCCTCGCCATCCAGAAACAGCCCTACAATATAGTATTGTCCATTGCTTACTTGTTACGTAAACGTTTTAAAGATTCAAGACCTCAGACCTTGAAGAGATTCAAAATGTTTCAAACTATTGTAGACTCTAAGGGCCATATGTACAATTACCGGTGATATGCCCTTTGCGGCAGGTAAAATGCATTTTGCCATGCACAAATGACAAAATGCAACTCAGTAACTGGTTACCTAATCACGGGCCATTTGTATCAAAATCCGAAATTATGATTACCAAATTGCTAATTTTACTGAATCACTATTTAGTAAATGCAATTTCCAATGTGTCATATGAATCAATGCAGATTTAGCGATTCCTTAAAGTTTGCAATTAGCTATTACCTAAATAGGTAATCACAATCAGGTAATCGCAAAATGTCAAATGTCACGTTATGGAGCAGCTTGATGACTTGCGCCCCAAACTTATCATGGCCACTCTGGAGAATGGCAATGAGGTTGGAGTGCGCAAAAGAAAATTGAAGATCAATGAGCAAGAACTGGAGGTGCTCACAGAGGAGGTGAAGAGCCATGATAAACTGTTTGGAAAGAGCTCAATGCTGGGACCAGAGAGCAAAAAAAGGAAAATATGGAATGACTTTCAGGCGAAGATCAGTAATGTGGGTGTCATGCAGCAGTCGGTCGAAGACCTTAGAAAGTGCTGGTATGACCGACTGACATGGGCCAAGGAGAAGGTAGCAAACGGGCTTGCCGATGCAAGGCGAACTGGCGGAGGACCATTCACCCAGCCACAGTCCACCCCTATGGATGAAATGATAGAAGCAATTTTGAAGCCAGAAGCCATTTTTGGGGTCAGACATTGACTACTCCACCACACCCAGTACCAACAAGGCAAAGGTAAGAAATTGCAACATATAAAAGTTTACCAATTAGGAAGACAGTTAAACTTTAATCCAAAACATTCCAGGCCACATTTTATTTGTTGTAGCAAATGACAAGTAGAAACACCATGTCAGGGATTTTCTTTTAAATTTCAAACAAGCAATGTAAACAGACACACACAAGTACGTTCTTGAACTAAATTCTGTCCTATTCATGTTACAAATACCTGTACAACATGCTACTGAAACTGAGGAAAAACTGCTTATCTCAGTGTGGTAATATTGTGTCCCCACCACCCACTACACCTGCACCAGCCAGATGCAGGACAACAGTGGTTTCACTCCCTCGTTTTGACATTGAGGCGGCTGATATTCCAACAGACATGCCTACCCAATCATCTGAGGATAGCTCCTCCTCCTCTTGTCCAGCGCCAATCCAATACCCTCATGAGGCTTAGAGTGGCTGTAAGACAGCCATCAGAGGAAGGTGACGGCTCAGCTGCAGTTTATGGTTTGGAGGCATCTGTTGAATGTGCAATGCCTACAATGCAAGCATATGTCAATCCAAAGCCAATTGGGGTTAATGTATAATAACACGTGTGACATCTAAGATGGTATCAAGCTGCTGAAGAAAACGGTGGAGGAAGGGCAAAAAGCCACTGCAGACAATTTCAAAGAGTTGACATCTGCCATCAAGGAACTGCACAGTAATGCAGCATGACAGTGTCACAGTGTAGGTGTCATCACCAACTAATGGGAAGATTGAATGTATTTACTAGATCTAGCCATTGCCTGACAAATACAACTGCATTGCTGTTGCCAAGCGCTGTGACAATGCAAGTGGATCTGGCACATAGCGGTAGAGACGTTGCAAGAGGTTTGGTGCAAGTCACAAATGCAGACTGCTAGGATTGCAGGGAACATGTTTAGGTGTAGGGGATAGCGAGGAGCACTCCAGCCTCACTAGTGTCACTCCCCACGTGTTGGAAAATAGACGGACATCGCAGTTCGAGACCTAATGCAGCTCCAGAGGCATCAGCAAGAGATTACCACAGAGCCCATGAATGCCCTAGTGGAGTGATGCAGACATGTATCCGTGCTTGTTGTTTGGGGACATTTCAAAACATTTGTCATGTTTGTGATGACACACTTGAGTTTGCACAAATTGTGCATTATTGCACCACTTATTTTTTGGTGATGACCTATTTAACCTGAAGTTAAGGTAATAAATATGAAAAATAGAAGCAATAACATGAAATGCATTGGCTCATCATTACTTTAGAAATAATTGTGTGCAATTTCAGCACATCTTTGTCTGCCTTCTGCTGCCCTTGATCCATTTGCAGGTTGATGGGGTGAACATGGCTCATTGTCATCATTTGAACCTGAATCAGACAGGTTCAGGGGCATGCCTCTTGTAGCTATGTTGCTCAACATGGCACGTGTAACTACAATTTTACATCTAGTTTCAGGACTGTACTGTAGTGCTCCGCCACGCTTGTCATCTGAAGCGACTCTTGAGCAGGCCAAAGGTCCTCCCTATCACATTACGTGTGCTTTTATGTGCTGCATTGGAGTGGATGGATTCAGATATGGGGTGAGGATGATTGAGCGCACAGCACATTCAATGTCTCCTACAATGACGAGAGCAAATAGTAATTCACTGTCATGAATTACTGCTTCTGTACTATGTGCTAAACAGTGTAAAAGAGATTTACCTAGTTGATATCCTTCACCAAATGCACCACCAATGAGCTTTGTGTGTATTCCACTCTGGCAAAAAATTAAAGGAACCGTGTACTACCAGAGAATCTGGCCATATTTGAGGCATTGCAGATCACTTGTATGTTTAACAAATGGCTACATTTACTATTTCTGAAGATATCTCATTTACAGAGGGAGGACATATTGCAACATGTGTCCCATCAATGTAACTGATAACTGTGGGATTTGTGCTGTCTGGTAACATTTTAATTTCGTGAGCTGCAAGTCCGGTGGTGTTACGGAATCTGATGTATTGACTGATTTTCTGGAGCATTGCATCCAGAAATACATTTGAAAAGCATGACAGTGCTCTTTGGGACACCCCTCCTGCTTCAGCTATTACCCCCCGGTAGCTTCCTGAGTTAAAGAGGTGCAGGGAACATAACACCTGCACATGGGTCGGAATGGCATTGGTCTGTGAGTGACGAGCAGCAGTTGTGGATGCAGTTCAGCTATTAAGTCTAAAATTATGGCAGAATTAAATCTATACATCTCATAGATTTTATCCTCCTTCACAAACAGTGTTGTAGCATTCTTAAAATGTGCTCGTCTCCTCCCCCTTCTCTGCAAACCTGCAATTTGCGATCCACAATATGACATTGCAATTTTTGGGAATCGCTAAGTTTGTGATTCCCTAATTTTGGGCTCGAATGACTTTCATACATTTGGAAAGGCTGCTTTGCATTAGCGAGCAGTCAAATTTAGCGATTTGCAATTTGACATTTGCGAAAGCAAAATCGTTTAATATGGCCCCACATTTTGCTTTTGCGATTCGATATTAGGAAGGGGTGGGTTTAAGGTGTCCCATCCTAATACTGAATAGCACTGGTATGTATGTATGTATGTATGAATGTTATGTGCCTGGAATGCGGTCACAAAACATTCATAATTTACCAGCTTTGTAGAGGAAGCGGTAACTGATTCGTAAACGGGAAGGGGACCCCTTCCCCTTCATGAATGGAATGAAAGCTTGACGGGTGGGTGTTTGTCAGGTCGACCGGCCAAGTTGGGCTCTATTTTGGCTGCATTGGGTCTGGTACTTTGGTCTTCATGGCGGCTTGTATGTGTTTAGGTATCTGTCCAGTTTCTCCCACATTTTCCTGTTTGGGATTCTCCATGGTGTGTGCCTGAGTGTGGTGTTGTCTGCTCATCTGAGGAATGTTACACAATTCAGCCATCCTGTGAATGTAACTTTGGAGGTGTCCTTCCATTTGGCTAAGACCGTTTTCACTGCTGTAGTCGAGAGGAAGTCTAGGAGGAGTCTGTCATGTTGAGTGGGAACGTCTGTCGTGATATTGTAGTGTGTTTTATCTAGGTACCTGAATCAATATCCTATTCTTTGCCCTTGTCCGGTTATAAATCAATAATATCCCTGCAACGGCACAGAAACCCTTTTCATAATTCGGTCATAGAGCATGCTGTCACATTAAGCAAGCCTATTCCTCCAGGCCCCTAGAAAGCACACCGAGTTCTTAAACAAATCCAAGCCTCCAGCAACCTGGGAAATCCCCGCTGCTATTGTTTTGATTTCGTCCGAGAACTCCTGTAAAGCACTGTAAGAACGACCAGGCCTTAGTGACATCTTTATTGACGTCTTATGTCCATCCTTACGTCAACCCCGGCACCTTTCAGGTATAAATATACCGACGCTGCCTTAAGCAAACACACGGTGGTATTCCTGGAGCAGAGCAGCTACTACTTCCGAAGAGCCCAGCTGATGCGAGAGCCCACGGTCGCTGCCCCTCCCTTTTGACGCGCTGAGAAAGACGCTGTCTTTTTTCTTGCCGAGAAATCCAGCCTCCGGCGTTTCCAGCCTACCCTTGCGGGTGACTGGGATACCGAGTCCTGAGAGAGAGATACCAGACCTCCTGCCTTCTAATACCCAGGTACTGAACTGACTAAACCCGTACAGAGAGTTCTTGAGTCAGATTCTTGGCAAACCAAACTTAACTTAAACTGCTACTTACTTACTCCCTCCCATGTATTAGGCTTAGGTCAGGTACACCGGGGTAGGCGTAGTTAGAAGCACCAGTTGAGTACGATTAGTCAATGTATATATGTATGTATCTATTTTATCCATTTTAAAGTATCATATGGCTAAGAAACCATATCAATGCTTTTACAGTATTTCATAATCCTGCTTTTACTGTATGCACTTTACTTAACTATAAGTATTGCAATTGTAGCAATTCATTTCTCTTGTATGAGGAAAGAGACTGCTCAATAAATAACACCTTTTATTGAAAACGCCCGTCTCTCTTTTTCTCTGCAATCTGGTGAAACTAAGTACGCACCTTTGACTGAGTGAAATAGCTGTCTTTTGTTTTCACACGACTCTAGAGATATACTCTTATTCAGGGAGAGCAAAGTTGTCATGTTTTATGGTTGTCAGAAACTAAATCCCTTCTTGTCTATCCAGGGAGGTTAAACTCCTCCTCGCTTATTCGAGAAAGTTTCTAGTGAACTCTGAGCTTGCTGGCAAAAACCTTAAGTCTAATATAGTCAGTAAAGACCTAGATAACCTCAGTCCTACGTCTACACTACTGAATATATTATTCCAATGCGCAGAGCCTATTGGGACTATAGGAACTACACTACATGGCGCCCAACGTTTGGTAAGGCGATAAATCTAACGCAAGACGTTAGAGTAACTCAGTCGTGCTTTTTCACACAGACCCTTTCGCCCGTAAATACTCCAAAGACGTCTGGAGTGGGTCAAAGGTTAAAATCCGCCGGAACTTAGTAGAAAGAGATTTCTATGTATAGTTTTTGGTTTATTCAACGTTGAAGGATACAGTGTTCCAAAATATTGTGCACCTAATCTTTGTTTCCTTAAACTTTATCTGCAACAAAAAAACCTTCCTGTCAGTAAAATGTCAGACGGTGAAGGAGATAGGGAGACAGCTAGTATAGCAGCTCAACTCCTAGCGGAAGACACAAGTCTCCTACAGCAAGACCCGGATGCAATACTCATCCCGGTCAGCATAAGATAACTCTTAAACTAATAGAGAGTGGACTAACATCGAGAGGTGGTACAGTCATATTCGTAATAGAGGCACATGAATATCGGCAGACAGAGGTATTCTATTCATGGATAAAGTTTCCAGCAGCAAACGCTGTCACACATGAGTTCCACTATTACAAAATAGAGGAACCACCGGAAGAGTACACTCCTTTCGAGGAGGTGGAAATACCATTAAAATACCAAGAGCACCTGCTCTGGTTTAAAGGCGCCCTAAAACATAACAATCACATCACCAGGCTCGGTCCACTAGGAAGACCAGGAGCAACGTGGCCGGTTCTAGCCAGCTACACACCACATTTGAATAAATGTCAATACCAGAAGTTTTGGTACAGTTAAAACAACTGATTAAAATACATAGACAATTAGTCCAATATGTAATGCGGACTTCAACAGTCCAACCAGCTATTAACATTCCACAGCTGACCCCTTATCAGGGGAACAAACAAAATTACACCACAGAACATACAGTCGTGTCTGGGTAAAGTACCCGCAAAACGGGAACAAATTCCATTCTGGTTAGCACAAAAAATCACTCAAATAGAGGCAGTATTTCCAGATACTACCCCTACTGAGAAACACAGAATTCTGACTATCTGTCTTCCAATGGGGATCGCACCACATGTGGAGGAGGACTGTGACACTTGGGGCACAGTCTTTGCTTCCATTTACACAAAAACACATGGTGTTCCGTCCATGGCGGTAATACCAGATGTGCTAAGACACATTCAAAACTAATACGGTCCAGAACCTGCTTTAACTCTGGGTATGAAATTATTGAAAGACTTCAAGCAGGTCTCAGCTTTATTATTATCTAACATAAAAGGACAAGCAGCATCTGTGGCGATCCGCCAGAAATTGAAAGAAACAGATATAGCAGAACAACCATTTGAACTTGCCAGAATCATAGAAAAATCCTATGAAGAGCTAGGAAGAGATAGTTTGGGTGGGAAACCAGTAAAACCCCAACTAACTGAAAATCCTGGAAAAATATTTATTAAAAATAATTTAAACACTCCAAAAAAGTGCTGGGATGGAAATAAACAATCCACTCACAAAGAAAAATGATTCCAGTCCAGCGGAAAGTCTCCTCGGCGGAGAAAAAGATCTCCGGACCAAGGACACAGGTCTCCCCAGAGGGAGCCCTCTGAGAAAATATACAACCTTAGAAATGGGGATAATTTGAAGAAACCTGATAGTTATCAAGATATTGATACACGTCCCTCTCGATCTTTTCAGACTTCCTCGCAGAAATCGGAAAGAAGAGGATGGTCAGAACACAGGGAAGAGCACGTCAAGTCCAAAGACAAAGAACCTGCTCATCAAAGTAAAAAACTACAATTTCCAAAAAAGAAGGTAGCCAGCATTAAAATAGTCAAACATGCCGAGGATCCTGAGGACACAGCTGAAAAACGGAGAGTGGGCTCAGACAATGCTAGACAGCGCAGCAGAAGTGAACATAGCTCGCAAGATCCTGATGAATCATCTGGAGACAGTGGACACGAATGAATACATTCAGGTGGAAACTGCAGCCACCAGAGTTATCAAACCTCATAAAATATACAAAATAACATTACGTATAGAGGGAGATAAGACTAGGAAAATAAGGGGTCTATTTTGGGATAACCTCTCCAAAGGCTATGACATCCTTTTAGCTGAAAAAGACTGGCCACCGGAGTTTGTAAGGGAGTGCCCTCATGGCGAAGAAATGATTATGCCTGCCTTCTCAAATCACATTCCAATTCATAAAAAATATACACTTGCAAGAAAGTGGGCAGTAGCCCAAGCTCCTGCATTATATAAAAACCATGTTGGATGGGATGAGGACTCTCCTCCTCACAAAATCCAGTTAAAAAATCAACCAACTGCACAAAGGCAGTACCCAATTAAGCAAGAAGCTAAAAAACAGGTCAGGGAGATCTTAGATCAACTTGAATACCAGGGGGTGATTGAAACATGCACCTCTCAAATGAATAACCCTTTGTTTCCCGTCTCCAAGCCAGACGATTCATATCGTCTAGTTTTGGACTACAGACACCTTAACTCATGTTGCAAAACCTTTGCAGTACAAAACTCACATAGTGCAGCACTAATGAATAGCATTGTGCGCAAAAAGTACAAAACAACATTAGACCTCTCTAATGGATTCTTTTGTCAAAACATAGCACCTGAAAGCAGGTATTTGACCGCTTTCTCAATAATGGGCTCGCAGGAAAAATTCTGGCGACTCCCACAGGGGTTCAAGAACAGACCAGGATTATTCTCAGCAAGAGTAACAGAGTTACTACAAATGTATGATGAGGCATTATCTTATGTCGATGACATCTATCTAACAGATGATGACTTGGATACTCACTTGAAGAGTGAACACCATAATACTTGGGTTCGCAGCAGAGGGTTACAAATTCAACTTTAAAAAGTCACGAATTGCCCATCTAACTGTCCTGTTTTTAGGATATGAATTATCAAGTGAAGGCAAAAGCCTGGCAGACAATTTCTTAGAGAAATGTGCTGTAATCCAAGCGCCAAGAACGCTGAAAAACTTACAATCAATTCTAGGTTTCCTGAATTTCGGAAGAACTTACATTCTAAATTATGCAGAGAGGGTTAAACCTCTCTATGAACTAATAAAACCAGATTTTAAAACAATCAATTGGACTCAAAAACACACAAATTTTGAGATCATTGCAAACAGACATGTTAGCTAAAACAAAATTGCAAACACGCGATAACACACGCAACCTTGTAATCCGGGTCATCCCAGGGAGATGCGGATTCACATACCTGACCTCTAATGAGGGAGAAAAGGTACCAATAGCATACAAATCACATTTGTACACAGAAGCTGAAAAAACATTCAGCATTAAGGAAAACATTGTCAGGGCTCGACAAATCCGAAAAATGGTACTAGTCCTGCAGGTCTAGTACCATGGAAAATCCCCTCGACCTGACTCCAACCCACTTGACCTCCGTCTCTGAAAACGGAGCAAAAGTGACAAGATAACAAGATTTAAAGGCATGTTTATTGCTCATTTCCTTTGTGAGCAATAAAAATGCCTTTAAATCGTGTTATCTTGTCACTGTTGCTCTGTTTTTAAAGACGGAAGACAAAAGTTAGTTTGATTTCCTACTCGCCAGAAAGGGCGAGTAGGACCTAAAAATAGCTCGTCCTCATCCATTCTCCCTCGCAAATGCGAGCGGGCGAGTGGATTTGTCGAGCCCTGATTGTTCATGCGGTTCAAACAGCTGTAGCAAAAGAAAGAGACCAAGCTGATGGCAGACAGATTACTGTTAGAACAGCAGAATCAGCCTTTGAGGCATTAACAAGCCCATGTAATTTACCTACTGTGGCATTAAATTCAAAATGGATGCAATGGGAAAATTCTCTTGCTACAGACAAAGTGAAATACTATTTTGACCCGGAAATGAAAAAATTAAAAAATCTAGAATATGAAAGAGAATATCCTCTGCCAATCGACATTCTGCCCATACGACAGTACGCCTGTGTAATATACACAGATGGACATGCACAACCTTCGGTTTGGGGAAAACAAGCCTATAACGCCACATGCGAGATTGTTAAATACGTGTGGCGCGGAGGTCAATTGAGACATCTGGTAACAAAATCACTCTGTGGAAAATAATTCAGATAAGCAAACTGAAATAATAGCGTTAAAAATGGCGCTAGATAATGCGGATCGCGAATTCCCGACACTAATAGTGTGCGATTCATATTACTGCGTCAAATCATACAATAACGACTTGCAGAACTGGGTTCAAAACGGTTACAAAGATGACACAGGTGCCACAATAAAGCAAAAATCGCTTTGGGAACAAGTAGTTCTTTTACAGAAAGAACTACCAAAGACTCACGTGATACATTCATTGAGTCATGAACGTGATGGCGTTCACGTTTCAGGGAATTCATTGGCTGAGACAGCCAAAGCGGAAGCAACTAAGCCGGCTTCCGTAGCTACAAAAAAGCGTTCAGGAAAATACGTAGACGGGGAAACGGTAATGGCAGTAAAAACGTCATCAAAAGGCGACTGTTAAGCGCTACCTGTCAACTATCCACTCAATTATACATACGTAATCGATGCAAACTCCGTTCCTTTTGCTCAAATCCCTGGAGTGGGGGATAGAGTGATTCCAAACACGAACAGGAGAAACTTATTAGTGGCAGACGCACATATGGGTGAGGGTCTAAGACACCTTAAGATTAAGGAATCTCTGAAAGAATTACTATCAATATACTGGTGGCCGGGAATGAGCCTGCAAAACTACAAATTTGCATTTTACTGTAAAAACTGCAACAGAGACCGCAGTGGCGAAATGCCCGGAGCACTACCAATGCCCTTCTTTTAGAGATCACATAAATTCCCATAAAAAATGCGTTCCATTAATAATATCATCACAGACTAGTTTCACTTAAAATGTAGACCCTAGCTCTCGGCTGACGTCTGAACTGTTATAAAAGATTTGCGAGTCTTTATCGGCACATACGCAATTGGCATGCTACACTCTGATCAGGGTCCTGCTTTTAGCTCTCGAGCTTATAAGGAGGCCATGACCAGCATGGGTATTGCATTGCGGTATTCTTGTCCCTTCCATCCTGAGGGAAACGGGCTTGTGGAAAGAAAAAACCGAGACATAAAGCAATCTATAACGGCAAAGGTATTAGGTTCGGATGTTGGGTGGGTCAAACATTTAATAAGTGTCCAACGTAGTCTTAATAATCTGCCAAGAAATTCTCTAAAAGGTTTCAGTCCGTACGAACTATTGTTCGGGATTAGAATGCATATCCAGGACCTCGATAGTCAAACTTCAGTGGTAGAAAGAAAATGCTTTGATATCAAAGATCGTTTGGCTATTTTACAGGACTTAAATGAAACAAGAAAAGACCTGAGCAACATAAAGTTGAAACAACAGCCAACAGCCACTGAAGAGAAACCACCTGTCCCAGCAAGGCCTGTCTGGATTCCAAAGATTGGGGATCTGGTCAGAGAGAAAATCGCGGTGAAGAAGGAATTTGGGCCTTCTTACAGAAAAGCAGTACCTGTTTTAGCTGTCAACGGAACAAGATCAGTTGTACTACCGCCCCTTGCTGGTAAAAAGGAGAACCCAGTTGTATCCATCGACCTGGTTAAACCACAATCATGTGGCCAATAATAAGTAGTAGGCCCAGTGGACTCCCAAGAAGTAGCAGAACACCAAAGTTTGCTACAAATCAAGAGGTTCAAACTGAGAGACTAATCACATTTGATAAACCTACAGTGAATCAACAAGGACTATGCAACAAAGCCATGGAACTTATGCCTCTTGAAACCCAAATTACAACAATTCGTCAAGAAACACCTGTCTACAACGATGTAGCCACAGACTATACTAATAAAACAAGGAAAAATCCAGAAGCAATTCCAATAATTGACATAACTGCGTCAGGCTACTTCATCAACTTATATGACTTTTCTAAGGATCCGAGCGAACCTGAGAAACAGCCAACATCAACAACAACTTTTAAAGACCAGGCTAAAAAACTCTTTATTCAACTAAAGGAGACCCATCTGATTTCCCCATGGATTGAATTTTGGGTGGTGCTAGGTGTACTTTTCCTCCTGCTTTGGCTCATCATGGTACTATGCTTGGGACACTTCATTGAGGGAAAATATGTTACAATGGACACAGCAAGCCAGAACATCAACCTGGTCCTAAAGCCACACAAGTCTACACACATCGAGAAAAGAGAACTTTCTTCAGTAAACTTCACAGCCAATCCATTACCCGGTGGGGTAGCATGGGACAAAACAGAGTACGATATATATGGCCCGGTCGAACTCTTGAAGTATCCTCATCAATTTAAGGTTTCATTAAGTGACTTTGTAAAACCGAGTACATTCTCTGATGATTGGGACTTTGAAAGTATTAATGATATGATGTCAGACTTAGTTATGTCAGCAAAATTTAGAGAACATGATTATTTACAGGGTTCATCGAATTATGATCCGATGTACTGCTACAACCACTATGGTAACCATTATTTGCATAAATCTGCTCAGCCTAGAAATGTTTTAAATTATAATCAATGGGAACATTGTGCAACTCCACCAAAAGGTAGTTCAAAAACATTCTATGAGAAATTCCCATACTGTTCAGGGTTTAACACAAGTGAAGCAGAGACATTTTATTTCAAATTGTTAAATAAGACAGGAATGAAAACCATGCTAACAAATACAAAATTAATCTATTCAGAATAATTTTATGAAAACATGAATACATTTGGTTTTGATTTTTGGAAAAATAACATTGAAACGAAAATCTGGGGTACTAAAGACTGGCAAGTCCGAGGTATAGAATCATTATTCAGAGCCTGCATGATCCCAGAACAAATTATATTTTTGAATGACACAATTCAACTAACGACCTGTCTTGGCCTAGCCAAAATTAAAGACTTAAACAAACCGTCTATTCCAAAGCCAACACCTGACAGTAATAGCACTACAGATGCTGAGATAGACGTATCCCATATTTTTAACCAAAACCGAACACATCCTGATTGGAAGAAATGGTTGATCTGGCCCACAGACACAAATAACTGTCAAGATAGATTCCTGAACAAAATACAGGGGTTCAAATTGTCAAGGCCAGACCCTAGATACTCCTAACGACACTCCAGACAGGGAGGGAAAAATTTGGCCCAGTCTGAAAATCTCTTCTATTCGAATTGATACTTTAAGCAGAATGAAGTCTGTTCTTCTACAGACGCCAGTGCACTTGACGTCGTCAAAAGAAACGTATGATCTCCAAGTTGCAAGGACAACGGCAGAGATTCATAACCTTTTATCAACAAATTGCCCCATACACTTCGCAGAAATGCTAAATGAAATCTTAAACATTTCTGATACGAATGGTATCGCGAGTGTATTTAGATCAATTTTTTCGGGACTGTTGACACCTTTCAAAGCAGTCCTGGGCATCTTTCCTAATTTTGTCTATTCACTCTTTGGGGCCTTCCACTCCTGTTGGGACTCGTAGCAGGCATTTTATTTTTGACTCTCCTGCTTTGTTATGGCAAGCCATGTCACAGACAAGACTCCAGCAACAATGGAAGAAACGATCCTAGCAATACGCTATCGGGACCGCATTACTAAAGTCCTTGGATTAGCCCGGCTAAGAGATCTGAATATGACCTGGTTTCTTTCATTCAGACCCATCTGGCAAAACTGAATCTTACCTGTGTTAAGATGTATGCTGTGCGGAGAAGATTGCGTGTTAAGACGTCTGTCTTACACTACAATCAGAAGTACCATTGGATACAGATACTTTGCTGAACCCAGTAAAGGCTCATGCATCGTGTTGTCCCCAGCGGTTTCCCATCCTGATGACGGCATTCGTTGAGACTTCACCACTGCGATTGAAGGGTAGTGAAGTGCAAGATGAGGGCAGCATCAACCAGGTACGACCCTCTGTGAGCACTGCTGATCCTGTCATCGATGATAGCAATCATGCTCACGATTGCACAGTTGCGGCATTTTCCAACTTGGTCGAACTTTCACCTGAAGCGGTAAACTGCTTTTTTGAAAGTCTGTCTGAAATTATGTTCTCGCCCGAACAGAAAGAATAAACTTTTAAGCAAATGAGCACTCAGCGTTCCCTGAACTCTGAATTTGGCCTTCAGCTTTGAAAAATAAAAGCTTCTGAAAATATTTGGAACTGTTTTGACTTCTTCCCTTGAAAACGAAACTATTTTTCCCCAATTCCAAAATATTTACTTTTTTTTGGCACTCATCTGCTTAAAGTAGAACTATTCTTAGAGAACAGAGCTTCTATTTTAAGGAACTCTAGAGACAATATATTACCTCAGCCTCTAGCACATTTACAAAAGATTGTATTTATATGTGATGGAATGGTCTCGCACTTTTATTTTCTGTATTAAGAGCCATTTCATGTGTAATTTTCGCAAATCATTCATGCTGATATATATGTGCATCTTTTTTTGAATGATTACACTGCTTGAAAGCATACAGTACCTATACTCATTTTCGTGTATTTCGCATATACCATTTCAGATGCAAAATAATGTATTTTGGGGTGGATCGGTATACACATGCACCGTTAGATATGTTTACTATTGCTTAGTTTAGTAATTATGGACATAAATTCGTGGAGTGGGTGTAGTGTGTTTTATCTAGGTACCTGAATCAATATCCTATTCTGTGCTCTTGTCTGGTTATAAATCAATAATATCCCTGCAACGGCACAGAAACCCTTTTCATAATTCGGTCATAGAGCATGCTGTCACATTAAGCAAGCCTATTCCTCCAGCCCCCTAGAAAGCACACCGAGTTCTTAAACAAATCCAAGCCTCCAGCAACCTGGGAAATCCCCGCTGCTATTGTTTTGATTTCGTCCGAGAACTCCTGTAAAGCATTGTAAGAACAACCAGTCCTTAGTGACATCTTTATTGACGTCTTATGTCCATCCTTACGTCAACCCCGGCACCTTTCAGGTATAAATATACCGACGCTGCCTTAAGCAAACACGCGGTGGTAATCCTGGTGCAGAGCAACTACTACTTCCGACGAGCCCAGCTGATGCGAGAGCCCACGGACGCTGCCCCTCCCTTTTGACGCGCTGAGAAAGACGCTGTCTTTTCTCTTGCCGAGAAATCCAGCCTCCGGCGTTTCCAGCCTACCCTTGCGGGTGACTGGGATACCGAGTCCTGAGAGAGAGATACCAGCCCTCCTGCCTTCTAATACCCAGGTACTGAACTGACTAAACCCTTACAGAGAATTCTTGAGTCAGATTCTTGGCAAACCAAACTTAAATTAAACTGCTACTTACTCCCTCCCATGTATTACACTTAGGTCAGGTACACCGGGGTAGGCGTAGTTAGAAGCACCAGTTGAGTACGATTAGTCACTGTATATTTGTATGTATCTATTTTATCCATTTTAAAGTATCATATGGCTAAGAAACCATATCAATGCTTTTACAGTATTATTTCATAATCCTGCTTTTACTGTATGCACTTTACTTAACTATAAGTATTGCAATTGTAGCAATTCATTTCTCTTGTATGAGGAAAGAGACTGCTCAATAAATAACACCTTTTATTGAAAACGCCCGTCTCTCTTTTTCTCTGCAATCTGGTGAAACTAAGTACGCACCTTTGACTGAGTGAAATAGCTGTCTTTTGTTTTCACACGACTCTAGAGATATACTCTTATTCAGGGAGAGTAAAGTTGTCATGTTTTATGGTTGTCAGAAACTAAATCCCTTCTTGTCTATCCAGGGAGGTTAAACTCCTCCTCGCTTATTCGAGAAAGTTTCTAGTGAACTCTGAGCTAGCTGGCAAAAAACTTAATAGTCAGTAAAGACCTAGATAACCTCAGTCCTACGTCTACACTACTGAATATATTATTCCAATGCGCAGAGCCTATTGGGACTATAGGAACTACACTACAATATGGGCCGTAGTGGTTGTGGCAACAAACCTAAACAGGAAAATGTGGGAGAAACTGGACATATACCTAAACACATACAAGCCGCCATGAAGACCAAAGTACCAGGCCCAATACAGCCAAAATAGAGCCCAACTTGACCGGTCGACATGACAACAAACACCCACCCTTCAAGCTTTATGTTCCATGTTGTATGTTAAGTCTAATGTTTCAATGATGAATCAACCAACGGCACCAACCTGTGCTCAAAAATGTTGGACGTCCTGAAAAAAACGGGACCAGACATGAGCAAACCCGTAGTACCCGATGTTAATGCCTACAAACATGTTATTGTAGTATGTCATTGTTCTGTTTTTATTCTCTGTAAAATGTAAATACCAATAAAAAATTTTTTTAAAAAAGAAAGCAGTTTTTAGGAGCAGGCAGTGGTCCAATGAACCACTGCCTACTCTTATGAAATGGAAAGAAACCTAAACTTTGCATTTTTTTTCTCTAATGCAGCCCGTTTTTCTTTAAGAAAACGGGCTGTATTACAAAAAAAACAGCTTTATTTAAAAAGCAATCGGAGGCTTGATGGTCTGCTGACCCCAGCAGGCTATTTTCCCTGTGGTTCTAGCCATTCACAAGGGGTCTCCAATTGCAACCTGCCTCATGACTATTGATGAGGTAGGTCCGTCTGTTACCCACTGCGAATCGATAACCGTATCAAACATGCTGTTGTACATCAGTTTGCGATTTCCTAATAGCAAATTGCTAAAATTTGCTATTAGGAAATTGCAAACACGCGATTTCGTACATCTGGCCCTAAAAAGTGTACCGTTCTATCCATTAACCCCTTGTGTGCTAGTGACGAGCTCAGCTCGTCATGAGGGACGGTTGGGCTGAGCTCGTCACAGCCGTTGGAACGTTCGCACGCGGGGATAATTTCCCCACTGTGCTGAACGTTCCAAAACGGGTGTGATCGTTACGAGCTCAGCTCGTCATGAGGGCAGGTCCGCTGTGCCTCATGACGAGCCGAGCTCGTCACCAGCACAGCAGCGCCTCACGCAGCCCCCCTCCCCCCGCAGCTAAGGGGTTAAGACTTCCTGCACTGAGTGAAATTCGTACCTCTTTATACCTGCATACAAAAGTCAACTGGGGAAAAAGTAGAATTTGTTGCATTTTTTTGTCTTCATTTGCTTTGCTGTGGATGTAGCTTAGAATCATTTTTTCCCCCCATACAGGATGTGAGTGGGAACCTGATGTTTGTAGTCAAACTTTACACTATGTTAAGATGGGACATGCTATGGCAATCTCCTACTAGCAGGCAGCATGAAAAGATGCAACACAGATCACCTGTTATGAAAGCTTTGGGAGAGCCACGTCATACTCTAAAATCCTCGTGTAGGACTGTGGTTGTAGTGGCAATCTATTGCCACATTGTTAGAAAGGGACAGTTGTGGTGAGAAAGAGAAGCTTGCCAAAACAGTGGGCTGTGGTGGTGATGTCATGGGCCTTGCTGCAGAAACCTCCCCATTCCCCCTGTATTCCCTCGGTGGGTTTGTGACCTGTTCTGATGCCTGCTGCCCCCGGTGCAGGGTATGCGGAGTAGTTATTCCCCCATTTTTCAGGTCATAAATTACAGACTCTTTCAATTTTCAACAGCAACTCACTTGTGCCAAGATTACATTTTTTGAAATTTAGATATTATTTTTCCATCAAGGGATCTATATTAGTAATCTATTCAAGTTGATTGCGCATGTGTGATAAAACCTGACCTGCTTATTAAAGGGAGAAAGGGCCACGTCGGGAAACATTCATCATGACACCTGATGGACGGTTATAAATTTGACCTCGATCGGCACTGTGAGTTGTAGTCTGGCACGGAAGTTCTTGTTTGAAGGGTAGGGTCATGTCTCTTCAAAGACTAGCATATGAGCTTTGTAGAGTATTTTATCCATATTCGTGGGTACAGATATCGCCTAAAGTACTGTTAAATCAACTAGGCTGTCAGTAGCAGCAATGGCAGGGAGTTGTGACAAAAAGTGTTCACACTTACTCATTATGCTTGTTCGCTTCTCACACCCGATATGGGCACATACAGTTCTGACTGTTCTCTTTCGGCTTCAGTAACAGTATTAGTGTTCAACTGCCTGCAGTATTCCACCTGCTCTATAAATAGCTGGAGGCAGTATCGGCTTTTCTTCACCTGCTCCAGTAACATACTGTACCAACCAACTATGTCCTTCCTTTTGTGACTGACCCAAATAGCACGCACTGTCTTTGAACCCTTTGACCTCTGCCAGCTTATACTTTAATTTAGAATAAAATGTCTCCTATAATGGCGAATTCATTACACCCCATCCCCTCCTTTATGGGTATAAGACAAAAGCTACTTAAGACAGCTTGCACTGTTGACAGTGCACACCAAAAGTCACACACGTTCTTAGCTCCAATACACACAATACTGCTCCTCTGCTGTTAGCCACTAGACGAACCCACATGGTGTGAGGCAAACCTTTTTGAGCTCTTCATAAGCCAACGCTTTCTTACCTTTGATGCTAGCAACAGACCCTACCAGCGTTTACATTTTTTGTAGACGTACACTCTGCTTTAGCAAAGTCACATGATGAGTTTTTCTCCATCATGAGCTTTCCCTTTGTTATACTTGACTGTACAGCCAGTCCTGTATTTTGCAGGTTGCATGGTCAAGGGAAGTTTTTAATTTGAACCTGATCTAACTAGTAGTTCTAATTATTCTTGCGTTGGCAGTTGTAACGAAGACTCGTCATTCGACAATTGAACTGTTTAGTTGTAGATTACTTCTGGCCTTGGTTTCTAAGAGTCAGTTGTAACTCAATATTCTATTGTCCTTTCAGCTGTCGTTTCAAAGACTAATTTGAATCTGAAAACACTGTATTGGCACTGTATTTCTTTAATTCGTGCACAAATGTAATAAAACTGAATGACAATTCTTGTTGAAAAGGACGTTAACGTGCTGTAACAGTTTTCAGAAAACCTGGTGTCCTAATTATTAATCATTTTTACGACCGCACTATTTTCATTTAGTGATTGGGTTATATTATTCACCCTTTTATTTTTAACGGCTCCTTTCTCTTTGAAGGACCTTTACATCTAAAACCTGAAACGCCACAATATCATATACATATTTACATTCATCACAATTTATACAATACTTATATCAATATACAAAACCAACATTTTCAGGACAAAAACAATACTCTACACACAATTTTAGACAACCATAGATACATAAAAACGGACCAATGTGCTACACAAACTAAGGCGATGGCTCAATTAAATCTCATTAAGCATTCTGATAAACGAATCTGAACTTTAGCCTGAATCAATTCTATTTCTTTTTTGATCCTTTACTTTTGCTACTTTATTAGCAACTGCCAAAAAAGTAAAGTAGCAAAAGTAAAGGATCAAAAAAGAAATAGAATTGATTCAGGCTAAAGTTCAGATTCGTTTATCAGAATGCTTAATGAGATTTAATTGAGCCATCGCCTTAGTTTGTGTAGCACATTGGTCCGTTTTTGATGTATCTATGGTTGTCTAAAATTGTGTGTAAAGTATTGTTTTTGTCATGAAAATGTTGGTTTGGTATATTGATGTAAGTATTGTATAAATTGTGATGTATGTAAATATGTATATGATATTGTGGTGTTTCAAGTTTTAGATGTAAAGGGCCTTCAAAGAGAAAGGAGCCGTTAAAAATAAAAGGGTGAATAATATAACCCAATCACTAAATGAAAATAATGTGATTGTCGTAAAAATAATTTATAAATAATTGGGACACCAGGTTTTCTTTTTTTGCTAAAATATAATAAGGCCCTACCTGGGTTCTGTTCAATTGGGCCTAGCCCCCACCCCCCTGGTTTCAAGTAACAGCTTTCAGAGCATTATGTTTGCTACCATTGCTAGTGCATCAACTAAAATGGTAGCACAACAGCATATCTACTTGGCCTAACTTCTTCTTTTGGCATTTATGCAAGGCATTAAATATCGATGTTTTATCTTTAGTCAACAAAAAAAGTGCTATTGTGTGATGTACTCACATGAACAACTTTGTTTCTCCTAATCTTGCAGTCCACTATACCTTTGTACAGATAGCACAAGCTACATTTTACCACAATAAGGACCCATTAGGGCCCTTATATTAACAAGACTACTAGGTGCAAGTTTTGTCTTTAAGATTGGAAGCATAGCCTTCTAAGGATATGAAATTTCCTTTCTCGTGTCTAATCTGGCACAATGTGTGCCTGTCTATATGATCCATGAACTGATTTCTTCAGTCATTAGGTAATTTTTTAATTAATAATGTGTGGTGCAAGTAAATTGCTATTGTGGTCTGTAGTTGAAATGACAAATAGAATGATACAACTAGTAGGTGTAATTTTACCTATTATGTATGCTAGCTCAAACTAGCAACAAATCGGTCAAAGTGAAGCAAAGACGCACAATTGTGTGCTGAACAAACACGTATGAAGATTACAGTAACAAATTCACTGATTAATAAGATAAGTATAATACATTTTTGTGCTTGCTCTATAGAATTAAAATCGGCGCACTCCTGTTCGTATAAACCCTTTTTTGATGATAAAAATCGACAATTATGAATTTTCCCATCAGATCGCCAGCTTTAAAGGTATCTTTCAGTCGTGTACACTCAAATTCCCTGTGCATCTTCCTGTTGCAGTATGTTCTATCAAACCGCATCTCATAAGGTGCATTGTTGCCCATGAGGATGGCAGGCATCCCACAGTGTCTACTGGGTATGTGTATCTGACATGGACACTCCTAACTCCACCAGTGACTGTCGCTTGGCTTTACATTTCTTGTCAGCGCTGGCCCCCGGATGTTATGGATGGGCAGGCAGACAATTGCCTTTGAGTTGTTTGTTTGACCATGCCCTAGGTCTCATTCCATTGAAATGTGTTCCTTCTCTCAAGCCACAGGCTTAACCACTTAAACCGGTTTAGATCCTGGGAAGATTAACACAGAAGTCTCCCTGCTTCATTGAGGTAGATGAATTAAAAACTAGATGTGCACCTAGACTACATTAAAATGGCTGGTGCGGAGGACGGGCAGAAGAGAACACAGGTAGAAGGCATGCACTACCACTATCCCAATTAAGTAACCTAGACACATAGGGAAGCATGCACTCAGGAGGATCTCTGTACAGGAGCACCTCAACACTTAAGTGCCCAATGCAAACACTTATGTCAAATGAGGAAGCCCACTCATGATTAACTGTGCAGATGTTTTTTTAAATTGGGGATAGCAAGCAGGCGATCTCTCAATCTTAGGATACAAGCAAAAATGCTTGTACTCATTGACCATCTTTTAACTGCCAGCAACAATTTGTCATGTGATTTCCTTGACTTCGGTATGGTGGTCATCCATGTTACTAAGAGTAAATTGTTCAGAGCACGTGCTAGAAGAATTGTGATGCAAGTCACCTCCGCATGAAAATACACAAGGTCTTTCAGAATATTGAAATGAGGAGCAGTGTGGCACATGGCTACTGCTTCAGAGACTTTCGACCCTACGTACAATACGTTGGATAGCAGGCAATACGGGTTAACTGGTTTGGTCTCTAAATGCAGCAGATACTATTCTTAAATCTTCAGTGGCGCTTGTTTGTTAGTTTTCATAGGACATCTTGGCACTATTATGGAGTGATTTGTGGACTTGACCTACCATCTACCAGGCATGATCTTTATGGGGTAAGCCGATGAGCATATTTATCTGTATCCTAAATACATCTTTAAAAAAAAAACTTTTTATTGAGGTTTTTACTTCTGCACAAGTTATCAGAAATACAGTATCATACGAGTTACAGCTGTTACCGTATGATACATCATAGAAATCTGTAGGTTCCAGCCGACTGTGATTCAAGAGAGCATCTGATCTAGGTGGGACAACAATGAGGTGCACTCTCGTCAGTTAGGAGTGTGTATGCTGATCATGCGTCCGACACCTAAAACCATTACAATGTGGGAATCTGGTGGTGAGCTGTGTGCCTTCGAAACAATAACTGCATGGTGGGTCATGTAGCAGCATATGTGTGGGTGGTATGCAATGTGAAATGGTGGCAGTGGACAGCGGCCAGGGGGACGTGGCAAGGTAGCAACTGGCGTTCGTGCTGTCTCCTGTCTGCCCCTGGCGGTGATTGTGTGGGCAGGCCAAGGGCGTATGTGTACTCAGTGTTGTGGCCTGGACAGGTATTGTGGTCAGTATTGGGTTGTCAAAAGGATGGGTGGTTGTCCTCGTAAGCTAGTTCTCAGAAGTGTGAGCATGGTGTTCCACTCTGTCGCAGGGGGCCTTTTGCGAAGGCACCGTGCCTCCTCGTAATGCAGGTTGGTACTTTTTCTGTTGGGGAGAAGCCTAAAAGCCTTGTGCCATTGTACAGGGGACGGCGGCTGGGGAGTTCTCCAATGTAGTGTATGGGTATTCTTGGCCAGCAGCAAGGCTAAGTTTGCATAACTGGTCCGAACTACATGTTTTTGTTTATAAATTTTCAGGGCGGTCGTCGCCCACATGTCTTCTCCTAAATACATAATTTGTTTGGTTATATAAATCCAGACTGGCTTTGATGGCCTGAACATAAGACATTTTGTTGCTTCTCCTGTGTCTCTCCACCCACTTGAGGGGAAAAAAGCAGATGTCAACCATACCTGATATTTTGGGGTCTTTAGCATAACCAATCTTATTGGACTGGGGCCTTGTAGTAGTGATTATGATTTGAAACACGATGACCTAAAATAGGAAGGATAGTATTAAACTCCGCCTAAAATGAACATGTAATCTACCGAAAAATCTCTATTCACTGGTAGCTTTGGTTTGTTTGAGTTGCTCTTAACATTATTGTGCGTGTTTGAGAAGGAAAAATATTCTCTAACAATTCTGAGCTACTGTTGTGTGCTGTCCTGTGCACTACACCCAATCATGAATTCAGCCATCCTCCATAGAAAGCAGCTGCAAGTTTAAGAATACTGAGCTGCCTTGGTCTCTCCATTCTCTTTACATTGGAAGCTATATGCGTAGCTGCAGTTGAGATGTGGCAATATGTAGTGACTGCTGATACATTGAACTAGTAATAAAAGTATGGACGTTTCATTTTACATTTCTTTAGATGAATGAACATAGTTGAACCAGCATGTTGACGTGACAGAAAGCTAATATTTGAGTCTATTAATACCCTTTTCTGACTATGCAGTAAGAAAGCATGCTAATTTGACCACATGTCCAGTATTATTGCCTATATTATTTCTGCCCTACTTGGTATAGTTTAATTGTTATACATTAACCCTCCACTTGCTGAAAGGTTTTGACAAGTGCAAATGAGATTGCAGTTATTTCCTACATGTTTTTACCCAACCTTCAACACATTTGGGTTTAACCTGCAAGGTTTTATTATTGTGTAACTATATATTACTTTCTGTGCTTTTTAAAATATGGGGATCAAGTTAACAATGATTGGGTGTACCTTTGTGACGGGGGTGCATTTTACCAGGACATGCGCTGGTAACTTTAGGCGGGTGCCAAATCTATATATTACAACATGGCCGTATACAGGATGTGATGGCAGCTGTCCCATCACTGCTTCATGACAGCTGTAGTATTTTAGATCATTTCACTTCGTGGCTGATGCTCTGGAAGGAGTAGAACAGCAGCTTACTTTTGGGCCTCAAGCATGACAACCCATTAAAAAACAACTCTGTGAAAATGCGATTGGGTTACCAAGAATCATTGTATTAAGATATTTGTGAACTTTTGCGCACTCTGAATTGATGGGGTTGTACTTTATTTTTGTGAGGCTGCCTAGTATATGTGAGATGTAGAATAGGTAACATTTGTGGTAAACTCGTCCATTTTTAGGTCTCGCCTATGCAGCGCGCATGCACTGCATAGGAAAAAGACATTTAGCCATGGGCACAGCTTTGAGGGCAAAAACATGCACGCGTTGCATTGCTTCCAATGGCAACGCGTGCACGTCGTGCGATTCCCATGCTGGAGTGAGCTTTCAAACCATGTGTTAATTACAAACATATGGTTCCTGCTCGCTCCCGCAAGGGAAACCGGCGCAGGCCCCCTCCTCTCTCCCCTCCCCCCGCTACCTCCTTTCAGCGCGAGGTGCGCACGCTTGTTCTGTATTTGGATCCATTTCACAGGGAAGGAACTAAATGAAAGAAGGAAAGAGAGGTTGTGAACCGTTTCTTCAAGTCTCGGGTCAGTCCGAAAGTACGGTGTGCACAGGATTGTGGTAGTTGTAAGCAGGATGTTTCACAGGTGTCAGGTCACGAAGCTTGGGGGTATACGGGGGAGGGGGCTGTACACAAGTGTGGGTCAATGTTTGAGCAAGATGCGTGTTGGGTGATGACAGGCGTGGGTAGGATGCATCTTATTGGTGTGAGTCAGTGTGAGCAGGGTTTGTGTACAGAGTATGGGTGAGAGTGAGCAGGATGTGCTCTTTGTGTGTGGGTCACTGTGTTAGCAGGGTTTTAGGAGGCATGTGTGTGGGTTAGCATGTGAGGAGTGTGTGTGTATGTAGTGCGGGTGAGTGTGAGCAAAATGTGCCCTATGGGTGTGGGTCACTGTGAGCAGAGTTTTAGGTGTGTGTGGGTCAGTTTGTGAGCCGAGTGTGTGTAGAGAGCGTGGTTGAGTGTGAGCAGTATCTCCCGATTTCCTGTTTCTAGATACTGTCAAGTATGCACCTGCGACCCCTGAAGTACACGAGTGCACTACAGAATGCAGAAATGCAGAACACTATCGTAAACTGGGCGCTGAAGCACATTAGTACAATGGAAACCTGTTTTAAGCAGCCCCATGCACTGTACCAGTCAATTAATTCAGTGCACAGACTGACAATGGATATGCTTGCAGTAAGGGTTGGAATCCATTCCAGTCATGTGGCACGTGACACTCTGGTATGTATCATATGCTTGCCTACTGCACAGCTCGCACACCCTCTTTTGAAGAGAACTTAAACAGAATTAGCCGGGTCCAACGACCTATATGCTAACACTTTTTGTTATGCTATATCGTGTAATGGTACACCGAACAACTTTCTCAATAATTCCATAAGCCCTTTAATGAAGGCTTCAGTGCTCACAATTAGAAATAGATGTTTTAAGCTCGATTGTCTGTTGTGAAGTTAAGCCTTTGCACCCGATGTCACAGATGAACTACTTGGGGTGGGGAGATAATTAGCGTAAACAGGGAGCTGTTTTATTTATTTATTTATTTATTTATGGCTCTTATAAAGCGCGCAGCTACCTCCGTCGGAGGTGTCCCGGCGCTAAAAAACTGTCAGCAGAGATAAGGAGAAAATCTAAGATGAGGAGAATAGCCAAGTTTTCAGGCGGTTACGAAATTGTGCTTCAGATGAGGCAAATCTAAGGTCCAGGGGGAGGCCGTTCCAGTGTTTCGCAGCAAGGACAGCAAAAGCTCTGCCGCCCATTCGAGCGCGGCAGAAGCGTGGCACCACCAGAAGGCGTAGGCTGTTGGAACGTAAATCTCTCACAGAATGAGATAATGTGAGTCTCTTTCTCAGGTAATCTGGGCCAGTACCGTTGAGAGCACGGAAAACAAGAGTAAGTATTTTAAACTTAATCCGAGAGGCTATGGGAAGCCAATGGAGCTTTTTGCGAAACATAGAAATCGAATGTCGAAAAGGGATGTTGCCAATCAGTCTGGCTGCCGCGTTTTGAACTGCTTGAAGGCGTTCAATTAGGTACAGAGGGGCCCCAGCATAAAGACTGTTGGCATAGTCCAAATGGGACGTTATTAGCGCCTGAGTGACTGTTCTACGCGCATCCATTGGCAAGAATGGAAAACATTTTTTCATCATTTTTATCTTACCAAAGCAGGCAGCCGTGACTTTATTAATTTGCGGGCCGCAGGAGAGCGTGTCATCAAACTGGAATCCCAGGTTACGGGCAGTGTGCACCGGAATAGGAGGAGGGTTAAGAACCGAAGGCCACCACAGAGAGGGGGGATTAGTCATTTTTTGATTAAAAAACTAAACTTCCGTCTTATCCGCATTCAGACGAAGGTGGTTCGTAGCCATCCAAGAGCAGATTTCTCCCAAACAGTGGCGGAAACTGGAGAGGCTGGAGTCAGAGTGATCTCTAAAGGAGAATATCAGCTGAGTATCATCAGCGTATGAGATCACTCTGACTCCACATGCCTCTACAACTCTGGCCAGCGGGGCTAGGTAGACATTAAAAAAACAGAGGACTCAATGCTGAGCCCTGAGGAACTCCACATATAAGAGGTTTGGGCCCTGATTTAAAAGGTCTAAGAAAAACCCTCTGTGATCGGCCCTGGAGAAAAGAGGTGATCCAGGATAGTGCAGCACCACCCAGTCCAATCTGCTCCAATCGGGCTAGAAGTATTTGATGAGACACCGTATCGAAAGCGGCGGACAGGTCGAGGAGGACCAACATGGCCTGCTCGCCCCTGTCCACACACTCTCGAACAGTCTCAGAAACCTCCAGTAATGCAGTTTCCGTGCTAAAGCCAGCACGGAAACCGGACTGGGAGTCGTGGAGCAGAGAATTAGTTTGGAGATATTCTGCCAGTTGAAGTTGGACGGCCTTCTCCAAAACCTTCGCTGGTTTAGGGAGGAGGGAGATAGGCCGATAGTTGCAGGATTGAGTAGGATCAGCATCTGATTTCTTTAAGATAGGCACAAGCAAGGCTTCTTTCCAAGCCGAGGGGAATTGGCCTAGCTGTAAGGAGGCATTCCAAAGGGAAGTCAGTGGCTTTAATAGTAGGGTGGCTAGGTCAGTCATGATCTTAGGGGGAACCGGGTCCAAGGGGGAGCCGGATTTGCATTGTAAGATAAGTTTTAGAGCAAGATCAGAGGAGAGATCCTTGAATGCCAATAAAGTAGGGGCGGTGTCAAGTTTAATTGATGTATGAAGATGAGGGTGCTCAGACGCCACCACAGGGCGAAAAGAAGAAGATATCTTCTCAATTTTGTCCTCGAAGAAATCGGATAGTCCATCACAGAGGGACTGGCTGGCAACATTGTTAGGGGTAGTTGCGGGGGGATTGATGAAATCTTTTACAATTTTAAACAAAGTTTTTGCCGAATTGTCAGCATCTTTAATTTGCAAGGTGAAGAACTCTTTCATGGCCGTTTTTTTGAGCTTAGAGAATTGCTTCAAGGCTGTTTTATATATAGTTTTCGCCTCTGAGTCATATGACCGTCTCCAGCTTCGTTCTAGTTTTTTGCAGCGACTTTTTTCTTCCCGTAAGGTCTCAGAAAACCAAGGAGCGGAGGGACGAGATCTAGCCGAAGAAACCGGTAGTAATGGGGCAATATTGTCAATCGCAGATTATAGGGCGGCATTGAGTTTAAAAACATTAGCATCTAAATTATCTATGTGAGGCTCCAGAGGGCAACTGAATACTGGCTCCAGGGCCGAGCATGTAATTTTATGCCACTTTCTCCTAAAGTCAGTGCTCAGAGTCGCTGAGATAGGGGACTGCGAAAGAAGGATATCGAACGAGAGAAGGTAATGGTCAGTCCAAGTGAGGGGCAGGGGGGGATAGGCGACAGTCCCTGGAAGATTGGAGAAAATTAAGTCCAATGTATGGCCCGCCTCATGTGTCGGACCTTGGATCAATTGTGTCAGGTTCAGATTTTGAAGAGATTCGAGGAACCGAGTGGCTGGAGTGCAGGTGGGATCCTCAACATGTAAATTAAAATCGCCTAATACTATAAAGTGCGGATGCTTGAGAGACAGATCGGTTAAAATGTGGACCAGTTCCGTTAATGAGGAAGGGGATGCTTTTGGAGGGTTATATACTAGAACACCAGTAAGGTAAACAGATGCAGAATTAGCAATCGAGAAGTACAAAGCTTCAATCAGGCCAATATTGGTAAGTTTTTTTATGGAAATATTGAAGTGGGATTTAAACATGATGGCAAGTCCTCCCCCAGTTTTACCTTCTCGGTTGATGCCCAGGAAGCGATAGTCCGGGGGGGTGGCCAAGTAAATGTCAGGTTTAGAGGTGTCCTTGGTCCAGGACTCCGTTAGAAATAGAATATCCCAGTTATAAGTAGTGACGTTTGACCAAATTTCGTTGGCGTGACGGGGGAGGGATCTGCAATTGATCAACGCTGCTTTTAAAGGATGAGCCGTCGAAGCAGGGGGTGGGGGCGGTGTAAGTTCGCACCATGGGGGGAGAACGAAATTGCACTGAGAGCATAAGAAAGAATGGTCATCTAAATTTTCAGGGATGCAGCGTACATCAGTAACACAGGAGCTTAATCCGATATGTAAGAGTTGCTCTCTAGACCAGCAGACGCGGTTGTTGGTGGTGGCATGAGCAGGGGGACTGGCCCTCGGCCCGTGCCCGGCGCAGACGGGCTTGCCTTAGGCGCGCCTTCGGCGCGCCATCGGCGCGCCCGCTGCGCCCGCCCGCTGCGCCCGCCCGCTGCGCGGACGGGATGGGTAGTTGTTTATAAGCATGACAGGAGGGCGGGAATTAGTCCAGAAGCTGGACCGCTACCCTTCCTGCCTTCCCCAAGATGGCGGCGGTAATATCCGCGACTACCGGCGTCAGCGCTTCAGTCGGGCTGCGCCGGTAGAACAGGCAATGAGTAAGGTCCTGTGGGTCTTGTTATAGCAAAATATATTTTTAAAAATGCGCCCAGTAAAATATTTACACAGCTTAAAAATAAGTGCAAAGTAAGTATAATACACTCCGTGTAGATCGATACAAGAGGGTAAAGAAAGAGCGCCCCCGGCTTCCGCCTCAGGGGAAAGGTGCTAACAGAATTTGCATGAATCTCAAATGAGCAAACCTTAAATAAGGCGGGAGGGCGGGAATTAGTCCAGAAGCTGGACCGCTACCCTTCCTGCCTTCCCCAAGATGGCGGCGGCGGTAATATCCGCGACTACCGGCGTCAGCGCTTCAGTCGGGCTGCGCCGGTAGAACAGGCAATGAGTAAGGTCCTGTGGGTCTTGTTATAGCAAAATATATTTTTAAAAATGCGCCCAGTAAAATATTTACACAGCTTAAAAATAAGTGCAAAGTAAGTATAATACACTCCGTGTAGATCGATACAAGAGGGTAAAGAAAGAGCGCCCCCGGCTTCCGCCTCAGGGGAAAGGTGCTAACAGAATTTGCATGAATCTCAAATGAGCAAACCTTAAATAAGGCGGGAGGGCGGGAATTAGTCCAGAAGCTGGACCGCTACCCTTCCTGCCTTCCCCAAGATGGCGGCGGCGGTAATATCCGCGACTACCGGCGTTAGCGCTTCAGTCGGGCTATTAAGCCCTATTCCAATATGATCCGTCAGCACGCGTGCTTTGCACAACCCACGTGACTCTCGGCCCTCGCCATCTGTGTAAAACTGTCTACCGGTTCATTCCTGTGATGAAACACCAACTACAGCCAATGCAAAATATTAAACAATGAACCCTTACCCCAGCCGAGAGCACCGGGATATTTATCTCATAAAACACATTTGCAGGACTGGGTGATTTCAAAGTACACAAAATGGAAGCTATGCTGACGTTTTCTGCTAGAACCCCAATAAGCAACTAACATGATGTTGTGGATGAGTGAAGGCAGCACTGCTGTCTGCCAACTCCCACCTACTGTGTGCAAATAGCAGCTAAAACAAGCATTGAAAATGTAATAGGTCTCGCCTTTGATTAAGTTAAAGCCATTTGCTTTGCTAATGGTATTGTATAGCAAAGCAAATGGCTTTAACTTAATGAAAGACGAGACCTATTGCATTTTTAATGCTTGTTATAAATGACTTGTGGTAATAGCTGGCAGTAGGTGTTATAACTCTACCGTAAACCAGTAAAAGGCACCCAGACTGCCCTAGAAAGATTACGGGCTAATCCAACAAAAACACACAACCCTCATTTTATCTCATTTACTCTTAATTTCAAGTTTCTGTATGAACAGTCCAGTCGCTGATCTCTTTAAATCACTTTTTAATTATTTTTTTAAACATTTTGTTAGAAATTGTAGCATTGCAAATAGTGAAATCACATCCTACTTTAGCTTAAATCCTTTAAAAACCTTTTTGCAATTTAATGTGAAAGGGCAAACTTCTTTGTGAATTCCATCATAGGCTTCATATGTCAGTAGCACACAGTTTCACTTAAATTCATGCTAAAATGAAATTCCACCTTTTTTTAAAAACCATATCCTGTCTCTCTCCCCGTCTCTCTAAGCCAGTGGTTAAAGTGATTTTCTAGTTGGGTGAAAATGTGATTTAAAATGTTGGCTGTTGCGTTTCCCTTAGGGCAATATTCCCCAGACGATATCTGCATTAGTCCGTGTGACTAGCAAACGAATTGGACTTTATTGCACTTTGTTTTCTTTTGCAATTTTTATCTTCCTTATACTAGGAAACTTCTATTGCCTCTGCTGCAAAGGTTTACATTTACTAAGTGTAAAGCTGCCCTACTCTACCTACTGCAACTAAATGATCAAGGTACTTATTTGGTTGGCTATTTTTTTGGGAGAATCATATGTGCGAGAAAAGCAGTGTTAAAGTTCAAGAATGGATTTAGTTATGGTTTTTCTGCTTGGTAAAACTGATGTATTTTAAAAAATATTTAAATTAAATCTTGGACAGTTCTTATTGTATGCATTTTATAAAATGCCTGTCTTTTATGATCTATGAAATGATTGAATAGATTACTAGTGAAAATTACATGAGAAACTCATCCCCCCCCCCAAAAACAATTCTCCCGTCCACCCACTCAACGCACCTGCTTGATGAAAGTTTGAGGAAGGAGATGAGGCTTTTTTGGGAGACAGTTTGTAAAGATTTGTCAAATGTCGCAAATGTTATTAGCAAACCAAAAATTCTATTTCCTATAGAAACCTTGTGCCCAACTATAAATACTCAGTGTTGACGGACCTGGGTAATATCTCCTTAACGTACAACTTTCCTGCTAGATACCCAGAAAAGGAGTAGTTTCTGTCACTATAACCTCTCATTACATTGGTCCTCTCAAAATCTTAAATGAAGGATCTTTAAACTTTTAATGTCACAAAAACCTACCTAAAGTTTCACTGGATAATAGTTTGTTTTTTCTGTTTAAACATCATTCTCTTCTAGCATTGTGCCTCCTAGTTCATTAATCGGCTATATATGCACATTAAGCAAGCACAGCATTTTGGTCAACATGTTGCTTTCAACCACCATTATCTCATTATTTGCTAATGAATTGTACTTCTAGTCCTTGCTTTCTATTGCTCCCAAGCCTACACAAACTGTGTTACTGCAGTCTCATTTAAAATTTGCTATGGAACGGAAACAAGACAGTGCATCACATATCCCTCTTGCTTGTCTTGCATTAGAAGCCACATTTTAAGGCCTGATTGTTAGTGATGGCTCTCTATAGCTAATACTTCTGCTCTGATGTTGGCATTTGGTAGTATTCTGATGACTTTGCAGTAAGATGGCACAACAATCTATATGATTTTTTTGAATTAAAAAAAAATTTTTTTTTATTAACATTTTTGCAACATCACATCTCATTACACTTAATTGATTGACAGTAGTAGTGCTGTCCAGTCGTAGGACGTACATCCTGTACTCAGAGGGGTTATCTGTCATCACAGTCTACATATCTTCCCTGTACGATGATGCCGGGGGGAACTGGGGAGAATAAAACTGGGGATGCATTGAGGGAGGGAGCCAGGGTGTGTGCATCGGGTAGGGCTTCCGGGTCAGTTCCACTGTAGTTAGATGTCAAGGCATTGTTTTTTTAGGCAAACATTTGGACAACCGTACCAGTTGCAGTATGCAATGTAGTGCACTGTGGTGTTTGTGTGCCTCACAAGTTGGTCGAGGAGGTGGGGGCGGTGTCACAGGTACTCTCGTTTGGGGTACATGCTTCCAAGTCTGTAGCGGTATGTTGAGATGTGCTTGAGTCGGTACGCGTTTGTAAGTGCTGGAACTGGTGTGATAATTGGGCCCATTCCAGAGAGATGAGATGTTTTCGCAGTCTTTTAACCTCCTCCTCCCGAAATTTCTTCTTCTGCTGCTGCCCACATTTTTACCGCTCCCACCCATGCCTCTATTGGGGGGCTCAGTGGGGCCCGCCAGTTCATGGCGATGCTTCTTTTAGCTAGTAGCGTTGCTAGTGATGCGAAGCGGACGGGGAGTTAGTGTGTTTTTGGTCTTCGGAATATTCTGAGAGTGACCGCCTCCCAGGTATGTATAACCGTAAGACCTGTGAGTTCTTTAAGTGTCTCAAGGACTACAGACCAGTACTGTCATAGGGTGGGGCAGCTCCAGAACATGTGGTGAAAGTGAGCGTCTGGTGAGTCGCATCTGGGGCAGAGAAATTGTGTGTCCGGGTAGAACCGCTGTAGGCGTGCTGGTGTTTGATACGCTCTATGTAGGACATAAAACTGTATGTTTTTAAAATGTGCGTTCCTTGATACTTTTTTTGGGAAACTCTAGGGCCCTCTCCCACTCGTGCAGTTGACGTTCAAGTTGGTCTTCCCATGTGGCTTCCCATGTGGCTTGGAGAGCAAGCAGAGGTTTATTTGTAAGCTCTTATGGATTTATATTGCCATGGAACTAGGCGCCTGCTTGTACCCATATATAGGATGGTGTGAATGACTGGGTGCGTCTTTGGCTCGCCTGTAGAAAGGTCTGAGTGTGGCTGAAAATTATCTAGGAGTTGTCGGTGGGTTAAAAACTGTCCCGGGGGTAGATCGTAGTCCTACATGAGATGGTCATAAGGTCTGAGCTGCCCTTCTGCGAACAGCGCTTCCGTCTGTTATATTGCGATCCGTCCACATACGGAGCATGGTTGTTGTAAAGTATTTCTCCCGCCGTGAGCCAGCCAACCAGAGGTAGCCGAGGGGAGTAATGTGGGTTCTCTGCCGACATGGGGTGCATTCTTTGCATACATCGACGGGCCACCGACACCTGTAACGGATATGTCCGTCAAGGTTTGGTACCTGGAAGCAGAAGGCGACGGAGTTCCGGAGTAGGGACCGGGCCCTGGGTCGTATGACTTTCTCCTGTATTCTTACCTGCTGTCCAGTACGATAGCCATTGTAACTGCGCTGCCAGACAGTATGATTCGAAGGAGGGGGCACCTAGGCCCCCCTGTGTGGTGGGCAATTGCAGTTTAGTGAGGGCTATCTGGTGTCTGTGTTACCCCAGATGTGTGAGCGGAGGAGCAAGTCCAGGTCTCGAAAAGGCCCTTGGTGGGATTACCAGTAGGTTTGTGAAGTGGTACAGCAGACTGGGGACAATGATCTTCTTAGCTATGGCCACACGGCCTATCGGGGCCAGCGGGAGGTTCTTTCAAAATCCCACTGCCAATCTAACGCCGGCCAGCACTTTGCGATGATTGCCCTTATATATGTCGTTGGGGGAGTGGTATAGGCGGATGCCAACATATCGGGGGGAGCGTGTGCTCCAAGGTACGCTCTGCGTACCAATTCGTACCTCCTGCGGCACAAGGTTTGGGTGCAACGGGTATAGTGCAGGTTTGTCCCAGTTTACTTTTAGACCGATGCTTCCGCGAACTCTGTTAGGGTTGTCCAGATGTGTGTGAGGTCAGCGGTAATATCTCTGATATATAGTAGGTCGTCCGCGTACATGGAGATGCTATGGACGGTGTCCGCTATGGGGATGCCCCATTCAGTTCCCTCTTGGTGTAATTGGATTGCCAGTGGGTCTACCGCCAGGGCGAAGATTAGGGACAATAGTGGGCACCCTTGTCTTGTCCCCCTCTCCAACTTGAATGAATATGATATGTATCTGCCCAGTCGAAAACGAAATGTGAGCTTAGTGTAGAGAAGCCGTGTGTACGTGAGGAGGGTTGGGCCTATCCCTGCTCGTTGCAATCAGCGAAGAGGTATGGCCAAGCGAGAGTGTCAAAGGCCTTTTCGGGGTCTAATATTAAGCAGGCTGCGTTAAGGTGTGTGTTTTCCACTTGATCCTGAATGTGGAACAAGCGACGTATGTTTTGGCACGTATTTCTGCCGGGTACAAACCCGCACTTATCCGGATGGATTAGGGGTCGCAGAATTTGTTCGTACCTATCCGCCAGAATTTTCCCCAGTATTTTGCAGTCGGCTGAGAGGAGCGTGATAGGACAATAAGAAGACCACTGCTGTGGGTCTGTGTGGTTTAAGGAACATTACTATGACCGACTCGCAGAGGGAGCTGGGCAGTTCTCCCCTCTCCAGTGCGACCGCAAACATCTCTACCAGGCGAGGGACTAGCAGGGAGGAGAAGGTGCTGTAATTTTCAAGCGGGAGTCCGTCCAGGCCCGGTGCTTTATTTCGCGCCAGCGCATGGATCGCATGGGTGACGTCCGTCTGTGTTATTTTGGCGTCTAGTGTGTTTTTCTCTGATTCTGTGATGTGTGGGATAGATAGGGGGTCCAGAAAGTGAACGATCGCCTCCTGTCTGAGCTGTGACGGGTGCGGTAAATCGTAGTGTAATAATGCTGGAATGCAGTTGGGATGTCCATTTGGGATCGCACTAGGTTACCGGAAGGGTCTATTATCTCAGTGATGGATTTTGTGTCTGTGTCCTGTTTTGCTAGCCAAGCTAGGAGTGTGCCCGTTTTATCTCTTTCTTTATGCATTCGAGAGGTGTAGGCTCTAAAGTAGTATTTGCGTAGGTCTGCCGTGGCAGCAAAGTACTGTGTTTTGGCTGCCGCCACTGTGCTGCTGTTGCTGCATTTGCATCTTCACATCTTGTGAGGGTAGCCAATTTTAGTTCTGTGGTGGTGTGTGCGTTCTAGTGTGCGCTTCACCCCTACTATTCGTTTAATGCATGCTCCCAGAGCCACTATCTTGAATGCGTCCCATTCAATCAGTTTGGAGATGGCTTTGTTGGTAAAATACTCCTGTAAGTCTTGTTCATGGTCTTGTTTGAACACTTGGTCCGTCAGTCGCGTGGGAGGCGCCAAGTGGGCACCGGAGGATGAGGGGGGCCTCCAATGAATGCGCATGATGTGTGCATCATGATCCGAGATCATGCGGTCTAGGTAATCCGTGCGCTGTACTTTTGGGGATCAGTGATGGGGAACATAAAATCGGATCCATAGATTATGCGGAATGGAATGGAACGAGTAGAGACATGAAGGAGGGAGATGTGCTCTCCAAACATCTACGAGTGCCCAGTGTGTGACCCAGCTTTGAAAGCGCTCCTTCTGCTTCACAGCGGAGAATGTGGTGGTGGTGGGTGGGATCTGTCTAGTGCAATGCGGAGCGCGTAGTTGTAGTGCCCCCTAGGATCCATGGGATAGATGCAAATTGAGCTAGAATCCCAGTAAGGGATTCCCAGAACTTGTTCTGGTCTATATTCGGTGCATATATGTTACCCAATAGAATGGATTGTCCATCTAAGAGCCCCCCTCCAGCAGTGCAAGTCTACCCCTATGCAGGGTATGACATGGCAGATATGGTGCCATGCCATCTGGCCTGTAGTTTGTTAGTTTCTGGGGCTGAGGTGAGTCTCCTCGAGAAACGTGGTTTGTGACCGTTGACGTTTAATGTAAGAATATATTGCGTACTGTTTGCGAAGCGTATGGAGGCCCCATGTGTTTAAGGTTATAATACTAACATCTGCGCTCTGCATTTGGGTATGTGGTGAGTGTTACCTGTGCCCTTAAGTGCGACGGAGGGTGGTTGTGCTATGGATTCTGGCAGTGTCCTGCGTTCGTCAAATATGGAGGTTAGTGACATCCACCCAAGTGTTACGGCTACCCTGTCGCTGGCGTTCCCTGAAGGAGTAAAGAGTTGGAGTTAACCAGGACAGTAGAACCAGAAATGAAGGTGGGAAACAGTCCCAATACCTGGGACCTATCGGCAGAGGTGATGCATCCAAACTGACTCCCATGGAACTAGAGAGTGAACAATCGATACATGGGGGTGGCAGTACGTGCCTGCGAGGCAGGGTACCGGCAGGGCATTTGTAGGATCAATGTTAGTCATCCGGTCGGTAAATCATCGTAGGTGTCGCAATGCAAGTTGTGAGTGTATTCCATTGGGGCACCGTAGCTTATGTCCTCCGATCTTACCGGATACTTCTGATCGCCAGCTCGTGTGTCTGTAGTGCATATTATCTGCAGTTTGTGGAGTGACCTGGGGCAAGGTGACAGTCTGTTTTAGATTGAGTCTAATCACTATCATCTTCTCCTTCCGATGAGAAAAGGCAAGGGGCACAGTCTGTCTTCCCGTGGCGGGGTAGTCCCCAGATCTGTCACCACCTGCAAGGCCTTTCGCCGCTCCTGCATGATTTGCTCCCGGCCTGGGGATTCCAGGGCGCGACATTCTTTTAACTCTTCCTGTCCCTCGAGTCTCTGTATTTGTGATTGTTGCCGGTTGCGCCGCTTTTGCGTGGTGCTCTTTTCGTCCACTCCCGAGTGGCTTCTTCTGTGGAGCTCTGTGTGCAGTGGTTGTCTGCCCAGTCGCACGCTTCTTCTGCAGTGGAAAAGAAGTGGCTGGTGCTAGCATGGATGACTTTTAGGTGGGCCGGTAATAGTAATGAGTATTGTATGTTGTTGGCCTGCAGTCGGCATTTCACCTCAAGGAGCGATGATCATTCTTTCTTCACCGCCCGTGCATAGTCAGGAAAGACCATGATGTGTTTGTTTTCCACCTGTAGAGGGCCTGTGTTTCTGGCGGCCCTGAGCACAGCGTCGCGGTCCTTGAAGTGCAGAAATTTAGCTAGCATCGGCCGGGGTGGGGCTCCGGGCGGCGGTTTACTGGCTGGAACTCGGTGGGCTCGGTCTATTGAGAAGAAAGCCGTGCGGTCCGCGGTTGGGGTGAAATATGTAACCCAGGTCTCCATGTATTCGAGTGGATACACCCATTTGACTCCCTCTAGAAGGCCCAGGATGCGGATGTTGCAGCGCCGCGAGCGCCCCTCTAAATCATTCATACGCTCCTCCACGGTGGCCAGGTGGTCCAGTACGGACCGAAGCATTTTTTGTTGTGCATCGACGGTGGGTTGTAGGTCTGCTATTGACTTCTCGCCATCCTTTACCTTGTCTGCCAGTTTTCTGTGATCGTCTTGAATGAGACTAACGTCTGTGGTTAGGGTGCTGAGTCGTTCCTCCATGGAGACTCTAGAAAGTTCGATGGCCGCTAGCACTTGTTCCAGCTTGTCTGAGATGGTCGGTTCTGACTGGGTTGTGGATAGCCTGGCCAGTTCATGAGTGCACGGCAGGTTCTCCGGTGCGGTTTCTGGGACCGTCGTCTGTTGTGTAGCTCTGGGCATCCCCATGTTGGAGTTTGGGTCGAGGTTCTTCGTGCTCAGTGCTGGCGGTGGGGGCGTAGTCGGTCTGGTGGCGCTGTGTGGCAGGTTGTCTTTCTTGTCGATGGTTTGGTGTAAGGGGCGTAGTGCGTCCGCAGGTCACCCCCGCGCGGCACTCCCCGCCGAGCCGCCAGTCACGCTTGTGATGGGCACCCTCAGCTACAGTCGTGCTCTGTCCGGCTTGTTGCGTGCAGCCTAGCATGTGCTGTGTGTGGTATTTGGGCTCACCGTTTATCTCCGCTTCAGTCTCTCCCGATTGGTGTCCCTATCCCGGCAGCCCTTGCTGGGTATGGTGTTCAGAGGGGCCCTGTGCACTAAAAGCAGCACTGCTAATCTCTGACAGTTATTCGCGCTGCTGGCGACGTAGTAATTAGGCTTGGCGCCAAGGGTGTTTCAGGCTCTTGTCCGCTGTTGTGGAGGGTAAAGCTTCAGCATGCCCACCGGTCACAACGCACTCTTAAGGCCTCCATATTAGGGTCAGGCAGGGGATGTCTCTGTGGATGGCCAGCTCTTGGGCGCTGCAGTGGGCGGGGAGGGAGTCGCACTACCAGTGCTAGTGGGATTGGATCCAGTCCCCGCCTCTCACCTCCTGCGACGTCATCCAAAGATCCCCCGGGGTATTTTCCTGGCGTTCCGAAGTGCCTCACCTTCGGGCGCCATTTTGGAGTCAGGCTGACAAGGCGCAAGAAAGGCCCCAAGTGATGCACCGGGGCGGAGGGCACCAGCGATCCGTCTCCTGGCAGCCTCACGCCAGCAGAGGCAAAGACCTACTCTGCTGCCAATCTCTGCGCGCGTCAAGGGATCCTGCTGCTCAGATGAGGTCGTGCTATCAGAGGCGCCGGGCTCCGCCTATTGCCCCTGGCCCTCTCCGCAGCCTGTTGTGGATGTGGCGGCTGGCGGGCGCGATCCCAGGTGAGGGTGCGCCGCCTTGTCCGGTCGTCGTCTGGGACAGCAGTTGTGTGCCCCCCAGGCCAGGGATTTGCTTTTCGGTGGTCCAGGCACAGCCGCGCAATTGTCCAGGTCAAGTGCGGATCAGACATCGGCATCCCACGAGTGGGAGCTCAATGCTCAGGAGACAAGGCGCCTATTCGACAGATGGGGAACTCCATCGGTGGACCTGTTTGCCACACGCCAGAATGCAAAATGCCAAAACTTCGCATCCAGGCAGCCCGAGGAAGGGTCACTAGGGAATACCCTATGGATAGATTGGTCAAGGACATTTGCCTACGCCTTTCCCCCGATACCACTGATGCACAGAGTACTGAGCAAGTGCAGAGCGAGCAACATGACACTGATACTGGTCGCACCACAGTGGGCGAGGCAGACATGGTACTCGCAGATCATGGAGATGACAGTGTGCACCCCACAGATTCAGCAGGAGGAAAGACTTACTCTCCATGCAGAACGGAGAGGTGCTACACCCAGAGCCAGAGAGCATGAGCCTAGTAGCGTGGCTCCTGAGGACATAGAGTTCGCACATTTAAGATTGCCAGAAAGTACCCTGAAGGTCCTGCGGGAGGCAAGAAGGCCTAGCACTCGGAAGTGCTATGTTGCGAAATGGAAAAGGTTCACAATATGGTGCAGACAAGAAAGACTTCACAATAAAATGAAGAAGGACTCCACAGTGCTAAAGTACCTGACGCACTTGCTAGAGAAGAACCTTAGCTCATCCTCCTTGAGAGTTCACTTGGCAGCGATAGTCGCCTACACAAGGGGAGAAACTTGGAGTTTCTTCACATCACAGGTGGTGAAGAGATTCCTAGAAGGTGCGAAAAGGATCGCACCACCCAAGCGGGTGCCACCTCCTGCATGGAACTTGAACATAGTCCTACCGGAACTCATGAAAGAGTCCTTTGAACCGCTCCACAAGGCGTCCTTAAAGATGCTAACTATGAAAACAGCTTTCCTGGTTGCAATAACGTCCTTACGCAGAGTAAGCGAGCTTCAGGCTCTGACGCTACAAGAACCCTACATACAAATACACAATGATAGGGTTGTGATGAGGACTGACCCAAACTTCATGCGGAAGGTGGTATCTAAATTTCACATGAACCAGTCTATACAGATACCGAGTTTTTTCCAAAAACCATCAACTGCCGCAGAGCGAGCTCTGCACACCCTGGACGCCAGAAGGGCAGTCATGCACTACATCGAAAGGACGAAGGGACACAGGAAAACAAAACAGTTCTTTGTGTCATTCGCCAACAGTTACATGGGAAAAGCAGTAACCAAAAAGACCATTGCACGATGGATCGCACAGACAATCCAACTCTGCCACAAGCGTGCAGGACAAGAGCTAGCAGAGGGGACACGTGCCCACTCCACTAGGAAAAAGGGTGCTACAATAGCCTTCCTGGCTAACACACCCATACAAGACATATGCCTGGCGGCAACATGGGCTTCAGTGCACACGTTCACGAAGCACTACTGTGTGGACATACAGATGAACAAGGAAGCTCAAGTTGGACAGAAGGTGCTACAGCACATATTCAATACCCAACGCTCATCTTCCACCCAACCGCCACAGAGATGAGAAACCGCTACAAAATCTATGCACAGCATAGTGAATCCAGAAAGATTCACGCTGCAAAACGAATAGCTTTCTTACCTGTCGGTGTAGTTTTGCAGCTTGAAGATCTTTCTGGATTCACTAGCGAACTCACCCACCTCCGCCAGAAAGATGAGGCTGGAGAGAGAAGAGGTGGAAATAGAACAAGTGGAAAATACTTTGAAGGTACAAAGCCGTAAAATATCACCTGAATAGAACATTGCCATTACTTCGGAAACGAAAGAAACACGGAAAAAAAGAACCCGAAGATGGCGCCCAAGAGTGGGAGCTTCCGCAGGAAGCATGCCGATGTCACCGGAAATACACCCAAGGGGGTGTGACGCCGACGCCCACCTGGGCTACAAAAATAAACAAAAAAACAAAGAAAAGACTACGAATCCGGACCCAACCACAAGACCGCGGAATAATGCACAGCATAGTGAATCCAGAAAGATCTTCAAGCTGCAAAACTACACCGACAGGTAAGAAAACTATTCGTTCTCAGACACTAGACGGCCACCCTCAAATGCTAAGGCACAAAGTCTGGCATTGAACGGAGTTGTGTATTGGTAGCTGAGTTAAGTAGTTGACTTTGGTACTTGGAGACCTGAGATCTAATACGGCTTCTCCGCTTGACCAAACCATCTTCTATTTTCTTATACCCCCACCACCGAGTTACTTATCTGCCGATTTTTGCAGCGTTTATAAAACAGTATTAGCCCCTATGTCAAAATGGGCATTTGTATTTATTAAAAGGGTGTAGGGAGAAATGCGCTGTATGTAATACGGTTAATTTGTTACCATAATTTGGGTATCATGCCCTGGATGTCAGCCAACCCCCGCCCCCCAATCTGTAGTCTCTCTTTCTGGGCCAGCCACTTGTTCTGCGCCCAGCCCCTCTCACAGACCAGCCATCGCCTGCAGGAGCGGCTGCCCCAGTGCACTTGGACGACTGCTATGCCCAGGGTCAGGCGGGCACAGCTGTGCCCTGTGAGGCAGCATCACTGCCCGCTGGAGATCTGTGCCAGTACCGGCTGCCTCTTTTCAACCTTGACATAGACACCCTGATGCTGGACACAGACATGGCCTCCGAGACTGAGCGGCAGGTAAGGAAGAGCGAGCGGCGAGCCCTCCGGAGGTGTGGTTGGGGCATGTTTGTCTGCCGGGGTGCGTCCAGACGGATAAAAAAGGAAACTGATAAGGTGTGGGGACCAATATACTAAGGGTGTGAGAGGGGACGGGGTGCGTAGAGGCAAAGCCAAGGAAGCAGGGTAGTCAGGCAGAGGTATCTTGACGTACAAGTACGTAATTACCATACATTGGGGTTATACCTCATGGCAGATTTAACAGATTTAACACTTCACACTACTGCACATATTAGCGCCATGAAACCGCCTGGTGTCCGTGCGCTGTACAAATAATTTTAACATAACATTTTGGGGTCAGGAGTAAGGGTCCTGGTATTCCCACAGCCCTCAGATTGAGGTCTAAGTTGCTTAACTCTGAATCAAATAATTTACTAGAGTGGGGAGGCTGAGAAAAAAACGTCTGCCCTTGCCTCTCCCACAAAACTAAAACCTACAAACTCACTATTGTCAACCCAGAGCCTTTAACATTCAATGTACCAGGAAGAAACTTCCTGGAAGTTCACAGACAAACTAGAAAGAATCATCCTTTTAGGCGCAAGTGCTCGCTTGTAATGTCCACACAGTAACACACAAGGCTTGTGGTTTCTCAGAACTTCTCAAAAATCCCTCTATCTTAGCACCATATTTTATCCTCTGTTTTTTCCCTTTTCTGTAAGGGGTAGTATGTGTTCCTTTATTAACGTGGATCTGGAAAGCAATTACATAAAATCCTTTAACTGAGTGTTCTATTCATTCAGTAAGACAGTGTGTTTTGTGTTCCTGTAGAAGCAAGAAGCCACAGCTTCGAGATGCTATACGATTCCAATGTATAAGACATCCTTAGATGCTGCACTGCTCTCCCTGCCCTTCAATTCATAGGCCTGCCTCCGGCTGGGGCCCTTCTCTCCAGCCTGGGCCCCACTGGACCACACCTATGGCGGCCCTGCTGATGACAGCAAGGTTACATCACACAGTCTGCAGCAAGCATGTGGCCACAGGTCCCTCCATGACTGCCCTAGCTGTGTTGAGGGAGCAGTAGGACAAGGGGAAATATTTGGTAGGGTGGCAAAGGGCACATTTAAACACATGGTGTGGTGGGATCTATCGTGGTGTGGTGGGGTCTATCGTGGTGGCACCTGTCTTCCCAGAGGGTGGCTTGCTGGCTGGGCATCTCAGTAGCCTCATGTCCCGGTCTCAGTAATCTTAGTCACTTTACTCCTCTTTGGTCTGGTGGGTGCACCAGGCATTCTTGCCTCCAGTCTGGGGTGAATATCTTATTGGCCCTCTTTCGGTGGTCCGTCTCTTCTTTTGGTGCACCCTCAGTGCTTCAAATGGGCCTTCACTGCCATGTACTGAGTACCTGCATTTCCATATTTTGGGATTGAGAAAACCTGCACTTCTCAGCCGATGGGCAATGTTTTTAAATGGAGAGTACCGGCAATTCTAAGCAACAAGCAAGTGCTCTGGTATAGGGTACCCTACCCGCAGTTCTATTTTTCCCTTTTAAGCACTGCACATTTGTATCTCGGAGGACCCCATGTTCTCTCTCTCTCTATCCCTCTACTCTTCTTATACTTTCTCTCATTTACGTTTGTCGACCATTTCTCTTGCTCTTTCCCTCTTTATCTCTCATTCACACTAGCAATCTGGCTTTTCTCTGTCCCCCTCTCTCTCCGCCTCCTCTCTTTTTCTCCACTGCTTCTATTTTCCCATTTTCTCTATCTCGCCTCTCTAGGTCTTCCTCATCCAGTTCACTCTCTTTTTAACCCTCTCTGCTAATGCCTCTCTCTTGCCCAACACCTCCTCTCATCCTTCTTTCCTGTTGCTGATCACCCTATCCTTGCCAGAGAGCATCAATAAACAAGGCGCTGCATCAGGCAAGGTGAGACTAGCCCAAGTTATGATGACTCTCTTTTTAGGTCAAAGCCTTGCTTATGACTTCTTGGGGAACTTCTGAAAGCTTCCCTGAGAATGCATTCCGCATATGGGTTATTGGCTTAGTAGTTTGTAACTCACATTAGCTTGTTTTCTATTTACTGGCTTTACTTGTTTTAGGTTGTTCGGCATGTCTTTGACTCTCTACTGGCGCAGGACCTGTTTACTGTATTCTTCCACAAGAAGTGCCTGCTTTCCGTAAACAGGCCTGTCAATTTTGTTCTTCTTCCTATCTCATTTGCTGTTTACTCAAAGACTGAGGTCAAATGCCAGTGTCTGGCTTCAGAGGGACCTTGGCGTTTACTTTTCTTTCTCCGACTACAAAGTGAGAGCATTTATCAGACAAATCTGGTGGTGTGAAAGGAAAGGCTTTTTTATCCTAGCACACAACAAAATTATAATGTTTTAAATAAGCTGCACAAATATTTCAGAATATATAAGAATTAGGAAACCACAAATAAAGTAATTTTTTTGGTAATTTTGAAGTGTGCTGGAAACAAATATTTTAATATGATCCAAGCATACCAGTACACTAGGTGATGCCACTTCCACACTTTGATTGTGTGCTGTATAGTTTTATCAGTAAAACTGTCAATGCAAAAGTAATGGCCATTTCAGTTAAATGTATTTTGTAATAAAAGTACAGTACAACACCATGCACACTCCACTCTACTCCACTCTATGCCCCTCATCTATATGCCACTTTATGCCATGCCACTCTACACCACTCCATGACACTCTATGCCACTTTACTCAATGCCATTTTACTCCACTCTACATCACTCCACTCTTCTCCACTTTACACCTCTTTACTTCACTCTACGCCACTGTATTTCACTCTAGGTCACTATAAGCCACTCTACTACTCTCCACTTTGACACTCCACTCTGATACTCTACGCCACTCTATGCCACTCCACTCTATGCCACTTTACTCCACTCTACACCACAATATTTCACTATATTTCACTCTAGGTTGCTACAAGCCACTCTACGCCACTCCACGTTATGACACACTACTTTATTCCACTCTGACACTGCGCCACTTCACTCTACGCCACTCTGCGCCACTCCACTCTACGGCACTCTACGCCACTCCACTCTACAACACACCATGCTGCTCAAAAGTACTATACCCCACACCACTTTACTCCTCTCAATGTTACTCTGCGCCACAACATTCTAAGTCACTCCACTCTACACCACTCCATTCTACAACACCCTATGTCACTCTGACACTCAACTGTATAACACTCAATGGCACTCTACTCTATGCCACTCAAAGACACACTACACCACTCAACTCTGCGACACTTTACTCTGACAGTCTACTCGACGACGCTCTATGCCACTCTACTGCATACCACACCACTTTACTCAACTCTATGCCACTCCACGCTACACTACTCCACTCTATAATACTTTACTCCATTCTATACTACACCACTTCACTCTACCCCACTCCGCTCTATAGGTCTTGCATTGCTGAAAATTAGAGCCATTGGTGTTGCATTATTATTTGCAACGCCAAAAGCTCAAACTTTTACTAATGTGAGACCTATTGCATTGCAAATGCTTGTTGATTTATGAGGTGGTATTGCCCTTCTTTCTTGTAGAAGCTATTTTCCCCAATACACATGTACTGAAAACCAAAAAGTGTGTAGTGTAAAAAGGATCAACTGTACACTATCTTCCTTTGCCATCAGTTTGTTTTTTGCCAGGTGGGAGGATGCTCGTGCCTGCTTTGCCTTCATAAGAAACTGCATGGTGAAATGTATACTTAAGTTTACTTGATTTGATTTTATTCCTTAAAAATCTATGTGTTGCCCAGAAAGATAACTTTGCTCAGAGGAGCAGATCCAAAGTAGGAGAAAGCGAAAACCGAGTTGAATAGCCTACTATCGCCAGCCACATAACACACCACCATTTGTCTGAGCCTCGGCATCAGACTTCAAAGGATGTCGCTTCCCGCCCCCCCGTCACCACAGCAATGCCGAGAGCTTGTTTCTGGACAAAAGTGAACGCTTACCGTGCTTGTTTGCAGTAGCCGTGCTCCTCAAATGCTGTTGCTGTGTTGCCATCTCTCTAGGGACACTCCACTTGAAAACACTCGATTTGGTAGCTGCAATGCTATATCCGCTATGCTTTGCCTCTAGACACAGTTGATCCCTCTCAAACTGTGCTGACTCTGCCCCTCCTGATTCTGAAACTGACAAACGCAGTCACCACGCAGTCTCTTCTCTCTTGTCTTATGATTTCTGCCCTGCCACCATTTACTTTGGACCCTCGCCCTCACACACCCTCACACACCCCCTCGCCCCCCCTCGGCCCCCCTTGCCCCCCTCTCACCCTCACACACTCTCCCTCACCCTCACACACTCTCCCTCACCCTCACACACTCTCCCTCTCCCTCACCCTCCCTCCCTCTCCCTCACCCACCCTCACCCTCCCTCACCCACCCTCACACACCCTCCCCACCCATCCTCCCCCTCCTTCACCCTGGGGCACCACCGCATCACCGCTCTGGGGCACCACCGCATCACCACTCTGGGGCACCACCTCATCACCACTCTGGGGCACCGCCGCATCACCACTCTGGGGCACCGCCGCATCACCACTCTGGGGCACCGCCGCATCACCACTCTGGGGCACCACCGCATCACCCAGCACCACAACAGCACTGTCCTTGCTTGCTACCAACAAGCATTGCCATAGCCAATAGGACTCGCATTAGGAAAGTGTAAGCTATTGGCTTTGTGAATAACAATGCTATTAATTTATATATTTTCAACGCCAACACATTAAAAAAATTTGTCATTTACAATACCAATAGCTCACACTTTCCTAATGCGAGACCAATTGCATTGCAAATGCTTGTTCTCAAGGCTATGTGCGATCTTTCTTAACTGCAATAGTAGAATGTTCCAGAGTTTAAGACCCAAAGGTCTGAGGGATTTCCTCCTAATACATCCATAGGGACCTTCAGTAGCGATATGCTTTCTGAGCACAGATCATGAGCAGGAATGTTGGGACAAAAATAAGAATGCAGACCTGTGTGTTGAAACGTGTACGAAGCTTTATGCACAGGACAATGGAATTTAAAGTGAGTTCACTGCTTGACAGCAGTCCAATGGAAATTATCTGTGCCTGAAACATGCTAAATGTTTTGTGATAGTAGATGAGACAAAAGCCTGTATTCACTTTGCTTTTGCTAAGGTATTTGCCTATCCTGTATATAGGTTCCAGTGACACTCCTATTTGACAAAACACAGACCAGAACGACACGAGCATGATGGGGTTTAGCAAGAAAGAATTAGCTCATCCGAAGAGGTGTAACAAATTGAAACAAGAAATACGAAATGCTTTGACCTGTGACCCCAAAGAAAGCCCTTGTTTAGAAATGACACCAGTGGGATGTGTCAAGAATGCTCCACAATGGTGTTGGTCCATCCACAGCTGCACTGCCTCCAAGCAGGTGCCTAGGTTGCTCGTGGAGCCCAGTTATCAAGGTAGTTGTTGACTTGAAATCTAGTACGCATAGGATAAGGCTTTGCAACTGATCTAGCGGAAGTGTTTTTACTTTGTACTTTTCCTTCTACACTCATTTACTCCTCCAATCGTACTGGGCCCTTTTACGGTTAGATGCTCCATTCAAATTCATTTACCTCAGAGGCAGTGATCCTTTGATGAATCTTTCTCCACCTATAGAAGGGGTGGAAAGTAGGCTATCTTAACTCACTGTCCAATGAGGACCATTAATTGACAGCCTTCTCACAAATTCGAAATGAGATTTAGTTACACCACTCAAGACCATACTGTAAACATAAAGAATTGCAATTGGAAGTCCCAACCTCCTGAAGAAGTAAAGACGAGTAAGAATTACACATACTATTAATTCTGCACTTGCTACACAGAATAAGAGAAGCAACACCTGATGTTCCATCAGAGCTTGCTGATACTTTCTACAATATAGTTAAAGCGATCAAATGATTAATCAACAAGACTCCGTTATAGACTCCTGATTTGGAATAAAATTGATTATTGTATTAGAGATTTTAAGTTCATAATCAACAATTGCTTCAGCAGCTCAGTTAGAAATATAACAAGTTTAATTACAATTCCAAGCATTTAAGCAGGCATTACAAATCCAGAATATCCACAGAATTAGTCAGACTGACAAATGGGCAGAAGAATAATTTGTAGACTAACCGCTCAATTTTTAAGGGGATGAAAGGATTTATTTAGAGTCCATTAAAGGCGAGTCCGTAAGCAAAGCATGAATGGACCAAAGAATGGTTATGCATAAAATCTCATTCCATATGCCACCAACTGTAGCGTACATTAGGCAGTCTAAGTTTAGCAAAAGTTCAAAAATTGAATAGCATTTTAATCCATAATGCGATGTAGCATGTTTTGGAAAACATCTCAAAAGGAAAGTCTATAGGCTGTGTGCATTAAAAGGTGAGTGGAGTAAGTGGGGTTGGCCCTCCTTTGGGGTGTCTTCTTTTTTAAGTTCTTTGATAAAGTCCTAGTGGTGTAGCATCACACCACTATCCAAAGACCTTCACAGTGCTTATGGTCACATCATGTCACCTAAAATGATTAAAACATCGTGCTAATTTCCCATGTTTGTCATTAGACAACATTTTGCAAGTCCATATAGTCCTAACATTGTTAAAAAAGAAATACAAAGTTGCAGTGTACGCTAATAGTGAAAATGTTATTCAGAAGAACATTTTGCTGAGAACATTTGAAAAAAATGGATTGTCAAGGATCTATAGTGTACGTACTGACAAGTTACATTGCATCTTGGCAAATAACAATCCTTTGAATTTAATCAGGGGAAAGGGCAATACCAACAAAAGCATCTAAAAAAGAAGACTATTAATTTAGCTTCAAATGGTTAAATGAACTAAGCTTTAACTCAGCCGTAATTGTAATAAAGTTAAATTAATTCACATATGTATAAACTTTCAGAGATATTGAAAGAAAATGTCTAAATGTTATAATATCCTACTGCGACACATTTTTCGCAATAATCTCATTCATTCACGCTTTTCATAGTTCAAAATTCCAACCTTGTTTGAATGTTTTCATATTCTATAACATTTGAACCCTTTTGGTGCTCATGACGGAACCATTCCATCATGAGGACGGGGGCAGTGGCAGAAAATCCCTCTGCTGTAAACAGCAGAGGGATTTCCATTCTTTTTTTGTGCCTCTGGAGGTGGGGAAGAGCTTCCCCAACCTCCAGAGGCCCCTAACAAGTTTTCAATCTAATGACGATCGCGCTCTGTAGTCATTAGATTGGAAACCAAACTTAGTTTCAGTTTCAGTTTTAGTATTTCAGTGCTCATGGGGCTATCTCAGCCCCCGAGCACTGAAACACTTGGGAGAGGTATCGTTGGAAAGGGGAGAATCTAGTGGATCACTGCTTGGGGATCAACCCACTAGGCCCCATGGAGGGGGTAGGGGCTCCTTGGGCAAGGGCCTTTGCTCCCCCCATATTTTGGAGGCTAAATTCAGCCTTTCTGCCCCCTCCGCAGGGGGGCATAAAGCCCACTAGACACCAGGGTTTGTTTTTTACATGTAACTTAGGGGTGGGGGCTGCCCAGGATGGGCATGCCAAGGCCCCTACCTCTCCCCCCCACAAAATCCCAGTCTTTCTGCCCCCCCCCGCCCCCCCGTGGCAGAAAGCTCACTAGAAACCAGGACTTTGTAAATTAGGAGTGGGGGCTGCCCAGTATGGGCACGTCACAGCCCCCAACCTCCCCTGCATAATGAGTCTTTCTGCAAAAGTCCTCCCTTCAAAGGCTACATAATGCCCACAGATGGGACCGTATCCGTTAAGCTGATCGAGTCGACCTACTTTCACTTGCATACAACCAAGTTCCAAATAGATCGATATAGATGGTCAACACTACACTCCTACCAATCACTTCTTGACAACCTTCACCATTGTGGAACCCGAAACAAATGATAGTCCTACAGTTACACCCAAGCAAACACAATCCAAACACCACAAAGCCTAATATGCACGTAGGCTGCCTAATCCAACAAGTCCGCACAGTGGTCCTCCTTGTAACCAAACCGAACCTTCTAGAACCAATAAGCAGTGCACACAGCTACTCGTTAGAGGTTCTTGAATTAACCACATCTAATCGATGCTTGTAACACGCAAGATATAATGTCCTGTATTGATCCTTTGTATTGGCATTTAGTAATTTCAGATAACTGCATATTTTCTTTCGATGACCTATCATTTTGCAGTTAAACTTGTTTTTTGGTGATTTTTATGTGGTTTCAAAGTAATACCGAAAATGTAAATTCCATGTATCATCTTCTGACTATATTATTGAACAAATAAAGTTAATACTCCTTGGCACTAATTACTTGCTTCCCAAGCAGTTTCTTTCCCAGTTTAGTTACTCTTGTGTGCACATTCCATATGTGAATAAAAGTACATTGTAGAGAAGTTGAATAAAATAGTCATTTGGAAAATTTGAATTTTTGATCAGTTTCTATTTTACATTACTGCGGACCGGCTGATAACCTCATTTATATTCTCACTAAGAAACTGCCTTACGATGATATACCATAAAGGATTAAAATAGGACTTTTGTCTAGCACTTGAAACATCCAGAAAAAACATACCTTGCTTGCAGGCAGCATCAGAAAGATGTAAAGTTGGAGTATTATTTTGGATTTGAGGTTTCAAACGCTTGCATCATTCTCCTACACACAAACCGCTGCCGGATCTGTGTACAGCATTCACCTCAAAATAAATCATAACTGTATTTTCAACTGTGCTGACCCTGGCTCGCAATCTGCTGTAATTTACTGCCAAGACGCTGCCATGTCAAGGTATTGGAGATTCTGCCTCGGGAGTAGAAGCTTCGAATCTGTTTTTAGCATCAATGCAGTGTTTTGATAGCACTCAAAGGAGGCAAATACATGTGCTGATAAACAGTTTGGAAAAAAGGCAGCTAGGTAGTGAGCAACACCCTTTGCATCATCGTTACTTTCTCCTATACATCACAGGTGCTTTTGAAATGTGGATTGCACTAGGTATTTGCTTGGTATTGCTCAACAATCACACTTGATAATTTTACTGTGTAATGCATTTTAGCAAAAGATTTCTGTTACGGATTTGTGTTACTTTACCTTTTTAGGTCTCGCTACACAGCGCATGTGCTGCGAGACATGTTTACTATTTAATGGGCTTACTACCCACCCACAACATGCCATTGGTTGTTTTTGCTGTCACTGTCCATTGCAATCGTTCAATCGCTTAGGGCCAGATGTATCAAAGGGTTTTGCCCATTCTGTGTCTATGGGGGAAATGTGTTGATACATATGGCCCTAAGTTCCTGTAGGCTTCCCTTCCTTTCTTGTGTTGGCTCCACAGTGGAGCATGGACCAAGTACATGTTTTTCCTCGTATTTATACAACACATTTTTTAGTATTATCCCTAGACTTGCATTGTGCTTTCCTACTTTTAACATGGACATGCTGCTTCTTATTTATATTGCTTTCACCCTGTCTGCTGTCTCTATACATACTTTACTTACACCTACAACAGGTACTAAGCTATGCCACTCGGCACCACTCTACACCAATTCAATCCACTATACTCCAATCCAAACCAATCTACTGCCCTCTGTGCTACTCCATGTTGCTCCAGTCTGCCCCACTAACCTTTAGCCATGCTGAAGAGACAGCTATGCTCCTGTACAACATGGTTAAGACATTGGCAAAGGCAGTATCTCTTGCATATGCCACACTAAACCACTCAAGACCAGTTGTATGGTCTTTAACACACTTCATGAAACAGGCCCCAATTTCGTATCTACTAAGATCTCAAGATACTTACCTAAACGGAATCTTAGATCAGCTACTATGAATATGCTGACTATTCTGAGATTTAAGCGAAAGAGAATGGGTGGCTTGTGCTTTTCGGTACTAGGCCCCACACTTTTGGATTTCCTACCAATAGAAATCAGATCAATCCCAGAATATACCAGTTTCAAGAAAAGACACAAAACATGATTATTCACTCAAGCCTACGGTTAGAGCCCTGGAGGACTGCTTCCCTCTCCCCATAGCGCCAAGAGACCGTTTGTATACATGCGCTTTATAAATTCCCTAAACATATACGTATGTGGGACCCATTGGCTTTGTCAATTGACATAATGTGCTCTTTTACTTCGTTTTAGATACTGTTGCTCTGTATCTCCGTCTTGCTTTTTGCAACTCTTTCGTTAGTGTTTTCAGTTAGTGAATGCTTGCAGAGCATTGTTGATGTAACTGCATGTGATGACTTGGGAAGGCAAAAACTACTGAATTAAGATGCATTCTTATTACTGCATTGAGCTGAATTAAAATAGTTTAGGGGCAGTGTCTCAGTACTTATCAAACAAGCTTCATAAGGAAAGTAAAATATTCCAGTTTTGGCTATATACGCAAGCATAGGAACCTGTTGCTCAATTTAAGCCATATTTATTATGTTTTTTTAAACTTTACACTGCTGCGGTGATGCATTCCTCCGAGTCAGTTTTTTTTGTTTTTAAATCCGGGCTAGGCTGTTTAATCACGCTTAACTCTTTGGTTTTATCTGTGAACTGATTTTTTTGCACATTCCCTTCTAAGGATTAGCGCAACCACTGAATCATTCTCATTGTAGTCTGAACATGTAATATATATTGTCTGGTTTTTTCATGAGTTTGCTAAATATTTTGTATTTCGCAAATTGATAAACCTAAATCCTGGGACAGTAACCAAGTAAATGTTGCCCTGAATAACTGTAGACTGGCAATTCCAAATATGTGGAGATTTTCCTAGGAAATGTCTGCAAAATCAATTATGTAACATTAGTACAGATCACTAAATTATGGCCGAATCCCTGTTTATGGTTCACTGTTCGTACGATGACATGGAAGGTATAAAATTATATATTTTCTAATTCTCTGATCTAGTGAAACTATCCATGAAGAGCAAATCTCCTTTTGCTCTCTATTTGGCCAGTAACACACATTGAATGTGACATTTTTTGTTCCCAAAGCATGATTCCCTTAAGTTTCCCTCATGCTCGAATATCTCCATCCCAGTACATGGCCCTAACAGTTTTACCCATTTGTCTCCTAAGTGTGCCAATGCCAGATATGTTTGAGTTTTCTATAGGTTCAGAATGCCGATAGACAGTGGCGTGCTTAATCATGTAGTTCTCGCCACATATACTTGTATTGTAGCCAGGCGGGCTCTATCTCATTTTCCTAAGGAAGCTTTTTGTGCAACATTTGTTTGTATCAAAAGGTGTGTGACTTAACTTTTTTAATTCTCGGGGTGCCCACAATCGCAATTATTGCACCTTTATTCCCAGGGTGCCCCTACAACATTAACAAGCATTTGCAATGCAATAGGTCTCGCATTAGGAAAGTGTGAGCTATTGGTATTGTAAATGACAATATTTTTTTAATCTGTGTTGGCTTTGAAAATATATAAATTAATAGCATTGTTATTCACAAAGCCAATAGCTTACACTTTCCTAATGCGACTCCGATTGGCTATGGCAATGCTTGTTGGTAGCAAGCAAGGACAGTGCTGTTGTGGTTGGGCTGAGTGATGCTGTTGTGGTTGGGCTGAGTGATGCTGTTGTGGTTGGGCTGAGTGATGCTGTTGTGGTTGGGCTGAGTGATGCTGTTGTGGTTGGGCTGAGTGATGCTGTTGTGGTTGGGCTGAGTGATGCTGTTGTGGTTGGGCTGAGTGATGCTGTTGTGGTTGGGCTGAGTGATGCTGTTGTGGTTGGGCTGAGTGATGCTGTTGTGGTTGGGCTGAGTGATGCTGTTGTGGTTGGGCTGAGTGATGCTGTTGTGGTTGGGCTGAGTGATGCTGTTGTGGTTGGGCTGAGTGATGCTGTTGTGGTTGGGCTGAGTGATGCTGTTGTGGTTGGGTCCCAGAGTGATGCTGTTGTGGTTGGGTCCCAGAGTGATGCTGTTGTGGTTGGGTCCCAGAGTGATGCTGTTGTGGTGGGGTCCCAGAGTGATGCTGTTGTGGTGGGGTCCCAGAGTGATGCTGTTGTGGTGGGGTCCCAGAGTGATGCTGTTGTGGTGGGGTCCCAGAGTGATGCTGTTGTGGTGGGGTCCCAGAGTGATGCTGTTGTGGTGGGGTCCCAGAGTGATGCTGTTGTGGTGGGGTCCCAGAGTGATGCTGTTGTGGTGGGGTCCCAGAGTGATGCTGTTGTGGTGGGGTCCCAGAGTGATGCTGTTGTGGTGGGGTCCCAGAGTGATGCTGTTGTGGTGGGGTCCCAGAGTGATGTGGTGGGGTCCCAGAGTGATGTGGTGGGGTCCCAGAGTGATGTGGTGGGGTCCCAGAGTGATGTGGTGGGGTCCCAGAGTGATGTGGTGGGGTCCCAGAGTGATGTGGTGGTGTCCCAGAGTGATGTGGTGGGGGTCCCAGAGTGATGTGGTGGTGTCCCAGAGTGATGTGGTGGTGTCCCAGAGTGATGTGGTGGTGTCCCAGAGTGATGTGGTGGTGTCCCAGAGTGATGTGGTGGTGTCCCAGAGTGATGTGGTGGTGTCCCAGAGTGATGTGGTGGTGTCCCAGAGTGATGTGGTGGTGTCCCAGAGTGATGTGGTGGTGTCTCGCGAGTGATGTGATGGTGTCTCGCGAGTGATGTGATGGTGTCTCGCGAGTGATGTGATGGTGTCCGGCGAGTGATGTGATGGTGTCTCGCGAGTGATGTGATGGTGTCTCGCGAGTGATGTGATGGTGTCCGGCGAGTGATGTGATGGTGTCCGGCGAGTGATGTGATGGTGTCCGGCGAGTGATGTGATGGTGTCCGGCGAGTGATGTGATGGTGTCCGGCGAGTGATGTGATGGTGTCCGGCGAGTGATGTGATGGTGTCCGGCGAGTGATGTGATGGTGTCCGGCGAGTGATGTGATGGTGTCCGGCGAGTGATGTGATGGTGTCCGGCGAGTGATGTGATGGTGTCCGGCGAGTGATGTGATGGTGTCCGGCGAGTGATGTGATGGTGTCCGGCGAGTGATGTGGTGGTGTCTGGCGAGTGATGTGGTGGTGTCTCGCGAGTGATGTGGTGGTGTCTCGCGAGTGATGTGGTGGTGTCTCGCGAGTGATGATGTGGTGGTGGTGTCTCGCGAGTGATGATGTGGTGGTGGTGTCTCGCGAGTGATGATGTGGTGGTGGTGTCTCGCGAGTGATGTGGTGGTGGTGGTGTCTCGCGAGTGATGTGGTGGTGGTGTCCCAGAGTAATGTAATGTGATGTGATCCCGCGAGTGATGTGGTGGTGGTGGTGTCCCAGAGTAATGTAATGTGATGTGATCCCGCGAGTGATGTGGTGGTGGTGGTGGTGTCCCAGAGTAATGTAATGTGATGTGATCCCGCGAGTGATGTGGTGGTGGTGGTGGTGGTGTCCCAGAGTAATGTAATGTGATGTGATCCCGCGAGTGATGTGGTGGTGGTGTCCCAGAGTAATGTAATGTGATGTGATCCCGCGAGTGATGTGGTGGTGGTGTTCAGTGAGTGATGTGAAATGAAATGAATGAAAATATACTTGGTATAGCGCATGGCTACCCTAAGGCATCCCAGCGCTTAGACCCGAGTAACATCGCCATCACTCATTGAAAAAGAAAGGTTTTTAGTTGTTTCCGGAACATAAGATGGTTCGGTAGGAGTCGAATGCTCTCAGGAAGATTATTCCAGAATTTGGCCGCTTGCACAGGGAACCGCCGACCCCCCCCCGTACGGGATCTTTTGATCCTAGGGACTGTCAGAAGATTGAGTTCACTAGATCTAAGGGTTCTGGAGGGTCGGTATGGGCAGAAGAGGGTGCAAAGAATATCTGGACCGTTGTATGTGATGGATTTGTGGACCATACACATGGCCTTGAAGCCTATCCTCTCCTGAATCGGTAACCAGTGAAGAGCACGTAGTGCAGGCTTGTGGTGTGGTGGTGGTGTTCAGTGAGTGATGTGGTGGTGGTGTTCAGTGAGTGATGTGGTGGTGGTGTTCAGTGAGTGATGTGGTGGTGGTGTTCAGTGAGTGATGTGGTGGTGGTGTTCAGTGAGTGATGTGGTGGTGGTGTTCAGTGAGTGACGTGGTGGTGGTGTTCAGTGAGTGATGTGGTGGTGCCCCAGAGTGACGTGGTGGTGCCCCAGAGTGACGTGGTGGTGCCCCAGAGTGACGTGGTGGTGTTGTGAGGCCTGCAGCAGTGCGAGGCGTGCAGATTCCTAGTCGGCAGAGCTCAGAGCGGATAGCTGCTTGGCTGCGTTTTAAGTTGGTTTGGCTCCGCAATTGTCTGTGAAACCCTGGCCCCAAAGCTGGGTTTCCCTCCCAAATGTTATTTTGGCAGCTTTCAGGGGTTGCCCAGTGCTTAATGCACAGAATTTTTCCCACACTGCCTCGGGATAGATAGCAAGCTACTTACTGGCTGACTGCCATCAATGGAAAAATAATAAAGAAAATGGTGCTTGCGAGTTCTCACCTTGAACTCTTCAGAAACAATACTCACATTCCTGCCAACTTGAAGAACAATCCCAGTGTGAGAAGGGGCGGGGCCTCGTGCCGAGAAGTACCTAGGAGGCACTTTTGGGCCCCACCTCGCCTCCTAACCACCCTCCCCCCCCCCCCCCCCACCCCGACACCGCCCAAAAACGAAAAGATTAAGGAGGCTGGTGCCGATGTCCTGGGGTGTTTTCACACCCCGCAATGGACATCAGGCAGTTTGTTTTCCCTGCTAAAGTGTGATGATGAGAGCAGATATCGTGTGGCACCGTGTGAGTTGGCAGGTATGTGCTCATTTTGTTCCTGGACTGGTCTAGTCGCCCTGCAATCAGCCCATCTGCTTAAAATACAACTGCGTCACAGTGCTTTAGCGAGAAAACAGTGCATCGTTAAACACTGCTGAAGCTCATAGAAATGATTACTTCAGTAAAGCAAACCTGCGAGTCATCATTCTTACATAAGTTAAAATATAAAATAACGGCACAGGCAGATTAAAAAGTGTTCGCATTAGAAATGGGTGAGCTCGAATTTATAGCAGGAGCCGAGCAAGTAGAAGAGCCGAGCCAGGGGTCTGTCTGGAGGCTCTGGCCAAAGTGCGAGCCGAGTCCTCAAAATATGGTCATGTCAACCTAATTTAATGTACGTCATGGGTTCCTTTAGGCATGTTACCTCTCTTATGACAGACTGTGGGAGATTGGAGGAAATGCTGGTTGTTAGTAGTAGGGCTGGTTTTCCCTATTACAGAAAAAAATAAATAAATGGCAAACAGCTGAAAATGCATTCTAAAGTTGTGAGTTTTACTGGTAATTAAATAAAAGTCTTCAATTAAGGATTCGTTCGGAGATTTAATCCCGAGCACAAGATAGCAACGTGCAACTAAAAATAAAAATGATGGTGTCCCTCTGTAATACAACTGGTGCTCATGTAAAGCGCTCTGATACATTCGCGCTATATAAAACCGCCCAAAAAATAGGTAAGAATTGTCGCTCATAAGTCATGACTGTATCTATCCATTTGGATACTGTGGCTCATTGGCCATTAGACTTCGTCATAAGGCCTAGCACAGCCCTTTTAACAGGTTGCAATTCCCCCTGATGTGAACTGCAAATAAAAGATTAATATTCAGCCCCAAATGTCCCATCCCTTTCTTATTCTTAGGTATCGGGTATGGTGAAGGGTAAGATAAATCCAGCTGAGTGTGAGGAAATGACAGCAGTCTCTCTCTCATGTCTCCCTGTCTGGCTGGGCTCACGACTTTGGACAGACATGTTCCGAGCTCCCCAGTGTGCCTGAGGTGCTAAACTGCGGCCTCTGTTTACTGTTCATCGGGCAGGTTTAACTTATTAAGTTTGCAAGGGGTTCATTTTCTTTAGTTCGATCAGAGCTGCTTGGGAATGTTACTGTTGTCTCTACTTGATGCCAAAACAGCCCAGTTCTTTTAAGCACACTCACTGCCTTACAGCAGGGATCTACCGTGGGCCATAGGTTTGAAAGCGGATGAAGCAGTTCATGTATCTTAAATAAAAAAATGACCACAGCACTCCGGGGAATGGAAAAGAAGTGTGCTTGAGCAGAGCACAAAGTGCTATATTTAGAAAACTGTGATTGGTTAACCTGCGCTGCCAGATGCTCCCAGCTCTGCGAGGCCGGTGTGAATGTTGCTAGGCACTACAGCAGCTGAGTCCACCTGTGTCCAAGGTAAAATAAGCAAATATCTCAACATTTCTTCTATGATCTGAAAGAAGAATAAGAAGTTTTTTATTAGTTGTTCACTGTGTGTTAGATTTGTGAAAACACTGTACAATGCGGGATAGGGCCCGCAGTGTGGGTGCAGAGTGTTTAGTCAATTAAACAAGAAACTTCAAAGGAAAAGCTCTCGGCAATGCGTGTCGGGGGGGGGGGCGGAGGAGCAGGGGGGGCGGGGGAGCAGGGAGCGGCGTTCCTTTGAAGTCTGAAGGGTGGGAGGGAACGAGCATATGGGGCGCATTCAGAGCTGCTTGGGAATGTTACCATTGTCTCTACTTGATGCCCAAACAGCCCAGTTTTTTTAAGCACACTCACTGCCTTACAGCAGGGATCTACCGTGGGCCATAGGTTTGAAAGCGGACGAAGCAGTTCATGTATCTTAAATAAAAATGACTACAGCACTCCGGGGAATGAAAAAGGTGTGCTTGAGCAGAGCACAAAGTGCTATATTTAGGAAACTGATTGGTTAACCTGCGCTGCCAGGTGTTCCCAGCTCTGCGAGGCTGGTGTGAATGTTGCTAGGCACTACAGCAGCTGAGTCTGCCTGTGTCCAAAGTAAAAAAGCGTGCCAATTTATTATTAGACACTTTGAAATATCTCAACATTTCTTCTATGATCTGAAAGACAATCACTGCCTTACAGAAGGGATCTACCGTGGGCCATAGGTTTGAAAGCGGACGAATCAGTTCATGTATCTTAAATAACAAGCTCTTGGCATTGCTGTGGGGGGGGGGGGGGGCGGGCGGGAGCGCATTGCTTTGAAGGCTGATGGCGGTGGGCGGGGAGCAGCTTGGGAGGCATTCCATTGAAGTCTGGTGCGAGGCTGATGGGTTTGACGTGCACGCGCGTCTCACACGACTGGATAACATGAACTGCACGTAATTCGTGCTTGGTCAAGAGTTTGCTTCGCCTACTATATACTCGCTATTTATCCCTGCGGGATATACTAGCAAGACCTAATAATCCCTGCGGGATATAATAGCGAGACCTAAAAACAGGGTGTTGATGCTGAAGAGGTTTGTTATTTACTTCTTACCAAGAGACTGGTGTACATGTTTCAGCCTTCTTGTGCCCAGCTGGGGGGACCAAACTCCTGAGATCCTAACACAAAAGGTTACATTTAAGGGCATTATTTCTTACGCTGACACAGATTTGGTGCTTTCACTCACACCAACATGCCACCCACTTAAAAAGACCTCCTGGGGCTCCCCACCAGTCTTTCTTATTCTACTACCGGTATCCATGGGGCAAGAGGGTGGTCCGCTTACCTGTCACACTTTTGCCAAATGATCTTACAGGCTTATTCACCGAACGCTTATCTCCAGCATCTGGCATGCAGGTGCCTCCTTTGTCCCGATTGGCTGGCTCAAGGCAATGAACATTACATTTGTGAAATTTTCAGCAATTCATTTAGACAGTGTGACAGATGCCTAAGTGTAAAGGTTGCAAGACATCTATCAGTTTTTGTGGTTTTGAGCAAGGTCCCAAGCACTAGACAACAAGAAGTGTTTTTGTTGGGGGATTTCTGCGGTATTTGGGTCCATGTGACTAGTGTGGCTGGCACCTAGCAAAATCTACCAATACCAGACAGTTCTCAGAAGCAGAGACCTGAGAAAGCCAGTGTATTGTGACTTGTAAAAATCCCAGCACATTTGATTAACCAGATGCACCTTGTCATAACAGTATATCAGTCTAACTTGTGACAAGGTACAGTAATTTCACTTCTTCACTTAATAAACAAACATAACCAACTTTCAGAAGCTTTGTCTGTGTAATTGCCCACTTACTCCTACCATATCAGTTAAGAGGATATTTGAAATTGGGTGCTGCAGCACAAGTGCTCATGATCACCAAGAAGTGCTACCACCTGTATATAATGTATATAAAATCAGAGTTTGTAATTTTAGATTCATTTAGGTTTGTGGTAATACATCATATCTAGGTGGAAATATCTGCAGTGCACTCAATGAAAGCATCCTGGCTGCTCGCAAGCATGTGAGCGTTCCTAAACCATATTCAAACAAGAAGGATATCATTCCACAGTGAGAAAGATTTACAAATGGATAAAGTTTAAGGGAGAGGGCATCCTTGCAAATTCACACAAAGATCGCATGATTCTTCTAAAGATTGCAAGCAGCCCCAGAGCTATATCCAGGTACCCTCAGTAAGCAAGACTATGATTGCATCATTAAAAATAAAATATAATGTACAGCATTTTTTGCAACGGTAGCTAGGAGAAAATCCTTTTTGTCCAAAAAGACATTGCTGTTCAGCGTAGGTTTACAAAACAGGATCTACATGAACCACAATACTTCTTAAACAGTTGTCTGCACAGGCGAGACCAAGGTGGAGTTGTTTGGCTGTAATAAGTGTTTGAAGAGAACAAATCGGGTTTTAACATAAGAACGTCCTTCTCATTGTCATGCCCAGTGATTAAGTGGTGAAATCTTGGACCTGCTTTGCACTGCAGGACTTAAACCCCTCCCAGTCATTGTATCCAATATTAGTTTTTTTATGTCTCGTGGCGTTGACCGCGCGAAAGCGCGGTCTCGCCAGAGACCTTTTGTCAGCGACACAGCTTTCCAGGAGACAGGAGCTGGCCGCGCACATTTGCTCTCCGAGAAGGCGATCGGAGCGGGCCAGCTCCTGTCTCCTGGGAAGCTCCAACATCACACACGCATGCGCGCACATACACGAGCGCCCACGCACGCACACATACATACAGAGAAACCCCCGCCGTCGCCCACATACACACACGGACACACCGCACACACACACGAGTGCTCCGAGACACCCCCTGCCGTTGCACACATGCACGCGCACGCACACACACACACACACACACGAGTGCACCGAGACCCCCCCCTCTCCCCTCTACAACTAAGGCCCACTTACACCACTCCAGTCTTCAGCCGCCACTGCTGGGCTCTCCCTCGGGCATGGGAGCCCAGCGTCACCACGGCTCCTCTCCTGGCTAGCCACTCCGTGGTCGCGAGCTTCCAGCACAAAACGGAAGTCCCGCCCCACTGTAGTTTGTCACCCCGCATGTCTTCAGTAACACGCAGCTTGTCTTAGAAACCAGTGCCAAACCCACGGTGATCCCGGAAAGCAATGCATTTATGAAAAGTAAGCAAACTTCAGAAATAAGGAAGGTGTCATTTGCGTAGATTACTGATGGTTTTTTTAAACGAATTATTGAGATGAAACTAATTAAGAAAAAAAGTAATTGGTAAGCGTTTGTAATTGCATTTTTTTTTTACCCTGATTGCAGATTACCAAAAGTAATATACAGTTATGGCTGTCGCACCCTTCTGGTCTCAGGAAATCATTTGATAATAATAAATGTTCTACCGTTCTATAGTCCTACACGTTTTATAGTTCTAGTACGCCACATGGTAAGGGGTGGTCAGGGGGGCCGCTCCAACAGGCATGGCTGGGGGTGGTAAATACTGTGGTTGGTTGATGCGGGGTAAAAAGGAGGAGTTGGGCCAGGCCGGCGATGATCATACACAGTGTACAAGAAGCCCCCTATATATAAGCCCCCTCCGTGTCCGTTACCAACGCCCACAAAATTAAGAGCTTCTATTTTGCAACACACAGACCACATAATTAATATTTTTCATGCACGAACTACCTTACTGATGCTCTTTTTTGTTAATTGTTGGACTTAGTTTAGCGCTGTAGTTTGTTTTTGCTGTACGTGCATTCTGTCTAGTTGTTTGTTGCTATGAGTGTATTATTATTTTGACATGCGGCACAGCCAATCACATTGCACTGTTGTATTACGTAAGGTCGCAATTAATGCACGTTTAAATTAGAGTTTAATGGCATTGCTTGTGCGAAGAGGCTTGGGTTGGTGTGGTGTTTTGGTGCGTTTGCAGGTCAGTTATTTTGAAGCATAAGGGATAGATGTAAAACAAAATGTTAAGAGAGTGAATTAAAAGTGAACGGATCCCACCATAAAACACACATTTCCTGTGATGTTGCAGTATTAGTACATGCCTGAGTAAAAGATGTTCCTTCAATTGACTGGACTGCGCACAGTTGTTTGCGATCACATTGCAGTGTTTTTGGAAAGTAGTGCGAAAAACTGGTCATAGACCCCTGTGTGCCTTAGCACTTCTGCTTTAGCTGGGGGGCTGGAGACGGGAGAAAAGATTCGGTCTGGTGGATGGCTACGTGGACAGAGGCTTGGCTACGTACCACTGGGGATTGTTACACGAACAGCGAGCTGCAAATCTAAGCAAATCTCCTAGTTTCAGACATATAGGTGTCTGTGACACATGGCGTTGGATATGAGACATATGGAGGAACAAAGATGTAGAACACACGTAGCATGACACTTTACAAACATTCCTCACATGGGAAGTAGCTGGAAACTGGTGTCCTGGCTCTATAAGACTAACCCCTTAATGTGAATAGCACTGATAGACGGGGTGAAAAAGCAATGGAAAGGAACGGACAGCCACAGAGTGGGTAACGGTGCTACAGTATACGCAAGTATGTTGAAACACGAGATTTAAATATACCCAGCTTAACTCCCTCTATACACCTCGCAGGCTAAACATAATGGGTACTATAGAGCTGGCATGCCTCCTAAGCTCCTTTGGCGTGTGTAATAATGTTTTTTGTTTGTTAATGGTTGGAGTTATTATTTGTAATATCAATACATCTAAGTCACGTAAATACAATTACAAATGCTATAGGTGTCACATTTGCAAAAGTTATAACTATTGGTATTATCATACACAATGCCAATAACTCTAACTTTAATGCTGCGAGACCTATTGCATTGCAAATGCTTGCCTTTTCCAATGTATGTTTAGAGGAAAAATGGACACTGTCCAAATCGTCAAGGGGTAGCTGAAAGTGGATCATGTAATTAGACCACAAACTTAAACAAACTAGTAGATTTATGACTGAATGTTTGGAAAATAAAACAATCTGGATTTAGGAATGGTCATGTTAAAAGTCCCTACCTCAACCCCTTTAAGATGCTGTGGCCGGACCTAAGAAAAGTTGCATTTAAACAGATGCCCTCTGACATCATTGGGTGCAAGCACTAAACAACACAAACAGAAAAGAGATACAGAAAATGTGAGCAAAGTAGTAAACTGCAAAAAGTGGGGAATGTTCTCAGTTTAAAGATAAAGGGCATGGTTCTTGTTTGTTGGGACCCTGTGTGAAAGTCTATTTTAAATTCCTTTGGTGACATCCCCAGGGTGTGCACCAACAACATTTGAGAAATTCAATACTGGCTTTTTGTAATCCTGAGTTCCTCGGGATCGGGTAACCCAGTCTATTCCCACACACCCCTGTTAACCACACAGATGATGTACCAGGCTGAAATCGTGAATTGAACAAGCTCTTTATTCAGGCATGTCCAAAAAGGTCAAACTTAAGCAAAGGAAGGCAACTAAATGTCACGGGATAGGGTCCAACCGTCCTCTGCAATGATGCTCGTCCTAGCACCCTCCAACAGAGGACATAGTGCTTATTAATGGCCGACAATGCCACTCGATACGTAAATAACCCGTTAAGTCTTTCGCTCCGTCAAAATCGTCCTCCGCATGCGTGTCAGTCCTGACCCGCTTCCAACGGAGGGCAAACGTAAAGAATAACGCAATTACTCTGGGTCTGTTCTCCACACTCGATAACCCTTGAGCGGGGACTGGCCACAGGTCAAATCAAGGGACTGCGTCCTAGCGCTCGATAACCCTCGAGCGGGGACAGTCGAAAGGTCAAAACCATGTACTGCGTCCTGACGCTCGATAACCCTCGAGCGGGGACTGCCACATGTACCGAAAGGACCGGAGTCCACAAAGGAAAATGGTCGGGTAGCTAAGCACCGCAATCTCAGGTCAGAGCAGCGGTTCTCTTTTCAGCGGTAATGAATAAGGCTCCTGCTCCAAAAGCCGCTGATACACGGAGCTCACCTTCCTTGAAGCAGCGGTCCTCGAACTCGCGTCTACTGTTCAGAATATTCTACGCCGTCTGCTGGCTTCCGGGTTGTTTAAATGGTGACGCCCTTCTAGCGCGATTGCCACGCACTGCCTTCTGGGAATGGTAGTTCTGGCGGGCGTGCTCCTGGGTATTGTAGTTCTCCTTATCTCTTGTCTCCTGCGCGGCTCCGATGCTTGTCTTAACAATACATCCCTCTCCCGTCAGGGGCCACTGGCCGGACCGGGCTTGGTCGGGTGTTTTCTGTGGAACGCGGACATCAACCTCGGCGCACTGATCCCAGCGACTGGTTCCCAGGACTCCTCTTCCTGCCCGTACCCTTTCCACGCAACCAGGTACCACAGCTTACCCCTGCGCCATCGTGAATCCCTGATGCAGTGGACCTCGTATTCTTTCCCACCGTCCACCCACACCGGTGGAGGTGCAGGTTGTTTGGGCGCCAAGGAGGGTTTGAGCAGCGAGATATGGAACACTGGGTGAATCCGTAAGTTGTCAGGCAACTCCAAACGCACGTTCACCGAGCTGAGGCAGTCCTTGATGCGGTAAGGTCCGATGAAACGAGGATGGAAAACGCTGTGTTTCCGGAAACGTAGGTTCCTTGAAGACACCCATACGTAGTCCCCTGCCTGATACAGCGGGCCCGGCCTCCTTCGTTTATCCGCCGACGTCTTGTATCTCCTCTTGGCCTCTTCCAAGCACTTCCTTGCTCTCACCGCAGTATCCCTGATGTGCGCCACCCTTTTGGTGGTTTCAGGAACTCCCGACGTCGTCGAGGGGTGCGCCAACGGGAGGAACCTGGGATGATGCCCGTAGTTGCAGTAAAAAGGCGACACCTTGGTTGAGGCGTGCATGGCGTTGTTGTACGCGATTTCTGCAAGCCACAACAGGTCCACCCACTCCTCCTTTCCTTGGTCTATATAACAGCGGAGGTATTGCTTCAGTGTTTGGTTGAGGCGTTCTGTCTGGCCGTCGGTTTGCGGATGGTAGCTGGTGGACAACGCGGAGGTGACATGAAGCGCCGAACACCAGGTCTTCCAGAACCTTGCCGTGAACTGCGGTCCCCGGTCCGAAACGATAACGCTGGGGAGGCCGTGAGCCCTTACCACCTCCTTAAGAAGCATGACCGCCAATTGTCCGGCCGTGGGTACACCCTTACATGCGATAAAGCGACCCATCTTGGTTAAGTAGTCGACGACCACTAGAATTGCAGTACATCCCTTGTCCCCGGGTAACCCCACTACGAAATCCAGGGAGATGCAGTCCCATGGCCTGGTGGGAGTCGGTAGCGGTTGTAGTAGCCCCTGAGGGCGTTTGTGATCCATTTTCATGGCTGAGCAGGTCGCACAAGCGTTGATCCAGTTCCGCACATCCGCTCTCAACCTTGGCCACCAGAACTGACGTGAGGCGTAGGCGACAGTTTTCTCCAGTCCGAAGTGTCCAGCACTGGCCGACTCATGGCACCACACGAATACCTGCTTCTGTAGACGTGCGGTAGGTACCAACACACAGCTGCCCCTAACTGGAATGACGTCGCGGACCTGCCACTCCTTGTGTCTCCGCAGCCATGTTCTCCATCAAAAGGTGTTGACTCCTTTCTGGACGTCGCGTAGGAATGTCCCAGGCTGGATCGCCCCAACCACCGCACTCGGGCTGATGATGGACTCAAATGTCTGTTGGGGACTCCTAGCCTCTGTGGATTGCCTAGACAGAGCGTCGGCCTTCCTGTTTTCTGTTCCTGGCCTATATGTGATGGTGAAGTGAAAGCCGGAGAAGAACAACATCCACCGTAGTTGGCGAGGAGACAATTGCCTAGCGGCAGTCATGAACTGGAGGTTCCGATGGTCAGTGTATACCATCACTACGTGCTTGGCCCCCATCAACAGGTGTCTCCACTCGGCAAAGGCGTCCTTGATGGCCAAGAGTTCCTTCTCGGCGACGTGGTAGTTCCGTTCCGCCAGGTTTAATTTGCGCGACATGAATGCAACGGGATGCAGCACCCCCGTCACAGGGTTCTTCTGCGACAGTATGGCTCCTACCGCCAGATCGGAGGCGTCCGCCTCTACCGTGTATTGCTGTTCCGGGTCAGGGTGGGCAAGGATAGGAGCAGACACAAATGCTTGTTTCAATGCACGGAATGCACTCTCCGCCTCGTCTGACCACATGAAAGTCACCGATTTCCTCAACAGCTGCGTGATGGGCGTCACTAGCCCAGAGAACCCCTCTATGAACCGGCGGTAGAAGTTGGCAAAGCCAAGAAAGCTCTGAACGTCCTTGATATTCCGTGGCGCCGGCCATTCTGTCACTGCTTTCACCTTTCTCTCAGCCATGGTTTGACCTTCTGGGCTCAACATGACCCCCAGAAATTCCACAGTTGTCACGTGGAAGTCTCATTTACTAAGCTTGCAGTAAAGCGAGTTGTCTCTGAGGATCTGTAGCACTGAAGCCACATGTTTTACGTGTTCCTCCGTGGTGTCTGAATAAATCAAAATGTCGTCTATGTATACGACGTATACATCCAGAATGTCTCAGCACGTCGTTCAAAAAGAACTGGAATGCGGCAGGGGCGTTACATAGCCCGAAGGGCATGACTCGGTACTCATACAGGCCGAACCTCGTCTTGAAAGCCGTCTTCCACTCGTCTCCGCGACGCATGCGGACCAGATGTAAGCCCCTTTCAGATCGAGCTTGGTGTACACATGGGCCTTCTTCACTTGTTCAAGGAGCTCATTGATGAGGGGCAACGGGTATCGGTTCTTAATCGTGATGGCGTTGAGCACCCTGAAATCCACACAAGCGCGGAGTTCCCCGTTGGCCTTAGGGATGAAGAACAGTGGTGAGGCCGCAGGGGATCTCGAAGGCCTGATGAACCCTAGGCGAAGCATGGTATCCAGGTAGGCACGGAGGTGTAAGTTTTCGGGCTCGGACAAGGCGTACAACCTACCGCCAGGTACCGTAGCTCCCGGGACTAGGTCAATTTGACAGTCGTATACCCTATGCGGTGGGAGCGTTTCCGCTTGGTTGTCGTCGAAAACGTCTCTGTAACCCAGGTAGGCTTCTGGGAGAACCACCTCCTTTTCAGCTGCTGTGGCCACCACCCACCCCTGGTCCTCCGGAACGCCCTTCTTCCGCTTGCAGACCCGTAAACAGAAAGGGGAGTCCAGTCTTATCTCCTGGGTTTCCCAGTTGATCGAGGGGTTGTGTTTTTTCAGCCACGGTAAGCCTAATATGATCCCGTACTGCGGAGCACAGATGATGTTGAAGTCCATTGTCTCTGTGTGTTGAGTCCCGTAGACCACCTCGATGTTCCCGGTGTGATGGCTGATGGCCCCTGAAACCAGCCTGCGCCCATCCACAGCAAAGACTTCCTCCGAGACCACGCACTTCTGTAGCTCTACTCCTACGCGTTGTGCTTCCCTTTCATCCATAAACATCCCTGTGGCCCCTGAGTCGACCATAGCAGAGACTGAAACCCATCGGTTCCGAACCAGCAACTGTAGAGGGATGAACAAGTGTCTCTTGCTCTCATATGTGTGTATTTGTGCAGAAGGGATAGAACCATGACTCCGAGAATCCCCTTCGTTGTTCTGGGAGCACGCTAGTTTTCCTCCGGCTTGTCCACAGACGCAGTGGACATGCGACTGGGACGAGGACGTCCTGTCTTGGGTTTCGCAGGGCATTCGCGAACATAAGGCCCCTTTTTGCCGCAGTACAAACACAGGCCTTGTTTTCTTCGCGACTCTTTCTCGGTGGCCGTAAGGCTAGCTCTGACGGCCCCGATGTCCATGGAGTCAACGCGGGGTGTGGGCGTAGCCTCGGTGATAGCCGTATGACCCGAAGCGGTAGGGGCTTTGTCCTTTTTGTGCACCCCCCCCCCACGTCTTTCGCTAAGACGATGGTCGAGGCGAAGGGCCAGGCTGATCAGGTCTTCGCAGTGCACCGGTTGTGGATCTATCTGCGCTATCACGTCTTTTAAGTCCTCGCTCAGACCTTGGTGAAAAAGCGCTGTTTGTTTGGCAGGGGGCCATTTGGATTCCGCAACCAAGCGCCTGAACGCGTTCAGATATTGGACCAGCCCGGTTGTGCCTTGTTTCAGTTCCAGCAGTTCCCTGTCTGCTGTGTATGAATCCACTCTCCGATCGAACACCTTTATGAACTCTTCCCAGTCGTACAATAGCGGATCGTCCCTGCTCACCAACGGAACCGCCCATTGCGCGGCATTCCCTGCCAAATATGATATCATGAAGGCCACTCTCGCCTGGTTGGTCGGAAACGACTTCGGTTTACAGGAGAAATGTAGCGCCACTTGCGTTATGAAAACCTGAACCGTGGTAGGATCCCCGCTATACCTTTCCGGTGTGGCAAGAGGTATGGCAACAGGCATCTCTACTACCACTGCAGCCGGGGTTCCCGTGGTAGACGCCCCCGCATTGAACGGATTGCGCTGTTGATGATCCACTCTAGCCCTTAAGTCTGCCGTTTCTTGGCGTGAGGCAGTTAGTTCGTTTTAGACGTCTAATAACGCTGCCAACACATCCTCCAAGGTGGCCATGACCGGTTACTCGACCAGGAGGTAGATTTGATGTTGATTTAGGTCGAATATTGTGTAATCCTGAGTTCCTCGGGATCGGGTAATCCAGTCTATTCCCACACACCCCTGTTAACCACACAGATGATGTACCAGGCTGATATCGTGAGCTCTTTATTCAGGCATGCCCAAAAAGGTCAAACTTAAGCTAAGGAAGGCAACTAAATGTCACAGGATAGTGTCCAAACGTCCTCTGCAATGATGCTCGTCCTAGCACCCTCCAACAGAGGACACAGTGCTTATTAATGGCAGACAATGCCACTCGATACGTAAATAACCCGTTAAGTCTTTCGCTCCGTCAAAATCGTCCTCCGCATGCGTGTCAGTCCTGACCCGCTTCCAACAGAGGGCAAACGTAAAGAATAACGCAATTACTCTGGGTCTGTTCTCCACACTCGATAACCCTCGAGCGGGGACTGGCCACAGGTCAAATCAAGGGACTGCGTCCTAGCGCTCGATAACCCTCGAGCGGGGACAGTCAAAAGGTCAAAACCATGTACTGCGTCCTGACGCTCGATAACCCTCGAGCGGGGACTGCCACATGTACCGAAAGGACCGGAGTCCACAAAGGTAAATGGTCGGGTAGCTAAGCACCGCAATCTCAGGTCAGAGCAGCGGTTCTCTTTTCAGCGGTAATGAATAAGGCTCCTGCTCCAAAAGCCGCTGATACACGGAGCTCGCCTTCCTTGAAGCAGCGGTCCTCGAACTCGCGTCTACTGCTCAGAATATTCGACGCCGTCTGCTGGCTTCCGGGTTGTTTAAATGGTGACGCCCTTCTAGCGCGATTGCCGCGCACTGCCTTCTGGGAATGGTAGTTCTGGCGGGCGTGCTCCTGGGTATTGTAGTTCTCCTTATCTCTTGTCTCCTGCGCGGCTCCGATGCTTGTCTTAACATTTTTGCTATCCTTCCGCGCTTTAAGGCAGAGCAAAAATACACCGTGCTCCCTCTGCATGTACTTATCTCAAGCTCCATAATTTCTCCTACACGTTGATCTTTACTATGGATGTGTTTACTGCTCGTTTTGTCATCTCTTTAGAACCTACTGATTGGCTGGTCCCCTGCGACTGAGACTGCCCCAGCTGGGCTTTTGAAGTCTTGGCGTATTCCTGCAATTTCAGCTTTCTTAAAGTGGGCATTTGTTTTCATACTAATAACAAGGTCATGCACCACAATGATCCTGTGTATATCTTTGATTAAAAAGTCTAGAAGAGTGCTTCTCCCTTTATACCTGTCAGATCGACTCCTTTAGGTTCCTTTCTTCCAGTTGATAATGGAAAGCAGAAGGCGGATTCTAAAAGTTATGACTTTGGTGATTAGGAATACGAGCAGTGAAACGCAACTTGCAGTGCAAGATGCTGAAAGGTAGTCCATTTCATATGTTAGAGAGTACCTTTACAGCTAAGCATTCGTGTCGCTTTTCGAACTGCTATAATTGGAAGTGGATTATGTGAAGGGGTGTTTTAATTTAGTGAGATCTTGTTCATCGTTCTCAGTAGGCACCAAGTTTGTTTTGGTTGCTCACCCTGATTTGCATAACAGGCATGCATTTTTTTCTATATATGCGGTTTGCAGTCACAGCTGTAAAATTCATGTGTTTGTCTTTTTGTGCCTGGCTGACATGCATCCTCGGAGTTTCCCTTTCAACCCAAGTATTTGTCATTCCTCTTTTCTGGCTTAGTTGTTATTTTGTTTAATTCTTCTCCTGGACAATAAATAGTACACCACCTGCAGTTGGGGGCCATTTTGTTACGATCAGGCAGCTTGGCGGGTACTGTGGAGTGAGTGCTATCTAGTTTCATGATTAATTTGCGCATTATTGCTTGGCACTCTGCCGCCACCTGTAGTTCATCCTTGGCACTAATATTTGGTGGTGAATGAAGGCAAAACCATGTAACAGTCGTACGGCTGGGTAAATTTACAGAATCAATTCAAGCCGCACTGACGCTGAAAATAGAGCCACAAAAAGAAACCAGTCTGCTAGCAAGCAAGAGAGACTCTGACAAACCTCCCTTCTATGTCTAATGCATTTGCACTTGTACTTTATAACCAGATTTTGATATTAGTTGTAAGTTTTTATGCCCTACCAGTTTGTAGCAACATGCGTGGGATTTTAACTCTCCTCCTTTTAATAATGATAGTATATTGTAACGATTTTAAGTAATTGAACAATAAAGCTTAATACAACCATGTAACACAGATAACCTGTCTCTGTTTTCTGATAGAGCGGTTGCCATCTTAGGGTTGACCATTTGGATGAGGTGCAGGTCCCGCTAAAGAAGGTGCTCTAAATGTGGGTACTGTGGTGGGAACATAAGGCTACAATGCCCGCCCCCACACCTTTGTCCCCCACCCCCAAAAAGAAAATCAGAAAATCCTTAACCTCAGTGATAGGTTTCTTTAAATGGTAGGCACTTAAGTTGTGTACAAACTGAAAGAACTGTGGTAAAAGATTCTATGTACATCATTGTATTGAACCTTCTTAAACGGCAGCCAATGCACGCTACTTTGCACTGGGAGGTAGGAACAGATAGAGAACTATTGATGAGTGTTTGCACACCCCATTCTGATCTCACTATAGTCTTCTACGATCATGGTTGGATAGCCACAGATGTAAGTTGCATACTCTACTCCGACCAGCAGTATACAAATTACAAGATGTGTGAACTCTGTAGTAGGTACGTTGGTTAAAAAAACCCTACTTATTATGCTTCAAGTGAAACAATATAGATTTTACTGTACATGATCTGCCATAAATAAATTGGATTCCATGAGGACTTTCAGACACTTTACCACTTTAGAGGGACAGTGTTGAGGTTCACTGTTGCTGGATAGAAATGTTAAAGACCAGTATCTAAGTTTCATGGGAAAGGGGGTTCAGCTTGAAAAGGTAATGAATTTCAGTAGTAATTTTGCAATAAACCCAGAAGACTTATTGATGTAATTCAGGACATCAATGGGCAGTGGACTAATATGTAAATAGACTGCTCATGTAATCTATTTATCCTTATTGATTCTAGTTGGCAGTCTTTTCAAGCTTCACTGGAAGGACTCCAAGGAAAGGCATCCTACTCTGATGCACAGAATTGAAGTCATTTGGAAAATATTATCAAACATTCGAGTGACGACTGTTTTAGCAGTGATGAAGCCAATTTGCCTACTGTTTGTGTCAAGACTAAGTAAGGACTGGCATTAGTCTCTCTGTAAGGTGTTACTAAGAATAAGATTTGAGGCTACAATGAACTCATTTGTACTCACTCATGTAATATTGTCACTATAACCAACAATCGACATTGTGTGTTTAAAAATTATACACAGAAAACTAGAAGGCCCTAGCACTACGTAGGGCAGATTAAAATTCAAAAGCAATATAGATCCCTAAAGAATACTAAACCCACCACCTGAGCATCATTATTCAGACCCTTTTGAATCCTTGCCACTTTATTGCTGCACCCATGTATTAGGTAAAAGGTGATCACTAGGGTTCACCATCCTTTTTACTGCAGGCCTGGAATGAGAAAAGGGGTCTGTCTGAATAATAGTGAACCAGTTACTATTTGTCTTAAAGATGCCTTTGGCAATGAGGATCTGCAACTGTACTACTGATCAATTTTTCCACTAGCGGTGCCCACAGAAGATCCTAGTGGCACCAGTAGCCACTAATGTATTTGAAGGAATGGATCAACTTAATTTTTAACACTGATTTTTGAGCGTTAACTAGATGGTTACAAGGTGCCACGTTCTGGACTAACTTTTCTAGATGACTCATTGGGACCCAACTCCAGAAGATCAAGACTGACTGTCGCCTGGTCCCACTGGAAAGCAGAGATAGACAAACAAAGGTAACCCTAGGATACAAGAAAGGTCAAACATGCAGGCTAACCCTTCTTTACTTGTTAAGATTACCGAGCAGCTCCTTGCCCTAAAAAGTTTTTATTTCACTGGGACAGCTGACCTAGGATGATCTTGCGGTTCCTGGGCCATCTTAGTTACTTAAGCTGTCATCAGGACAGTGCTTCCAATTTTCTTCGATCAAGCAGCAAGGTGTTTTTTCTGGCTTATTTGACTCTGGGCCAGTTTGTGAAAGAAATGGCAACCACAGAGCTGCTGAATGTTATGAACTTATATATAGTAAGAATGTTGGTATTGTATAAATGCACAGACCTCCTTGTGTAATGTCTGTAATATACGTCAAATAATAGTATATCCGTAAAGGCCGTATTTATGCTTCTCTAGTGGCCAGCGGAAGAATGCTAGAATCCAATTAGAGGGGCTGCTTTTTTCTTAAACGCGTAGGCTCCACTAATACCAGAGGAACCTTTTACCCCTCTTAACCAAATGTGCAGGCTTGCTGCCCACAGGCCAGTTGGAGCTGGTTCTGGTGGGGATAAGGTTTGTTTCTTTCTCGACTTTTGTTGCTTTGGGAGTTGTACATACCAGCAAAACAGTGGGGGATGGATTGCACTCATCAGAAACCTGCTCTAAACCAGAGGATCTGGGCTTCCGTCCTCACCCAACAAGTACTCCCGTTTTGGAGATAAATGTGTAGTATGGAGGAGTGTCCTTGTATGTATATATGCATGCTGGGATGCCTGCATAAAGGAGACCACCATCTTTCGTAGCACACGCTTGGACAACAACTCCGGTCATTAGTGAAAGTCACGGGTAATAGCTTCCAGTTGTAGAACGTTTTCCATCAGCTAGGATCCTTTTTTCCCCTGGATGAAACTAAGCAGGGTGTGAATTGATGTGTCCACACCAAGAGTCTAGAGTTGTTTTCACCTCAGAATTATGACCCATGCCCCGACACAAAGTTTCAAGAAACCTGTTTGCCCAACTATGAATGTCTTGGGCAAGCTTTTAACAAGCAAAGATTGCTAGATTAGCAGAGTAAACCTGCAGAACAATTTTTATATTTTCCACGCCTTAGAAAAATGTAATCCCATATTTTAATGTTAATTTGACCAGTGCGCTTATGTAGAGGTTGAAAATTACTGGGCTAAGGGAGTATCCTTGGGGCACACAGGTACTTGCTTGAATCGAAATAATGAATATTATATACTTCAGAGCATCTGACTAAAAATGACAGTGTACATTGTATCACAGAGCCCAAAGTTCTATTCTCAGTGATCGACTCATGATTTGAAGAGGGCAGAGTTGTAAAGCAAACTTTTAGGAACAAATCTGAACGTGTGTAAGGCATACTCTACAACACATTTTTAAAAACTGTTCTTTAGTTCACCTTAGAAAGCCATAATCAGGTGTCCTGCATACATTCTTTTGCCCTACTGTTTAGATTGAAGCACCATACAAACCTAGGTGGTGGTGTTAACTGGCTTCTTCCCTAGAAGTATGCTTTACTCTTCGGTGTGTTAGCGAGCTATTCACATACACACTAACTGGTAATACAGTGATTTCAGCAATCTGTTAGTTATTTTGTTTGCATAGTTTGACTGAATGCTGTTATTCTCTGATCAACATCTATGTGTAGCTCTTTTGCTTATGGAAGTTTGATATTTACACTAGGGTTCCCCAGATGAAATTTGGTATGTAGTTAATTCTAGCACTAACCGGTCAACCCTTCTGGGCTTGCTCCAATACTTATGTCCAACAAATTCAACAAAAAAATTGACTCCTTGTAATAACCCCATATTGGAGGTCTTCAAAACTGCTACAAGGTAAAATCTACTCTGATTATATATCCGGACTGAAGAGGACTGCCAAGTCGGATAGATGAAGTGTTTCCTCTTCCATAAATTCACTCTAGTTTGGGTGCTACTTGCTGTTTTAAGCAAAGATGCAGAATACTTCCCAAGTTCCAGAAGGAAACCTGGTTATGAAGAGCATGCGTATTTGACCGTTGTGTAAATAACAATCTCTGATTCTTCCAAAAACAGAAGAACGGATAGCATGAGTCAGACTGCTTATTTTAACAAAACTCAGGGTTGTTTATTTAAAATGGTAAATAACGGAAAACAATCTACACCTAATTGTTGGGGTCATGTTTTAATATTCACTTTCTGTGTGTGTTTCCAGTTATATGTGTATACATCAATATGAAATATTTGTTTGCAGCAAGCGAGAGCAGAACAGGAAGAAGAGTTCATCAGCAATACATTGTTTAAAAAGATTCAGGCACTGCAGAAAGAAAAAGAAACTTTGGCTGTCAACTATGAGAAAGAGGAAGAGTTTCTTACAAACGAGCTATCAAGAAAATTGATGCAGGTAAGCAATTCTGTAGGGCTGAAAGTCCGATCTCATATCTCAAAAACCTACAAATTATTTATGCCCCCAATCCACTATTGTTTGGAACAGACTTGGTCATTTGGAACGATGATGAGTAGTTTTTGTACAGATCTGCTTTATTATGTTTTGATAGCAAGGATGATTATGAAGTTTAAACCAACAATTTAAATATGGTAGTGAGAAACACTGTAAAGCAGTTTGTTGTCCCTTCCATCTTGATGTGAATGAATGTTTAAACGTTTAAATGTTTTCAGCCTATACAGTGCAGAAGTGACCGGTAGAGGAGTTATATGATTTTCTTTTCCCATCCTGTCTCTACCCATTGTCCTCATAACTTTTCACAAGCGATGAGGGTCTGAAAGGTATAAAATGATTTCTTGGCATTAGCATTCTTTCACTGTTATTTATAGATTGAAGTCTTATTAACACCATTTGTCATAATGTTTCCCTCAAGTATACTAAAGAAAAGATTTTTGATGCTACATTCTTTATATTGTCGATATGCAGAAGAAGAGATGATGTATTCAATTTAGCAGCTTCTCTGACTTGAATCGGTGAAAATTAACTTGTTAAGACATCACTGTATTTCAACACCATTGGGCTGCTATCTTCACAGTACTGCTATTTTAGTGATAGCTGTTGATCGCACTTAATTTAAAAGCAGAGCGTCTGCTGGTGTTAGGAGAAATCTGATGGATTTGGTGTAGTTTCTGTGAATATGCGTAGCTAATTTATTGTGCCTAACTGAAAAATTACCTAGACAGTGCCTTAGTTCACAATACTTTAAAGGTGTCAGCTGTAGTAGTTTTATCCTGAATACCTTTTAAAGCTTTTTTGACTTTCGAACATGCCAAAGACGGCAGTCTTCGAGGCCTGTAATACTGACAGTTCTTATGTGTAGATGCATCAATATCTGGATGATTCTGGTAAACTCTTAATGATGAGTTCAATCTGTGCTTTAGTCTTGTCGGGTCAGTCAGTCAGGATTCTTTATTCGATGATTAAAAGTCACCATAAAAGTACAGACATACAATATACACATTTCATTAAAAAAAAACAATTAAATTGACATGAATCCCGATATAGATACAGCTAAATCACAGTGTATTAGGAAAAGACATTAAAAACCAGTCTCAGAAATCTCACAGTCCCCCCCCCCTCTAGTTGCCCTCAATGGAACCGCTACTTTAATAAAATTAATACAGCACAATGTAAGGGGATCAGACGCCTGTTGTAGGAAAATCAAAGCCTCTTGAGCACATTTTATATTTGATTTTTTTAAGATGTCTACCAAAAATCTACGCCTAGGTTCAGAATAAAATGAACATAACAATACAAAATGAAGGGAATACTGCGGAGACCTATTGTCGCAGCCGCAGGTTCCCTTCTGCTCAATTGTGGGAGAATACCCTAATGGTGATCCCAATAAATATGGTAAAACATTGAGCCTAAAACGATTCATTAAAAACCTATCCTGTGCATTGTGTATCAGATATAAATAAGGTTCCATTCCTTCTGTGGTCTTTACAAGGTTGTAGGCACACACCGTGGTTTTAGCCCCATCTAGCTCTATTCTTTGTGTGGCTGTGTGTGCCAAGAACGCTTTTTTAACAGTCATCTTATGGTGAGGGATAATTGCTGCCGGATCGGCAAAGAGGTTCCCGAGACCCAGAGTGTCCAAAACGGACTTAACATAACTGAGCCACGGGATTCGCAACCATTTTTCTCTGCCCAAGCAGTCCTTCATTATCTTGTCGGGTCAACTGTGCAGCATTCTGATTTAAAAGTCCCTTAACAGACAACCTAAGAAACTTAAACCACCGCGAAGATAATCAGAGCTTAGCAGATTTACTTGTTCTTTGAGTATGGTTACCCAAACGCACTTTTCTATCATCTGTGTGAGCTCTCAAAGTAGTCCCATTTAGGATACCGAATGCCTTTCATGTGGCTTGGCTGGTGAGGGAGGGTATCCAAGAAAGTTGAGACCTTGGGTCACCAACTTTTTGCCTCCGCAGTGAGGCCCTTTCTCACAGTTAATGCCAGCTTCTTTTTAGGGAGATGCACCCATGCTTAATGGGAGCTGGCGATACTCCTTTGTCAGCCTGTCAGACGATATGAAAGCGCTGATCTTGTACCTAGTGAGGAATGGCTTGGATGCATCAAAACAGGTCTAAAAGTGTGGTCTTTACTATGCTGACACAGTTGCTTGCTCTATGGATACAACTTGCACGCCGGTCGGCGTGCTTGGAAATGCTCCATTCTCTTTCTGGGTGATGTGCAGACTGGCTCATGGACCTGCTGTTTGGTCAGCTGCTATTTTGAGGGAAGACCATCTTCTCTTTGGAGCACTTGAAAAACCCATAGGGCTGTGTTTTTTGCCCTGGGACATTTTTAGCAGGATGGCAATTCCATCAGCAATATTTTAATTTCTATCGTTATTTTAGAGCTGTGCAGCCATGACAAAACCTGTTGTCTCATCCTTTTCAAATTCCATTGCAGCTATATTCCTTTTGGGGCAGCGGGGAATTTAGGAGGACACGCCTGCAGGTGCATAGCCAGCCCCCACCACCATCCTCTGCAGGCTCTTCCATTTCCAGATACCTTTGACTATGCCTCCCCAATTGCACATCACCTGCTGTGAGAGGGAGGGCCTCCTACTTTACCTGAGGAAATCGAGCTAGACCTCAGTCGTGCATCTGATCCTCTGGGGCGATGTCCTTCCTTTCCCCTTAAGACCATCCTGTTTCCTTTAGAGTAGGATTACTAGCTACTGCTTCGATTGTATGACTTAACTACTGCCTAAACCACGACTTATGGAACAACGAAGGCTAAAGACCATTACTTAACCACTACATTTTAAACCACTACGCCCTAAACCACGAAAAAATAAGTTTTAATACCTTTTTTTCTAAAATACTAGTTCAGATCTGTTTACTAAAACGAGCACCCTGATCATATTCTTTTCGTGAATCGAAAGCATTTACAATTGTTAAAATCAAAGCAACACTGCCATCTCCTGACATATACCGGTAATTTAAATATAAACTAATTTTTTTAACAACCTTAGCTGTATTTGAATTTTAACTATTACGATTTTAATCTTCAGTTATATTTCTAACTAAATATATTTTTTTAATCTTAAGTCCCCCCCACACCCCCCATCTACCCTTTGAAACGTTTTCCTAGCATGCTCCGGTGTTCTAAAAGTTGTGGTTCCATCCTTCGTTGTTCCTTTGTTCGTGGATGTTACCTTCGTGGTTCAGCCCTCTTCGTTGTTCACTCTTCGTTGTTCCAGTAAGTCGTTGTTTAAACATAGTGTTTAAGGATGTTTCCCCCTGCTTCGTTACTAGAGGCAAATCATTTTCTTAATGGAGTTTGTGCCACAAGCTTAGAGCTATAGGATTTGAATCCCTTAACTACTTGGAACCCAAGGAGCCCTGAGTCTAAAGGTTTATCCTGGATCTCTGCATTTAACTTGGACATCCAGAAGTCTCACCTCCTGCCCTGTGAGAAGCTGACCTTTAGGACGGTACATGACAGAACCTAATGAAGGCCTCACCTCTCAAAAGGATCACTGATATTCATGCAATGATTCCAATATGTCTGATTTAAGCACTGGTCCCAGTCTTGCAGGTCTTGCGCATGCTGGGCCTCGTAGACTCCTATATCTGGTTGGTGGCTTTCCAGGTGGAGGATGAGCCCTCCCGTGGTGTCTAAGGAGGTACTGCTACACCAGAGGAGTCTCTGGGCTTAGGTGTGGATTTTCTCGATGTGCCTACATTTGCACCAATGAATGGATCTTTCCTATGGTCTAAAGGGTAGTCCATTTAGCCCTCTGCATGCTCAGGCTACTGTGGTTGCGGATGCTACCTTGCCAGGTTTATCATCTGGTGGCCGGGGTAGCAAAGAGCCTTGATCCTTTTTCAGACTAGCTCCTGTACATAGATGTCAACCTTATCCTTGAGACCATGTTACCATCCATTGTAAAGGCGGCGGGGGGAGGGGTTGAGTTGAGGTAGTGTCAAGACTCTGCCACACCACTAGTGTCCATTAGATCAATAAAGAAGACCGAATGGTATCATGGACCCTGTGTCAGATGATGGTTTGCCTGTAGATCAAATTTCAGCAATGTAGTCTTGCACAGTACCCCCTCTGTGTGTGAGTGGGCCCTTTTAGTGGTCTATTGTAAGAGTACCAAACTTGAGCTGCACCCCAAGGTGATCTTCTTGACTTTGAAGTTTCCCTTCGTGGCGCTCATCACCACCAACCAGCACAAGAAGGGTACTTAATTTTGTCCCATACACTGAGCATTCCTGCCAATCCTGAATCTGATTGCTTCAGGCTAGACAAGGAGGTTCTGGTATGCTCATTTCTCAGTACTGAACATTCGGCAGCCTTTTTCATTCCTGGTCGGAGTAGACCTGTTCTCGGAGGACGTTGTTATTGTTCTCCACCCCAAATTACAGATGCTGCAGCTGCACGAGTTGGGATTGAGCACTGCAAGCTAGATTCCTTTTGCTATCCTGATGAGGTAGCAGATGTCATATTAGCAGCCACAAAGCCAGTCTACAAATCTAAGGTCACTGTAGCAGGTTAGTGCAGTGGTGTGAGTTGAAAAGTGCTAATTCTTATATCGCCTGTCCGTTTGAGGTTCATTGCCCCTTTTTCTACAGAACCCTGTAGTGCCTACAGTTAAGAGCTACCTGGCAGCTGTCTGCATTTGTCATCCTGACCAACTTTTGTTTAAATTACCACTATTGACACTTTTACTGTAAGGTTCAATTTACTTGTTCCAACCCCCTTCTGTTTAATTTTTCTCAGTGAAGCTTGTTTTGGCTTTCTTGATAGCATTTGACAATATACTGAGGTGCCTGGCTTGACTTCTTCACTAAAAAAAAGTTCTGTTGGTGGCAATTACTTTGTCTGCTCTTCAGCGTTCTATCCGGATCAGTAGGTTCTTTGCACCTGTCACTCATTCCTACACAGAGTGGTTTCTGCATTTGATATGTTCCAATATATTACCCTTACACCTCAGGCATGCAGAGATGGATTCTGTGCCAAAATGTTTTCTGCATGATTTCGTATATTAACCAGAAATGCTCTGTCCCACTTTCTGTGGAGATACTTCTTTTTGACACTTCATAGGATGATGAATCTGCAGGAAAAGGTGTCTCTCAGAAAAAAGCTTTTTGACACTTCATAGGATGAGGAATCTGCAGGAAAATGTGTCTCAGAAAAAAGCTTCTTGCCTTTGGTAACTATATTTCTGGTGCATACATAATCTTTCTTTTCCTAGTCCTCACTAACCTCAGTTCTTTCAAATGAGCCAGTCTGATTTTTAAGATCTTAAGGTATGTGAACATGTGATGTATCGTATTTATGGCTGTTGTGGTGCTTTCGGTTCCTCTCCGCACGCGTTGATAGATCTGAGATAAAAGGCATTAGATGAGAAGTAAAGAGTGAGGTAAGTAACTAGTTTTTCCAACTTTTCCTTCTTTTCAAATAAGAATTTATGAAAGGTTAGTGTAGCAAGGTTATTGCACTTAGTAGTTAATGCATGGCATGACTGCTCCCTTCAGTTTACCTTCTAAACAAAATGCCAATGTTGCAAAGTGATGATCATTTAAAAGTAGGTCTGAATTATGGGTTGCCACAATAATGCTGCTGCTAAGCATCACCTAGTTTTCTGCCAAGCATATTTTATTCCTTTGAAAATATGCATTGGAGGAAGTTTATTGCCCTCATTATCCTGTCTGTGCTGCAGTATATGAAAATGAAATACTATTTTGGGTATTTTTGCTGTAGGGTTTCTAGAATCGCAGTTTAGTTTAACAAATGTTAATATTTGTATTTCTTTTTTACATTTATAAGGCACATATTTTTTTTGAAAATTGGATGCAGATGTTTCATTCCAAAATCAGTGTATTTTTTAGTGACCCACTTATCACCTCGTTATCAGTGTTTAACCTGATCTGACCTAGACTCATTCCTCTTTCTTCGTGTACTCTCTTGACAATTTATTTAGTTACAGCACGAGAAGGCTGAACTGGAGCAGCATTTAGAACAAGAGCAGGAGTTTCAAGTCAACAAACTAATGAAGAAAATAAAAAAACTGGAAAACGATACCATTTCGAAACAGCTGACACTAGAGCAGGTAATTATTGTTTCATGGTCGTCACTGCACAGAAAAAGCAAATCTTTATATCTAAGGTTTGCAAACCGAAGTTGGTCATCGTAACAAATGCTTTTTTTAAAACTCCGAATTGATTGTGTACATTTTGCGCCTCAATTTACTGGAGGGTGTATACACAGTGGGGTAGTAAGGTTGTATAGGGAAGCCCTTATGTTTGGTGGGGGCATCACGTCTACTACTTAGTGCTAGGCTACTGTTTTTGATTGTTTTGTTCTCAAATGTGGGAAAACTGGTAGGGAAATGCAATTTTTATTAACTTGAAGATAATACAACAGGCTTTGACTGAAGAAAGATGTGCTTGGTGTTTTGGACTGGGTTTAACTTGCCATCAGCCTAAATTGTGTGTGGGCCTATTGTAAGAATAAAGTCTAATGCCTGTGAGTAAATTTGGTCTAGATCGCAATCATGTACGTTTAGCTTCCACATTATAGTTAAACACTTGCTGAAACTCAACAATTTCAAGAGACAAGCCAGATTAGCCTCTTTCTGTGACATTATCACAGGAATTGTTATATTCTATTTGTCTTGATTTCTTTTTTTTGTTTCACCAACATGCTTCTGTGGTTGTGCTGGTCATCACCTGTGACTCACTAGTTAAGTCTAGTAAGGTCCAATTAGTCACTGGTCACCAAGGTGCCTGCAGTCACTGAGTAAACCTTTAGCTGTTATCCTTCTGCTTGAGGTTTTTGTTTTTTCTTGCTGGAACATGAGTGCCCTCAAAAATATTATTCCAAAGAGCTCAGAATTTTGGCTTTTTCACCCCCAGAGGGTAGAAGATATCCCCTTCTGTCCCCAAGCCCTTCTCCATATGACTCCTAACATGCCTAAGTCCTTTGTATTATTAGAGAAAAAGTGCTGTTTTCAACCTAGTGGTTGAATTGATGGCCAAAATAGGCACCATCGTTCAAGTGAATTTACGATCTGCAGCTAAATTATCTTTGGGTACAAACAAATACATCACCCCAGCCCTGAAAAAGATGTGCTTGCTCACACTTGAAACCAGAATCAAATTAAATTAGCCTGTGTAATCTTCAAAACAATTCCTCTCACGATTTAAATATTAAAACCTAAGGAGTAAAGGACTCCGAAAACTAGATTATAAAAAACTCGGGCTTGTTCAGCAATCCTTCTCAGGAGCAACCCCTGCAATTTGAAATTGGGTTACTAACATGATGAAAGGACAAATGTTTCTGCTTTTTTTTCTCAATAAGCATAAATTCTACCTTTTCAAAATCACTTGGACTGTGCTTTTTTATGCTCTGGAAATTCTAGATCTATTTGCAACTTCCTTTTTCCATTTGAGCCACATTCATACTTCGTCTCCCTCCCCTTTCTTACGCTTACCCCCTCTCATTTCTCTCCACTTAATTCCTCAAGTAATAGAAACAAATACTGTTGCTTTTATTCAGTGTTCTTCACTTTAATCTGGTTTGCCCAATGTAGTCCTGGCCCTTTGATATACCTATGTAAAAAAAAAAAAAATTGTTATCCATAGATATTCATTTCTGATTTGTTTTGTTTCCGTAGAGTAATTTAGCTTTGGTAGACCTTGCTAATCCGAGCCAATTTTTTCTGGATGATATTTTTAGAAATGACAATGTGTTGCAGTGATGTAATATTTCCGGAACCAAGAGACCTATATACTTCATTTTGTTGTCAAAACATAGGTTTTCGGTGTCAAGTAGTCTTACAGAGGCAGAAAATAACACCTCAGAGCAACCCTTCTACCATTTTCCAAAAAGGGCGGCTCTAAAATGTTTGTCATCATATTGGTCATATTTTTAGGTCTCGCCTAGCGTTGGAGCGCGCATGCGCTCTTCGCGGCGACTTGTAATCGATAAGATTTCTGAAGGGGACTTGAAGCCCCTCACATAATTTTCATTGGCTGGCGTCATCGTTTATGGTAAACACTGGCTTTTCATTGGAAATCAGGCTTCTTTTTCACCGCCCTGTCTCCTTCGACATCCCATTCGGACTGGATCGTGTACTGGCGGCGTTGGTCTCCTTTAATTAGTCGCTAACCAGTTTTTTTTCATTTACGCAAGGACGACAGCTTGTTGTTAATGCCTTAACTTTAGAGCGCGGCGCACCTCGTGTTCAGAGGCCAGATACGTGCCCCTTGGGGTCTCCTCTGCCATGAATGAAGGGTACAATAAATATAAGGTACAAAAGCTAAGAAGCGCAGCAGTTTCTTGCCTGCCATTTGCATCACGATCAGCAGAAGTCCCCGCCAAGGGGCAAAGCTCCCCTCGACAGTCAGTGCTCCAGAGAGACCAAGAGACCCCGGTAACTCACCAATAGTGCAAAGAAGGTCCGGAGCGGTCCCGAAGGCAACCAGTCATGTCATCATTCCTAATGAGCACAAGCACTAACATTCACTGTGACTTTCCAGATGTTTTTAAATACATACCAAATGGCTTGTGAATAAAAGAGATATAAATGCCTACTATGCAGGGACTCTGTCCACCTTCCAAAAAGACTTTCTTACAATTTGCTCAATATTTACACACGGCGGCCATGAAGTACGCCTTGAAACAGTTGTGCTGCCTCCTCCTGCCGCGCTTTAATTGCAGTGCATTTCTTTGGTTTTTACCTTTGCACGCAAAAGTGTTTTTTTTTTAATTAAAATTGACAGTGGTGGACGCCGTCCACAGCCTCCTCCTTCCGTGCTCTAATTAAACTGCATCTCTTTTGTGTACTCGGCACGCAAACAGTGTTTTTTTAAAAATTCTAATTCATAACACAGGCGGCATTGTCAATTTTAATTAAAACTGTTTGCGTGCTAAGTACACAACAAAAGAAATGTGCAGGTGCGTTCTATTAAAGCTAAAGCATCCGTCGGCTGCTTAAATGCTTCTATATATTCTGTCAATTAAAACGTCGTAATGTTGTTTCCCTTGTGTCGGGTCAACCCTCATCCTCCCTAACGCCACCCCGCTGCCTCTCACGGCAGATGCTTCCTACGGGACAGACACATGCCCTCCAGCAATTTGTTTACTGTTTGGTAGGCACGTCTTTCAATGTAATCTGTCACAATATTTTGTTATTTATCAGTTAGCAGCTTAAAGCAAAGTGTTCTGTTCTTTAAACCACATACTGAGACTTTGCGCCGCGGCCAAACATAACATCGTGCTTGCAGAGCGGCTATTTTTAATTGAAAATAACATACTGGTGGCCGCCGCCTAAAGCCTCTTCCCACCACGCTTTAATTGCAGTGCATTTGTTTTATTCTGTACTTTGCACAAAGGTGTTATTTTAAAATTCAAATCGACAGAATGGCGGATGCTGCCCACAGCCTCCTTTTGCCGCGCTTTAATTAAAATGCATCTGTTTTGTTGTGTACTCTGCACGCAAACTGTGTTTAAAAAAAATAAATTAAAAATGTATTCACACATTCGTGGCCGCCGCCGATAGCCTCCTCCTGGTGCACTTTAATGTTGTTTCCCATGACCTTTAAAAAAGCTGATGTGATACAACTCCGGTCACTAAACACCGCACAATGCAGAACAGTAGCATGTTTCAGGAACATGGTGTCTTCCAACTCCGCATGCTACAATGCAGAGCACAGACTGTCTCAAAGACCGCGCTCACAATTGTACCGTCAACAGGCATCTCTAGAAAGAAAGCAGAGGGACCCTCAAAATGCCCACCTCCTGGCAAGAGCACTCCCCAGGCAGGCTGCATCTTTAACAAACACAGGACTGCTCCAATAATTACCACTCTGGCTGGGCAGCATAGGCATATCACGGGAAATTGCCTCCAAACCTCATGGTCTAAACTGCCTACACAATATAAGGTGAGAAATATGCACCAAGATAACAGCTTAATATATTCCATTGCCTTGATTTGCCGCAGCGAAACATCACGTCTTGCTGGCAGAGCGGCTAGTTGAATGTCTCAAAACCGTGCACACAATTGTACCAGCAACAGGCATCCCTAGAAACAAGCATTTGCAATGCAATAGGTCTCGCATTTGTGAGACTTCGAGCTACTGGCATTGTAAATGACAAACCTTTTATCTGTGTTGATTTTAAAAACAGATACATAAATGGCATTGTCATTTACAATGCCAATAGCTTAAATGCTTGTTTAATATTTTTGTTTCAGGTTTTCCATTGTTTCAACTTTGGAAACATGAGCAAAGCAGGTGGTAGCAGAGGATCCTTACCTCCTGACAGTGTTGCAAACTACAAAATCTTACAACGCCTTCAATGAAGAAAAACGTTTCATATGCCAAACTAAGAATAGAGAAATAATGGTCAAGATAGATTAAACTGTATTAATCTGTAGCATATGGAAAACAAGCTGTCCGGTGCAGGCATAAACATCTAACCCAACTGCTTTGCCAACATGTGCAAAATCACTGGAAGTCGTCAACACGTTCCAGTCTACCAGAAAGTATCAAAGCAGCTGAGGGCATGGTTGATCTTCTACCTTATGCTGCGGTCCGCAAAGCTGATTTAACTGTGTTTATCACATCGCCTATTCGTTGCGGATTGAAGGATGAAGAAAAGCCTTTATCTCCATGGGCTGGAAATCATGCTCTGATCTCCCAGAATACCATTCGACTGAAGGAGGTTGGGTTTTTACCAGTAATACCATCTCCAGTTACAAACGATGCAAGAGTAAACAGCTGTAAAAAAAATCCAAAATGTGCATGTTCAGCTTGAAGACCTCCTCTCCTGCTAATTATCTGCGATGAAGGTGTTTTCCGTATTATAGCTGACATTTTTATGAGCAGTCCTGTAAGAATTTGATGATATTTATCCAATGATCGGCGTTTTCATCGTCATAAGTTGCTTTACAGTGTGAACGAAGTTGTCTGGGTGGATGTGGCATAGATGATGCACTTATTGAGACTGAAGTCTTTGGAAGGAAAACTGTCCAGTCAGTATTAAGTAGAACTCATTATGTTAATGTGTTGCATGGTAAGCTCTTCATATCTGAGGCTTTAGCAACATTGCATTGGAATGCTTTCTAGAACAAGAACGACAAATTACGTTTTGCATAGCTTATCTCAGAAGTGAACATGGCACAGGGTACACTTAATTCAAAAGACCTAATGCTTAGCCAGGCAATCTTGACTACATTCAGTTTGAAATCAGAAAACCAAGTTCATAGTGTGTCAACGAATGTGAAGAAAAATCAGAACTTTGCAAGTCCTGGGGAACGGTTTTACACATGATTGCTCTAGTGAAAAACTTGGTACATGCTGATCGGAAAGGTGATTGGGAGCTTCATGTGATGCGTGTGGAGTCATTGATTACTGTGTTACGCGAATTGTATTGCATAAACTACCTGAGATATGGGTCCTGGTATTTGGAAAGAGTGAAGAAGCTAGAGGTGAAAAAAACTATCCTTCCACAGAAAATTCATTCCAAAAACATTTTGTGGTGAAAGACCGAGGGAAGGGTTCAATGCTGTGTTTCCAGATATTAAACTGGGACAGAGTATCTAAAGATCACAGAAAAGCTCTGACGGATGTGTTGGACGGACACACCAGAGTGAACATGTTGCTCAATGGCAGCTAGTTTACCATGTAGTCCTTTCTATTTGCAATGTTTTCAGAGAGATGACAAACTAAAAATGAATGGACCATTATGAAACTGTTCCTCACCACAAACTTGTGGGAAAGAGAGGAGAACATTTTAATAAACATGTGGACAGCCTTCATTTCTTGCAGCAGCAAAGAAACCTCTTTGCAATGTCTGAACCTGTGCGACTTCACAACTTTGACTAAACAATATGTGGATAACTATTAAGACACATCTACTCCATGTCCTGGAACATGGACCGAAACTATATGCAGAACTAAAGGAGGAATGATCTGTACTGAAAGAGAGAAGCTGTTTGACTTAATCACGAAATCGAAAATTCCATGCTTTATCTGCCGTAGTGAGTTTCATCCAACCAGCCGCTACAAAAGAGGTTCCAAAAAGCAACTTGTGCAAGCACATAAAGAGATGGAGGTACTAAAAAAAAGGGGGTGAATTTTACAAAAACATTTATCAAGGCATGATCTTCCAAAAACGCATTATTTGTTGGAGATGCTGCAACTAAACTGGAGAAGCACATTCATACAAGAGCTTGGAAAAAAACTTTCACCTGAAGAATTTCAATTTTAATAGGTGTTGTGGACTATTGGTCACAATGGCGAATGGTCAAGATGTCATCCATGCAAAACTTCAGTGAGTTCCTACAGACTGTTCTACAGGTATGTCAGTGTGCACCTTACAAGAACTGCACATTTTCTTTGACAGTTATCTTGAACTATCTTTCAAAGAATTTAATAGAATCAGACAAATGTCTACAAGTTGAACAACTGACCTTGCCTGTATCAAAAATTCGATACTTATACCTGTGTAGTTCTGGTCATCAACATCTTATGGAACAGGTGAGAAACTACACTTAATCCCCCTTCATATTCTGTTAAAGAAACTTGACCCAGAGATGCCCAGTGTTCTTATCAAGGCACCTATTGGTATGGGTGATGACAGTTTGAGAAAAATTGAAACAAAGCTCAGAGCTTTTAATCCTGGACTTGTAAAGTTTCTAAAAGGATTTGCTGAGACAGAAAAATGACTTGAAATATATAGAAAAATAACTTGTACGTGTATGGAAAACAGGTTCTGACATTTGACTATCTTCGGTACAGTGAGTTGAAGGGATCACTCCTGATAAGTGACCTTCCACCGGCGTCCTATACAGTGCGTGGACACATTAAAAGAGCGTTCTACTTGAGAAGATGTGTAAATGTTTTGGATCATGCATATGTAGAGATCCGTGTGAATTTGGTTCAGAAGATATTGATGGAGTGATAAAACATAGGACATTTCTAAATCCTATACCCATAGAACTTAGATGTACATGTAAAACCTGTGCTACAAAAAGATTTTCTTGTCAATATGCTCTTTTCAGATTTTCAACATTCTGCAAATGTACCGCGAGTGATTGCCGAAATAAAGTGAACTATGAAAATGTGTCTAAAACAGGAGTGATGAACATTATTTTTTTTCATATTCAGATCATAAACATTGTTTGGTGTATGCCTAAACAGATTAAAAACCATTATTGGTTTCATTTCTATGTGTCTCGTCTTCCTCTATTATAGCTGCCATTTTGGAAAATGGCAGAAGGGTTGCTTGGAGGAGGTATTTTGTCTCAGTAAGGCTACTTGTCGCATAACATTTTTGACACCAAAATTAAGTATATATGTCATCCTTCCTGAATCATTAAATCATCACTGCAACACATCCACCATTTTTAAAAATGTTGTCCAGAAACATTTCGCTTGGCTCAGCAATGTCTACCCAAGATAAATGACTTCTCTAATGATCCAAAAACACACATCAAAAATGAATATCTCAGTACAACAACTTTTTTACGGAAATATCAGGAGGCCGGTATTCACTGTCCTCTAAGCTTTAATTTCCCATCTTTTCTACTTCCGTTCTTTCCCTTCTCGCTCCCACCCCTTTCCATTGTTCTAGCCCCTGCGTCAGTTGACACTTTGAAAAGTCTGTTTTCTCTAACCTTGTTTGTAAAGCACCTTTATACAATTGTACTACTTCTGTTCTATGTATAAGAGTCCCTGTCTCAAAATGTTTTTTGGATTGGAAATTGTTGGAACACTTTGTTCATAGAGGCCTACCAAATAAATTAAGTGTGCTTGCTTTCTTATTACAAGCAACTGTTATCTTTTGATAATGGATCTCTATAAGCTACAGTAGTCTTGTATTTCTTGCATCAGGAACTGCGATATTCAACTGATTTGTGCCTGATTATAGCATTTAGTGCCCACTTTCCTTGTTGATAATCATCAAATCGGCGTTTCTTGTAATTCATCTCGAAGTATTGTGGGCCTGTTAGAACCAGTCTGCTATGAATAATGAAAGTTCCCAGGGAGTTAAAGGACTTTTTTACAGATTAAACAGTGTATTTAAAAAAACTTTCTTTTTGTCTATCTCAAACGATAGAGGTTTAGCTTCAGGCTCATGGTTTTGTTTCTTAAGCACTATAATTTACCTTCTACATACATGATGGGCACGGTGGTGGCTTTGTGCTTCTGCATCATCTGCTAATACCACCAGGTTTATGTCCCTGGTTGTTCCATTGGGATATAGCAAGGTGTAAAGAGGGACTTCTCCTTTAAGTTTTTGCCCAGTAGATATTTTAGAATTGTCAGGCCTACAGATTTCAAAATTGTCACGCATGTAGCTTCACCTCATCTCTTGCCTTGCTCCAAGAAGCAGAATAGACTCCCCAGGTTGTTTTTTTAATTCGGGTCTTACAAACCTGATTGACTCAAGTGGAAGCATTTTTTAATTACTTGTTCCAATTCTAACTGCCCTTCTTGACATATGGCTTAAAAGCTAGAGCTTCTATAGGATGAAAACGATGCTACATAATTGTGCCTTAGAAGGTATGTCCTGCTCAAGGATAGAATGCATGAAACAAATTGAGTTAGCTGTAAATTTCTAGATTTTTTTCGAGTTACTTTGGTTTCTCCCAGTAACTACATTAAAAATTGTCCCCTGTTTTCGATACCCGTATCTCTGAAGTAGGAGAGGAATACAGTACAACTTAATTCATGCTCATTTCTTCTACCGGTCTATCATTATTTAGTACTTACCATTTACTAGAATTCTAGTTCTTAGCTATGCACTAGTGTCAAGGCTTTAGGAAAATTACATTTTCTGCTGCGCCATTGATGAGGTACCTCTTCATCTTCTGCTTCTCCATCAGCTAATTTGGGTCACCTGCAAACTGTCCTATCTTTGGCTGTCTGTAAATCTTGTAAAATTGTGTTCTTAAATTATTCTTTGTCTAAGCCGTCAGAGCAAGCAACAGTACAAACCTGGCTCAATTACATGAATCTTGATGCTTTTGAACCCATCTTTCACCTAATGCAAGTCACATGGCTTCATCCTGGACACCAGCCTCACTCTCATGGAACACGTTGCCAACCAAAACTAATCCGCTTTCTCTCTAAAGAAAGTTAAACTGTTTCTTCCAGAAAGCAACTTCAGAACTGTTGTTTAAGCCCTTGCACTTGAACGGTGGTAGTGTGCCCCTCTGTGGCTTCTTAGACTCCACAGTTGCACTCCTTAAGGATGTCCTATATGACACAATGCGCCAGAGGAAAACCAATCACATCACCCCATCTTGAATGAACTCCACTGGCTCCCCTTGCCGGCCTGCATCATCTTAAAAAAAGTGGTTGCATTACTTGCTGACTTCGCTTATTTGGGATCTTGCACGTTCTGCTGTCATTTGGCTAAGTCATTTTGGCCCCATTCAGACATACATCAAGCATATCCTGCTTCTAGGGAGAGTTTGAATAGCTTGCAGAGACTTGTGCACCACGTTTTTTCAATTAGTGTCCTGAGTCTCATACCTTTTTGGTATGTAGGGCCAGGAGAAAGATCTTAAAATGCTGAACTGCTTTCAGTCCTCCTGATCCAGTGGTTACCTTAACTATTGACTAGCCAAATTACACTTCGAAAGGGCGTGCTTTGAAAGTTTAAGATATTTGGTTTCCCCTAGATAGAAATCTACACATTGGTTGCTGAAGTTTAACCCCTTGCCTGCGTTCGACGTTGTGAGATATGGCTCTTGTTCTGGGGTGCTCCATCCATGCCCACCATGTGATGCAGAATGGTTCTGTACGTTGACCCTAGTTGGTGCAATCCTTTTCTCCCTGGGTGCCATGCGCATTAAAGTCTTGCCTTCCCTTCCCGAAATCTTAAATCCCTTGGGTCTCATAGCAATCTAGTGACTACCTCCAGAATCATTGATAAAGGCAAATCTAAGCACCTTTCCTACATACAGCTTGTAAATCGAAATTGCCTTCGGTCCCTAGATCGCAAATGGATCGGGTAAACTGGGGAGGACAGATCAGGACCGGTAGTTTGTCTACTGCACACCACGCTTTGGATAAATATCAGTAGAGGATGCCATGCCACCTCTCATTCTTCAGGAGGAATCACTTCAGCGAGGTTTAACTTAACTCAAGGGGATCACACCTAGCAAGACTTAACAAATACCAAGGTCTGACAACTATTGCCTCTCAATATCTACTTCCATCACCTGCTAAGCACTCCAGCGAGTAAAGTTTCTGCAAGGGTGCCAGTCAACGCGAGTCGGAGGGCCGAGCGTCAACCATTGATATTAAATCATTCTAAGGAGTGTGGTCTTTTTTGAGAGTGGAAAACAACTTAACAGGTCTGTTCAGTCACAAACAATTGCAGATGGTCAGAATGACTACCTATAATCAATGTGTATTCCTCATCTGCAGTAGGTCACCCGACAAGAAGATGTATATCTAGATTGAACAGAAACTCACCCCAGTCATGATGCAAACAAAGATTTTATGTAGTTTGATTCTCACAATGCAAACAGTGTAGGATTTGACATCTAATGTTGTAGTAAATGAAAAAATGTAAAAGCAGATGAAGACGTATGCTTTACAATGCTTATATATCCGTTGAGGTACCCTAACCATCAATAATTTACATGATAAAATATTAAATGCAACCGGGATTATGGGCCTTGAAAGCAAGATACCAATTTGAATATTTATGTAAACACAAGGGTAGATCGTATCGCTATATTTCAAGGACCCATTAATCGCAAAAAGTTACTTAACTATGTCCATCCAGGGTGTACCATTCTCGAGACAAAATAGGTGCATTCGAACCTCACTGTACACCATAGCCTTCTGTAACACGGACTGCATTTTCATCACGCCCTTACTGTTGTCTCCTCATCTGGGCCTTGGTTCTGTGCAGAGTAATGCACACGCAGAACTTAGCCATGCCAAGATGTTACGCAACAACAGACATGAAAGGCCATGTGTGACTAGACATGTGCGAATAAATTCGACCTGCAGCAAAACCGGTATCAATTTACAAGCCAGACGCATGTTATCTTTTTTTTTTTTTGCATTTGCCATCTTTCTTTCCACATTCCAGGAGCTCTCTCCTGCGCTTGTTTCCTGAGGGCCTAGAAATTCACATCCAACCCTTCTCAAGCAGCCACCACTGCCTCACATGCACAAGGGCAGGAAGTGGGGTATGTTTCTGCTCACCCGATAAGACAACCCACATTTTTGTGGAATTGAACAAGCTACTCCCCCAACTGTGAGAGCAAGTATCGCTTTGTATGCAATGAAATCTGAAAGGTACCAACACAGACACAGCAGCACCACTCCCTAATCAGAGCGGATGGCTCAAACGCCCTCTCTGAGGCGTATCTAAAGCATTGCGCACACAGGGATGTGTGCAAAAAAAACATGCACACATCCCTTACGACCCTGCTCTGGCATTTTCACAAGAGACCATGCACATACTGTATGCTCTCGGTCAAGGACTGTGCCGCCGGACTTCCTTCGCCTCCTTGCTCGGGCCAGGGACAGACTAATTTGCATACAGCCAGGTTCTGAAACTGGGATGGTGCAATGAGCTAAAAAACGGTGTTGGATCTAGCCCTGATCTCTTGACTGGGTGAGAGTATTCTGCTTAATTCAGAGACTCTGTCCATCACCACCCCTTGTTGTAAATATTTTTGTCCACCCTAAGCGTGGAAGGGTATACTCAGATGTGAGTCCCTTGCTCATTGCACCATCAGGATTCAAGCAAGCCGGGCCGAAGACGGCTGAAATGCCAGAAACCGGTCCCCGGAAGCTTGTTTCCTTCCCAGTGTAAGAATTGGCTTTTGTAGTCTGGTCTGCCCTGTTCCCATGATGCACTGGGCCAGGGACAGACTAATTTGCATACAGCCAGGTTCTGAAACTGGGATGGTGCAATGAGCTAAAAAACGGTGTTGGATCTAGCCCTGATCTCTTGACTGGGTGAGAGTATTCTGCTTAATTCAGAGACTCTGTCCATCACCACCCCTTGTTGTAAATATATCCTTGCTCGGGCAGCACGCCATGATGGACTACAGAGTCCTTTTTTCTCCCGACAGTCCACCCAGCAGCCACCACCACCACCACCTCCCTTACCAACACCACCCAAAAAAAAACAGCGAGAAGCCCCTGCTTTGCAAACGCTGCCCGGTGCCCTAGGGCAACAGCAGCAGCGAGTGCAGAAGCCCCCGTGTAACGCGGGGATCATCCACACCGAGGGGGGCACAAAACACCAAATAAATCGGTTCTGATGCCTTTGTTAGTCGCCTGGCCCAACTCCTCCTCCGCCGCCTCCTCTCTAAATTATGCAGCAAACATGGAAACATCCACAGGAGCACAGCAGAGAGATGAACAAGGCTCCCCTCCCACCCATTTTTTTCTTTCTATATTTTTGTCCCCCCCACCCTTTCCCCTCTTGTCAGGAGTCACCAATATGAGCTTCCTTTCAGAAAACTAGGTTAACAAGACGCAGCGAGAGCGGTAGCAGCCTCTGCTTGTGTGAGAAAATAAATAAGTAAATAAACAAGCACCGTGTTAGTCCGCCAGTAAAACATCCTGCCTGGATGGGTGGAACAAAAAGGAGACAGGGCGGTAACAAGACTCGACTAAAAAGCAGCACTCGCAATAAAAAGCCAGCGTTTACCATGAGCAATGACGCAACTCAATGAAAATATGAGGCAGAGACTACACCTTCTGAATGTTATCGATTACAAGAGGCCTCGCAGAGCGAGCAGCGCATGCGCGCTGCAACACCAGGTGACACCTAATAAGAGTAATGCCAGACACACCTGATTTAAACAAAGACATGGAACATAAAACTGATGCTAAGAGGAAAGCTGGGATGACAAAAGACTTTATATGTATATTGGGGTTGCTGCACACAAAGATGATGGTCTCTGATATATGTTAAAACCATCCGGCTTCCAAGTGCTGGGCCCTTATCCATTCAACATCACACTTATCTGTGGACCTCACTGCAACAAAATCTGCCCTTCCTAACTCGCTGTGGCACTGCCATATCTGGTGGTAAAGAGCTTGGCCAGGATGGGGTACTGAGACCTGGAGCACGAGCCAGAGTATCCTTGTATCCTGAAGGGGTGGGAGAGCGAGGTCTTGGGAGAAACAATACAACAACCAAGCAGTGTAAAATACTGTCAAACAGCTGCTCCGAGGAGGATTGAATGGTGATGCTGCACTTGTATGCTGCCGGTCTTGGAGGTAGGATAAGTGCCTGAGAACCAAGGTCTGATCCCTGAGGTAGCCTTGAAGAAATACAGCCTACGAGAGGTTGAAACAGGGAAATAAATTTGGATAATATGGACTGCTGGCATGGGTCATGTTTTGGAAGGAATGTGTGCATGCATTGTAAATGAGCCATGATCACAGCATGCTGACCAACAAGCTGAAAAGGATTGCTTAAATTGCAAAAAATGTGGGGATATCCGCTATTTACTTTAAAGTATGAATAATCATCATTAATTAGACTTTTCCAACCAACCTTTCAATTTCATGTCCATTAATATCTGTAGGGGATCATCCAGTTTAATGTAACATTCTGAATTAGACCGCTGTGCCAAAGCGTCATTGTTTGTTTATTACATCTATATCCCTGCACCCCTTGTCTGCTTCTTGTATGACCAATGACAAATCTTTAATTCCTCAAGTGCTAGTCTTTCATGGAGGGAAGCTGAGAACCCCAGTAGCAATTAAAATAGATCAGATTTAATCTATAAAGAAAGACCAACAATTGATCAATTGAGTAAGGATTTGTCATTGGTCATACAGGAAGCCGACGAAGGGGGAACATAGTTATCATGAAGAAACAGGATTATACCACTGAGGTTTTAGCACTAATGTCTAATTCAGAATGTTAATGTAAATTGGATGGTAACCCTATAAATATAGGATGTAAAATCAGTCAGCAATTCAAAGGTTGATGAGAGAGATGTTGTTAGAAATGGGATTCCTGGCCGGCCAGGGCTTGCGCCAAAGTCAGTCAGAGACCACCACTTCCACGTCAGGGCAAGGGAGTTACACGCCAAGATAACCCCTGCTCACCCCCTTGGTAACGTAGCACGAGCAGTAAGGCTAAACTTGGAGGCAATGTGAGTTAAGTGTTTGCGCGCGCACCCAGCAACCACACCCAAGGCCCACCACAAAGGAAACTCCACACAAGGTTATATATAAAAATAGCCTTTGTATTACACCAAAACACATTAGATAAAAACACACACTTTACAATGTGCCACCAGGCACGGGCAGAATTTACAGGGGATATGTACAAGACAGGGCCACCTGGACCACTGTCAGGAATAGACACTTAGCATTTGGTAGGATTAGCACTTGTAGGAATAATAATTAGCACATATTATAATAATCACTGTAGCACCAAATAGAACATAAAGCACACAGCCAGTAACCACTGGTAACCGGTAGGTACCACCTACGCAACCCTAACCACCTTAGGAAAATATTGCGCAGGGAACCAGGACCTCCCTAGCAACACCTGTACTAGGAGAAAACAACCACCTAAGTATCACCATACATTTAGGGGTATAAGCATAGGAACATTACACATGATGCATAAACATTCAGAGGTGTATGGAAGGAAAACACGTGATGCATAAACATACATTCAGCGGTGTAAGAATAAGGCACATGACGCATAAAAACACATTCAGAGGTGCAGGAAAACACTAGAGCGCAGAAATCACCTTAGTCCCCACCTGTGACTGTCCCTAGGCCAACTGGCCTTGTTGGGGCTAGGACGCCCTGTGTCCCAAAGTCAGGGGCCTAAACGGAGCAGCTGCCCACTAAGTGCTGGGCAGCTGTAGCAGGGAACCTGTAAACAAATATGCCCCCGTGACTGTGGAGCCTTTCAGGCGAAGACAAATGCCTCAATGCCCCCAGGAGCCTCGGGGCTCTGCAACAATGGGGCCCTCGTGAGCCTCTTGGGCTCGGCAGAAAAAATGTGGAGTGAGGTGGGAGCGGCCCGCTGCCTCCCGGGGCTGCTCTACCACTAAGGAGGCTGCCCTCCTGAGCCTTCGTGGCTCCAAATATAAAATGCCGCCAAGAGCCTTGCAGGCTCCAAAACAAAGATGCCCCCGCAAATGTGGCCGACAAGCAGAGATTGTACTGGCAGGAGGGGGGGGGCGGGCACCGACAATGTGCCCCGATGCCCCCTCCACAACACAGGAAACAGAGGCCCCACTCACCGGCTTCTCTCAGGGTGACTCGCTGGTGCCGCGTGTGGGGCTCCTCCTTTCCGGTGCCTCGCTGGCGGCCGCACCTCCGCTGGTGCACTCCGGGGCTCTCCTTTTTCCGGTGGGGACGTCCTGGGAGGCGGGGTGGGCTCCTGTCCTCCCTCGGTGCTGGAAGACGTCCGGGGCTCTCCCTTCACTCAGGAGCCCCGGGCAAGACACGCAGGCCTCTTCCGGCTTCCTGCTTGCAAGTCAGGTCCCGGGCTGGCAGCCAATCAGAACGCGGCCCGGGGAATGACGTCTACGGGGGTGTCCCGCAGTCCCGCCCCCGGCCTGCCTGACTTCCTGGTCGCGGGCCGGCAGCGATTTCCTCGAACTGGCGGCAATACGGGTTGGGCTCCCGTTCTAATTTAAATATAAAGCGAGGTGGGCACTCGCTGGGTGGCCACAAGAAATAGCGGCAAGGTCCCTGGCGGGGTGGGCACCTGCCAGGGGACTTTAAAATCGGCAAGTATGCGGGGCAAATGCCGGGTGGGCACCGGCTGTGAACAAAAGCGCTCCCTAGCGCTTAGTGGCAATATAAAGCGCTCCCTGCGCTAGAAGGTTCCAGGGGCCAGGGCAAAGCGCTCCCCAGCACGAGGATGCCCCAAAGGGTAGCAACAAGTCCTTCAGGAGGTGGGGGGGGCAAGGCTGGGCCCAGAGCCAGCTCACTGGGCCTCCAGGCAGGGAGGCAGTCACCAGTGGCGGTCCTCCTGGTGCCCAGCAGCAGCCCCCCTCAGGAAAAGGATCCAGAAAGAGAACAGTTTGTAAGGGGACACAGCCCCTTTTTATACACAGTATTCCTTTGTCTTTGCTCAGGGTGAGGGGGAAAACCAGTCGCAGCTGGTTTGTGAGCACTCTTGATGTGCTCAGCCCCTCACTCTATTCACTGGCATGGCTAGGGTCGTTAGACGCACCACGGGGCGGAGCCAGCATTGTGTGGGGAAAGCCCAGCCCTATTCAGGATCCTGGTGCACCACTCCATCACATCACACATGCTAATCTCAACACTCACCACTGGGCAGACCCATCATGACTCATGGAGCCTGGCACCCCAGCCAGCTCCAGCCAATCACACGCCAGCACCTTTACAGCACACGCACAGCGTTGTCTAGAAGTGGCACTTCCTCACTAGACACATACACGCCGCATACATCATTGCGCAGCTTTCAATCACACAAGTCCGAACATACCAGACTCGAGCCTGCACACCCCACGCATCTTGAACTACCAGGGACACATACATTCCCCATGCATTCCTATGGGAGGGCAGGCCTATCTCACCACATGCACTCAGAGTGCGCACGCACTTTCCACTGGGACACCGTGAAAGTGCGCAGAAACCAAAAATCACCACCACCAGGTCACCATTAAAAGCAACAAGGTTTAGGGGTGAACCTGCCAGAAGGGCCAAGTCCAACAGATGTCTTGATTAGCGATTTTGTTACTGAAAAGTGAATAGACCTAGATTTCCATGCTTGAAGAGATGCTACTTAATATCCATAAGAAATCTGCCTTCCCTCCATGTGGTCCGATCATTTCCAGGATTGTTACCCACTTGAGACTTTCAAAATATGCGAGTACTTCATTTGTTTGTCGGTGATCTAAAATCATATCTCACGGACACAAAAAATTTATTAAATATGGTGAATGAAGTTGTTTGGGTAGGCAGCATGATGTTACTGACTTTAGATCTGGTCTCCGTATATACTAATGTTAACATTGTGGATGTCAAGCGCTGCAGGAGTATTTGAGAAAAAGACAGGCTAACATTTTAGCTCCTATTCTGACTTTTGTTGGAACCCTGCTGAAATTGACTGTTTCAGATATACGCCATGACGAAACACGTGTTGGCTGTATGTTTGCATGAAATGGAGTCAATAAATACAAATTGGGTTTTGCTCAACATCGGAGTAGTTCTGAACTGGGGTAATTCCTGGTGTTGGAGGGTGTAGAGTGTCTACCCTCTTCCTTTGCTGTGCACCTATTGGTTGAAACGTTTTAGATACAGTTCTCGATATGACAGACTTTGGAAGCAAGCACCAACAGTTTCTCTTGCCTCTTCATTACATTTATAAAAACGAGAACAAGGATGAAAATGATGCACCTCAAACCTAGGCAATTTGTGAACCAGTATATTAAAACATTGCAATAAACAAACCCCATCCTGAAGACAATCAAAGGGAAAATTAACACCATATAGTCTAGGTGGCCCGCATCTCAGACCACTTAGATAAGCAAGCTTCATGGATAGACCGGGTCAAGAGGCACATTCTGGATATTGAGGATGGCCTAGCCTTTGGAAGGAAAGATTACTCAAGTTGGACAAAAATTTGTAGACCATAAAATCAAAAAATTAAAACCTGTAAGCGTGCTCTAGGTGCAATTTATCTGCATTACCCCATTACTGAATCAACCCAACTGGCCACATGGAGACCTTTGAATCATTCCTGGTAAACTTGTTTGGTTGAGATAAATTCTCCAGTCTTCATAGTAGAAAGTGCCATGAATTAGAACTTGAAGTCTCCTTAATATTCATTTTCCTGATTCTACACCACCCACACAAGATGCATGCGTTTTCAACATTGTCAAGAAACTACAGATATACAACGTGCAATATTTAATGCTTGTACCCTGCTTGCCTCTGGTTCTTCATTGCAGGTAAAACTCAGTTGTTCATTGATCTACCCAGGTTGACCCATCTTTTCTTAACAACCATACCAAAAGAAAGACTGCAGTTACTATGATTAATGTGAGGAAACATAAGTCTGTCATTGAAACTAAATGCAAGTTGAGTTTGAGTCATCGCTTAGTTAAGGTAGTGACCCCTTAAAGAGAATTTGCCATGTGTCTCACCCTCCCCTTCTCTGTGCTGCACAGAACACACTTTGAAGTATGTTTCCGAGAAATTGCACACACAACTAGAAGCCAGGGGAAAAATTAGGCTACAATGCTTCTAATAAACAACTGACTGCTCCTGTTGGAAGGCAGACCCTCTACATATACCAGGCAAACAGTATGAAGCTGAGGCAGATGGGTGGCGTGCACCACTCCAGTATCCTTTTAAAGATTTTGGGGACCTGCACAAGACCTACTCTGGTAGGCCACAGTTCGGAACAACTTTGTATTTTATTACCCATTTTCTTTTAATTCAAGCCGACTGATGTCTAACAATTCTAAATATGTTAAAAGTTGAGATGGAGAAATGGATCTGAGATAGTTAACTTTACCAGGTGCTCCTCGGAAGGTAAGGGCCCTGGGCAATTGCCCGCTTTGCCCCAGCCTTAAAACTTCTGTCACCCCCAACCCTAGTGTTCACCACTGTCAGTTTGTTTAATTAGTGCAGGTGGGAGTTTTTAGGGTTGTGCTAAAGCAACATTAGTAAATAGCATTCAGGAACTCTAAAACCCATACTGTTATGAACGATGACAGCCTGATCGATAATTGGAGGTAGCAAAACCTATTTGCCTCCAAATTTACAATCTACTCTTCGCGTGGTCTGCTCCTATGTTTATGACTGGCTAACCACAGACCTTACTGAGTACAGGGCTGCAAGCACTTGGCAAGATCGCAGTCGGACCATTCCTTGCTCATAGAAGGGGAGAATATTCAAATGGCCTTCATATCTGAAATGTGGACAGATGATATCTCTGGTCCTGACATTGTGAAAGCCACTCCTCCAGGCTACCTTTGTCATCTCCTCAGCAGGCCTCTAAAAAAAGGTGGGGGGCCTAGCTATAATATACCACGTTCGATTAAAGCTACCTTTCATATAGCCTTTAACTTGGCCTGTGAGGCACTCTCCTTCGGCTTCCGATTATCAAATTACCACACGTTTAAGGGCATCCTGGTATATAGACCTCCAGGACCTAGACGCACCGTCACATCTTTTATTGGGAATCTGCTGGAAGAGGGGGTGGGTTCAGACTCATTTACTTTCCTAGGGGATTTCAACTACCATTTAGAATTAGTGGAGGACTCTGACACAGTAGCCCTCACAGATCTGATGAGGAGTGCTGACCTGATCCAACAGGAGACGAGCCCCACGCACTTGGCAGGACACACTCTAGATGGTATCTTTTCAAATCATCCCAACCTACAGTTTATGGGCATATTGCCTCTCACCTTGTCGGATCATATGGGAGTTCAATTTGAAATTCTCCTAGATGCCCATCCCATGGCAGAGAAAGGCCCTAAGATCCAGATTCAAAGCAGATCCTGGAACACTATTAAAAGCACAGACTTACAGGCAGTACTTATGGCCTCTATCGGTCAGTTACCTTCTGATCCAGAAGAAGCAGCCACTCACTATACAGCTTGGGTAGAGTCAGCCTGTAATATACTAGCCCCAGCTAGAATGATACGCCCGAGAAGAACTAACCCCACAGCCCCCTGGTATTCGGAAGACTTGAGGAAACAAAAACTTTTCTGTAAACTTCTTGAGCGAATCTGGAGAAAAAATGATTTGGAAGAGGAGAAACAGAAATATAGACAAAGTCCATCTATCTACAAACAACTCCTATTTGAAGCAAAGAAAAACTTCTACACAAAACAAATTAATTCTGCAAATAACTATACGAAAGAATTCTTTAGAACTGTCTCGTCTGGCCTCCCCCACCACGACAAAAGTCGAAGCAAGTCAAACTCCGACGACATTGCCAAATTCTTTCTGAATAAAGTACAAGCTATCTTTTTAAACTTCAGTCACCCTAATTCTGAGGAAGGTAGGATGCGGTCAGAGGAAAGGCAGCCCATTACTGATTCCCCGATGGTCTTTAATAAATTCAAGTATCTGTCCACGACAGACACTGAAAAGCTTCTTCTCTCTGCCTGATCAGTCTCCCCCCCCCCCCCCCATGACCCCTGCCCAGTCTCAATAATTAAACCAGCACATGTGCCTGCGGCATTAGTCCTCACTCCATTATTTAATACAATGCTTGAAGTCTGACTCTTCCCTAGCCCCTGGAACTCTGCATCGATACTGCCACTATTGAAAAAGGCTAATTTGGACCCAAAGGAGCCAAACCCCTTCTGACCCATATCTCTCCTTCCGTTACCAGCAAAACTGGTCGAGGACCATGAATTTACAGCTCAGTATGTTTCTAATTGGGACAAATGCTCTGGACCCAACTCAGGTTTGGGTTCAGAGAAAGGCACAGTACTGAATCCGCACTGATAAAATCTACGGAGGAGATTAGGGAGGCTGTGGACTGGGGAGGCAAAGCTGACCTGATTATGTTTGACCTGTCTGCAGCCTTTGACACGGTCTATCATGATGTTCTGATGGACCGTCTGGCTGCGTGTGGTATCCAGGGCAAATCCTATGACCATCGTAGATCTTTTCTGTCAGACTGAACTGAGACGGTGGCACTGGGTAATTTTAACTCTAAACCCTATTCACCACCGTCCAAGGGTCCTCCCTAAGCCCTACTCTTTTTAATGTTTGTTATTTCACTAGCTACCCTGATCACATCATTTGGCTTCAGCCTGACTTCATACGCTGACGATACGCAAATTGTGGTGGCTTTACGGCCTGGTCAGACATTAGGAATTGAAGTCTGGTTCCATGATTGCATGGCAGCAATCGGAAAATAGATGTCACACAATTGCCTAGAATTGAATCCTAAGAAGACAGAGGTCATTGTGTTCGGTAATGACCCTAACTTCTGGACCCCAAGATGGAGGCCAATAGACATGGGGTCACCTCCTGCTCTTGTAAGGAAAATGAAGAACTTAGGAGTCATTATCGATGTAAAACTCAATTGCCCGCTTTGCCCCAGCCTTAAAACTTCTGTCACCCCCAACCCCAGTGTGCACCACTGTCAGTTTGGTTAATTAGTGCGGGTGGGAGTTTTTAGGGTTGTGCTATAGGAACATTAGGAAATAGCATTCAGGAACTCTAAAACCCATAGTGTTATGAACGATGACAGCCTGATAGGTTTTGCTACCTCCAATTATCTATCGATAAACTCAATTTCGGGGACCAAATCAATGCTGTGGCATCTTCCATCCATTTTTTTCTTTAAATGATTAAGAAAATACTGCCCTTTCTGCATATTTCCTGTCAGCGAACAGTAGTCACTGCCCTCATTCTGTCCAGACTGGACTACTGTAATAGCCTGTATTTAAATATTCAGGAACGCTTTGCGAATAAATTACAGATGCTACAGAACGCAGCCGCGAGGCTGATTACAGGCACGCCCAAATATGCATCTATTTTTAAGGAATTAAAGAAACTACACTGGTTGCCAGTCAAGAATAGAGTGCTCTTTAAAACTGAGTACTGTGTTTAAGGCACTCCACGGGATAGGACCTGATTTTCTAAAACAGAAAATGCAATGGTACACACCAGATAGAACCCTACGCTCCGGAGGAGCCAAGCTGGTGACTGTGCCACAAGGGCAGGGAGAAGCTTCATTTTATGTGCAGCCAAAGCCTGGAATGAGCTTCCCCCTTTTTGAGATATGCCATGGACCTACCCACCTTTCGGAGAGGCCTTAAAACCTGGCTTTTTACTCACTAACCCGGATAGCTTGACCTGATCGCAGAGAAATAGTGGTTCAGCGCCACTACACCTTCGGGTAATTGCTGCGCTTTATAAATAATAACATAACCAGTGATACTGGTGCTAGATCCAATGACATAAACCCCAGCTTTCAAGTAGCAGTTCCTATTGGAGTCTGTGCTCGATTTGGCTTTTAGGGTGAAAATCTGTAACAAAATATCAGAATACTACAGTATCAACCGTTCAATTACAGAACTCAGAAAACCCTGGGAGGCCTAAAAGGACTACATACATGGAATATGCATTGTTAATCAGTTAGATTCCCCCTATCAGTTATCTGCAATCTAAGTAAGATTGATGCTGAAATTTGGACACCAGAGCCAATACATGTTTCAAGAAATTGAAGCAAGCGGCATTACAAGTTGTTGGAATTCTAAGAATTTTAATGCAAAGAAGTAAGAATAAGTGGATCAGAATTATCAGAGTACAACGTCCATCCTTTTGGAATATTGGAGTGTTTGTATAATCTCTGAAAAACCTTTATTGAAGAATTAATCAAATGCGCGCAAGTGTTTGGTGTTGGAGGCGCCAGGCGTATTGTTTACAGGCTGCATTTTTTTTTACATTAGAAGAGATGCACTCAGAACTGGGAAAGTTGCAAATAATATTACAAGCAGTCACTTCTCAGATAAACACTTTCCCTAAGTATATTGACCCTAAGTATATTGAATCGCTTTAGGGAATACTATCAACAACTAAATGGCTTGTGTACTTCATACACGGAATCCGACATAACAGAATATTTAGATAGACTCACAGTAGTATGGCTAAAAGCACTCCGCATGCAACCAGTAACAGAGGAACATATAAAAACTCAATCAAAATTGTGCTGGGCGACTTCCACCGGGCACTGATAGTCTAACCGAAATCTACAAAGCATACATAGATATTATAGCACCCACATTTTAGTATTGGCTCAAACTGGACCTCCGCAAACATAGTAAGACATCCCTGCTTACCAGCAACATCGGAACCCAAGGCTGCAAGGCAGCTATCTAGTCTGGGCATAAAGTATATAGGAGATTTGTTTTCAGATGGGGAGTTTGAAAACTTTGAACAGTTAGGTTGGTGAAGCCTTTTGCCTCCTGGTCGGTCACCCTTCAGCCTCTGCTGCAGCCCTGTGTCTGCTCACTTGGCGGTAACGTGTGCCAGTGCAGGGGCCTGTATTTCCCTCCGTCCTCGCCAGCTGCAGCTGAGAGACGCCTATTGGATGAACGCCATTACTGTCCTGTAGCCGAAATCTCATTAAAGGGGCCATCGAGTGAATGACGCCACAAAAGATCTCAATCTAAGCAGACCTCCCCAAACGGAAGAATGTTCTGGAATGTCTGTTGTCACTGATGGTAAGAGATTCAAGACTAGGTCCCGCCAGCTACTGATCCACTGAGACGCCTGCATCCAGGCGCTCCATTCTACAAGTGCATTCCAGAACCTCTAGGATCAGGCGCCAGTACCCTTCTCACGATCGTATCCATCGGACCGATCCTCCTTACCCTTTTCAGCTTTGCAATCGAGATAACCATGTCCTGAAGATTGTCCCAATTGATGAAGGACCGAAACGTCGTCGACCCTACAGCGCAACTACAGGCGCACCCTCCATCGTGGCTCTATTGAAATTGTGAATTGTGCTGCAAAGTCACTATAACTGTCACATACTGAGCCACTCACTGTATAATATTTTCACCTCGTTCACATTGCGCCGTTCACGCTGTCCACCCTGCCACTTGTGTTGCCACAGACCACCTGTATATATTTGAGCACCAAGTCTATTTCTGGTTGTCATATGAATTTTTTCAATTTTGTGCTGCCTTAATGGTGTGAATAAGACCTTGCCCTCTCTTAAATACCAAAATACAAGAATAAGTGCTATATTTACGTTATTTGAATAAGTGTCTCCTTCTTTCATGTTCGTGTAATGCTTCGTGCATACAAGAATAATTGTCTTACGAATATTACCTGTTGGGATATTGTATTGTTTTACACGTAATACCAGAAAAGGCACTCAATACTTTTGCGTACTATACACTGAGAAACATTTCAAAGGCGATCCTAAAGCTGTGTGTTCTTATTGGTGCTAGCGACCCCGGCTTGCTTGCCTAATTACACAAAGGTATAAATTCATTTGATGAGCAAAACAAAGGTGGGAGTTTTATGTTGGACTGATCATGCCGGAAAATAGTGACGTTTTTGCTGTGCAAATTTAGACTGGTCTTGCTGAATATTTAACCTATACTATTAAACTTTAAATTCTTACAAATATTCTACTACACACTCAACAGATTACATATGTATGTGTTAGCAGTCTGCTGAATGCCCCAGTTGTAGATATAAGAAAGCTGGTTACATTCACCTGCCCTGGGAGCTCTTTGGAGTGAGCTTACTGGGTAGCGTTATTTAACACCTTCGACGCTCATGACGAGCTCGGCTCGTCATGAGGTACACCTCTCGCACGCTCATGACGAGCTGAGCTCGTCATGAACCACGGGTTTTTAAAAACTTCAGCGCACAGCGGGAAAATGTGCCGCATGCATGGCGTTAAGGCAACAGGAACACTACACCAAGTCGTAGACCTTCTCCATTGACGTTGCTTATAGGCTATGTGTTATAGTAGCTATATCTTAGCTACTGTAAGATGTAATTCCACTCTAAAGGTACTGCTAGCAAAACATAATGAGTCAATGTGTTGGGTAGGAGTCTGCTCCATAAACCATATGCCAGATCAGATTTAATATATTGCAGTGATGCTGTGGACACATACTCCACCCTCCTACTCCTCTCCTTTCGAACTAGGGACCTACGCTCTCCCGACCCCTTTAAAACGACCTCACAACCCCAAAAAGTAGATTCTTCAATGCAACATGTTTCCAAATTTGGCGCACTTACGGGTGAACCTCTGAAATTTGAATGACAATGGGTATACTAGATTTGGTTCATAAGTTTTTTGTTTTTTTTACTCCATGTTTATTTTTGAATTCAAACACACCAATTTTGGAAATTCCTCCTCAACTTTTTCAGGACTGCAAACCTATAGGAAGGACCATCATATTGTCTCTAATCTTAGTTTTCCTGCAGATCAGAAACAACGCATTCTTGGTATTTGGCTTGACCATCAAATTATTTCTTAGGCCTGCCCTCTGTTTCTGCAGGACCTCACCCACAGCCCCAAAAGTAGAGATTTCCTGGTTATGGAATAAGGCAGACTCCTCCCCACTATTACACAACTTGCGTGCATGGTTCCTAAGAAGATGGCCTTTGCACGCCTCTGTAGAAAAATTATGTTGCATCTTCCAAGAATTTCTTCGTGAGCTCATTATATGAGCAATTAATTGTGCTAAAGCCCAAGGTTTGTGTCACAAGAAGGCAACAACCTGCACATGCAGTGACTTTCTACATCCTCTTGTTGAAACTAGAGTGCAGATGGACACCTGCAGAAATATATAGTGTGCTTTGCTGCTTTTTTGAACTGGCATTGGGAGTATTCTTTTTCTCCAGTAGTCGAGCTTTCAGAAGACATTTAATGCAAATGAAACTCCCTATTGTCTTTTGGGACTAAAATCTGATTGCATTCAGGCTGCTGCTTACATTAAGTTGTTGGCACCATGTGACTTCAAGCTCCTCTCGGGGATTTTTTTTTTGGGGCAGTGGTAATAGCTAAGCACACAAATGCTGCAAGTAATTTGTACCACTCAGACATGGTGGTTATGAGATTCATCCCTTCTTTATTACAAATTCTGCCTTAATTCTCTTTTAATAATTGTCATCCTCTTATTTCTTCCTGTTGCCTCAGCTAGAGGAAAAGGTCACATCGGTCCACTGTTGAGGAGATGCTCCATCTTTGGATGTTATCTTAATAGCCCAACAGATCTGTTTGCTACTGAGCAACTGTAACTTTTGGATGCTAGGCGATTGCCAGCTAAGCTATGCGCACTACCCTACATAAATTCTGTTGATTGAGCTACTCTGACTGCCATTGGGGCAGTGTCCAGTTAGGACAGAATTCAATGCGCTGTGTAGGTCTGTGCTCGGTTAGTGTAAAATCTGCTCGGTTAGTGTAAAATCTATTCACAGAGTTAAATCGGAATGGGCGAGTATGTAATACAGGTATGTTTTCATGAATGTCAGCAGCTGGCTGTGTAGTCCGTGGTTGTGGATGCTGGTACGTCAACCACATTACACGATCACTAACTAGTATATGGTCGGTGTGGGAAGATAGTGGAGACTGCTCATTCATCTGCCATCCCACCCCAGCTACCTAATTCCTTTGAGGCCCAGAGGAGGTGGCATATCCTCTAAACCTACTAGGTTTTTATACATCTTTTCTCCTGCTCTGACTCGATGAATTACTCCACTCATTTTGCACTAGTCTTACTTAACTCAGAGCAATGATCAGGAGTATTTCCACTTTGGGATTATGTATAGGGGTTCCAGTGGAAGCCATACACCAAAAAGTGCTACGTCACCAGTATTTGATCTGCTTCTTTGCGGAGCGAGAATTCATGTCCTGAAAATCCTCGTCAAACCAAGGGCTTCGTTCCTGCGGTTTTCTTGACGTTCACGTGGCCACAGGCACGCGCTTTTGGGCCATAAACTCTGTTGCCCAGCTCCAGCACCTCCCCTCTCTCTCCCCGCAAACACAGCCTTACATTCATTTCTCCTCTCCCTCCCCAGCCAGCTTCCCCCAGGCCGTAGCAGCACTCCTCCCACACCAGCACCTCCCCTCTCTCTCCCCGCAAACACAGCCTTTACTTTCATTTCTCCTCCCCCTCCCCAGCCAGCTTCCCCCAGGCCGTAGCAGCACTCCTTGGAACATGTCTTTGAACATGCCGAATCTGAGAAATTACGAACAAAAACAAGTTCTGGAGAATAAAAAAAAAACTCTGCCATCAGACACAAAGGCACTCTCCCTCCCCACGCTGCCAAAACCAAACGATTTTTGGCATAACAAACATAAGAGGACAACATGCTTGGAGCTATGGCCCTCTGTAACCCTGCTAAGTTCGCAGATATCCGTGTGAATTGCCATGGGTCTCAAAAAAAAAACGGCAGGCTGCCCTTTTTTTCCGTCAGCCGCTCTGCATTATCCCAGGCAATGTGCATTAAGGTAATGTCTTCATTCTCCCCCCCCGTGCTACTCTAAGTAGTTGCGTCAGCGATGTAAATGAGCACAAGATATTGTTATTGTTTCGAGTCATGCGAGATGCATGTAGTGTAAAATGTAACATGTTACCGAAAAAGGGCATTTTTGTTCAACGAAGCCATTGCAGCGTTCAGGTGACATCTGCAAGCCAATTACCCTCCCTTTGAGCTAGTGTGCACCTTGGCACGCTATCCCTTGCTTTATATCCATTTAAATGTGTATTTGTGTACTTTCCTTCGAGCACGCGGCTCCCACTCATGCGCAAAGAACACAAATACTAAAAAGAAACCAGCATTGGCATTGCCAATAGGTCTCGCTTGTGGGACCTTATAAGTATTTATTTTTCCAGCAAATATCCTTGGTGCAACAAGGATATTGTGCTGCAAAACTAAATACTTATAAGGTCCCACAAGCGAGACCTATTGGCAATGCCAATGCTTGTTTGTTAATGCAGACTTTATTTTAACAGTCGTTGCCACTCTTTGGAGGATATCCTGTCTTTGAACACTGATTTAAAGGGTGGTAAAATTCATGAAATCACTACTTTGCCTGGTTTGTGCTTTTCTGTCTTCATTTATTTGGGATCGCAATTGCAGTGAACTGTTTCCTTTACTTTAGCTAAGACGTGAGAAGATTGACCTTGAGAACACATTAGAACAGGAGCAGGAAGCACTTGTGAATCGCCTTTGGAAGAGAATGGATAAACTAGAAGCAGAAAAAAGGTTAGGGTTTATAAATTATTTCTTTTTTCTCTCTAGGAATGACTCCTAATTGTGTCAAGTGAATTTGATGAATATTCTGATGTAAAAATAGTTTGAGAACTCATTTGGTGGATTAATTTTATTATTTCTATGTTGAACATACCACGTTAGCAGTTGACAGTAAGGTAAGTCCTTGGAAGAGGCGATCAGAATAAATTACAACTACTGAATTTACATTAATACGATACATGAGCGTTCAGGGCCTGTTTTTGATCCACTCTAAAAGGTTTTGTTGGAGCGCAAGACAGCAACAAGCATTTGCAATGCAATAGGTCTCGCATTGGGAAAGTTTGAGCTATTGGTATTGTAAATGACAAATTTTGTATTTGTGTTGGTTTTGAAAATAGCTGAATTAATCGCTTTGCCATTTACAATGCCAATACTTTTAACTTTCGCAAATGTGACACCTATAGCATTTGTAATGCAATATGTGTTGTATTTACGTGACTTAGATGTATTGATATTACAAATAACAATGGCTTTTATTTTTTGCTAATAATTAATAAAAGTTATTGTAATTTATAATGGCAATAGCTTAAACTTTTGTAAATAACTTTTGTGAAGATTATGTTCAGTGTATTTTATTGTGACGAAAGTCCAGGAGCAGAAGTAAAATATTAACATCTTTTTGTGACATTTGTAATAAAGCTTGAGACATTGAGAGAACATATTTGAACCAGTTGTTGTTGAACGGTTGCACAGACTGATGCTGTGGTGTCGCTGAGTGATGCTGCATGCTATGCTATGTTTTGTTTTGCTATCCTGTGTTTTGTTATGCTATGCTGCTATCCTATGCTTTGATTTGTTATGCTATGTTGTGTTATGCTATGTTGTGTTATGCTATGTTGTGTTATGCTATGTTGTGTTATGCTATGTTGTGTTATGCCATGTTGTGTTATGCCATGTTGTGTTATGCCATGTTGTGTTGTGCCATGTTGTGTTGTGCCATGTTGTGTTGTGCCATGTTGTGTTGTGCCATGTTGTGTTGTGCCATGTTGTGTTGTGCCATGTTGTGTTGTGCCATGTTGTGTTGTGCCATGTTGTGTTGTGCCATGTTGTGTTGTGCCATGTTGTGTTGTGCCATGTTGTGTTGTGCCATGTTGTGTTGTGCCATGTTGTGTTGTGCCATGTTGTTGTGCCATGCTATGCTATGTTTTGCCATGCTATGCTATGTTTTGCCATGCCATGCTATGTTTTGCCATGCCATGCTATGTTTTGCCATGCCATGCTATGCTTTGCCATGCCATGCTATGCTTTGCCATGCTATGCTATCCTGGTGTGTGCAAACCTGATGTTTGTGAGCCTGTGCAAGAATAGAAAACAGTGACCTTTCAAGTGGGAAACTGGTGGAGTACAGAAGGGTAAGAAGAGTGTGGTGTTAACCATCCACGAAGGCATGAAGGGGAGCCAGAGCGCCCGACTGATTTGGCAGATAGGCAGTTTAAAGAGACATTGTTGAGGTGTAAGTTGAATCAGGGTTCACTGTGGAAAAGGAGTTTCCCAGTCGAGTGCTGTGCACATGTGAGGGTCTAGTTGAAAGATGCATGGGTCCTGGTTCAATTGAAATTTGAGGCCCTCGTCTGAGTAACTGTTCTCAGAATGTCTGCAAAATAGACCGTTTTTTAGGAAACAATAAGTGGGGAAAAAACCTTACAACAGTGGGTCCATCAGAAGTGGGATAATCTTTCCTTTGAAATACGTCCCTGTACTTGCTTTTATTTTTGGTATTCCCTTCTGCCAGGCTTCCATAGTTTTTATGTAATTTATTTTCCCTTATTGCACCTTTTTTCCATCCTTCGGATATCACTTCATTAAGATGTGTTGCATTCCCTCAGACAATCTGCAGAATTGGATGCATTCTAGGGGCTCACTATACGTTTAATATTGAATTGCAAAATTACCCTTCAGTTAATCACTTGAAAGATATCTTTTAGTTTGCTAATGCAACTACATGTGCATGACAATTGTAAGAACAGGATGTGATGCGAGCAAGTAAGATACCAAATGAAAGTATATAGAGGGAGTTGGGAAGCAGGAGGGGGGTTATTCAACCAAATTTGGGGTATTTTCTACTGGCAGGTTATTTGCTGCCATGTTCATCTAAGCTGTCCTGCTTCCTCGACTAGCTCATGTGACTGACCTATGGAGGGGGCCGGGTTTCTGGTCGCTTGTGGAAATCCCCAGTTACCCATTATCAAATCTTGGCTGCAGGTCTCAGAGTTATGAACATAGTATTGAGTGTGTTAGATTATAGCTTAAAGCACACATACATAAAAGCAACATTAAGGCCCTGCAGCGAAAAAAAAGGCATTTTTAAGAAATATATTTATTACACGTTGGAGCATGTCTGATAAAAATAGACTAAACCGAAACCTTCAGGAAAAAAAAAAAAACACTGGATTACTCTAAAACTGTTGAGAGCTGGCAGGTCCACTAATCCACAAGTACCTCCCGGGCCCAGCCTTTAAACTCCCAGAGCCCAGAAGGCATGTTCCCTCTGAATGACTGCTGTGCAGAGCGTGAATGAGGTTAAGTACTCACCGAGGAATAGCTTGGTTCTGTTTGTGTCTGTGCATAGCGTGACTACTGACTGAGGTTTTGTAACGCCAAGCAATAGTTGGTGTCTGTGTCTTGTTTTGAGGTGGTGTTACCCTGAAATTATGTTAATATCGAGGGGTAAAAAACTGTCGGGTAATAATTGCCCACTACTCGCGAATGAAAACAAGTGAAAGAATGTAAGCAAAGCGGAAACAAGAAAATGGAAGAGTGTGTGAGAGAGCGAGAGACAGAAGAGTGTGTGAGAGAGCGAGAGACAGAAGAGTGTGTGAGAGACAGAAGAGTGTGTGAGAGAGCGAGAGACAGAAGAGTGTGTGAGAGAGCGAGAGACAGAAGAGTGTGTGAGGGCGAGAGACAGAAGAGTGTGTGAGAGCGAGAGACAGAAGAGTGTGTGAGAGCGAGAGACAGAAGAGTGTGTGAGAGCGAGAGACAGAAGAGTGTGTGAGAGCGAGAGACAGAAGAGTGTGTGAGAGCGAGAGACAGAAGAGTGTGTGAGAGCGAGAGACAGAAGAGTGTGTGAGAGCGAGAGACAGAAGAGTGTGTGAGAGCGAGAGACAGAAGAGTGTGTGAGAGCGAGAGACAGAAGAGTGTGTGAGAGCGAGAGACAGAAGAGTGTGTGAGCGAGAGACAGAAGAGTGTGTGAGCGAGAGACAGAAGAGTGTGTGAGAGCGAGAGACAGAAGAGTGTGTGAGAGCGAGAGACAGAAGAGTGTGTGAGAGCGAGAGACAGAAGAGTGTGTGAGAGCGAGAGACAGAAGAGTGTGTGAGAGCGAGAGACAGAAGAGTGTGTGAGAGCGAGAGACAGAAGAGTGTGTGAGAGCGAGAGACAGAAGAGTGTGTGAGAGCGAGAGACAGAAGAGTGTGTGAGAGCGAGAGACAGAAGAGTGTGTGAGAGCGAGAGACAGAAGAGTGTGTGAGAGCGAGAGAAAGACAGAAGAGTGTGTGAGCGAGAGAAAGACAGAAGAGTGTGTGAGCGAGAGAAAGACAGAAGAGTGTGTGAGCGAGAGAAAGACAGAAGAGTGTGTGAGCGAGAGAAAGACAGAAGAGTGTGTGAGCGAGAGAAAGACAGAAGAGTGTGTGAGAGAGCGAAAGACAGAAGAGTGTGTGTGAGAGAAAGAATGCGAAGCCAGAAGATATGACATGAAGTGGGGGCGTGTTTGAGAGAGAACGGGGGCAAAGAGTGAAAGAGGGAGGGAGCGGATGCTGGGATGGGGGGCGCAGAGAGGCGAGCACTAAGAGGGTGAGGCTGAACAGACAGAAGCGTGGTTAGAGAAAATGAAGCATAGCAGCAAGTTAGCAGAGCTGGATTGAAAGGAGAATTCTGCATGAGGGACAGAAGTGAGTAGGGAATGGAATGCAGGAGTTGGGACAAGGCAGTGGGGAAGAGGGACAGCAAGTGAGAGCAACCATGCCAGCATTCCGATTCACGAGCAGATGGTCCTGTTTATGACCTGCGGGAAGTGGCTGGTGGCAAATGGAATCAGAGCGGCCGCGGCCGCTATGATGTTCTTGCCTTGTCTTGGTTTGTGGGAAGGGTAGGGGGGAGAGAATTCCTGTGCAAGCGCCTGACTCACATGAACTGTACGGGATCCGCAGTGAGTAGACTTTTCGAAACCCTTACTATAAATCTCGCCTACCATCCCTACGGGATGGAATAGACCAGAGCTAAAACCGCCTATATGAACACTCAATTGCTTTCCCGAACAGTGTCAAGGGGAATGACCTTTAGTGCAAGTCGGACCCAGACTCAAACAGCTCGTTACAACACCCACCCACGCCGCTGGACACACATTGGACGCCATCTTCTCTGCAAGTCCCCACTTCTCCTTCAACCACACCACCGAACCCCACTGGACAGACCACAGATGCGTCCACTTCACCTTCAGGAAACCCACCACACACCACCGCACCAAACAGATGCCACGCCGCTGCTGGGGCAAGGTCACCAAGGACCAACTGACCACCGCCCTCGCCCTGGGACCACCCGACGACCCCACCGACCCAGACACCGCCACCGTCAACCTCTTAAACAGTGGATCAACGACTGCGCCAACACCCTCGCCCCACTCAAGACCCACACCACCAATCATGCCAACAAGAAAGCTGCCTGGTTTACCGAAGACCTCCGGACCTCGAAGCGCACCTGTCGGAAGCTGGAGAAGAGCTGGCCCCGCGACCGAACACCAGACAGCCCACAAGAACGCCACCCGCAGACACCACCAACTCATCAGGACTGCCTTCAAGATCTGCCTAGACAACCACGCACACAACAGCAAAGAGCTCTTCATCGTGAAAGAACTCTCCAACCCCAGCGCCAACACCAACGGCATTCCACCGTCACAAGACCTGTGCGACTCACTGGCCACCTTCTTTCACCGCAAGATCACCGACATCCACAACAGCTTCAACACCACCACCCCCACCACCGAGACCACCACCCCGGCGACCACCACACGCACCAACCGCCTGACCACCTGGTCCTACGTCAGCAACGATGACACCGTCAAGACCATGAACTCCATCCACTCTGGGTCCCCATCCGACCCATGCCCTCACCACATTTTCAACAAAGCCAGCACAACCATCGCCCCCCACCTCCGGAAAACAATCCACATCTCCTTCGAGACAGCAACCTTCCCAGAGAGCTGGAAGCACGCCGAGATCAACGCCCTACTGAAGAAACCCAAGGCGGACCCCAACGACCTCAAGAACTTCCGGCCCATCTCCCTGCTCCCTTTCCCGCCGAAAGTCACAGAGAAGATCGTCAACAGGCAACTGACCCGCTAACTCGTAGACAACAATATCCTGGACCCCTCCCAGTCAGGGTTCCGCAGCAACCACAGCACCGAGACCGCCCTCATCGCCGCCACCGACGACATCAGGATCCTTATGGACAAAGGAGAAACAGCCGCCCTCATCCTTCTGGACCTATCAGCAGCCTTCGACACGGCCTGCCACTGCACTCTAACAGCACGCCTCCATAACACCAGAATCCAAGAGAAGGCCCTGGCCTGGATCACATCCTTCCTCTCTGGCAGAACCCAGAGCGTCCGCCTCCCACCCTTCCGCTCCAAGACCACCGAGATCATCTGCGGCGTGCCGCAGGGATCTTCCCTCAGCCCGACACGGTTCAATATCTACATGGCACCACTCGCCCACGTCGCACGACAACGTAACCTCAACATCTCCTACGCCGATGACACCCAGATGATCATCTCCCTCACCGAAGACCCCCATACCGCAAAGCCAACCTCCACAGAGGAATGAAGGCCGTCGCCGAATGGATGAAGGACAGCAGGCTGAAGCTGAATTCAGACAAGACTGAGGTCCTCATCCTCGGCTCAACCCCCTCAGCCTGGAACGCTTCCTGCTTCAACACACTCCGAATGCTCCACAGGATCTACAAATGGATCCCCTCCGACACGAGAAGAACCGTCACCCAGGCTCTCGTCACCAGCAGACTGGACTACGGAAACGCCCTCTACGCAGGAACAACCAAGCTCCTGAGACGGCTGCAACGCATCCAGAACGCCTCGGCACGACTAATCCTCGACGTCCCCCGACCCAACCACATCACACCCCACCTAAAAGGCCTGCACTGGCTCCCCGTCAACAAGAGGATCACCTTTAAACTCCTTATCCACGCACACAAAGCCCTACACAATGCCGGACCAGCATACCTCAACGACCGACTCAGCTTCTATACCCCCATCCGCAGCCTCCGCTCTGCATCCCTCGCCACAGTTCCACGCATCCGCGAAACCACCACCGCCGGCGGCAGATCCTTCTCCTACCTTGCTGCCAAGACTTGGAACACTCTCCCTACCGGCCTACGACAGACCCAGGACCTGCTGGCCTTCAGAAGACTTCTCAAGACCTGGCTCTTCGATCAGTAGCAGCAACCCCCATTCCCCCCCCCCACCCCCCCCCCCCCCACCCCCCACCCCCACCTTCCCGCGCGTTGAGACCCTCACGGGTATGTAGCGCGCTTTGCAAATGCATGATTGATTGTTCGAAGTCATTATTAGCTAATATGTGGCCTTCATCCGACTTCTACTAAAGTATGCTTTCCCGGTCATATTACCCCTAATTTCATAAATTTTTCTATGCAGCACGCATGTGTGACATATTAGAGAGACTGCTTCTTATATAGGCGCCCACTTTCTGCAAATATTACTACTGGTGTTAGCGTTTTTATTTGTAGTCGTGGATAGTCCATTTTCTTTGAAACTGAACTGCTCTTAGTAAGCACACTGATTTTACTGGTACTCCCTCAAAGGAAGCCTTGAATACTGTGCTGGAAAGTTTTGTACCGTTTGTCATGTAATAGATTTGTAAGGGTTGTTACGATGTAACACAGGCGGAATTCATTATTGTCTGAAGTAATTTAACATCCAGATTTGCGCCTAGGTGTGAATATTTCTAATTTCACTCACACGTTTTAGTTGGAAATCAGCAGAATATAAATGCGGCCAGTTAATACCATCTAGTGTAAATTTTGAAAATTGCAATTATTAATTCTGGTTGCCGTCTTAAGATCCCTCTGGGTTTTTCAGTGACAGTCGGTGCAGTGTTTTGCTTATTACTCTTTTAGTTAAAAAATTTCGTCTGCAAATTCTAGCTTCTGTGGCCATGCAAACAACTGTCTACAACCTATATTACAAATCCTTAAAAATATTCTTACATATTAATCTCTGTATGTTGGGTCTCCTTCCCCTCCATGTGTTGACTTTGGTGCTGTCTTTTTAAATGTATTTCTGCTTTGCTGCTCCTACACTTTTGTCCCCTTTCAATTCTCTTGGCTGGCTAGAGAGAGCCTGCACCCATCACTCCTGTTTATGAACCATTTCCTTCAATGTTCTGTGTCCAAACCGGTCTGTTTTAGAGAAGTATCGTACTCTTGCAGTACTTTTGGTCTTTTTACCATTGTTGCTTTTTCACCTTCGTAGCAATGGTGATTACCACTTCTTTATAGGTTAGTCCTAGAAGGCCCAGGAAACAGTTCATGAAAATAACACATTTTTACATCCACCAATAAGACCCATTTACGGCCATGTGACCTATAAGTCAGTACATAAAGCAGAATATTTCTGTCTGCCATTGCATCACAAAAATACTACTTGAAGCACTTAAGTGCACCCAGTCACAGACAGCTTTTGGACAGTTAAAGGCATTCCGAGATCAGAATTTTTTTTACTACTTTGAAGTCTGAGCATTTTTAGTGATATTATATCGCACCATGTATATTGATATAGGTCAGACATGTCAGACCGAGGGTCTGGGATGTAAGCATTATTGGTAACCCCGTAAGGCAACGGAAGATAATCAACTTGATTATTGAAACGATTGTGTTTTGAAGTAAAAGCAAGGGAAGCCTTTGTATTTCATCACCTCTGCGAAGTTTTCTGTGTGAAAATCAGACTGTGCTAATAGTTCATGTATTATTCAAGGTTTTGATTCTGACTTTAGTTAATTGCTTTGATAATAAACAGTTTTAGTCTCCAAAACTTCCATACAGAATTCTGCAGGAGAAATTGGACCAACCAGTGTCTGCTCCACCATCCCCGAGAGAGATTTCAATGGAGATTGATTCACCAGAAAATATGATGCGACATATCCGATTTTTAAAAAATGAAGTGGAGCGACTAAAGAAGCAACTCCGAGCAGCTCAATTACAGCGTAAGCAAAATATTTACTATTCTGTGTAAAGTGCCATGAATGTAGAAAAGTTTTGTGCATATTTATAATTTGCATGATAAATGATTAACTATTTTGCCATAGCTGTGCGAATAGTAGTTTGCATGTCAGTCCCTTGTTTTTTAAAATTTGATTGCTGCCTCTAACATTGACCGTATATTACTTCTTAATTGGTCTAAGTTTAATGGGAGTGTCATACTAAGTCCTGGTTAAGCTGAAATTGCCCATTTTGGCCACAGCACAATAAGTTATAGGTCAATTTGTTTTCTCTCCATATTCTGACTTGTATGCTTGCAGCACAAGGTGCTGTCCTGCCACACACTTTTTGCGTGCTGGTGTACAACTGTTTCAGTTGTTTTTAGGTCTCTACTGGAGAGCATTTGTATTAAATGTAAATGTAAATGTAGGTGTACTTATATAGCGCAAACCTGTCACCCAAAGGGCATCCTGGCGCTTGCTTAGGGAACCCGTCCTGGTATTCCCCTGTGAGAAACCCCGGCAGGGTGTCCACAAGGTGAAAGCCAGGCATCCCGCCGCGAGGGGCCGTAGTGGAGATTAAGCAAGCTATTGCCCAGAGTTGCAGAGTGTGACCCCGTGATTCGAGTAGGCACCGGAGCGAGAATTGTCGAGTCCGTGGAATTTTTGAGCCCGAGACCCGCCGAGGCGGGGAATCGAACCCTGGTCCACGGTCGAACTCAGCTTCCGGGTCTGCCGCCTCTAACCACTGAGCCACGCTTCTCCACTGTTTTGATTGGCTGTGTCCTGCTGCTGTTGATATGACTTTTGCATTGCAGCGCATAAAGAATTATTTTTCTGTTTCTCCCTTCAACCTTTGTGGTCACCATTCTCTTTGTAAATAATTAACCCCTCCGTTGTTGCTTGACACTTCCTTTGTGCTCTCACTGCTGCCAGCTGTGTAAATGTTAAATGCATTTTAAATCATTCCACAATGCCTGCGTGTGCGTACATGTAAATCAGCCATCTGAGTAAATATTCTTAAAATCAGGATGATTTCTCTGTGTGGACACAAGGCAATTATCTAGTGGAGGGAAACGAGCTTTGGCAACAATAATGGGTGTCATGGGCAAGGCATATAGTGTTTGCGAGGGCCTGTTCAAGTCCAGTTGCATGTGATGAATGAAAAATTAACATGAATTTTACGCTAGTCGACAGCCATGTATTTCTTGGGTGAGATTGCCCATTTGGAAATTCCTTGTAATTGTCAAGGAACTTTTTGGATCATTTCAAATATTACAGAGGTGTATTTTTTTTTTTAAACCAGCTACGAAAACAGTTGGTCCATAAACCTCAGTATGTGTAGATCTACACTTGCCTCCAACAGGAAGTAATAGTACCACACCAGTCTGAAAAAATAATTTGTTATACTTTCTTGGCAGGGCTGTAATCAGGGTCACTAATTGTTTGGTTTTGCAGCTGTAGTGTTTTCTGCATACTTATGGATTTGCCACACAATCCAACATCTGCTGCATAATCTGGAGATCTTCACAAAAAAAGATTGTTTTGTAGCTCAAATGGATCAAAAGTGACTAAAAATGATGATCCGTTGCTCTGCAGTGGAAGGCCCTTCACAAAGGTTGACTAGCCACCTTTCTGTTGCTTATTACTGTATTTAGGTTTCAATATGTATACCAAACGCAAAATAATGAAGCTTTGCTAGCTCAGAATGTCACATTACTCCATAATTAGTTTTTGTTGCTATGTAATTTAGTTCCATCTGCTGCATAGTTTGGTCCTGCTGCATAATTCCTGTGGCCCTGGCTGTAATGCCTTGTAAAGTGCTAGAGCACGTAGCACCTAAATAACTGCATTTAATCAAAGCTGCTAATCTAGCAATGTGCAACAGTCCCAGCTGATCAGATGGACCGATCTCATGACTCTTCTTGCATAGTTAAAACTTGAATCCATGTGGTTTTGGGGGGTAGGGGTGTTGATAGTGAGGCGTTTCACCACTTGTGAGTAAAAATCCACACTGGAAGCAGTGGGGAAGGTAAACTGGTTGAAGTGACGTCTGGGCATACCCTGCGGACTTAGGATGAACAAAGCAAAAACAAGGAGATGATGGACAGATCGCTCAACTTTACAGACACTCGCGCTCAGTCACAGATCTGGGTTGAATCCATCATCGTTCCTTAGCTCACTTTGCCACCCCAGTTCAGACCCAGCTATATGCAAATCAGTTTTTACCCTGTGCCTCATGAAAACAGTCCAGCCTGAACTGCCAAGCCAGCATGTAAGAAGTATGCACAAACAACTGAAAAGTCACCTGACCCCAAATAAGATGGGAGCCCAATTGTTAGACCTGGCATCGTTGGCATGTTTTCCTGTCTTTATGCTACTGGCCTTCTGTTTTTAGGTCGCCGCTTGGAAGCACATGCGCTGCTGTGAGGCATGCAGTAGTGGAGTATGGCTTTGAAGCTCGGCCCATATTTTTAATTGGCTTGTGGCATTGTCCTTCGTAAACATTGGCTTCCGAGTCGTTATTAGGCTTGTTAGTCCCTCCTTGTACCTCGTATGCTTTTGTTACCTCCATAACGACTGGACCTTTTACTGGTGTTACATGGTCTGCTATTTAAGTTGGTGAGCTTTATTTTCTTTAATGCTCTTCCCCTATTCCAGCCACGACTTCGCTTCAGCCACCCGCTTTTATTTTAATAGTAATGTTTTTATTCAAATTACAGCGCGGTCCGCTTTCACTCTAGCGACATTGTTTATTTAATAATGTAATAAACGGCGCGCTCCGCTTTCATTTTAGCGGCCACTCTTATCTAATTTAATTACGAGCGCGACCGCTTTCACTTTAGCGGCCACGTTACAGAAGCTTTTGAAATTAATGATTTTGTTTCACTTTGGGTGAAAGTGCCATATCTGCTTTTACTTTAATGTTGGCTGCACCCCTTTGTTTATGCACTGCTCAATGTAACATGAATATGCGAGCAGCGTTTATTTTGGGACCGCTACGTAATGAGAAGAACATTTCAAAAGTGACATACATTTAAATATGGAAATTGACATTTTCTGAGGTGTGGGTTGACTGGAATTGAAATGTTAACTTTTTGGTTACCATTCATCTATAGATTGTGGGCAAAATATTTCACAGTGGTGGGCGTCAGTTCTGAGGTCAGCATTTTTGTTCGTTGCCAAATCCTTCCGCCCACTACTCCTTTCTGATTTTATGAGGTATGGGACTCCTGATTAGTCGCCTCTGCATCATGTTCTGTTGTGTGCCAATCAGCCTCCAGCCCATCTTATAGCACTTCATGTACTTATTTCTCAAGAGCCCTTTTTTCAAGGTACACTGCACCGTCACTACTAGGGATATTTTAAAGAAGGATGTGACCCAACGGCCAGAGCTGCCGATTTCAGAGTTGGGGAGCCAGGTTCGATTAGTGTCGGCTCAACTTCCTGTGATTCTGCCTACCAAAAACAAGCATTTGCAATGCAGTAGGTCTCGCATTTTAGAAATTTGACCTATTGGTATTGTAAATGAGTCTTTTATTATTGCAGGTTTTTTAAACACCTAAACAAAAGGCATTGTCATTTACAATGCAAAAACTCAATCTCACAATGGCGAAACCTATTGCATTGCAAATGCTTGTTTGATTGTGTGCTGCATTTCACTTTTGTTGGTTTTAGAACTCTGGGCACTTTACCACTACTGATCAGTACTAAAGTGCCAGTGCTCCCCGTATAAATAGTGATTATGATTGGTTGTCCATGATTGGCATATTTGACTTGCTGGGCCCTAATGTGCAGTATGTGCGCCCGGGCATTTAAATCAAATGCTACTAGTGGGCCTGCAGCACTGTTTGTGCCACCCACATGAGTAACCCTATAAACTTGTCTCTGGCCTGCCATTGCAGTGTCTGTAAGTGCCATTTTAAACAGCCATGTCGACTTGGAAAGTGCACCCACTTGCCAAGCCCAAGACTTCTTTTATTACATTTAAGCCACAACAAAGGTAAGCCCAAGGTAGCCTCCTTGGTAGGGTGCAGTGTAGGTGAAAGGTATGCCATGTACTGGTGTGTTTTACATGGCCAGATAGTGAAATATTGCCAGATTCGTTTTTCACTACTGCAAAGACTAGCCTTCCAATAGGTTATTATTGGAGCTGCCTTGAAACATCTTACAAGTGTAACTTTCAATTGAGAAGAGCTGGAGATTTGGAGTTTGGGGTCCCTGAGATCAGGATTTAAAAATACATCATTTAGTGAAAATGGTTTATAAATTCTGTTTGAAAATTACACTTTTAGAAAGTGGTTATTTTCTAGTCTAACCATTCTGTGCCTCTGCCTGCCTGTGGAATCAACGTCTGGTTTTGAGTGACAGGGGCCTGTTTCTGAGACTGTCTAGAGTGAATGCACAAAGGGAGTGAAGGTATGCCTTGCATGATGGCCCATCACCAGTCTGATGGGTCTTCCTGAGCTAGAGTGGTGGGAGGAGTTGTCGCTGACACCTGAATATGGCTGTGCCTGTCCTCTTACAATGCTGTTTCAACCCTCCTGGAATGTGTATGGGCCAAGACCAGGCAGGATAAGAATGTGTGCACTACAAAGACAATATTTTGAAGAATGTCTACTTCAAAGGCCAAAAGGGGTATAAGTATTGGACCTAAAACTCCAGACTTTTAGAATACTTCTGGTTCAAGAGGAGACTGTGCCAAGAGGAAGAGCTGGAGTAATGCCCCTTTGATGGGTTGTACTGCAGTGGCTGCGTCTGTTTTGCAGAGGACAAAGACTGGACTTTGCTTGGTATCTTGCTCGAAGATTCTCCAATGTCTTGTGTGTGCCTTCCTTCCTGTTAAGAAGTCCCAGGGTTATCAAAGACCTCATTGCAGCATCCCTGAACTCCATTGCTTCGAGATCTGTCCTACCCAGTGGTGCCACTAACAACAGTTATGGGTCCTTGGAGGTGGTCCTGCTGCTTTTGGACTTGAAAATCCACATATCGCCCTTCCAGCACCTGTTTTTCAGAAGCAGCACTGCTGTGTGAGAAATTACCATGTATTGACGCTGTGGGGCCAAAAAAACTAACGCAGCCCCGGCCCACAGCCAGAGAAACCACCGCAGTCTGAGTTCAGTGCACCAAGTCTGCTAATTCCAAGGCCACCGCACTGACTTCAACGCAGGCCCTGCTGTGCAGCTGAGAAGATCGACGCATCATGGACCACTGCTGAATAAATCGACATATTACCTGTTTTCTGTCACCGTATCGATCTCGATTGTGCCCTGATTTCCACGCATCGCACCTGTGTGCCAAGTCTATATCGATGCTGGGCTTCAGTAAGGAGTCGAGGCTGTGTCCCTGGAGAATCGATGCCGCACCTCCCCCTGCAGTAAGAAACCAACGCATCACCTCCTCTCACATTAAGGAACTGCCGCAGCATCTCCCCTGGGAGCAAGGAACAGTCGAATCACCTTTACCGCATGTAAGGAACCAACATATCGCTTTGCTTTACGACACATCCTTAGATTTATATGGACTGAACTTTTTTTTAAATTATTATATATAGGTGTGTGTGTATGTATGTATGTGTATATGTGTGTATGTATGTATGTATGTATGTATGTATATATATATATATATATATACATATGTATGTATATGTGTGTGTATGTATGTATGTATATGTGTGTATATGTATGTATGTGTGTATATATGTGTATGTATGTATATATGTGTGTGTATGTGTGTGTGTATATATATATATATATATATATATATATATATATATATATATATATATATATGATTTTTGTCATTTTGGTTTTGTTTTGATTAAATGAATAATGGCTATTTTTCTTATTGGTGTATTGTCCATTTTGTAGTGTTTTCACTGTTACTGTGTGTTTAGGTACAAATGTTTTACACATTGCTTCTGAGATAAGCCTGACTGCTCGTGCTAAGCTTCCAAGGGGGTGAGCAGGGGTTATTTTAGCTATGTAATCTCCTTACCCTGATTGGAAGGACGGGGTCCCTACTTGGACAGGGTGGAACCACTGCCAATTTGACATCCCCATTTCTAACACTAATACATTCTCTTCTGATGCAGGGTTTGAAGGAGCAGTACTGGCAACAATGTTCTCAAGTGCAGGTTGAGGTTCAGGGCACTCTGCCTGAACCATTTCACTACTAGTAGCTTCACCTAGAGTGTTTATCTTTTCCCAGCCACCTTCAGACCCAAGTATAGACTTTTCCTCCATTTGTCACAGATTTCTTTTTGAATGCCCTTTGCGTGAAGCTATTGGTTAGTGAGGCCAAAACCTTTGCGTCATTAATATACAAAAACATATTGTATTACCAAGGAACCAGATTTATATTGCACAATTGTATATCCGTGATCTGTCTAGCCAATCCTTAAGCAGAAATAAGCAATCTGATAGACGTCTAGCTTCAGTTCCTTACCTTAGAATAATCCCCAGGAGTCGGACTTGATCCAGAAGTTTTTGAGCAGTGTGTACTTCCTGCTGTGATGTGCACTGGTAGGTGATGTCATTCAGCTCCAAGTTGGAGCTGCTGAAAGTGACGTGTGTGGTACCTAAATAGGCACCACCTTTGCATGCTGATGTGTGTTCTTTCCCAAGTAGCGCTGATCTGGTTAGAGCTACTACTCAGTTGTTTTTTCAACTGGCTTTTTTCTAGACACTTTGTCAACACTTTTGCGAGACTTTTTTTCCTGGTGTGATAGGATATCCCTTTGGAAACCTGGTTTTGAAATATGTGGTGCCTGCAGCAGGAAGATGTCTGTGACAGACCCAAACCTGGTGTGCTTGAGGCTTTTGTCCTATCCTAGTCCTGTGCCTTCTCAATATCTTCCTGATAGAGGAGCAATTCAAGATGCTTGTGCAAGTTCGGTCTGCTCTGGATCCAGGAGACTGGGTTGTGGCGCCAGACTTGCAGGATGCATATTTCCACATTCCCGCCCTGACTGCCTAACGACGTTACCTGTGGTTCAAGGTAGGCCAAGAGCACTGTTTGTTGCGCTTCCTTTTTGGCTTCTGGTGTTCCTGAAAGTGATGGTGGTAGTTATGCTAATTTTAGGAGGTCAGGGGATCCAGTCCTTTCCTACCTCGAAGATTGGCTGCTAAAGGCGGGCTCACCCCAGGCAGGTGTCTCCCAAATCCAGAATACGGCAAACCTTCTGCACTCATTTGAGTTCACTATCAACATTTTGAAGTCATAACTGACTCACTCTGCTCACTTTGGCCTGAGCTGTTCTATTTACAGTGCAGTTTCAGGCCTATCCTCTCGAACGGCGAGTCCAGGATATTCAGGCTATAATACCAATGTTTGTCTCTACCCTGTATTTCGGTGTAAATGACCCTGAGGTCTATGGGCCTCATGGATCCTCCGTGCAACTCATGTCCATTAGTATATGCGGGCTCTGCAGTTGACCTTGAGTCCCGGGAGGCGCAGCACCAGGGGGATCTTTGACATGGTCCATATCCTTGAGAGAACTGCAAAAGATCTGCAGTGGTGGCTGACTAACATTCATTCGGTCAGTGGCAGACCCATCTTTATTCCCAAGCCAAAGCGGACTGTGGTGACCGATGTGTCCTTTCTGGGACTGGGTGGCCATCTGGGAAAGATGAAGATCAGAGGGCTCTGGTCTCCGGTGGAGTCCAAGCTCCACATCAACCTGTTGGCGCTTCAGGCAATTCACTTGTCATTGAAAGCCTTTCTTTGATTAAGGGAAGCCTGGTGCAGATGTTCATGGACAACACCACAATGTAGTACTGCAATAAACAATGCAGGTCTTAGGTTGTGGACCCTATGTCGAGAGGTTGTGCATCTCTGGACATTGCTGGAATGCCGGGGCATTTTCCTGGTGGTTCAACACCTGATGGGCTCTCTGAACGCCAGGATGGACAAACTCAGCCAAAAAAGACTTGGGGATCAGAAATGGCATCTCCTCCTGGAAGGGGTGCAAAGAACTCTTTAGCAGTGGGGGAGCTTTTGAAAGATGTGTTTGCCACCACAGAGATTGTGCAATGTTATCAGTTTTGTCACTGGAGTTACCAAGGGGACTATCGCTTGGAGAGGCTTTTTGTCTCAGGAACTGCTCCGGTCTCCTGTATGCTTTTTTGCCAATATCACACCTATCCTGATTCTTCAAGAAGATTAGGAACGACCAGGCCTAAGTTATTCTTATGGCTCCGAATTGGGCGTGGAGAATCTGGTATCGAGAGTTGTTGAGCCTGACCATCGGTCCTCTGATCAGGCTGCCATTTTGAAAGGATCGTCTGTTGCAGCTACAGGGGAGGGTTCTGCACCCAAACTTGTGCACCCTTCACCTTCCTGTGTGGAGATGGAGTGTCAACAGTTGACCACTTTCAGCCTTCCTCCTGAAGTCTGAGCGGTTATTCTGGCAGCCAGACCTCCCTCCATCAAGTCTGTATATGCCTACTGTTGGGATATGTTTGTGTCATGGTGTGATTTCCACATCAGCCCTCTTTCTGTACCTCTTTCTAAGGTTCTTCTGTTTGCGCTAACTTCGGCCCAACAGGGCTCTTCTATGGGCACAATTAAAGATGATCAGCCCTTTCAACTTTTTAGTTGTGTCCAGACTGACCTTTATTTAAGCAATTTGTTGCTAAGCTTATGAAAGGCTTGCAACACGTTTTCCCCAGGCCACTGATCATGCCCCAGGGGGGGCCTCACCTTTTTGCTGTGTGCCCTCTTGAGTCTCTACACAATTGCCTTCCTAGGCTATTGACCATCTAAACTGCCTTTCTAGTGGTTATACCCTCGATTGGGCGGGTCAAGCAAATTGCAGGCACTCTTGGTTCGCTCTTTACTCAACCTTGTACCCAGACAAGCTGCTCCTCCCGACTTGTCCCTCCTCCTTTTGAAGGTTGACTACTTCCATGGAAGTCAGATAATCACCCTGTCTACCTCCTTTGCTCTGGTTCACCCCTCCAAAGAGGAGTAGAGACTACCCTCTGAACCCAAAAAGAGCGTAGTTTAACTTGATCGCACAAAACTGGTCCTAGCAGACGATCAACTGTTCGTGGAGTTACCTAGGAGCTAAGAAAAGGAAGGCTGTGTATAAATGAATAATCTCAAAATGGATAGTGCTCTGCATCAAAATCTCCTATGCATTAGCCAAGACGCACCCTACTGAAGGTTTGTGTGCTCATTCCACCAGGTTGCCCACGGAGTACCTGTCCCAAATATCTTTCAGGCCGCCACATAGGCCTCTTTGCACATGCACACTAAACACTGCTGTCTGAAGAGTCAAGTCCTTTGCCACGGTCACTTCGCCCATTGGACCTGCAGGTCTTTTTGGTTTAAAATTTACTTCGCAGGTACTGCTTGGGTATGTATTCTGTGGCTAGAAGTTTCTATCAGATGAAGAAATTACTTTCCTTTACTAACGCCTTATTTGGTAAAACCGCTACAACACAAGGGGGCCCCTGAAGGCGGATGGCAGGCAGGTCGGACAGGGGAGAGAGCCAAAACAGTCTAGGAAGACCCGAGCTGCCTGCAAACTGATACAAAAGTGCTAAGAAAGTCACTGATTCTATAAAGCATCACTATGCAAACGGTTGCAGGTTAAGGGCCACCCTTTTCAGGGCCCTAGTTTTTCCCATCAGCAGCCATTTCTCAACGTAGCTAGGTTGGTGCCTATATAGGAACTATACATGTCGCGTGCGGTTTGGGATTATGCCAACAATGTGACTTGGAGCCAAGCGCCGCTGACTACTGACACGCAGGGTTTCTGCTTAAAAGTTTCCGGATCCAGTCTGGCCCCTGGGGATTATCTGAGGTAAGGAATCTGTCGCTAGATAGTCTCTACCAGATAATGCATTACCAAAGGAAAGTTACTGGTTCTGTAGAGATTTTGTTGATCAGGCATTTACAGATAACGCAGCTTTAACCTGTACAGTGACCATTTAAAATTCTATTACTGCAGGTACCATTCAAGTTACCTATTTAACATGTCTCTCTCTTGTGTATTTCTGGTCCGAAACCGCGTTTTTCTGGTGACTAAGCTAATAGTATTTGTTTTTCAGAACATCTGATTTGTTGTGACATGTGAGCAGACTTAAGAAATGAAATCTCAAACTGTCTAGCAATTCTCGAACTATTCGAGTTGTTGTGAGTTAACAAGGAATGACCAGTCTCTGCAAACTCTACAGCTCCATCATTAATGGAAGTGGACTCTTTACTCAAGGGTAAAGCTTTGGTTTTACCAAATGGCAAAGAGCACGTGTGGAGATAATGTGGGAAAACCTATTGGTCTGGTGAACTCTTTGACACACTTGTTGTACAGATTTGATTAGTATTGTACCTTGCTCCAAGAATATGCTTAGAAGTTTATAATAAATCTTGACAATGAGTTAGCTTTGTTTTAACTGTTGATTTCCCATGTCCGCATTAACAGTGACATCGAGAAGAATGACCATCTGACTCTGTGTTTGTAAACCTGGCTTAATCTTTCATTGTACTAGCCAGAGTTCAAAGCTGTCCACTGACAAGGTTGTGTAGAAATAGAATTTTGCGTTCACACTTCCAAATGAGTAAGGGTTATCTAAATGGTAAGAGGCCAGCACCACTTCCAGATGAAAAAGGAGTTGCAGTCTTTCAAGGCTTAGAGCCTTTTTCTCTGACGTTCCAGAAGGAACAACCTTCTAATCATTCCAGCCACTAAAGAGGATTTGCATTGGGTAAAAAAATCCTTTCCTCTAACCTCGACAGAGGCCCTGAAGTTCCAGCCACTTCCTGTTGTATGTTCCATCTGTATGGACTATCTGAGTAGAGCCTACTCCTCTGAATATTGGGTTCATGTAGAGAATTGTAGGCTTTTCTGGTACTACCATCACTAAACTCAGATGCATGATCCCTCTGTTTCTAAATGACTTTGCCTTACTGCCTCCTCAACTGACCGTTCCAAACCTCAATGGTTGTCCTTCTAACATCTTCTGCAATGGGTCAAAGGCTCATTCATTTTAAAAGCAATACAACTCATCTCAGCCCCGGAAAGGGACGAGAGCCTTTTTTCCACTGGTTCCTAGCAACTGTAAAAGGACTGATCTACACCCTTGCTGGATCCCTTTATGGAGGCTTAATATTTCTATTCGTTACTTCCCTACAGACGTTGAGGTAAATTTGGCGTGGTCCCTGGTAGGTGTCCAGAACCGTGAATCACTGCTGGGGGAACTTACAGGATTCTTATTTTCATGTTCCGCCCTGCAGGAAAACAGGAAGAACTTTTGACTCACAGTGGGAACACTGCCAAGCTAGAATGCTGCCCTGTGATCTCTGCTCATTCGCAGAGGTCTTTACTCGTCTCTTGGCGAGCATTGGTGTTTTTTGTGCTACTGAAGTTATTGCTTCTCTCAGTGGGACCATTCATTCAGGTAAGCAACATTAAGGGACCTTGCAGAGCTCAGTTGTATCATAACTCTAGACTCTATTTGGTGTTGGGTGTTTCATAAACTACCAAAAGCCCCCCTCCTCCATGGATCTACTGCCACCAACAGACGATGTTGAGTTTGAGGTGCCAGCGGCTGTTGGGAATGAGAAATTCTACTTGACCCCTGTACACTGCTAAGCTATACATGTGCTCCCTGGGGCATCGCCTTCGAACCTTTGAATCTAGTTGCTGGACAGTTATTTCAAGCTATCCCATTCCTTTCATCTTTGGTCCCACCCTTGCAATGGTGGGTATGTGCTCACCGTCACAAACAACTCCTCACAAGCCTGTTGAGGTCCATGATGTTGGGGATCTTCAGCAGTGCCTTGTAGGACTAATCCCCTTCAATGCTTCCTATGAATGTATTGAAACTTGAGTGCATGGCATCCCTAATGTCTTGTGGCAGTAATTAATGACTGCAGATCAGAGCCCCGCACCTACAGCTTCTCAGAATTAGTCAGTCGCATTATGAGTTTCAGCCATATTTGAAACTAAAGAAGTAAATAAGCAAATGTAAAAAAATTGATAGATGCTCTCTCTTCTCACCGTCGTTAGTAAGAGTAGTTTTGAACTGTACCAGGGACTACGTCAGAAAGATTGGACCTTAGTAAGTCTCTTGTGGCCTGTTGGTGTAAGTGAAAACTATATGCCAGCAACTTATTTTGGCACCATCAGCCTGTGACAGAAGTTATTTTCATCTTATCCCAATAGATTTTAAATTATGATGCAGGCCTGTGCCAATAGTGTAAAGATTGTTCATCGCTTTTAAAGCAGCTTCCTGCCTAGCCTTTTGCTGACAGATGCAACCCACATTGGTTATAGCATAAAGCTAACTTTTCCCTTCCATGCCAAGCGACACGTCATTGATTGGTGTCCTTCATTACCAATGCCATCCTTTAATCACACGTTGGCTTATGTTTCTTTATTGTCAGTTTATTGATACTTTTGTTCAATTTGAGGAGTTTGGGCCTTTTTTCTAATCCAGGTACCGCTGGCCGGTAAACCTAGATCTTACCTGTGCCCAGTCTCCTAATGAGGCATGGCCTTTTCAGACTCTATACCTGAGGCCCCCACTTTAGTCTGCTTCCTCTCACATCTTGCTGCATTTCTGCCCATTGTTTTCTGTCTCTAATGCGCTTTCCTGCCTGTTGTTGTGTTTCTGTCATTGCTTTCTGTCTCTTTTGCTCTGGTATGCACCCTTTTTTGTGACATTTCTTATTTTGCTCGTTCTTGCTCTTTTGTGCTGTTTCTTTGTGCCCTGGTTTCCCTGCTCTTTACTGTCCAACAAAACACCACAATCGCCTTGCCTGTACTGATACTTTCTTTAAAGAACAATTCCAAAGTGTACAAAAAAGAAATCAATGTCACCTTATTTTGAAATGTATCAAATATTTTTTAATTTCAGGAAAACCATTTTTCATACATCAATCACATATAACATATCACAGTTCAAAATTTCTACGCAACACACCACAAACGATTTGTGACCCAACAAAACAGTCAATGAATTAGGGTGCATACAACATAAATAGGCAACATCAATACGGATGACTCCTGGACAAAACATGAAACCTATAACAAAACACCCTGTGCTCAAACCAGGTAGCCTTTCAGTTGAGCACTTTTTAGCATGAGTTTATAGGTTAGAACAAACAAACAGTGTGAGTTCTTTCAAAAACAATTCCTGCACTGCGCCAAGTAATGCACACAATTTTTACAGTTATCCAACCAGGCAGAAAAGTTATATTATTAGTCACACTTGTCACCATTATCAAGGGAGCGGTGGATGTCATCAACAATGTTTAGTATGGCAGTTTCAGTGCTGCAGCCTTTTCTGAAGCCTGATTGTTAGGGGTCCAGAAGGTTGAATTTGTAGATGTGTTTGTCGATGTGTTGATGTGTTTGTCTAATTGGAGCAAGACACATTTTTCGAGGGCTTTAGAAAGAAGGGGGAGGTTAGTGATGGGACGGAGGTTGTTTAAGTCATTAGGATCAGCATTAGGCTAGGTTTCTTGTCAACAACTCACTCACGGATTGGGTCCAAATAACACGGGGTACTAGACAGGGATGTCCCCTCTCCCCTTTATTGTTTAACTTATATATAGAGCCCCTAGCTATCCTGTTAAGAGCCGATGCTTCAATTAAGCCTTTCCACATGAATGGGGTGGACCTAAAACTTGCTTTATACGCTGATGATCTTTTAATGTACACTTCTAATCCAGAGATATCAATTCTTCGACTATTCCATTATGCGGAGGCTTTCGGAGAGGTCTCTGGATACAGAATCAATAAAGAAAAAACAGATCATGCAGTGGAACCAGGAGAGCCTACTGCCTGAAGCGAAACCAAGAATGAGATACTTAGGAATACATCTGGTGCAGAACATCTCCGACACGTCTAAAGTAAATTTAGATAGTCCACAAAGACATCAGTGGACTCCTGCATCGATGGTCGGGACTGCCACTGAATATCGTTGGGAGGGTAAACTTAATAAAAATGGTTATCTTGCCGAAGATTACTTTTCTCTTTAATTCGATACCCCTCTCTTTCAACCCCAACGAGATTGCCAAATTACAGGGAAAAATAGGATCTTTTATATGGAACTCCAAATCGCCTAGAATTTCACTGAAAAAATTACGAAGAAAATTAAAAACAGGTGGTCTTGCTATGCCAGACATTCTCCATTACTGCCATTCTTTTCATTTTAAAAACTTTAGGACAATGGCTGATTAAGCTGACACATCTTGCATGGGTCGACTATTTCAGGCGTTACTACACGACGTCCCCCTAGGGCATGAATCTTTTTTATTTAAATTTGGGGATCCAAAATTCTACAAAAAGGTTAGACTAAAGATTCTGGATACAGCTCTGCGAAACTGGGTTTTTGTTAGAAAAAGACTGGGTATCCCCTATTACACACCTTTTGCTCCTATATGGGATTCCCCGGGGACACCAGAATGCCTCACAGACCAACTATCTCTTCCCCTAAAAACAGCTGGTATTATGCAGTGGCAGGATCTCCTTGATGGTTCAAGGTTATTGGGGTGGGAAACGCTCTATAGGTTGACAAATGGAACACTTACAAGGTTTAAATTCTATCAGTTATCTAGTTGGTGGGCTACCATAACTTGGAATATAACAACTAACCCGAAATTTGAAATGGTCAAGAAAAAACAGAGTTGGAGAAAAGAAATAGCATTCTGGTATGAGGCACTCAATGAGAAAGACGAATTAACTGATATAGAATTTAATAAACTGTGGGGAGAAGTGGAATTCTTACAAGGTGATAATATCTCTGCTCTATGGGGAGATTCTTTCGAATTGTTGAATACAGTAGTGAAATCTGCCCCCTTGAAACGAAACCATTTGTTTACCCGGTATAGAGTATATATATCCCCGAAAAAACTGGTAAAGATTACGAACCTTGAACATTGCTGTCCTCGGTGCAAAATGATCGCTGCAGATGACTTACATATGTTTGTTGAGTGTTCCAAATTGTCGCTTTTTTGGTCTAAAGTTGAAGAGTTTATAACTGAAGTTCTTGATATTCATTTTACGATCACCCCTAAAATTATTCTCTTTGGCTTAGGGGAAGAGTACCAGCTTAAAGATTTGAGAACTAAATTTATATTCTATATAATGGTTCTTGCTAGGTGTGAAATCTGCAAGGGTTGGAAGATGGAGAGAAGTCCTACTTTTGCTGACTGCCTTAAATATGTTATATATGTGAGTGAATCTGACATAGCATGTGATAGTTCTAGCCTGACTAAGATCTGGGCGGCCCTTGAGGCTTGGCGGAATAGATGAGAACATTCCTATGATTTCACCTGGGTGCTGTAGGTGTTTGGTCTCCTACCCAACCAAGGGCGTTCCAGTATAAAGGGTATGGAGCGGACCTAGCAAACAGCTAAATCTAGAGGGGTTTTCCTCCCTCCCCATTTTATTTGGATTCCGTCCTTTGGATGGAATCCTTGAGGCCGCTACATCGCTAATGGGGATGGAGAGGACACTCTGTCTGGAATACCCATTATTGGTTTATGAGAAATCAAAATTTTAAAGTAAAAAAAAAAAAAAAAAAAAAGTAACAAAAAAAAAAAGCATAAGCGTTTTTGATTATGGGGGAGATTTGATCAAGTTGGAGGGAGCTAGGGACACTTCCCTTAGCAAGGGAGGTGTTGATGATTAAGGTCCAGGATGGGACAATGCGGTGCTTTAGGTCTTCGACAAGGTTAGAAGGGAGGGGGTCTTTTGTATGGGAGGATGGTTTTAGCTTGGAAATTATGCTGTGGACATTGTGCTCAGTTACAGGAAGGAAATTATGCCAGGAGGCATTGTTTTTTGGTCGTGTGTATGAGAGGTTGGGTACAAGAGGAGTAGGGGTGGGAAGGTGTGGGGGTAGTTTAGGGAGGGAATAGGAGAAGGAATGTGTGATGAGGGGATAGGGTGAGGTGAGGTAGGGGCTGAGTATGAGGGAGGACCGGGGGATGTCAGGAGTGTAGAGTGTGAATTAGAGGAGATGCCAAGAGAAAGTAGGGGGTTGGTTGGGATCTGCGCTGAGTGGAAGGATTGATCTATTTTAGCGATTTATTTATTCTTTTTTTTCTCAGAGAAGTGGGCAATTTCTTCACATCTAGCAGTTGAGGCCGTCTGGTTAGGCGGAGCTGAGGAGGTTTGGTGCTGGATAATGTTGAACAGTTCTCTAGGTCTGTTTTTGGCCCGATCGAGTTGTTTGGAAGAAGGATGCCTTTTCGTTAAAAAAAAATTTGTATGTAGATCTAGCTGATCTGAGGAGTGTCCGGTTAGAGTAGGAGGGATGCTATCTCCAGGTTCTTTCAATTAGTCTTAATGAGTGTCTTTCGTCGTTATGTTCGAGGTTAAACCAAGATTTGGAAGGGATGTTTCTAAGTTTTAAGTTTAGTAGGGGCCAATTGGGCTAGGACATCAGTGACTGCTTTATTAAAGTGATCAGTAAACTCATTTGCGTTGTGGGAGAGAGGAGTGATGAGCAGTTGAGCTTGTAGTTGGACTCCAGTTCGCCAGGAGGGATATGTTTTAGATATCTGGTCCATTTCATAGGTTTAATTTGTTTCAAGGGAGGCGGCGTGATGGAAATGGTGAACAGTATGAGGTGGTGGTCGGACCAGTAAATGGAGATGTTGGTGGTCAGGAAGGCTAAGTCATTATTGTCAATGAATGCCTCCAGGATGGCTCCTTTGGTGTGGGTGGGGGACTGACAGTTGTTTGAGGTCATTGATCTCGAGAAAGTTGGTGAAGAGGGTGGTAGTGGGATCATTGTTGTCGTTCCAGTGGAGGTTGAGGTCTCCAAGGAAGAGATTTTTTGAGTTGGATAATGAGAATTGTGTAATCAAGTCAAAAGGTCCTCAATAAAGGGGTGTGGATCACCAGGAGGGTGGTAGATAGTGTGTAAACGAATAGAGTGGGCACCTAGAATTTTAAGTTCATGTTCAAGGTATTGGAAGATGGAGTGGCCAGAGTTGTAAACAAGGGAGAGCTGAAGTTAGTTTTTGAAGATTGTGGCCAGTCCACCTCTTATTCTGTCAGGTTTGTATATTCTGAGGATAGAGTATACGGGGGTTGGTGGGGGGATTGTAGATCAAGCATGGTCGTTGAGTGTTCATTGAACCAAGTTTCCGTGAGGAACGCGGTGTCAATAGATTCACTAAGGATAGATTCAGAGATTTCAGTGGCGTGTCAGGTGGCGGATCGGCAGTTAACAAGCATGCAGGCGAGTGGATTGGGGTTCTTTTGGGAGGGAGGGCAGGAGTGGATGGAATGAGTAGAGTTAAGGTAATTCGGTGTGGGTGGTGGCATGATGGATGATGGAGGACAAGAGATTTAAGAAGTCGGGGTATGTGGATAGAGTTGCTAGGGCATAAAGAGTGTGAAGTAGGACTGCGTCTGGGATCAACGGTGGAAAGAAATTCGGTGGTTGTGAAGGAGCGTTAGCAGAGGGTGAGGGTGGGGCCAGAGGTGGTACGATAGGAGAGCCAGGGTGGAGGGGTAGGGATTCAGGCTGTGGCATACAGAAAGGAAGGGGTTAGTTATTGTAGAAGAGGTTGAGGGGACAGATTGTTGGAGAATGATTGTAAGTGGTAGGGAGAGGGGGTGTGCAGTGGGGATATCAGGAAGAGGGGGGACCATTGGAGGGAGAGAAAGTTTGCGTGACAGTGGTTTGTAGATGGCATGCTGTAGGGATGGCGAGAGGGGTAGGGGGAAAGGAAGAGAGCTGGGGTGTGTTGAGCGATTAGGTATTCAGAGGATTAGGGTTAATTTTGTCTAGATGGAGAGACAAGGTGTTGAAGTGGTGCTCAAAGATGGTGAGGTGTGATTCGGCGGCTTGTATGAGGATGTTCCCCGTTTTGAAGGTGAAGATGTCGATTTCACCTGGAAAGATTGGGGAGAGATTAGTGTATAATTTAAATCCATAGGAAATTTTGATTGAGTGAGTGATTGGGAGCTGACTTAGGAAAATGCTTTTACATTTGGAGGGGCGTTTGGATTAGAAGATGTAGTTGGTTTTTATGGGGGAAGAGAGGATGAGGTAGTTTTATCTAGAGACCGATAACCATAACACATCTTACAGGGATAGATAACGTGAAAGTGAACTAAGTGAGCAAACGGGCATCCATCTCACACAATTTTCAGCTGAATCATACAGTAATTGAACAGGTGGCGAGAACTGTCTGGAGATAACACCAATTTACTGTGTCAAACGCCTGGGCTATGTATATGGATACCAGGGCAATATCCTGATCACTATCCTCCACTTCATGTATGACATGCATGAGCCTCGAGATGTTCATCATGGTATTTCTGCTGGGTATAAACCCGCATTAGTCTGTGTTCACCATTCAGCCTATCTCCGGACCTAGCCTTTGAGCCAATGTCCCACACAAGTTTCATGTCTAGACTTATAATTGTGATTGGGCGGTAGGAGGCCGGGTCCGAGGGTTTCACACCTGGCTTTAGAATCATTGCTATAATACCCTCTCTGAATGTGGGAGGAAGGACCTTTCTTACCAGCGCCTCTGCATACACTTCCTGAAGGCGAGGTACCACCACCGCAGAGAATGTCCGATAAAGTTCCGCAGTGAATTTGTCGCTACCTGATTCTTTCCCAGATGGGAGCGAACTATTTACCATTTGTATTTCTTTTACTGGCAGGGGTTAGTCCAAGGTTTGCCTCCCCTCCTCCCCCAGTTGCAGGATCAAGAGATCTCTAAAATACTCTTCTAATTCTTCTGGGGTGGGATCCCTCGGAGATTCTTCACCTCCACTGGGATTCACAAGACTGAGCACCTCTGTGTGGGTCTCTTTTTAGAATCCAGGCTAGGAGCCTTGCCAATTTAACCCCTTGCCGATGTAGTAGCTGTTGGTATGATGTTAGTGTGCATCTTTCTTATCTGTCAAGTGCTTCCGTAACCTGTCTCAGTAATTCAGTATCTGAAAGAAACACGTAGTGATAGATTCCTTACCTTAGAATTACCACCTGGCGTCAGACTGGATCCGGAAAGTTTTTTCATCAGCAGTAACCCTGCCCGTCAGTAGGCGGTGTCGTGCGGCTACTAGTGTGTCGTTTGCGCCTAGATGACATCGTCGGAGCTACTTAGACGCGCCCATGCGCGCTATCATTTCTTTCTTTTTCCATGCCAGCAGTTTTTCGAGAACTTTTACCTCATCTTTTCGAGTCGATCGACTCCTGGTGTCGGCAGTGGGTGCTGCAAATTGCTCAAAGGGGCTATTCCCTCCCCTTAGAGGCAACCCCTCCAGCCATGTTACCTAAGTACCACCGCATGTCAGGGGATCACTTGGCGCTTCTTCAGCAGGAAATTACGGCCCTCTTGACCAAGGGGGTCATCAAGCGCGTTCCGACGCCAGAAGTATGTCGTGGTTGTTAACACTACTCTCTGGTTCCGAAGGAGTGCAAGGGCCTGCGTCCTATCTTAGACCTTCAGAAAACGTCAATTGCTTTCTCCGGAAGGGGAAGTTAAAGATGCTCATGCTTGCTCAGGTCTTGTCTGCCCTAGATCTGCAAGACTGGATAGTGGCATTGGACTTGCAGGACACCTGTTCTCCTATCCCCTTCCTTCCTGCCTGCCCACAGACGCTACCTGCAATTCATGGTAGACCACAAGCATTTTCAGTTCACCGTGCGCCCCTTTGGCATTACTAGCGCCCCTTGGGTGTTCACAAAAGTGATGGCGGTGGTCGTAGCTCCTCTGCGCAGATCAGGGGTTTCAGTCTTCCCCAATCTCGACGGCTGGCTGTTGAAGGCGGGCTCGCCCCAGGCAGTTGTCTCCCACCTCCAGACTACGGCTGGAGGTGGTAGACCACTTTCGCTGGGGTTGTCCATCAATGTGCCGAAGTTGCACCCGATTCCCTCCCAGAAGCTCCTCTTCATCGGAGCGGTTCTGGACTCTGCGGCGTTTCTGGTTTATCCTCCTGAGCAGCGAGTCCGGGACATTCTGCAGTGGGACCTGAAGTTCCAGTGGGCACAGCACCAAGGCAACCTGTCCGATTTATTTTATTTATTTATTTGTAGGTTTGTATCGCGCCGGCATCACACCCGAAGGTGTATCTCCGCGCGGAGCTGTGAAGTGGACAGGTCAGGCAGCGTTCGTCCTAGAACAGAGTTGTCTTTAGGCATTTCCTGAAAGCTAGATGGCTCGGGCACTCTCTAAGGGAAAGGGGGAGGTTGTTCCACAGACGAGGGCCCATGATGGAGAGGGCGCGGCCTCCCTGTCTGGTCTTATTGTGTCTGGGAACCTGTAATAACAGTTGATTGCTGGACCTAAGATTGCGGGAAGGGCGGTGGTATGCAAATTTTTCGGCCAAATAGTGTGGCCCTAGGTTGTGGAGACTTTTATGCACCACACAGCAGATCTTAAATTCCACCCGTTTCCGGATGGGAAGCCAGTGGAGGGCTTTGAGGAGGGGCAAGGATGGCGTTCTGGGGGGGGCATTGGTCACCAGACGTGCCGCGGTATTTTGAACCACCTGAAGTTTGTTAAGCACTCCTTCATTAGCTGCTAGAAATAGGCCATTGCAATAATCCAGGCGGCTCAAAACCAGGGCCTGGACCAAGGTCTTTCTTGTGTTGTCTGGTAGAAGGGGGAACACTTTCCGAAGGAGGCCAATAATGTGAAAGCAGGATCCTGCTGTGGTGCTGGCATGGTGAGCAAGGGTGAGGTCATGGTCTAGACGGACCCCCAGGTTTTTCACCACCTGTTTCGGGGAAGGGGCCTGACCCAGACTGGAGGGCCACCAGTCAGGGGTCCACAGGATTTTTGCCTCTCCGAATAGCATGACCTCCGACTTTCCCACGTTACACTGGAGAAAGTTCTTGGCCATCCAGCTGGCGATCGCAGTCATGCCGTTGGAGAAAGTTTGTCTTATCTCCGGGGTAAAGGTTTTAAAAGTGAACAGCAGCTGCGTGTCGTCAGCGTAAGAGATGGGCATAAACCCGAAAGACCTCATGGTGTTGGCCAGAGAGGAGACATATACGTTAAACAACGTAGGGCTGAGACAAGAGCCCTGCGGGACTCCTCTGATGATGCTGGCCGAGGTGGAGCTAAAGGAACCCATATTCACCATCTGGGTTCGCTCGGAGAGAAAGCTGGTGAACCACGCCAGGGCAGATTTGTCAATGCCAATCTCCTTTAGTCTGGTAAGGAGGATGGCGTGGGATATGGTGTCGAATGCTGCGGACAAGTCCAGCAGCACCAACACCACAGACAAACCTCTGTCCAGGGACATGCGTATAGCATCCGTGACGGAGAGAAGCGCCGTCTCGGTGCTATACCTGGGCCTGAACCCCGACTGAGAGTGGTCCAAACTGCCGGTCAGCTCAATGAAGCTGGAAAGGTGGTGGTTGACATGCTTCTCCATCAGTTTGCCGACAAACGGCAAAAGGGAGATTGGCCTCAGGTTGGTCATGTCTGACCAGGGGATGGAGGTGTTTTTCCTGATCGGCTTGACCATGGCCTCTTTCCACTCCCGGGGAACAAGTCCCTCGGAAAGGGAGCGATTGATCACCGTCTGAATGGAGGGACTGAGGACACTCCCAATGAGGTGCATGACACGGGCGGGTACAGGGTCCACTGGGCTGCCAGATTTAATGGTCCCAATCAGAGAGTTGACTTGGTCCAAGCTAATCTCGGGGATAGAGGACAGCACAGCGGGGGCAGCTCCGACTGTTCCGGGCTGAAGGCTGCGAGAGGGGTCCTTATCATCAACAAGTGAGGTTGATTGGGAAATGTTTCGATAAATAGCATCGATTTTATCGGTAAAAAACCCAGCAGTATCCTCACACAGTTTTTGGGACAATGTTTCAGGGCTGTCGCAGGCGACGGGCTTAGTGAATGTACAGAGGACCTGGTACAGCAGTTTAGAGTCATTACCAGCCTCAGAAAGTTGGGAGACAATGTGGGATTTGCGGGCAGCTCTGATGTTCCTGTGATATAGTCTCATGGCTGAGCCGTAGCGGTCTTTATCGGCGGTACTGCGTGAAATTCTCCAGGATTTCTCCAACTTCCTGCAAGCCTTTTTCTCCGCACGCAGTAAATCCGAGTACCATGGTTCCTGTCTGCGGTCAGAACGCCGGTTACAGAGTCTTAAAGGGGCAATGAGGTTTACCGCAGTGTTCAAGGCACCATTGTATTTAGACAGAGCCGAGCTGGGGGAGTCAGAGGGGAGAAAGTCAGGCGGTATGAAAGCAGTTTTAAAAGTGTCTGCAGACACCTTGTGCCACTGCCTGCGCCATAACGGGAGGGGAGCAGGTTGGGGGCGTTCTTCAGTGAGAGTGGGAAGGGAGAAATTAATTACAAAATGGTCGGTCCACTCCACCTGCGTTGGAGGATAACAGGTCAGGGAGTGCGAGTTGGACAGGATTATGTCGAGGGTGTGACCGGCCCGATGGGTCGGACCATGGTTGCACTGCTTAAAGCCCAAGGCAGATAGGTCAGCCAGCAGGTTGCGCGCTTCTGCATTGTCAGACAGTTCACTGTGGACATTGAAATCTCCAAGGAGTACAAAATTAGTCCCTATGCTGATATGTGGAGCTAGTGTCTCTAGAAGGAGGGTCGAGGCCTCGGCACAGGGGCCAGGAGGACGGTACACCAATGCTCCCTTCCAGCAAGCTTGCAATGTGGAACCAATTTTGAAAACCAGAATTTCAATGTCACTAGTACAGCATTGGTCAAGAATGGTAACAGTGAAAATGTCTTTGTAAATAACGGCGACCCCGCCGCCAGTTTTAACAGGGCGGTCTAGCCTAAGAATCTTGTACCCCAAAGGGATCCCCAGGGTGATAGCAGGGACCAGATGGGGTTTGAGCCAGGTCTCCGTACAGAAGCAGTAATCAGGGCAGGCCGAATGAATTAGGTCCCAAACCTCCGAGTGATGTTTCGGGAGGGATCTTATGTTGCATAATATGCTGTTGCCCCTAGGGGGCCTGGGGCTAGGGTCATCAGGGGTCAGTGTGCCCAAAAGGGGAGGACATGGGAATGACTGGAAATGACAGTGCTTACAAGAAAACGGGCCTCCGGGGCATGGGCCAGAGTCTTGTGCGCAGCCTTTCGGCGGCGGGTGCCACAGATTACGTAGGTCATTGGAGGAATACCTAAGTCTATCTGGTCCGCTACCGGGGGGTGCCACGGGAACAGGGATCATGGCCCCTGGCCCCGTTCGGTCACGGACGGGCACAGACGGGCTCCTCTCTGGCTCGTCTCAGGCGCGACTAAGGCGCCCCCTGCGCGCAACCGCTGCGCGCTTGGGCGACGAGAGGGCTTAAGTACCCTGCCTGCTGCCAAAGCTAGAGCGCTAACCGCGCGAGAGGCTGGGTGGGGTGACTGGCTCTTCCTGTCCCGCCCTCCGCTCAAACGGCACTGGTTGCCGCGTCGGAACGGGGCGGGGCAGGGGAAGAAACGAGCGCAGGCCCTCTTTGCTGCAGGAAGCCCCAATGAGCCCTGGAGCACCAACACAGCACAGAAGTAAATATACACAGTATTTTTTAAAAGTCGTAATCACATTTAAAAATTAAAATGTGCAGAAGCACAGCAAACAGGTGACAGGTAGTGGGAGCGCAGAGCGCTGTAACACTCACAGCAGTTAGTAAAAGCGGGTCGGGGAGACTCTGCCACCGTCCTCCCTTCCGCAAGCTCCCGCCGCTCCTCGCTGCCTTAAGTACCCTGCCTGCTGCCAAAGCTAGAGCGCTAACCGCGCGAGAGGCTGGGTGGGGTGACTGGCTCTTCCTGTCCCGCCCTCCGCTCAAACGGCACGATCACGTTCAGATCTCAGAGGGCATTGCAAGACCGTTGCAGTGGTGGCTCACCAACCGCGATTGGGTCTATGGCAGATCCCTCTTCCTTCCCCAACCAGAATACACAGTGGTGACGAACGCGTCCCTTCTGGGATGGGGCTGCCACATGGGGGGGAGGGGAGGCAGAGATCAGAGGTCTCTGGTCTCTGGCAGAGTCCCGGCTCCACATCAACCTGCTGGTGCTTCGGGCCATCTGACTTGCACTGAAGGCATTCCTTCCTTCTGTCATGGGGAGGGTAGTGCAGGTGTTCACCGCCAACACCACCACTATGTGGTACTGCAACAAACAGGGTGGGATGGGGTCATGGACCCTTTGCCAAGAGTCTCTGCGCCTCTGGGCTTGGCTGGGACATCGGGGTATGTCCCTGGTGGTTCAACACCTGGCAGGTTCCCTGAACGCCAGGGCCGACTAACTCAGCCGCCGGTGCATGATGGATCACGAAGGCGTCTGAACTCTGACGTGGCGCAAGGTCCCTTTCTACAGTGGGGAGAGCCTTGGTTAGATCTATTCGCCACCGGAGAGAACCCGCAATGTCATCAGTTCTGCGCATTGGAATTTCCAAGGCGGCACTTGCTTGGCGACGCGTTTTGTCGCGAGTGGTGCTGCGGTATATTGTACTCCTTACCGCCTATACCTCTAATGCCCAGAGTGCTGAAGATGATCAGGCGCGACCGGGCCCAAGTCATACTCGTGGCTCCGGTCTGGGCTTGAAGAGTATGGTATCCCGAGCTACTCAGTATGAGCATCGATCCCCCGATCCGTCTGCCTCTTCGGGAGGATCTTCTGTCGCAGCAGCAGGGGATGGTTCTCCACCCAAATCTGTCCAGTCTCCACCTCCTTGCGTGGAGATTGAGCGGCGTGACGTATTTAGACTTGCCTCCCGAAGTCTGTAATGTTAGCTTGGCAGCCAGGCGTCCCTCCACTGAGGCGGTATACTCCTGCCGGTGGACTAAGTTTGTGGCGTGGTGCACAGCAAAGACTGTGGATCACCTTTCTGCCCCTCTTTCAGAGGTCCTTCTGTTAGTTCTCTCTTTGACCCAGCAGGCCTCTGCTCTCGGCACTATCAAAGACTATCTACCGGCCATTTCCGCCTTTCTAAGGATTCCTGATCAGCCTTCCCTTTGCAAGTCCCCTTTGTAAATAGGTTCTTGAAAGGCATCAAACACTTGTTTCCTCCTCTACCTTTCATGATGCCTCAGTGCAACTTGAACCTTGTTCTTACGTTTCTGATGTGTGCTCCCTTTGAACCACTTCATAATTGTCCTCTTAGTCTCCTCACTCTAAAGACTGCTTTCCTTGTTGCCATCACCTCTGCCAGAAGAGTGATTGAGCTCCAGGCTCTTTCCTCTAAACCTCCTTTTCTCTCTGTCCATCCGGACAAAGTTGTTCTAAGGACTCGTCCATCTTTTCTACCAAAGGTTGTCACTGCCTTTCACATCGGACAGACCATCACTTTGCCCACCTTCTTTCCGCCTCCGCATCCCTCAAAAGAGGAAGAGAGGCTCCACCGTCTGGACCCAAAACGTGGGCTCTCCTATCTGGCCCACACACAGGAGTTCCAGGAGGATGGCCAACTCTTTGTTGGCTACGTGGGTGCCAAGAAAGGAAGGGCTAAGCACAAGCGTACCATCTCTCGGTGGGTCGTTCTGTGCATAAAGGCTTGTTACTCCTTGGCTACAAAGGAGCCTCTGGTAGGACTGCACGCCCATTCTACCAGGGCGACTGCAGCCACTACTATCTTGGCACGCGGCGTTCCCTTGCATAACATCTGTCAGGCAGCTACATGGGCCTCGCTGCACACGTTTACCAAGCACTACTGTCTGGACAGCCAAGTCCGGAGAGACTGCTTTTTTGGCTGTTCTGTTCTCCAGGACTTTCTGGTGTGATCTTGGTTCGCAGACCCACCACCGGGGTTGGTATTGCTGGGGTATCTGTTCTAAGGTAAGGAATCTATCACTACGTGTTTCTTTCAGATGCACAAGTTACTTACCTTCGGTAACAATATATCTGTAAGAAACATTAGTAGTGATCGATTCCTTACCGCCCCACCCATCCTCCCCGTTCTGCGAACTGATTTCTAGGGTTAAGGACATACCTTTCAGGGCCCTAGCTTCATGGCACCAGTGGTCAGTTTCTTGCATGGCTCTGCGTTCGTGGCCGGAAAGTCGTGTACAGAACTGACGTCAGTGCGCGTGGGTACGTCTAAGTAGTTCTGACGTCATCCCGATGCCAACGACGCATGCAGAGCCGCACAACACCACCTACCAACACGGAGGGGTACTGCTGAGGAAAAACTTTCCAGATCCAGTCTGATGCCTGGGGGTAATTCTAAGGTAAGGAATCTATCACTACTAACGTTTCTTACAGATATATTGTTACCGAAGGTAAGTAACTTGTGCTTCCGTTCCCTGTCCCTCGTCGTCCCCCGTCTCTCCCTGATGGGCTGCTAGGTCTCGCTCCTTTTCTCTAAATGTCTCTTACAGAACGCGTTGCACTCCGCAGGGGAGATTCCAGTTTAATTTCAGGTTAGTCCCCCAGTGCTTTAGCAATATCGTCTTTCCCCACCGGATCCTGAAACATTTCTATGGGGAGCCTCCATGAGTAGAGGCTGCTGGTCCCCTTCCACTTAAATTCGCATACCACCGGTGCGTGATCAGACAAATATCTTGTCAGGTGAGTGACCCCTTGCACCCTCAGAGCTGTCTGGCATAGCACGCCAGTTATCTACGTTCCCAATTTGTGAAATCACTTCTGACAAGGTCGCTGTCCTTCTTGGCTTGGTATACTGAAGGGGCAGGCAGCGGTCCATTCTCCCATCCATCATGAAATTGAAGTCCCCCAATCAAAAGGGGTCTATTGCTACTGTAGGGGACATTAAGTCTCTCAGTATGGTGTAAAAGTTAGTGTCATCCATGTTCGGCCATAGGAGTTCAGTATTACTAACTCCTGACCCATCAAGTGTGCCCTGGATAAGTATGTATCTGCCCTCTACGTCAGCTTCCATACATTTCAGCGCAAATGGGACCACTGGGGCCACCCAGATCGATACCCCTCTAGCGAAGGATGAGTAAGTGGCGTGGTATGCCTGACCTCTCCATTTCTTCACTAGTTTTGCTGCTTCGGCGTCTGTCAAATGCGTCTCCTAGAGACATGCTATACTGGTATTGACTTTTGAAGAGTGACAAGGGCTCTGTGTGCCCTTTTGATGATCAACATCAGAGTCCTTTTGGTTTCAAGGCCTTTCGGATCCATTCTCTGAGAAGCTGCTCAGTGGACCTTCCTCCGCCCTTTCCGGGAAACCCACCACCCTGATATTTCCTGCGGTGAGAGCGGCCTTCTGCGTCTTCCTCCCTCCTTTTCAGCTCCACCTTGGTGGTTGACATTGTGGCTACCTGTCTTTTCAGTGTGATGACCTCACCTTGAAGTGCCTCAATGTTCGATTCCGCAGTCACAACATTGTCTGAGACTTTATGTAGATTGGCCCTCAGTAGGTTCACGTCAGTAGACTGTTTCTATCTGACATTTTAGTGCTGAACGGCATTCCTGTATGGCTGCCAGGTGCTCCGCCCTGGAGGGTTCTGAAGTCGGGAGTCCCTCTATCGTCTTCCCCCCCCCCCCCCCCCCCCCCTTTAGGGCCACCGGCTACCTGATTGCTGATTTTTGTCTGCGGAGAGAGCTCCTGGATCACTCTCCCACGCCTGCTGAGGACCGCGACCAGCCTTCGACGCCGACCGCGTCCTCCGCGAGTCGGCCCCTGTTGTCGGCCCCTGTTGTCGGCCCGTCCCTGCTCCGTCGGGTCGATTCCACTCACCGCACCGTCTTTTACGATCGACTCTGCATCTCCTCAGTGTTTGTCAGGTGGGTGTCCGAGTTGTAGTTTACTTCGCGTGACGGCCGCTTGTTCCTGTGCCCACTGAGTCGCAGGCTGTTGGGCCTGTGCCGCCTTCGGAGCAAGCTGTAGGCCCCGATTCTTTTGTGGCCCCACCATTCTTAAACCAGGAGCTTCTGGGTCCCTACTTTCGCGGTCAGGCTGCTCTTACATTGTTTCTTCCAGAATCACTTATTTTTTGCGGATTACAACAGGATTTCGAGGTCCTCGGAGACCCGGTTAGGAGAAAGCTCGGGAGCTCATGTCTTCAAGACCGTGTTGCCAAGCCATGCCTCCTGCATTCAAAGCTATTTGATGGTGAACACTGTTTCGTAAAGAAAGGGACCAGTGCTTTACAAGAGTAAAGAAGTGTGATAGAAGATCATTGGGAGCCTTACTATATTATGTTCAGGTTTTGGGATATGCCTTAAATAATAAGCCCTTTTGGTTCTTGAAGATGACTCTGTCCTCGTTTTACCTGTAATTACGTCATTAAGATCCAGGTTCCTTACCACTTAGTTTAACAAGGCCTAGCGCAAATTGCATAAGTAACATGGTGAACTATAGGAGGGGGTAATGGAAGAAAATCCATTTCTCAGTCTTAACAGTGCCATTTGTTCCATAGCACTTACCACATTGAACTTAGTTCAGGTTGATGAAGATTATGTTCAGCTGTGTTCAAATAACCACCGACGTGTGGTTGCTTAAAGCAAAAATTCTAGATTATTGCTTCGCCTGAGAGCCATCCAAGACATTATCACATAATGAATAAAGAGAAGCCAGGCAAAATCTTTCTCTTGTTGGAAGTGCAAGCATAATAAGTAATTGGGCAGGTTCTGTAAGAAGTCATAAGTACTAATTTCTTCATTTTTGATACCTTAGAAGCAGCTATTTCTAGATGCATCCTCTACACATCTGTGTAAACATGACTACTTTGCATGATGTTCTGTCTCCTTGAAAGACAAGTTAACAATCATTCATGAACACTAGACCTAGTTTTACGCTGGTATCACAATAAATGTTGATGGGAAGTGAAAATCATTATTTCAAGGGAACGTTTACCAGTAAATGTATCACTTGCAAACTGTTCTTGTTCCCCTGAGCAACGAGATCTGCATAAGATATTTTTAGGTCGAGCAGACGTACTCAATGCGTGAGCATTGAGAGAGTCTGCTTCAGACCTAATGTTGCCCGTTATTGGGAGAGTGGACAGCTACCAGACGCGCGCTTTGACGAGGTCGGATTTCACCTCGGGAGCGAGCGTCTGGTAGCTGCGCATGCGCAGTGCAAATCCCTTGCTCACACACAGACACAGGCAGCCCCCACCCCTCTGCATGCACGCACGCACGCACACAGGCGCGCGCATGCACACGCAGGCATACGGCACACATACAGGCACACATACAGGCACACTATCCCCTACCTCGCATTCTCTCTCAATCACACACAGTCACGCATGCGCACACACATTCCCTCGCGTGCACACACGCACGCACATACACTCCCCCCCCACCCATACACACAGGCACGCACGCACTTCACATCAGCCCTGGGCCCCACTCACCGACTGCGCTCTTCCGGCGGGGCTCCTCTCGTGCTCCGCGTCTCGTCTCCTCTCCTCTCCTCTTCTGAATCGGGGCTCCCTCAGGTCAGAGGAGCCCCACAACAGGCGCCACACTCCTCCTTCTCCTTGGCCCCCTCCTGGGGACCCGGGCTACCCCGGACCGGCAGGGCGCTCCATGCGCCGGCATGCCTGTTCACGGACCTAGGGAGGCGGGACTTCCGGTCGGCCGCGAGCGGATTGGGCGGGCCTGCCCTCAGAAGTGATTGCCGTGTACTGGCTGTGACTGCGCAGGAAGAGGGGGGATCCCGGATATCGTGACCTCATGTCCTGGAACAGCCAGGAAGGAAGTGAGGTCGGTCAGAAACGGCGGGGTATTTGACTGGAGTTGTGGTGTCCGCATCTATCTTATCATCCGCGCCATAAACTCTGAGCGTGCCCCTGGCCTCCAACCTACGCATATTACCCGGGGTTGCATGCCAGACTGCAGCTCTCTTTGTCAGTCATGGCCGCGCATGAGAGAGGCCTCGGGGAGAGCTACCTGCAGTGTTGTAGGGTCGCAGCGAGTGTTCAACTCTTGTTTACAGAAAGTATGAGACACTACTAGTGCCAGCTGCCTGTTAGACTACACAGAGCAAGTAAGTACATTGGCCAGGCTGCCTACTGCCACTGACTTCAGTAGTGTTGTTGTTCATGTAATTTACTATTTAAAATCTGCTCTGAGAAGGATGCGCGAAGAGGAGCAAAGAGAAGGGAATTAGGACTTGAGCTGATGTGTGATTGTCTAATTCAAAGCTCGTAGGAGTCTATAGTCACTGGAGCAGATTCCTGCACTTCCTCTTCAGTCCCTCTGATTTGAACTCATGGTACACTTAATTGCCGCAGTCTGCTTCTTTTTTGTGATATCGTCGTGCTGATGCCGCTCGTACTTAGCTGGCCGCGGTGCAGTGCACAGTGACTACAATAAAAATATTGACTCAGACTGACAGACATAACTACCATTGTTGAGTTAACCACGATTATAACACACCACTTAATAATTTTAGCAGCCCGGGCGTCTACCTGGTAGAAGGCTGCTTACAGTGTCTCGAGCCTTCATCGGGCTCTTGCCACGGTTTTGGTGCTGGGCTCAGCTGGCTGCATTAGCAGCTGAGACCCCACGATTGTCTCAACTCTCTGTCACGTGGCTGATGCCTGCAGAACTAACTTCTGTGCCCGGTCCCTGTGCAGGTCATTTACATCCATCGCACAAACTGCCTGAACCCGTGCCTTGCTCGTCAACACTGTTATCTTTAAATAGACAGTCAGTGCCTCGTGTGTATCCAGGGGGACTGCGCTTTGCCTTTTCACATCTTCTGCCAAGTTGCGCCTCTCACTGTACTCATGCAGTGGTTGACTTCCGAGGCAAACACAACAGTGGGCGCCTGCTTAAAGTTTTGTTTTTCCACGCGCCCAACACTCCTGCTAGTGCTAGCGTCAAGTGTTGCCTGGCCTCCGTCGGAGTTAGGGGATCGAGTGTGTCATTCTGGGACCGTTCGATGCACCATGATTCTTTACTACTGGTTCCGGTACACAATCTACAGTGTAGGGCTGCAAGTCCTTCATATAACATGTAGACAAAACATGCAGCAAAGAATTACGTTTCATTTTATGACATCATGCTACTTATGATGTCTCCTAAAACCCCAGCACACACACCCTGTTTCCGTATGGCATAACACCACTATAAACTAACCTGTGTCTGGTACTTGTAGTGCTTTTGCTTCAGCTACGGTTGTTTCCTTTCCACCAACAAAATACTGGCCAGTTGTTGTTTTAAAAGTCTGAAAGTCCCGTGTATCATATGAAATATGATTTTAAACAAAATCATATACATTTATTTATAACATCACTTTTTTGCCTTTGTTGCCTACAATTATTAACCAGGTCTCGTTAAAGTAGCCCAAGCACACATTTAAAAGTGCTTTATATTTATTGTTTGAAGTATGTACAGATAATGTATACAAATACTGCTTTCGTGATTTTGCTTATTGTTGTGCCAGCCTGTACAGCAAAATAAATACCAGTGGTGCTGGTAGAACACTGGCCAGGTCCCAACACAAGCCTCAGCAGTCCCTCCTCCCGGAGCATTTTACCCTCAACTGGCACCGGGCCTGCAGGCACTGAACCCGTCCCTTGCCCTCCCAGGTGTGTTGTGAGAGCAGGGTTGGGGCTGCAGGGCCTCGTGTCCCTCCGAGAGAAGTGAAGCAGCCTGTCAAGGTAATGACATGACCCAGCCTGCTGTGAGAATGAGTGACAGTATATCTCCTTGTTGCACTCGCTATGCTGTAAGATTTGTTTTTTAGGCTAGCGTGCGGTTATGAAGGATCCAATCAATGAGACAATCTCAGCAGCTGCAGTGCCTGCCTTCCCTCTGTCACTGAGAACTGCAGTCCCTCAGTCCGTCTTCAGTCATTGTCCTTCCATTTCTGGTGCTTTGCAGGAGTTTTAAGAATTTCTTAGTTTTTTGTTGCTCAAATGGGTGTAATTTGCGATATTTGTATTTTTCCCTCGTCTTCATTGCTTGGTTTTGCTTGTGAGAAAGTGTCAATCATAGTCCTTGAAATGTCACTCATAATTACACTGAAATTATGAAAATGTCACACATAGCAATCTGAAACCTTGGCAGCTATGCAGACTGTGTATTTATTATTCCTGGCCTCCCGTGAGGACTCAAACCCCCTTCAGTGCATTGGACCCTCCAGACCATCAAACATAGAATGTCAACAGCTCCGTGCGTCAGCCCTGGGACCCGGAGATAAACAAATTCACATTCCAGACCCTGGCTCACCTGAGAGGGTTCTGGAAGGGGGAGGGGCTTCTTGTTCCCCAGATAGCAGCGGTAGGCCAGCTCAGCGGAGGAAGATGTGCCCCTCTGCACGCGCTGACTCCGAGAGCAGTCTCGAGCGCAGCTGCGGGTGCTTCCTACCGTGTCCTAATGCCCCAATTATCAGCTTATTGTTTTACAGTAGCTGAGAAAAACCTTTTAATATTGCCAAAGGACACGGTGCAGCAGAGAGTCCGCAACAGAGGTTTATACATTTCATTCGAAAACAGTGCTGGGCTGACAGGATAAGCGCCAGGGTGGACAAACTCTTGGTTTATTAAGGATTTCGCTCCTCCTAACCTCTCGCTGCTCTCCAGAGGCGACGGGACCTCGGGACGTCCCCTCGGATTAGCAAACTCCCACTGCGCGCCAAAACTTTGAAAGTAGCAAAAATAACCAGGTTTCGTGTTCCTTGTTAGCTGGCTGACAGGCAGCTGAGGGTGCTAATTCTGAAGAGGCTAACAACCGCGCTAGGGTCCTATCTGGCACGTGCCCTACAGGGCAGTTATATGTGGCACTGCTGAGAGCCGAGCCACAGAGATGCTTATCTGCGGATGACACTGATGAGGAGTACCTCGGAGGAAATGAAGAACTGACTCTCCCACCCACTCACTGACTCTCCCACCCACTCACTGACTCTCCCACCCACTCACTGACTCTCCCACCCACTCACTGACTCTCCCACCGGCTCACTGACTCTCCCACCCGCTCACTGACTCTCCCACCCACGCACTGACTCTCCCACCCACGCACTGACTCTCCCACCCACGCACTGACTCTCCCACCCACGCACTGACTCTCCCACCCACGCACTGACTCTCCCACCCACGCACTGACTCTCCCACCCACGCACTGACTCTCCCACCCACGCACTGACTCTCCCACCCACGCACTGACTCTCCCACCCACGCACTGACTCTCCCACCCACGCACTGACTCTCCCACCCACGCACTGACTCTCCCACCCACGCACTGACTCTCCCACCCACGCACTGACTCTCCCACCCACGCACTGACTCTCCCACCCACGCACTGACTCTCCCACCCACGCACTGACTCTCCCACCCACGCACTGACTCTCCCACCCACGCACTGACTCTCCCACCCACGCACTGACTCTCCCACCCACGCACTGACTCTCCCACCCACGCACTGACTCTCCCACCCACGCACTGACTCTCCCACCCACCCACGCACTCTCCCACCCACCCACGCACTCTCCCACCCACCCACGCACTCTCCCACCCACTCACTGACTCTCCCACCCACTCACTGACTCTCCCACCCACTCACTGACTCTCCCACCCACTCACTGACTCTCCCACCCACTCACTGACTCTCCCACCCACTCACTGACTCTCCCACCCACTCACTGACTCTCCCACCCACTCACTGACTCTCCCACCCACTCACTGACTCTCCCACCCACTCACTGACTCTCCCACCCACTCACTGACTCTCCCACCCACTCACTGACTCTCCCACCCACTCACTGACTCTCCCACCCACTCACTGACTCTCCCACCCACTCACTGACTCTCCCACCCACTCACTGACTCTCCCACCCACTCACTGACTCTCCCACCCACTCACTGACTCTCCCACCCACTCACTGACTCTCCCACCCACTCACTGACTCTCCCACCCACTCACTGACTCTCCCACCCACTCACTGACTCTCCCACCCACTCACTGACTCTCCCACCCACTCACTGACTCTCCCACCCACTCACTGACTCTCCCACCCACTCACTGACTCTCCCACCCACCCACTCACTCCACCCACTCACTGACTCTCCCACCCACCCACTCACTCCACCCACTCACTGACCCACCCACTCACTCACTCTCCCACTCACTGACTCTCCCACTGTCACGCTCTCCCACTCACTGACTCTCCCACTCACTGACTCTCCCACTGTCACGCTCTCCCACTCTCAACAATACATATATTGCATTACAAATGCAATAGGTGTCACATTTGCGAAAGTATAAGCTATTGGCATTGTAAATAACAATGCTATTAATTTATCCATTTTCAAAACCAACACATAAAAAAATATTGTCATTTACAATGCCAATAGCTCAAACTTTCCTAATGCGAGACCTATTGCATTGCAAATGCTTGTTTTCTAAATGTTAGAGACAACTAATGGAGTAGAGTTGTTTATTTTCAGCTTAAAGAATTTCACTCATATTCCAAACACAAGAAAAAAAAATTCTAGACGTAAATAGATTACAAAAATGCTATAATGCATACAGTACACTAAAGATGAGAGTATATTCGCATTTCAAAAGCATTTTCTTCTTGGAGAGGTCTTGCTTGACATGAACTTGGTGTTAATGAAGGGCACCTTACTTAAAATTGATACCTGATGCAAGACCACCATCTAGACTACCGAAGGAGAAATTTTACATTTCAGCCTGGAGCTATAGGCAGCTAGTGCTTGTTACTCAAAACAAAGTTGCCTTTTAACATGGTGAGTGACAAGGAAACATCACTTAATTGACCTAGTTGATCTCTACTAGAGGGACATCCATGATATTGTGGGTTTCGATGTAATTGAATTTCAAGTGTGAGTGAAACGTAAGAAAATTAAACCTTCAGAGCTAGAACTATTTAGTGTTGGCATTAAAGGCATTCCAGCACCCTTGAAATAAAGATGGTATTTTTCGGAATATAACTTTAGGTACATGGTGGGCCTATCTGTCCAACCTGTAGTGCAGAAAGATGATTTGTTGGCAACTTTTTACATGTTTAACTGGTTAAAACACAGTTCTACATCCCAGGATGAGTAACCAATTCGTTTGTCATGAAGGGTTTAGAATAGCTGGGATTTTAGGTGGGCAACCTATTTTGTAATTTGGAGGAATGCTTGCTTTAGTCTTTTGTATCAAAATCCAAAGCACTCCTTGTGTATATTTGCTAAAGGTGTACATTTACAGTTACTTTTTAGCCTGTCTAATGTTGGAGGTAATAGCTCTAACTGCATCGATTAGTGGTTTGAGGGAACCTGCATTCCTGTCCTTGTAAAGAAGAATTAATGTTTGATTTAATAAAAGGTACAGTGAAGGCACCACAAGTTTGTATTTGTTGCGTTTGATTTCTCCCCAAGGGTCTGAATGTAGATTATCTGACATTGTTATATTCTTGGAAGTCAAAATAGACTTTTCCTATTAAGGGCACCTCTGCTTGCTTTCAAAAGAAAGTTCTGAAGGCTACTTCTAACTGCAGCTTCCTCACACATTCCACTGGTGCCAGACCGGATCTAAGTTTTTTCACCGATACTGCAGTGCGCTGCTATTTGCCACCATGGGGCTCCACTCTGGCTTCATACTGCCCCGAAAATGAGTGTGGATTTGCAAGTGTGCACCACTTCTGCAAGCCTAATGTCCGTTTCCTTTATTCCCTGCTTTCCATAGTGGATCTGGATCTCCACTTACATTAGTCTGCCTTTTGACACTTTTCAAATGAGAACCAGTGTGCTAGGGAACTATGTACCCTCCAAAAGCGTCAGGATTCGAGCCATGCTGTGATTCAGAAAACCGATGTTAGTCACATACACAAACAAGGTGCTTCTGGTATCTGGGCTTGGGAAACTTCTCGAAGTTGTATGACAAATGCACCTTAAAGCGATCTGAGACCAGGATGCGAAGCTGTACATTACTGAACATCCGAAATCATCAGAACCCTTTCCTGGGCCCCGGGGCCAATTTTGCAAGAGGTCCAACTCTCCGATAAAGTCCTCCCTAAGTCACAATCGAAAATACAAAAAAGCGATGCGAGACAAGACTCCATCCCACCATTGAATGTTCCAGGAGAAGGTGTGAGGGTGTCACAATGTTAGTCTCTCCTTTTGGGGGTTCCGAACACTGTCCCATTCATTATCTGAACTAACTAGATATGTCTGAGTTACATGGCCCATCATCAAGGCCACAGCAGATTTTGGCCTTCAAAAAGACCAGGCTGCAGATTTTCCAGTGCATATGCCTGTGCTGGCAGCCACTTGTCGGCCTGGGCAAATTACTAGATACTGATCTGTCTGGCCCTGAACCGACTTCCGCCCGATCTTGACCAATTCCACGCTACGAAATTACTAAAGCACAACCAGTTGTGCAGCCTGATTCTGCAGCAATTCCTCTACCAGGGCAGCCAAGGCCAGAGAAGCTCCATTATCTTTTTGGCTTGGATTACAAAGAAAATACGCCACCAGTGGGTGGTGATAGTGGGGTAGAGGATTAGGATACTCTCCTCATTATGACTTTTTCTATATGATTTGCTGGAGGCCAGTGGGATTGATACCTTCACTAATACTGGGTTGGACTTGCCACTCTGGCTACCTACTGAAGTGTCATTTATGGCCGTGGTCTGACGGGCAGCTGAGGTCCTGGATTTAATTGACCCCTGTCAAGACCAAGGCTTTTGTTACGGAAATTCTACACCCACGGCCTTCTAAGTGTGAGCCCTTGCTCCCCTTTAACAAATCCCTCATAGATACTTTAGTGGGCATTTCATCAAAATCATGATCTTGACAGTCAGTGAATAGGCAGCTTGGTGTCGCAGGCTGGCACCGGGCAACCTTTCTTTTGACACTAAACCTCCTACTCCAGAGAGCCTAGTTGCACACCAGTAATGTTAGCCCTAATCTTTCCCTAATACTCCTCCACAGTAGGAAGTTCAAGAGAATCAAGGCTTTTGGGAAGCAAATGTTCATTTCGACCTGCGTGGCTCTGAGATTGGTCAATACAGTCTGTTTCCTGGGCTGTTATAATCCTGTTCTTAACAGCATTCCCAGAATACTTTGTGCCCTATCTGACTCAGACATTCAGTGATGGGCAGGATGCAGTCAAGTACATGATTCTTACTGACCTAGACACTAAGGACTATTTAGGGAAGGCTGTTAGCACCAGTGTTGTGTTCTGCTCTGGAGACATGAAGGCTTATATTATGGATATGCCCTCTGATACCGCATGCTTTTTTGGGGAAGAAGAGGATTCTGCCCTTAAGCGTTTTTCTTTGTTTTCTTTTAGAACAGTAGTATTGCATGTTCTTTTGAACCTTTTTCTCCTGCCAAACAGTTCAAGCATCAGTTTGGAACATTTAAGGGCTTTTCCAGTGAGTGGTGTACAGACCTCACCAGTCGCCCCACCTACTATAGCGGTTTCAGTCCTTTCAAGGCTGGGTATGGGGTTCTGGCAGACATTGCACAGGCCTTCAGGGGCATCAGTCTCCCTCATCTATGGCAACTGCCTCTAAACCTCTTAAGTTTGCCTTTCAATGGGCTCACCTATCTTGTGGGGTTCAGAATTGCATTTTCCCTCCCAGAATGGTGATCAATCCTGTTTGACAGATGGGTAGTAGGGTATTACAGACTGTACATCATGGTCATATCCTACCCTTTCTGTGACACCCCCCCCCCCCCCCCCCCCAAAATCTGATCGACTTTTAGATGAGCGCCTCTCCATTCTACTGCAGGAGGTGCACGTTTTACCAAGGGCACTATTGAGAAGGTTCTGGAATTAGGTGGTGAGTTATCTTATCTTCTTGTGCCGAAACAAGATGTTAGCCTCTGGCCTACAGCTGTGCTTTGTCCGCCTTCTTGCGGAAGGACAAATTCAGAATGCTCATGTTGGTCCAGATCTTGTCCTCACTTGACATATGAGACGGAGTTGGGTCCTTGGAGCTGCAGGAGGCTTATTTTCAGAAACCCATCTTGTGGTCCTACAGGCCTTACCTGTGGTTCAAGGTCAGCCAAAGTATTTCCAGTTCACGGTGCTCCCCTTTGGCCTCACCAGTGCTTCTAGAGTGTGCACGAAAGTGATGATGGTAGTTGTATCACACCTTCAGAAGTTGGGGATACCAGTCTTTCCCTACCTCAAGAGACTGCTGAAAGGCTGGCTTTGTTGTATGGGTTTACAATCAACAAGTCTAAGCCGCACCTGACTTCTTCGCAGAGATTACCATTCATTGAGGCTGTCCTAGACACAATGTAATTGAAGGCCCTTGTTTCATAGCAGCTAGTTTGGAAAATTCTTGCAAGGATCCCAGGTTTCAGCCTCAGTCCTGTTTCAGCCTAGGTCCTTAGACATTCCTAGCTGAAGAATGTATAATCTATGGGTTACTCACAAACAGTTAAAGTAGCAGTATGACTGTGTTGTAATGGGGTAGGACATTCTACTAATTTCAAGAATATATGTAAAGTAGTTATACAAACATGCCTTATCAGTGGCTAAAAGCATAGATGTAAAGCTGTTGACTTAAAATTCTGTGTGTCGGAATAGGTATTTAACAGGTACACCTCGTTAATGTAAATAATTGATGTGTGGTCATAAGTAGTGTATGGCTGGGGTGCAAGTTAGTTTATTATAATCTAAGTGATTAAGTGCTTTTTAGGAGTTAGTTGTTGACTCTTGTCCACCCCTAACTAGAACATTACTTTAAACTTTTTTTAAGCTAAGATTTTATTACCATACTTATCTATAACATCACTTTAACCATTGTATTTTTTTCAGTGAATTTCTAGTTTTTTTTAACGTTAGATGATAATTTTACCATACCAGAATAAAAATTCCATTTAACCTTTGTTTTACTGCATTTCTTTTTCTTTTTTGAATTTGTTCAGTCAGCACCTCCACTGCTCACATTATTAGGTGATTTGCAACAGGGGGTTGACACAGCCTTACCACCTACTGGTGGCCAACTCATTGCAGCCTGCCGTCCGTGATCAGCTTGCTGCGTCTCCTACTTGCGATCTGTTTACCATCTGCGTGCCCTTGCTCCCACCTCCTGCCTTCCACGGTGAGCTTGCTGCGCCCTCCTGCCTGCCCTCTGTTCTTGGTCTCCATGCTTCTGCCTCTCCAGTCTGCCATACGTGGTCCGCATTCTTCCCCTGGTCCACTTAACTCGGTTCTCCATGTGCGTGACCCTCACCGGCCCTTTTGGTCCTTTAAGACGCCCACGTCTGTGCTGGCTTGCCCTCCTGGACAGTTTGCTTCCTCTGTCCGTGTTTTCCAATTGCATGCCCCGGCCTTCCCCTCCATGGGCCATTATACTGAACCTGCCCATCTTGGCCTGCTCGCCCTGGTTAGATTGCTGCCACTGACATCTACTGCCTGCCCTCCGTTTGCCATCTGCGCGGCTGTGCCCCAGCCCTCTGTGGACAGCTTTCTGCCCCTGTCAGCCTGCCCTCCTTGGTCAGCTTACTGCCCCTGCTTGAGCTTCTCGCCCCTGCCTTTGTTCTCTGTGTGCATGCCTATGCCCTCCATATTCCATTGTGCTGCCCTTCCCCTTTCATGCTTTTCCTCTATGGTTTGCTTGCTGCCCTTGTCACCCTCTATTCTTTCCTCCATCGTCCGTGCCTGTGCCCTCCCCCCTCCAACATATGCTGTGATCTTTTGTGCTTCCTATGCTTTTCCTCTATCGCTAAGCTTACTCCCCTACCCCCTCTTGCTTTGCATGTGCTGCTGGTGCTCCTCCAGCTTACGTTCCATGGTTTGCTTGCTGTTGGTTGTCTGTGTACATTCCACCTCCTTCTGCCCTCCATGGTCCAATGTGCTGCCACTGTCCGTCCTGCCTCCTGTGCATGGTCATCTTACTGTCCTGCCCTCTTCCCCCTGCCCTATGTTTAAATCCACCACCTATCCTCTCCCGTTGACGCTCCATGGCGCTTTGTGGATGCCTTTGCCCCTCCCGGTTGCCCACCATTGTGTCTTGTTCAGCCTTTGCCCCTCCCAAATGCCCTGCAGGTTCAGCTTGCTGCCCCTGTCCCATCTTGCAATGCGCCCTCATCCCCTCCCTCCTTCCCTACATGGTCCATTGTCCTGCTCATGCCCCTTCATGCCCTCCTTTATTCGGTGTGCTGCCTACTTCACTTGCTCTGTGTGGCCAGCTTGCTACCCCTGCCCACTCACAGCCCTCCGTTGTGTGAGCGTGTGACCCCTCCCCCCCCCCCCCCCCCCCCCCCCCAAGTGTGAGGATTTGTCAAGCGGCGCCTAAGTTATTAGCTAGCAAAATCAGTTTCCTATCAAATTTGGTACTCACTAACTACCCACTGGCAACCTCCACACTGTATAATGTAATAAAACCATCCCCTGTAACCGCTTATTTAAAGTACCTTAAAGAGCTGTCTGCTCCTTGCCTGTGTTAAGATTCAAGAGTTGATGCTTTGTGTTGTAGAGACCACAGCACTTAGTTTTCGTACTTGAACTTCTCCTTTTACCACTTTTATTTACAGACACTGAGAAAATGGCTCAATATTTAGAGGAAGAACGTCACATGAGGGAAGAAAACTTAAGACTCCAAAGAAAATTACAGAGGGAAATGGAGCGAAGAGAAGCTCTCTGCAGGCAATTGTCTGAAAGTGAATCAAGCTTAGAAATGGATGATGAAAGGTACGATATTACACTTTCTCTATTCTGAGTTGTTAATGATTGTACCTCTCAGGGATAAATGAAAGTCTGAAGAAATGACTTTTTAAAATAACTATAGTACGTTAACATAAGATTTAAAAATCCTAGGATTTCAAATGATTTTCTGAGGTTTCTAATTTGCCTGCCTTTATTTCTATCTTGTTGATTACTACAGTGAAGTGTCAAGTACCTTAAACGTGACATATTGGATCATCACAGCTAGGTGCAGCTCATTTATGAGCAGAATAGCCACTTCACTTAATTTGTTGTTAAATGGGGAACTTTAATATTCAAACCTTTTAATTTGCAATACTTCTAATGTCATGGATTAGAAAGACCTAATCGTAAATCCTGTCTGAAGGTCTAGAAATTTAAAATATTGCTAACATAATTCTGGAACTTCATATTTCATTTTAAGGTACGTTGTGGCCGAGTTAAATTTGTAAATGTGATCAGTAACCACACAATATTTTCTTGGAGTAGGGGTTTAGACATTACATTGAAATAATTATTCCTGTGATAAAATGTACAGGTCTCTTTTCCCTACACTACTAACCCTACTGAACTGCAGTACATTTAGTGCTCCCCTGATGCTACCCTTAAATGATTATCCTTACAAGTCTTCGCTAGTACCCCTTCGTGCATCCCCCTTCCATTTCAAGATTTGAAGTGTAAGAACATTTTAAAAGTTGCCAGATTGTTATAGTTTGTAGATTATTTTGGAGACCATGTTAATTAGGCTTTAATCAGATTGTACAGTATCCAAATTCTTTTTGTGGTTACCACCTAATTAGTTACCTTTTGCATAATTGGCATTTTCTAATTCACAAATTGTAAACTTTAAGAATTACAGAGATCATAACTGTAGTTCCTGGATCAGCTCATGCCACAGGAGAGAAATCATTTGCAACTTCAAGCTGCTCTTAAGGGGCCCACCCACCACTTAGTTGTGTATTTCCCTCCATGCTGCCTTTGCTACTCCAGGTTCTTGGCTTGTTCTAGTGTTTGTAGTCTCATTTTATTGCCATAACAAGTAGCAGGCCAATTACCAGCATACAAAGGAGAAATAGAAATCTTTATTCATGAATGTGTTGCGATAATTACTTACTACTTTCATGTGGTTGAAATAGAATGCAATATTCTCGCTCTGAGAGCAGCACATGCTGAAGTTCTTGATTTTTCTTTTTTACCACTAGAAACTCTGTTGTAATGGTTTCTTTTTTTGTGTCTCTAAAGATTTCCTCCTATTTTAAGCTTGATAATATTGGGAGCTTGGACAGCATTTGTAAATTAAGCAGCCCCTCCAGCAGATACAAGACCAAATAAAAGATGAGTTGAAATCTAATGCTACAGCTTGTACACAACTCTACTCTTTTTATACATTTCACTGTCTACTTGTCAATTAACTCCTGATTTGCTTGCACCTGGGATAAAATGTATACAGAGAGTGTGTCCCAGTTGTAGTCAAGATCAAGATCAAAAGTTCTTTATTCGGTTAAAAAGCAATAACCATAAAAGCAACAGAAAGTCACAATTCATTTACAATTTTGAATAGTACAGCAATTTACAAGGAAGATGTTAATATAGTACATAGTATTTACACTGTTACAATTTGTTTAAACAAATTGATTTCCGATATTTAAAAACCTGTTTAAAATACTCAGATAACGAGGCAACAGTAAAAACATTGTCCATTTTTTGCAATTCTAAAAACGCTGGGCGACATCTGTACAAATTCATCTCCTTTAGGATAGGGACGATCAGTTTTCTACGGGGCAATGTAATAAATTTACAGAAAAATAAAACATGTATGTTAGATTGTACAGATTTTTCATCACAGGGGCATACAGGCAATTCATTGGACCACGAGTTCATTTCAGGGAAAGTAAATAATCTAAAAACAATATTAGATCTGAAACGGGTTAAAAGGAATCTGTCATAATTGGGCATATGTAGGCTTAAGTATGGCTGTAGTGTGTCTCTGGTTAAGATTAATTGATGTGAAGTAACAGTTTTTCTTAGTTTCTTCAAGCAGTCTTTTTTTCTCTAAGGCAGTCCATACAGTTTTTTCAGAGCTTTTCTGGGGATGTGTACCATAGTAGACGGATCGTCCTAGTATTGCGAACAGTCAATTTCCTTCAGGAATGTTCTAATATAGTTTAACCATTTGACTCCGTTTACTCTACCAAGTTTTAGAACATCCTGTAGTATGGCACGATTTAGTACACATTCATTCACAGTCCAGACTCTGTGCCATAGAAGAATGGGTTGTACTCTAATTATATCTGAAATATACGGCAACCCCAGCTCAGCATGGCAAATAAAAGTCACTGTGCTTTCTGGTAATGACAAAATGTGCCGTAGAAATTTATTTTCAACTGTTTGAAGTCCTTTAATGTTAGAATAACCCCAGAGCCCAGCTCCATACATTGCCACAGATACACACGTTGCATTATAAATAGTTAAAATTTCCCTGCTCGGTTTCATTCCCAATTTTCTTGTAAAGCTCTTCAGTGCCATAATTGTCTTAGAAAACAAGAGCGTTCTTGCCTTCACCGCACTTGTCCAAGAGCCAGTCTCGTGGAACAAGAATCCAAGATAGGGAAAGGTGGATGTTCTTTCTAAAGGGACGTTATTTATATACATCAATTTCATTTGTTTCTTAATGCGTGTGCCACGGTTCATAGAAAAGGTCTTACTACAATTTATTTTTAAATCAAGGCTGAGCATGAACCGATTAAAGGATGTTATCTAGTAGTAGTCTTTCCCAGGACACTTGGCTTTATGATTTCTACAACTCTCTTGTACAAGTTTGAAATGTGCCCTTCTAGTACCCTTTACCAGTTTAGTTACCTTAACAAGCCCATATCTGTAATTAAAGCTAGACCATGGTGATAATTGTCTGTTTTCTATTAATCTGCTGAAATCTTGGCTGTTCTAAAGTATGCAAGATACACAAAGGATCAAGTCTTGCAAATATACATTGTCCATCCTTTTGAGTTGTTGAAATAAAACGATTTAATTAGTCCTCATAATAGCAAGGTCACTTAAACTTTAATGTGATGATGTAGTATAATTGCTACTTTGACATTCTGTCTCAAACAATGTTAAAGTCTGCTAGAGTACTAAAACATTCTGCAAGTTGAGTTTGTTTCACACTAGATTCATGAAGCTGGCCGTTAACTTCTCAATGAGAGTGGATACACAGTAATCTTGTGACTTTACAGATGACTACAAAACACATTTGTCTTCGGATGTCTAGTCTTTTTCCTCTAACCTCATGAAATATCCAGGTCGAAAGGCCTGAACAGAAGTTGTTTGCCCAACACAAAATCGATCAAAATAATAAGAACAAATTAGTCCAGCCACATGAAGAGCAATGCTTTGACTACGCCCTGTCCACTTTACCCATTTGGAGTGTCCACGGCCCAGCACTTTTTGTTGGCGTTTCTTTCTGCTTGCCTTTTATACTCCTCTAAACGCATCGTCACGTGGAACTCATTCAAAAGGAGGGACTGTGTTTCTGAGTTGGAGGAATCCACCATCTACTTAACATCATAATTTCATTGCATTTTAATTTAACAGAAAACAATATGAAAACTGTAAAGGACATTCTTTCTGTAGCACATGTATTAAATCAGTAAAAATACGATATAGGGGAGTATAGTGCAGACGATGCAGTGCTCAAATGGTGATTGTATTAATAACATATAATACATAAGATGCTATGCAATTCCCAATGGTTTTATTAATTCGTCCAAACAGTAAAAAGTAAAGGAACATAAAGCAGATTCACAATCCCTTCTTGATAGTTGCAAATGCTGACCAGTTGACAGGGTTTGTCAACTCTTTGACTTCAAATTATTTAAAGGGTCTCCTCGGGGCCTTAGGGCATTTGTGCACTCTTATAAATCGGTTTTGTTTTGTCTCAGGACATAACCAACAGACTATCACACCTGCACACATGGAAAACAAAGAGCAGAAAAAGCCTAAGTTCCAGGGCAATGCCAAAATATGTTCTAAAACGCAGTCCACCGCAACTCTCTAGTTACCACCTTAATGTGGGTATAGTTTATATCATCTGTATGTTTCCAATTAATCTAAGACCAAATCAAACCATTAATTACAAAACATATAGTCTACTGTCAGATGTGCTTTACCTCCACCTATATTGGAAGTGCCAAGGGTGTCCAATGCTATACCTCATAAGTTCCACCATTTACAGAAACGTCCAAGCTCTAAAACGAGTTGGCATGCGAAATTCACCTTTTATAACCACATGTTAATGTGTTACAAATCCAGCTCCATTTGAAGCAAAAAAATGCCCATTAGCGCCTCACACAGTGAAATGATAGGCCATCCGTTGCCTACACTGTTACAAATCACCATCATCCTTTACGGAGTGTCGCCAGTGACATGTTGAATCAATGTACATTGAAATTTTGCTTACGGCTCCAAGAGTCTATAAAGTAAACATTGCTTTTGTTCATACTCTCTCCTTTAAGTTGAAGCCTTACCCAACGATCGGCTCGTAATTTTGCAAAAGTCAATACTGATGAAGCGCATTGAAACCCAATCATTCAACAGGTAAGTATCCAAAACACAACTCTTTGCGTAACTCCACTTCTTTGGCGGGAGAATATCCCGCTCCTCAATTCAGTCACTCAATTTCTGCAGACTAGGAGGGATGATATGGCACATGCTGCCAAGTTATCTACCCTCCTCTCACGCGGAACACTACTGCTAACCTAGGGTGTGCCATATTGGAACGATAAATTACTTCGGTTCAAAGGAGTGATCTGATATCACTCCATGCTGAGTAAGGTCTATCCTCACAAGGTGGCCTATGTAAACTGTGGCCAATTAGCCTGAAGTAATGTCACTTATATCCTCAAAAGGCTGCATGTTGTGTTGCAAAACCTTCCTATTGATACAAGTGTATGTACTACATTAAACCTCTCATCACCATAGCCAAATTGAAAGTCACACAGTAGCTTCTGTACGTATGATAGTCACAATTCTTGTGGAAGAGAATGATGTCCTCTCTAAATCCAAAGTACTATTCATGAAGCAAAAACTACATAGAGCACTGGGCTACCAATTAATGCCCATTTCTAATAACTAGTATTCTCCAGTATTGGGGTATCTTTCATAGATTCACATGCCTGAATCATTCCCTGTCGTCGTAGTGGGAGTCCCACGGTACCTAAAAAAAGCAATAATTATGCACATAATAATCATAACATAGGTAACATAGAACCAAGAAGTAAAGTAGCCAGAAATACACGGACAAAAATTTCCACATTTATGACTTGTCCAAGTCATATACAGTCCAAACTGCAGCCAATAAGGCGACAGCACACTCCAGGATGTTCTCCTCAGAGGCTCAGGCTCTCAGATTTTCTACTGCACGTCGTGTGAATGGAGTCTCCCTGAGCTCTACTCAGTACTCTTCTATTTCTTCAGGAATTTTCTTAATTTCATGATATCTTCATATAAGAAATCTTTCGGCCTTGTGGGACGCTCCGGCTGTTTTCTGAGGACCTCCACAAGAAGTGCATTTTTGCAGCGTGAATCTTTCTGGATTCACTATGCTGTGCATTATTCCGCGGTCTTGTGGTTGGGTCCGGAATCGTAGTCTTTTTTTTAAAAAAAATTTTTTTTGTAGCCCAGGTGGGCGTCGGCGTCACACCTCCTCGGGTGCATTTCCGGTGACGTCTGCATGCTTCCTGCGGAAGCTCCCACTCTTGGGCGCCATCTTCAGATTCTTTTTTTCCGCGGTCGGGTCTGGATTGTTCCCGTTTGGGCTCCAGACATTTTTGGAGAAAGACGAAGGAAAATACAGAAATTGGAACGAAAATTCATCTGAAGACTCCAGGAGACTTCATCGATCAAGAGCCAGCAAAGGAGAAGGAGAATTCATCGAGATCTTCGACTGTCGACGAACACGCGACCAGGGAGGCCCTGAGCGCTCGATAATGGACAACACGCCGTTCAAGTTCTGCCGTAACTGCCACCACAAGTACGCGCAGAAGTACCAGCACCCGGTTTGCAACCTTTGCCTACCGGTAGATCACGGAAGCGAGGACTGCAACGCCTGCTCCGCCTTCGCCCTGAAGACCCTGCGTGTGAGAGCGAGCCAGAGGGTAGCGCACGCAACCCTCCAGGGGAAGGCCCCGACTCCATCCCTCTACGATCTGGGGATGTCCTCCGAGGAAGATGACAACCCTGCCGCCGAAGATGACAGCTACACGGTCGTAGAGACCGATTACACCAAGACTTCTGATAAGGTAGGAGACTCTACGGCCCCTAAGAACCCGAGAGACTGAGTCTCGAAAAAACGAGGGCGAGGCCCCGAAAGCGCCGCCGCCAAAACACCTGGCGCCGGCGGCTACACACAGGCCCAGAGGATCCTCTGAGAAGGAGTCCCCGGCGCCGAGAGCTGTTGAACAGCAAAAGTCGTCGAAAATCGTCCCCGAAAAGGATCGATCGACGCCGAGGGAGAAGGACCCTAAAGCACCAACGCCGACCAGAGACCCGAAATCCGGTTCGGCGTCGAAGCCTCCGGCACCGAAAAGCGCGGCGCCGAGCTAACCGCCGAAAAGAGCGGCCGAACCATCCGATGCGGAACACGCAGCCGAGATGGAGAAAAAGAGAAGGCGCCTCGAGACCGAAATGGAAAACATCTTGCAGCGTAAGAAAGAATTCGACGCAAAGATGAAAACCTTCACGATTCCCCACAAGACCAAGCCACCAGTGGTGGAGGTGGTCGAGGAGGAAGACGACGTCGCCGAGGAACAAGACCCGAACGTCGAGGTGGTCGACGACCAGGAAGATGACGAGAGTCCCTACTATAGTTACAACTATGGGGAGGAAGAGGGCAGCAGGACGGACGCCGAATCGGCCCCCTCTGACTTACAGGAGGTGGATTACCTAGATGTCGACACCGAAAGCCCAGAGGAGGCGGTCGACACATATCCCTCGAGGCCCTCGCCGCTGGACGACATCGGGGCCTACAATTCGGTGATAAAGTCTGCCGCAGCAGCATTCAGACTCAAGCTAGACGAAGAGAAGCAAAAAGCAGACTTCCTTCTAGAGACATTGCTCCCCACGCAAACAAGGAGCCAGTACCTACCAATGCTCGACAGCGTCTTGGCTCAGGGGAGGGAAGCATTCAAGGAACCCGCAACATGCAAGGCAGTCACTCCCAGAACAGAGAAGAAATACAAGCATTCCTCAAAGGACCCACCCTACATTCAGGGCACGGTGTCTGCAGACTCAATTATCACGGCCACAGCAAGAAAGAGGGCTAACGTGCCCACTACTTCTGGACCACCACCGGATAAGGAGAGCAAGAGGATGGATCTGGTGGGCAGAAGGATCGAACGGAATGCCGCGACCCACTGGCGCATGGCTAATTCCAACGCCCTGATAAACAGGCACATGTACCAGATCATGGAGGAGCTGGGGCAGTTGGTGAAGGACCTGCCCCAGGATGCCAGGCAGAAGGCCGAAAAACTGGTTGAAGAAGGGAAGAACGCGGCAAATTCTTGCCTCAAGACGGCCCTGGACGGAGCAGACTCCTCCAGCAGGCTCATGATGATGGGTGTCACTGAAAGAAGACACGCCTGGGTCAGGATTTCAGGTTTCAAACCAGAGGTGCAACACAGCATCCTGAACACACCGTTCAATGGCGATACGCTTATTGGAACAACAGTTGATGAGAAGCTCAGTTAACTAAAAAAGGATAACGAAACAGCAAGGTCCATGGGGGCATTGCAGTTCAGAGGCAACAAAAGGGGCACCCCGTCACGGAGGCCGGGCGGGAGAGGTGGAAACCAGCCAGGTTCATCACACCAGGCTTTCCAACAAACGCACCAGGCAGACTCGCAGGGTCAGCAGAAGCAGTCCTGGCAGTACCAACCAAGAGGCCAGTCCATTTCCTCTCGAGGGAGAGGAAATGGCCGTGGACAGAATAAAGGAGGGGGACAGCAGCCCGCCTCTAAGTGACTTCAAAAAACTCTGTGTGCCCGCCCACAGAAAAGATCCCAGGGGGCAGCACGTACAGAGGGGTCAAGACAAACTAGACACCTACGACCACAGAACACCAGTGGGAGGAAGATTAAGATTTTACCTCCAAGAATGGAGAGCAATCACATCAGACAAATGGATCCTCAACATCATCCAATTCAGATACGACATAGAGTTGGAGGGGAGACCAACAAGCAGAAAACCAAAAAGAAACCCACTAGCAAGCAAACAGCTAGAGCGTCTTCAGGAAGAAGCAAAGGAACTCCTGCAGAAGCAGGCCATAGAACGGGTACCCTTCAAGGAAAGAAACAAAGGAATATACTCAACGTACTTCCTGGTACCAAAAGTAGACGAGACAATGAGACCCATTCTGGACCTAAGGTTCCTGAACAAATTCATAAGAACCAAAAAATTCAAAATGACCTCCCTGCAAGAGGTGCTCCCGCAATTGCAGATCGGGGACGTCATGGTCACGATAGACCTCAAGGACGCCTACCTGCACATCCCAATGAACAGAAAGCACAAGCATATGCTCAGGTTCACCATCGGAGAAAGCCACTACCAGTTCACAACTCTAGCCTTCGGGCTGAAATCAGCACCAAGGGTCTTCACAAAGTGCCTCGCAGCAGTCGCAGCGCACCTACGAAGGCAAGGAATACACGTATACCCTTACCTGGACGACTGGCTGGTGAAAGCAAACTCATACCAGAAATGCAAGCAGCACGCACATACAGTGACGAGCACGCTCATAAGCCTGGGGTTCTCCATCCATTGGAAGAAATCATAAATGGAGCCAGAACAAGTGAAGATCTTCCTGGGAGCACAGATCAACACCTTACAGGGCAAGGTGTTCCCCAGCGAGAAGAGGGCGCTGGTGAAGGAAACTCTCCTCTACCGGAAGGGACAAGCTCGGACAGTGAGGACTGCGAGCAAGATCATGGGGATGATGGCATCATGCATCCACCTGGTACCAAATGTACGACTCCACATGAGACCCATTCAAGAATGGCTACAGGAGCAATGGTCACAAGCTACAGGCAGTTGGGAGGATCTAGTGGTTATAACGCACGCAGTGCAGAAGGAGATGACATGGTGGACCAACAGTGACCATCACCACAGACGCATCCCTGAAGGGATGGGGCGCTCACATGGAGGAGCTCAAGGTGAGGGGACTGTGGACGCCAGCAGATGCGACAAAGCACATCAATTACCTAGAATTGAAGATAATCTTCCTTGCACTGAAAGCTTTCCAAACAAGACGGTACAAGCACAAGGTGTTGCTACAAACAGACAACACCACCTTCTACATCAACAAGCAGGGTGGGACACAGTCAGCCACGCTTTCAACGCTGGTGCAGGAGATATGGAAATGGGCCATCCCTCTCAAGATAGACCTGCTAGCCATACACCTACCAGGGAAGGACAACATACATACAGGCAGACTGGCTCAGCAGACAGACATCGGCATCCCACGAGTGGGAGCTCAATGCTCAGGAGACAATGTGGCTGTTCGACAGATGGGGAACGCCATCAGTGGACCTGTTTGCCACACGCCGGAATGCAAAATGCCAAAACTTCGCATCCAGACAGCCCGAGGAGGGGTCCCTGGGGAATGCCCTATGGATAGATTGGTCCAGGACATTTGCTTACGCTTTTCCCCCCCCCGATACCACTGATGCACAGAATGCTGAGCAAGTGCAGAGCGAGCAACATGACCCTGATACTGGTCGCGCCACAGTGGGCCAGGCAGACATGGTACTCGCAGATCATGGAGATGACACAGTGTGCACCCCACAGATTCTGAAAGAGGAAAGACCTGCTCTCCATGCAGAACGGAGAGGTGCTACACCCAGAGCCAGAGAGCCTGAGCCTAGTAGCGTGGCTCCTGAGGACATAAAGTTCGCACATTTGAGACTGCCAGAAAGCACCCTGAGGGTCCTTTGAGAGGCACGAAGGCCCAGCACTCGGAAGTGCTATGTTGCGAAATTGAAAAGATTCACATTGTGGTGCAGAAAAGAAGGACTTAACAATAAAATGAAGGACTCCACAGTGCTAAAGTACCTGACGCACTTGCTGGAGAAGAACCTTATCTCATCCTCCTTGAGAGTTCACTTGGCAGCGATAGTCGCCTACACAAGGGGAGAAACGTGCAGGAGCTTCTTCACATCACAGGTGGTGAAGAGATTCCTAGAAGGAGCGAAAAGGATCGCACCACCCAAGCGGGTGCCGCCACCTGCATGGAACTTGAACATAGTCCTAACGGAACTCATGAAGGAGCCCTTTGAACCACTGCACAATGCCTCCCTAAAGATGTTAACTATAAAAACAGATTTCCTGGTTGCAATAACGTCCTTACGCAGAGTAAGCGAGCTTCAAGCGCTGACGCTACTAGAACCCTACATACAAATACACAATGATAGGGTTGTGATGAGGACTGACCCACACTTCATGCCGAAGGTGGTGTCCAAATTCCACATGAACCAGTCTATACAGATACCGAGTTTTTTCCAAAAACCAACCACTAGCGCAGAGCGAGCTCTGCACACCCTGGACGCCAGAAGGGCAGTCATGCACTACATTGAGAGGACGAAGGGACACAGGAAAACAAAACCGTTCTTTGTGTCATTCGCCAACAGTTTCATGGGCAAGGCAGTAACCAAAAAGACTATTGCACGATGGATCGCACAAACAATTCGACTCAGCCACAAACGTTCAGGACAAGAGCTAGCAGAGGGGACACGTGCCCACTCCACTAGGAAAAAGGGTGCTACAATAGCCTTCCTGGCTAACACACCCATACAAGACATATGCCTGGCGGCAACATGGGCTTCGGTGCACACGTTCACGAAGCACTACTGTGTGGATATACAGATGAACAAGGAAGCACAAGTCTGACAAAAGGTGCTCCAGCACATATTCAATAACCAACGCTCATCTTCCACCCAGCCGCCACAGAAATGAGAAACCGCTACACAATCTATGCACAGCATAGTGAATCCAGAAAGATTCACGCTGCAAAACGAATAGTTTTCTTACCTGTCGGTGTAGTTTTGCAGCTTGAAGATCTTTCTGGATTCACTAGCGAACCCACCCACCTCCGCCAGAAAGATGAGGCTGGAGAGAGAAGAGGTGGTTAAAAAAAAAAGAGGACTTAAAAGTACAAGCGGTAAAATATCACCTAAATAGAACATTGCCATTACTTCGGAAACGAAAGAAACACGGAAAAAAAGAACCTGAAGATGGCGCCCAAGAGTGGGAGCTTCCGCAGGAAGCATGCCGACGTCACCGGAAATGCACCCGAGGAGGTGTGACTCCAAAAACCAAAGAAAAGACTACGATTCCGGACCCAACCACAAGACCGCGGAATAATGCACAGCATAGTGAATCCAGAAAGATCTTCAAGCTGCAAAACTACACCGACAGGTAAGAAAACTATTCGTTATTGCCTGTATCCTGATCACCAGGTGAGCGACTGCAAGATCTGTAGGATCTTCCATTAGAAAACTCAGAGGGACGTCTACTTATGTGACTACAGAAGATTAAGGATCAAGACATCCCTTTATCTGTTGTGGCGAGTGTTGCCTCGAGCTCATTTATGTCCTCTAGGAAGAGGATTGCTGAGGAGGATTTGTCTTCTCCTGGGGCTAAGGTGTCGAGAAAAAGCAAACCTCTAAAGGTGCTGAATTGCCTCCCACCTCAAAAAAGGCTCCTCCACCTTCTAAAAGTAAACCTCTGCCTACTACACCCCCGAGAAAAACGGCGAAGTCTCTGGCTTCAAAACGACTTTCTGAGAAGGATTTACCTCAGAAAAAAGTCCTGTCATCAACTACTTTTTCGCCGCCGAAACTCACCATCGATGTCGACTGCAACCTTCTCGTTGCAGAGACCACAGATGATCATATAGTCGGCATCATCGCCGCCAACGCTGGTTTCTATCTCCGTGAGACCGATCTCGTCGACTAAGGAAATTAGATCTTCCGTCGATGTCCCTTCGAAGATTAGAAAGTCTCGTCGACTGCTGCCTCGTCGTCGTCGACTGCCTCGTTGCTGTAGACTCTCGTCGTCCGCCTCGTCGTCCGCCTCCGTCGATGGTTCATTCGTCAGCGCTACAGTTATCATCTTGCACTGAATTGCAGGTTTGGTCAGCGTCTACGGCCACGGCACCCTCTGCACAGTCTACGATATCTGGGCACCACCATTGACAGCAGCATCTTCCTTGCTGCACAGACGTGTTCTTCATTGGAGGCCCTCTCTCTACTGCATATTTCCCCTACTAAGGTACCTCTAGAGTAAGCTGAACAATTACTATGGAGTAGTGTGGCTCACTGGTTAGAGGCGGCAGGCCTGAGAGCAGAAGTCAGCCCGGGACCAGGGTTCAATTCCCGATGCGGCAGGGTCATCGACCTTGGTCAGCGGACTCGATAATTCTCGCTTCGGTGCTTACTATAATCAGGGGTTCCACTCGGCAACTCTGGGCATTAGCTTGCCTAATCTCCACAACGTCCCCACCAATTCCGGGGATGCCTGGCTCCACCTTGGGGACTCCCAGCAAGGGACCATCCCACAGGGAAAGCCAGGACGGGTTCCCCAGAGTTATACAGCGCCGGGACGCCCCGTTCCTGGGGCAGCTGTGCGCTTTACAAGTATACTACATTTACATTTACATTTACTGGATTATGGGGAGTATGATGACTCCGAAGAGGATGCCAGATTTCGCACTGCCAGGAGCCCTTCAGAATTATTCATTAAATACCACGAGGAGGATCAGGATAACAATCCTTCCCCAGAGACTGTGACCAGCTCCAGATGCGATCCCGATGGCACAAATGCCTTTGGCTCTATTAAACAATCTACAATTGGTATTAGATGATTATTATCGCTGTTTCCCTCCATCTGAATCTGCTTCACCCATGCCACCGACACCTGTGCCTCAAACTTCCTTTTCTGCATTGTCACCCAGACCACCTTCTCCAGTGCCTTCGCATTATTCCCATGATGCTCATACCTCGGACACCGATAGGGAGGAAGGAGAATTGGATGACAGATCGCTTCTTACGGAGTGGGACTTCAACTCCAGCTCCCAACGATTCTCCTCCAGTTGACATCGGAGGTTTTCGTTGTCTTATGGAAAGGGCAACACAAAGGTTCCTCCTGCCTATGGAAACAAAAAAGGATGAGTGTTTCCTATATGATTTTAACAATCAGCCGAGGAAGCAGGTATGCACTATCCCAATCATTGACTTCATTTGGCAAGAGGGATTGAAGGTCATGAAAGCTCCTGCTTCTGTTCCTGCTGTCCTGCCTCGACAAAAAATTTAAGGCACCAGATAACTAGCCTGCATGCCTCATAGGTCAACCAAAAGCGGACTCTGTTATTGCTCAAGCTACGCAACGTCGAGCTAGAAACCCCTCCTCTCCCGTCATAGCTCCTCCGGATCAGGATGGCAGACGATTGTACGCTATTGGGAGAAAGGTTTCCACCTTGGCAGAGACAACAGTCCGTGCTGCTAATTCACTGGCCATTTTAGGCCGTTACGATAGACAGATGTGGTCGGACATCTCTGCCTACATCAACATATTGCCGGAACCATCTAAATCGAAGCTTTAAAAGTCCAGCAAGAAGGAGAGCGTATATCTGCAGAAATCATAGATTTGGCTGTGGATGTTGCATCTACAGGATTTAGACAACTAGCAGGTGCCGCAGTACTATGGCAGCAAGGCTGGCTAAATTCGACATCTTTTCGCCAGGAGGCTCAGGCAAATTGATATGCCGTTTGATGGTGAATCACTGTTTGGCCAACATGTGGATGAGGCCTTTCAGGCCATTAAGAAAGATACCGAGACAGCAAGATCTCTCGGTAATCTCCAGTTTCAGAAGCAGCCCTTTCATGGCACTAATTGCCCTGGATCCTTTTCTAGTTGAGGAGGATATAACCAACGAAGTCCTACCAGTCCTTTCAAAGTAACCAACGATGCCAGTCCCAACGCCAACAGTCTTACGGACAACGAAATACCATCTATTCACAGAGTAAGAGAAAGCCCTCCCATTGCGGACAAGACACATCTAAAAAACAGTGACAACTGCCACCTGTTCTACCACCTACCCCTTTTAAAAGTTGGAAGGAGAATGTCCCAATTTTACTCGAACTGGTCCGCTATAACAGCAGACAAGTGGGTCCTGGACATTGTGGCCAGAGGCCATGTTCTAGAGTTCATAAAGATTCCTCCAATCTCTCCTCCCGCAGGCCCACCTCCAGCTCACCTCAAGGAGCTTTTGCCCCAAATAACTTTTATGCTACAAAAGGGAGCAATCGAAATGGTCCCGCAATCGCAAAGAGGAACTGGTTTTTATTCAGGATTTTACCTGATAAAGAATAAATCGTGAGAATGGCGCCCTTCCGGATGATAGCGCTTCAAGAAATCCTTCAACTCCTTTCTGCGGGGGATCGCATGGGCACCCTCTACCTCCAGGACGCGTATTTCCATGTACCGATTCTACCCAGACACAGAAAATTCTTGTGGTTTAGAGTGGCTGGCAGGGACTTCCAGTTCAAAGTCCTTCCTTTCGGACTACGTTCCGCATCCCATGTGTTTACCAATGTTTTAGCACCGGTTGCCGCACACCTTCGTCTGGAGGGGATCCAAATCTTTCGGTATCTAGACGACTGCCTTATCAAGGCGAATTCATTCACAGTCGCCCACATTGAGAGAGGTTTGTCCCTCTTCCAAACTCTGGGCCTCTCCATCAATCGCGACAAGTCCCATCGCAAAGAAAAACGTTCTTTGGCACCACGTTAGACGCTCAACTGACACAAGTATTTATCTCAAACGAAAGGCAACAAAAAATTTGCAGACTTGCCCACCTGTTGTGATCAAAAAAGGTGCGTTTCTTCCTGCATTCCTTTAGTCCCCAACTGCCGTCTCAGAATGAGACCCCTACAAGAAGTGCTTAACAGGGTCCTTCGACGATCTCATTCGCATTACTCCCCGGATGTGAGAAGCCTTACTTTGGTGGACTCTCAAAAGGAACGTGGAATAAGGGTGCGCATTCCTAGTGGATGCCTCTAGTTTCACCATCACCACAGATGCATCCCTCGAGGGGTGGGGAGCACACCTTCAAGTGCTAACTGTCAGCTGCAAGTGGAATGTCCAGCAGCGGATGTGGCATACCAACATTCAGAGTTGCTCGCCATTTTCCTGGCCCTAAAATCTTTTTGCACCATCATCCTGGGTGCCTCAGTATTAATCCGGACGGACAACACAACAAGTGCATACACAAGTATGCACTACTTGAACAAACAAGGAGGAACAAGGCCTGCCCTGCTCTCTCAAGCCCAACAAATTTGGGACTGGGCGATACGACACAGGATCCGCTTGTCAGTGATACATGTTCCTGGAGTTTCCAATGTCCTGACAGATTCCCTCAGCAGATCAACAGTATCCAATCACGAGTGGAAGCTACATCAACCAACATTGGATCGAATTTTTCAGGAGTGGGGTCGACCCGATCTAGTCCTGTCTGCGTCCAGTCAGAACCGCAAATGCCCATTCTTCGCAAGTTGGCTTCCCCACATGGGTGTCACGCGGCAATGCGTTTTCGATGAATTGGTCGCAGATCTAGGCTTACGCCTTTCCTCTGATACCGTTGGTTCCCAGGGTTCTCCGGAAAATGAAGAGAGAACCGTGTCACCTAATTCTCATTGCTTCCAGGTGGCCTCGCCAGTTTTGGTTCACCGAACTCCTCCTTCGCTCAGAATGCGATCCCATTCAGTTTCCACAAATACCGAACCTTCTGTCTATCCAGAACGGACAAATCTGCCATCCGGACCCTGCATCTCTGAGGTTAGCGGCCTGGCGCCTGAGCACCTTGAATTCGCTCATTTGAACATTCCTGCGGACTATAAGGAAGTCTTAGCCAATGCTCGAGCGCCTTCCACTATTGACGTACAGGCTTAAATGGAAAAGATTTTGCATGTGGTGTCAAACTGCCAATATTCATCCAATCCTTGCAAAACCGAAGCAGATTCTACCATTCTTTTTGCAATTGGCAAGATCAGGCCATTCCCATTGTACTCTGAAGGTATTTTTAGCGGCTATTTCAAGATATTGACAAGACGGTTCCAACTCTCTTTACTCAGATAGGATCATTCAACAGTTCTTCAAAGGATTGTTTCGGATGTTTCCTCCTATTCGTCGTCCACCTCCATCATGGCATCTTAATGTGGTGCTTGCACAATTTATGCGACACCCTTTTGATCCTATTCATATAGTGGATTTGAAGTTTGTCAGAAAGTGTCTCTGCTGTTAGCTTTACCATCAGCTAGGAGGGTCCATGACATTCAAGCCTTACCTATTAATCCGCATTTCCTTCAATTCACTTCAAACTCGGTAGTGCTACGCACTAACCCCAGTTCTATGCCTAAAGTACCTTCGGACTTCCATCTAAACAAACCAATAATTTTAAAGACTTTCTTTCCTAATCCTCAATCACCTGCGGAAAGGACTTTGCATACCCTTTGACATCAAGAGATGTCTCAAGTTATATTTACAACGGACTTCTTCAACCCGTAAATCTGACCAGCTATGTGTGGCCTATTGAAGGATTCGCCAGGGACACCCAATATCCAATTTCTGCTGCAATTTGATTCTGTCCTCAGCAAGCAGGAAGAGCATTACAAACAACTCCAAGAGCACATTCTACTAGAGCAATCTCCTCCTCTACTGCTCTTTTTGCTGGTGTGCCTCTTCATCAAATCTGCAGAGCTGCAACATGGTCCAGCAGGCACACTTTCGCCAAGCACTACTGTTTGGAAGCTGCCAGTAATGCAGATACATCTGTGGGACAAGCGGTTCTACGTAATCTTTTTAAAAAAGGTGAGCCTCTCTTCTCCCCTTCTCCTCTTTACTGTTTCTCAGATATATATCAGCTATGTTTATTATTTATATAAACATTACCCTATACTTGCGTGTATATATATATTTTTATGTACCGTGGGACTCCCACTCTGACGACTGGGAATCATTCAGGCATGTGAAAAACTATGAAAGGCACCAATACTGGAGAACCACAGATTACAGGTAAGTAACTATTCTTATCCTATTTAAGACCCTCATTACAGCATGAGTAAAAATAAACTGCTTCAAGGAGAACATAACGTTTTACTAATGATTGTATGGCGCTGACGTGCATGAATCATGGACAATTGCACTTGCAAGGTTCCCTAGAGTCCCTTGTGCGCAATAAGATGGAGAGATGTGAAAATCATGTAACATAACATATACGAGGATTACTGCATTGTTTGCAGGCCAGGTCACCCCCCTGCTGCCAGGCAGCTCCACTTGCAGCCCAGTCGTTGCCGAACGCGAGTTCGAGCCCGCTGAGCTCCTCCACCTCAGTTACCGCTCACTGGTTTGTCCTTCACTGTGCTGTGATTGTTTTTTCCATTCCTTTCTGTACTGCTTTGTGCCTTAATTTCCCGTTTATTTCTTGTATCTTGAAAGCCATCCTCAGCTGTTTCCCGTCCAGCGCGTCTTCCCCCCCCCCCACTCTCCCTCTTGTCTTCTGTATCCCTCCTTCCCGCCGCTGCCTCCTGCGGCCACGCCCCCTCGCCACCCCGCTCCCGCCTCCCAGCTGCTCCTTCCTCCCCGCCTAAAATGGCAGCCGCTGCGGGACAGCAGGGGTGACCCCTGACCCTGCTCACAGGCCAGGCCACCCCCTGCTGCCAGACAGCTCCACCTGCAGCCCAGCCGCTGCCGAGCCGAACGCGTGTTCCAGCCCGCTGTGCTCCTCCGCCTCAGGAACCACTCACTGGTTTGTCCTTCACTGTGCTGTGATTGTTTTTCTCCATTCCTTTCTGTACTGCTTTGTGCCTTAATTTCCCATTTATTTCTTTTATCTTGTGTGCCATCCTCCGCTGTTTCCAGCCCAGCGCGTCCCCCCACCCCATCTCTTATCTTCTGTATCCCTCCTTCCCGCCGCTGCCCCCTGTGGCCACGCCCCCTCGCCACCCTGCTCCCGCCTCCCAGCTGCTCCACCCTCCCTCCCCGCCTTAAATAGCGGCCGCAGCGTGCCAAAGGCAAGCCCGTCTGGGCCCGTCCGCGCCTGGACCGCGCTCAGCGTTAGGAACTCTGGCCCCCACGTACTCCACAACGCCAGACTCCGATACATGTACATGTACATGTACATGTACAGGAATTTATATAGCGCAAATCACCAAGCGGTCTCTAAGCGCTTGCTTAGGGAACCCGTCCTGGTATTCCCCTGTGAGATAACCCCAGCAGGGTATCCGCAAGGTGAAAGCCAGGCATCCCACCGCGAGGGGCCGTTGTGGAGATTAAGCAAGCTATTGCCCAGAGTCGCAGAGTGTGAACCCGTGAATCGAGTAGGCACCGGAGCGAGAATTGTCCAGTCCATGGACATTTTAGGACTCAAGACCCCGCCGAGCCGGGAATTGAACCCTGGTCCCGGGCTGACCTCTGCTTCCAGGTCTGCCTCCTCTAACCAGTGAGCCACACTTCTCCACAACGCTTCTCCACAACGATACGACGCCAACACCCTCGACGCTCTCTACACCGGCCGAGACCACCGCTGCTTCCAGGCTGCCCCGAAATGCACCCATAGACCCTTCGCCTGCCACACCTGCAACTTCACCTGTGACAAAACCATCAAATCTTCAAGGACTGGTCCCAACCACCTCCGATGCATACTCCTCAACACCCGCTCCGCACGCAAACACGCCGTCGAGCTCTGGGACCTGCTCGACTCCTCTGCCCCAGACGTCGCCTTCCTGACCGAGACCTGGTGGAACGACTCCTCGGCACCGGACATCGCCATAGCCATCCCTGATGGCTACAAGATCTCACTCAGAGACCGCACCAACGGAATCGGAGGAGGTCATTTACAAGTCCACCCTCGCAGACCACTCCCTCCACGTGGCCGAACACATCCACTTCTGGATCCACACTGATCCCAACGCCACCCTCAGAGGAACACTCGTCTTCAGACCTCCTGGGCCCTGTTCAGCGACTCCATCGCCGACCTCGCCAGCACCCACGCACTCACCTCCACAGACTACATCCTCTTCAGGGACCTGAACTTCCAACTCAAACGACGCCAACGCCGCCACCCTGATAGACAACCTCGCCAACCTCGGCCTCAGACAACTTGTCATCGAACCCACCCACACTGCCGGCCACACGCTCGACCTAGTCCGCTCCACAAGCACCCACGTCGCCTTCAACAATACCACTGAACTCCACTGGACCGACCACCGCTACATCCACTTCATCTTCAAGAGACCAACAACGCACCACCGCTCCCAACAGCTGCTTTGCCGCTGCTGGAGCTAAGTCACCGAAGACCAGCTGACCTCCACCCTCGCGCAGAACCCACCCACCAATCCCACCGACCCAGACGCCGCCGCCGTAACCTCAGTCAGTGGATAAACGACTGCACCAACCAGGGATGGGGAATTCCCATAGCCCGACGCCCGGGGCATATTGTTTGGGGTCAAGGGCAACAAGTTATCATGTGTATTTTGTCCTTGGCACAAGTAGGCCCAACCCCCTACAGCACAAACCCTTTGGCTGCCAGTTTACAGTACCACATTATGGATTAGGGAAAGGTATTGCTGCAGTTAAGGAAATATTTGTGTCCATGTGCTAATGATGTTCAAACTTGTGTTTATGGTTCATTAATGCAAAGCCTTTATTATTAAGGTGAGCACCCTAAGTAAATGTTGTAAGCTCAGACTTCACTACTGACATTGGTTCCAGTATAAAAATGTGCACACACTTTTTCAATGTTTAGCAATATGAGGCTATGTATAGTGCTCCAGAGTGCTCTCTAATTAGATGCAAATGTTTGCAGAAGCTTGAAAGCAAGTTTGGTGATTCTTTGCTTTCAAAATAAAATGTTCACAAAGTAATGCAAAATAATTTTGCTAAACTACTGTCAAATTGTAGGTAACACTTCTTTGCAGCATCATTTAGTAAAATGTGTTTATGTATGCTAATATTTCCCCAAAATATTCATGATGGAAAATCATTGTAATCAGTTTTAATAAGATTATGGGAAACATAAAAATAAACAAGCATTGGTAAAGCCAGTAGGTCGGAAGTTGTTAGTCAGCCTTTTGATTTTGTCAATGCGTGAGTTGTTTTGGCATGGTTTTTGTAAAACCTTATTGGTGTGGGAGCTGCCGGACCTTCACCATTATAACAAACACTGGCAAAAGCAAAAATGGTTTTAGTCTCAAAAAGCACACAGACTCAGTAGTTCCTGGCACTGAACAAAACACCTGTGTGTCGATGTGCTTCTTGTGAACAGAATGCTGTCACTCAAAGTGAAGCTAGCCGATAGAGAGAGAGAGAGACAGAATTTTAATAAACACAAAAGGTCATGGTTAACGCCAGACCTACTTAGGGGCCCAATTATTAAATAAGGTCTCAAAAGTGCACCCATGTCCTTGCATTAAGTGCAGATATACAGCTTTCTTGAACTCATAATACTTTACAGAAGCAGGCCAAGAAATAGTACTCCTAGAAAATATTTGTGAACTGCATTTTAGCATGATCAAATCTGCAGGTGTAGATTTGCTCATGCGAAGATTTGAGGGTTTGCAAGTTTGCTTTCCTCCAACCACTTTTTTCCCAACCCTGGAAGAAGTTTTATGTCTACCATTGTCAGGAGTACATTTCCAACCTTTCTCAGTATGGCACTCTAAGTTTAGAGAAGAGTTGGTGAAAACCCTTAAAACATGCAAGATAGTAGGTTTGCGCAGACTCAAAAGGGCATTCCAACCCTGGAAATGTTGCTTACTATTACCTTCAGCCCCCAGTATGTAGATCTGCAGAAACGTGGTAACATAAGAGAACTGCTAGCCCTGGCATATTCAGAGAGGCTATTTCAGAGCTCTTATATAATGATATTGCTTTCATAATTTGTTGCCTCATTACATTGCACAAAAGGGACAAGTGGATTTTGTTACAGGACAAGTAGATTCATGAAGCAACCTGCCCCATGGAGAAGTAGATATTTTATTTAATTCCACACCCCTGACCAACACACTCGCCACACTTAAGAAACCCTCCATCAACCACTCCAGCAAGAAATCCGCCTGGTTCACCAAAGAACTCCAGACCTCCAAACGTACATGCCGGAAGCTGGAGAAGAAATGGCTCCACGACCGCACTCAAGACAGCCACGCAGCCCACAAGGACACCATCCGCAGACATCACCACCTCATCAGAACAGCCAAGAGATCTTCCTTCAAAACCCACCTCGACAACAACGCACACGACAGCAAAGAGCTTTTTAACATAGTGAAGGAGCTCTCCAACCCCACCCCCAACACAAACGACATCCCGCCATCGCAAGATCTGTGCGACTCATTGACCACCTTCTTCCATTGCCAGATCGCAGACATCCACGAAAGTTTCAACACCCAGTCCACCCCGACCGCGACAGCCCCCACCCCGGACGCCACCCGCACCAGCCAGCTGACCTCCTGGTCCCACGTCAACGACGTCGAAACACGCAAGGTCATGAACTCCATCCACTCAGGATCTCCGTCAGACACCTGCCCACACCACGTTTTCAACAAAGCAGACGTAACCATCGCACCTCAACTACTAAGGTCATCAACATCTCCTTCGACACAGCGACACTCCCGGAAAGCTGGAAGCATGCCGAAATCAAAGCTCTCCTCAAGAAGCCCAAGGCGAACCCCAAGGACCTTCAAGAACTTCCGGCCCATCTTCCTGTTCCCTTTTCCAGCGAAGGTCATCGAGAAAATCGTCAACATACAGCTGACCGCCACCTCGAGAACAACATCCTAGACCCATCCCAGTCTGTATTCAGACGAAGCCACAGCACCGAGACAGCCCTCATCGCCGCCACAGACTACATCCGGCGCCAACTAGACAACAGCAAAACTGTAGCCCTCCTCCTCCTGGACCGGTCAGCCACCTTCGACACGGTCTGCCACCGCACACTAAGAACACGCCTCCAAGAAGCCAGAATCCAGAAAAAGGCCCTGGACTGGACCATGTCCTTCCTCTCCGGCAGAACCCAGAGTCCACCTCCCACCCTTCCGATCCGAAGCCACCAACATAATCTGCGGCGTATCCCAGGGCTCATTCCTCAGCCTGACCCTGTTCAACGTCTACGTGGTCCCCCTCGCACAAGTAGCCCGCCAGCACGACCTGAACATCCTCTCCTACGCCGACGACACCCAGCTCATCCTCTCCCTCACCAAGGACCCGTACACCGCCAAAACCAACCTCCATGAGGGAATGAAGGCCGTCGCCGACTGGATGACGAGCAGCGGTCTGAAGCTGAACTCAGACAAGACGGAGGTCCTCATCCTCGGACCCACCCCCTCTGCGTGGGATGACTCCTGGTGGCCGACCATACTGGGAACAGCACCGACACCCATGGACCACGCACGCATCCTAGGATTCATCCTTGACTCTTCCCTCTCCATGTTGAAGCAGGTCAACGCCATCTCCTCCTCCTGCTACAATACCCTCCACATGCTTTGCAGGATCTACAAGTAGAACCTGACAGAAACCAGAGGTGACCCAAGCCCTCGTCCGCAGCAGGCTGGACTACGGCAACGCACTCTCCGCAGGAATCCCGGCCAAACACATACAACGGCTGCAACGCATCCAGAACGCCTCCACCCGCCTGATCCTCAACGTCCCTCGATGCAGCCACATCACCCCCACCTAAGAGACATGCACTGGCTCCCCATCAACAAGATCACCTTCAAGCTCCTCACCCACGCACACAAAGCACTCCATAGTACCGGACCAGCCTACCTGAACAACATACTCACCTTCTACTCCCCTGCCCGCCAGCTCCGATCCGCCAGCCTCGCCCTAGCCGCCGTCCCGCGCATCCTACGAACAACCTCCGGCGGCAGATCCTTTTCCTTCCTCGCAGCCAAGACCTGGAACACCCTCCCCACCCATCTGCGGCAGACCCAAGACCTGCTCACTTTCAGGAGGCTCCTTAAGACCTGGCTCTTCGAGCAATAGCAGCACCCCCTCCCTTCAGCGCCTTGGGACCCTCACGGGTAAGTAGCGTGCTTTACAAGTTCTTGATTGATTAATGTGATCCTCATCTCATATGTCTGTCATCACCCGAAGTATATCTGTTAATCCTCTAAATTGTTTCTTTAAAGATGAGCAATCAACAGTATACGCGTGTCACTGTCCAAGCCGTTGGTCGTGCTACCCTGTAGGTTCATCCACTTGCATATTCATGTTCAGAAGGGTCGTGATGTCACCTCTACTGTCCAGCGAAACTACTTATCCTACCTGCCAGTCAAACTCTTCTTCCCTGTGACCATGCTCTGTGTAGTCCCATACTAACGGAGACCCTTCAATTTTACAACTTACACGATTTCAATGTTGCTAAATTCGCTGTTTGACCATCTGAGTGGTGTGCCCCACATACATTTTCATACAAGGACACCGAATGATGTATATAACGTTCCATGCCTTTTATACTCTGCAACACTTGGGCATTTTTTCCTTTGATTCTCTTCTGTGGGCCTTATCTATTTTTTTTTGCTCTTAGTGTGGCTTTGTCACACCAGCAACTTTGGAAACATCATGTTATAACAGTATGCAGTTAACTTTACAGTCACGGTTTATATCACGATTCAGAAAAGGGGGTGGTGATGAACAGAGTGTCTGAATTAAGCAGACCACTCTTACCCAGTCCAAAGATCAGGGCTTGATCCATCACCGTTATTTAGCTCACTGCCCCATCCCAGCTCAGAACCTGGCTATATGCAAATTAGTTGGTCCCTGGCCCAGTGCATCATGGGAACAGGGCATACCAAACTACCAAGCCAATTCTTCACCAGAAAGGAAACAAGCTACCGGGGACCGGTTTCTGGCATTTCAGCCTCGTCGGCCCGGCTTGCTTGAATCCTGATGGAGCAGTGAGCAAGGGACTCATGTCTGAGTATACCCTGCCACACCTATAGTGGGCAAAAACGATTCAGAAAAGGGGGTGGTGATGAACAGAGTGTTCATCACCACCCCCTTTTCTGAATCATTTTGTCCACCATAAGCGTGGAAGGGTATACTCAGATGTGAGTCCCTTGCTCATTGCACCATCAGGATTCAAGCAAGCCGGGCCGACGACGCCTGAAATGGCAGAAACCGGTCCCCGGAAGCTTGTTTCCTTCCCAGTATAAGAATTGGCTTGGTAGTTTGGTTTGCCCTGTTCCCATCATGCACTGGGACAGGAACAGACTAATTTGCATATAGCCAAGTTCTGAGCTGGGATGGTGCAGTGAGCTAAAAAACGGTGATGGATCAAGCCCTGATCTTTGGACTGGGTAAGAGTGGTCTGCTTAATTCAGGCACTCTGTTCATCACCACCCCCTTTTCTGAACGGTTTATATCACAGCAGTAATTTGCTGACCTGTTCTTCCCCATTCTCACAAGTTTCCCCTGAATTTTGTCTGGATATTGCCTGAGTACAGTGACCCCTGTGCGTGTTCCAATTGTTCCCGATTGGTTTGCATTTTTTTAGCACAGCCTCTGTTCTCATAAATGGTCTTTTCAACGGTCATGGATCAACCTATGTCCTTTTCCCATTCCGTAAGAGTGGGTGGGATCCTACTCCCCATTTCCATGCTATGTTTCATTTTGCTATGGCAAAACCCAACGTCACCCATATTTGTTGCTTCCTATTGGGTTCTGATTGCCCCCATATATTTAGAAGACCTAAATGAGGTGTGTTGTGAAGTTTTGCAGCGTGAATCTTTCTGGATTCACTATGCTGTGCATTATTCCGCGGTCTAGTGGTTTTGTCCGGAATCGTAGTCTGTCTTTTTTTTTTTCTGTAGCCCAGGTGGGCGTCGACGTCCCACCTTCTGGTGTACTTCCTGTGACATCTGCACGCTTCCTGCGGAAGCTCCCACCTTTGGGCGCCATCTTCAAATTCTTTTTTCCGCCGTTGGGTCGGGATCGTCACCGAGAGGTTCCAGAGTTTTTGGAGAAAAGAAGGAAAAAGCTGAAATCTACCAAAAAAGATTGGAGAATACACCCAGGAACAAGACCACTGAGCCGGGACGACGAAGGAAGAGTACATCAAAGACTTCGACGTCCAACGAATAATGCGCACACAGGGGGCCCCCTGAGCGCAGGAATGGACAAGAACCCGTTCAAATTCTGCCGCAGTTGCCACCACAAATACGCGCAGAAGGACCAGCACCCAGTTTGCAACCTCTGCCTGCCGATCGACCACGAAAGCAAGGATTGCAACGCCTGCTCCGTCTTCACGCCGATGACACTCAGAATTATAGAGAGGCAGAGGATAGCCAACCACAGCATGCAAGGAAAACGCCAACCTCCGTCGCTTCGGTACTTGGGCCTCTCCAGTGATGAAGAGGACAACATCACCGAGGGACCAGATGACTTCACGGTCGTAGAGACCGATAAGAAAACTACAAAAGAGGTAGGAGAGACAGCATGAGTCAGACTCTCTTAAAACAGAGTAAGTCCTCGAAAGGAGCACTGGCGCCGAAAATTTCGACAGCCGCAACTGCGTCCAGGGACATACAGCCCAGCGGATCCTTCGAAAAGGACTCACAGGTGGGGAAAACACACGAAAAGCCTAGGTCGTCGAAGCATGCCTCCGAAAAAATGCACTCGACGCCGAAGGAAAAAGGCCCGAAGGCTTTTTCGAAAGACGTCGAAGAGATAGTCGGAAAGACTCGACGCCGAACAGGCCGCCGAGATGGAAAGGAAAAAGAGAAGGCTCGAGGCCAAAATGGATAACATCCTGCAAGGGAAAATAATTCGACGAGCGGATGTAGAGGTTCACCATCCCGTCGAAGCCCGCGATGACTATCGTCCAAGTCGAAGACGAGGAGGAGTTTGCCGCCGAAAACTCCCGAAACCCAGGAACACAAAGAGGAAGAGGGCCTATACTGTTTCGAGGAAGGCGAAGAAGACCAGCGCACGAGTTTGAACTCTGCATCCTCGGTGGCGCAGGACCTTGACTCCGAAAGCCCGGAGGAGGCCGTGGAGACGTACCCTTCGAGGCCTTCGCGCCAGATGACATTGGGATCTACAACATGGTCATCAGGAACGCGGCAACAGCTTATGGAGTGAAACTGTAGGAAGAACCAAAGGCCTGCTTCCTCCTAGAGACCCTGCTCCCCACTCAAACCAGTAGTCCATTCTGTAGTAGGGGATCTCTGTGTATAGTCATAATCTAGTGAATAGTCCCGCCCATGTGCGTGGACCCCGGAGCAATCAAAAATAATCTTACAGTGTCGAAAAATGCAGAACTTCACAGACACTTAAGAGAGAATTTAAAGACAGATAATGCAGCCTATAAAAGCTACACTGTCCAGTACTTCAACTAAAAATTCCACCACAAAACAGCAAGGCCTGTACAGATTTCCCTTGCTTTAACAGCAAACACCCTCTGGAATGATAGAGAGGCGAACCTGGACAGACAAGCCCCATAGGCTGCCATTATGTGGCTCAGAATAGGATACTGTGCCTTTAAGAGAACCTTCCAGAACTTCACAGTATCCCAGAATGCACTGCAGGTCCCAGTTACTTTCAGTTCTTTTTTCCGGCTCCTGCAAGCAGGACCCTGGAGCATTGAGCTCTCCCTTTTCAAGGGTTTATTGGTGTTTTTTCACTGAAATTTCGATGTGAGTGCTTCTAAAGTACTTTAGTGCTGTTCTTCTTGGTTTTTGCTCCTTTTTGATGTCAAATACTCCTGCATTATTTGACAAATGCCCGGAGTGCTCCAGGAAGAAGGCAAAATCAGATTCCCATGAGGTGTGTATCCTCTGCCTTCCCTCTTCCCTGAAGAGTGTGAGATTTGTCAAGGCTTCTCTGGCAGGACCCTGAAGGAAAGACAGAAGATCAGGCTTCAGTGCCTCGAGGAAAGGAGGCTGAAGGCGCAAGGTGGGTCTGGAGGGGCTTCTTCTGCCCATGCTGAGGCCTCTGGGGGGCTCCCCAGTGCCAGGAAGACCAGCAAACGTTCCCATTCTCTGTCGGGGTCGGTGGCACTGACCACGACGTCGAGAGTCGCTGTCGAGGCGGACGAGATCGACGTCGAGGCATGGAAGACGGTCGACGCCGAGGCATGGAAGATGGTCGACGCCGAAGAGGTGCTCGACGTCGAAGGGCCTACGCTCGCCGTCTGGTCACCGTTCTTCGACATAGAGGAATCGTGGTGAGAGGCTTGATGCTGTGGGAGGCTCTCCACAGTCCGGATCTGGAAAGGAAGGCTGATCACTGGGATCGGTGTTCTCCGAGGTGTATACTCCATCACAGAAGCATGTTACACCCCCGCCTCCGTTGCCGAGGGGTCTCCCTCTGAGGGCTCCGACCCCTCCTCCGTTGCCTCCTCTGCCTCCACCACCTCCACCGGTGCCTCGGCCTCATGTGCCAGAGAGGCCAACCCCGGTTCCGCCGAGGTCGGTCTCGTTGCCCAGGCTTCCGACCCCTCCCAAAGGGACTCCTAAGCCGCAGGTCCCGTCCAAGCCCAAGACGCCCGCCCCGGGGAAGCCGGCAGAGCGTCCCAGACCTAGGAGATCACGGTCGCGCTCCGGACGGAGAGGAAGATCGAGGAGTAGACACAGGTCCTCCACTAGATCTAGGCATCGCCATAGGAGGCGAGGATCCAGGTCCCGTACGGACTCCTCTAGGACTCGCTCCTATTCACCTACCTTATCGGACTCCCCGGAGACAAGGGTGTCTCCGGTAGACGACATCAGCACGTTCCAGGAGGTTCTCCTGAGGGGGGCTGCGATATTGGGTATCACGGTAACGGGTCCTACACCTACGACGTCCGTGATATTCGAGACACTTCACAAGACGCATCTGTCTCGCCCTCTGCTGCCATTGGTGCCAGGACTGGTCGAACCTGCGGAGGAGCTGTTTCTTACGTTTGCGGTGGTGAAGGCCGCTCCCTCCCAACTTCTGAAGAAGTACAGGGCACCGGATTCGGACCCGGCCTTCCTGCGGATGGACCCAGTACCCGACTCCGTAATAGTGACGGCGGTCAGGAAGTTACATTCCACCTCCCCGTCCTCCACCGTGCCGCCTGATAAAGAAAGCTGTTGGATTGATTCGGCTGGAAGGAAGGCTTGTGGGACTTCTTCCACGACTATGAAGCCTCCAGCGATTGGGCATTGCTGGGGCGGTACGGCCGTGCACTGTGGGATTCCCTGGAACAGTTCGCGGACCTTCTGCCACGCGACATGAGGGAGGACTTCCAAGAAATAGTTAAGGAAGGGATGCTGGTTTCAAACCAGGTCATCAGCGCCGCTGCGGATATCTCGCTGTTGCCGGCCCTTGGTTACTGTCACTTGGTCAACCAGCGCCGCCATGCTTGGCTCAGACTTACGTCACTCAAGCAGCGGGTGGCCAATCTGCCCTTTTCCGGAGAAACACTGTTCGGAAAACATGCCGATGATGAAATGGCCCACATGAAGGCTGAGGCGGAGACCCTGACGGCTGTGGACTTGGAGAAGCCCAAAGAAAAGAAGCCCTACCGCCGGTTCCAGAGACGGTTCGGTTTGCAGGGGAAAGGACGAGGACAGTCTTCGGGACAGCAACAGCAGCAGTTCCGGAGACCCTTTCAAAAACGCCAGAGGGGTAGAGGTGGACAGCAGTCCTCTAATGTGAACAAAGGCCCGGCCGGGTCTCGACCCTGAGCGGTTACTTCCCCTTCATCCGTTACCCGCTCCGGTGGGGGGAAGCGTTCAATTTTTTCTGGCAGAGTGGAGAAAAATTACTCAGGACAAGTGGGTGCTGAATATTGTTTGAAATGGATACAGTCTTCGGTTCACCAGCCCATCTCCATCGATTCCTCCGGTCAGCTCGCGGTATCAGCTGCGCGAGCTCCAGGCGGAGGCTGACATCCTGTTAAGGAAAAGGGCGATAGAAGACGTACCTCTGTCTCAAAGAGGAAGAGGTCTGTACTCTCGGTTCTTTCTGGTCCGCAAGGAGGACAAGAACGAGTTCAGGCCCATTCTAGACTTGCGACAGGCAAACAAGTGGATTCGCAGAGAAAAGTTTTGCATGCTGTCGTTGCATCAGATTTGTCCTCAGCTGCAACAGGGGGACTGGCTGTGTGCCATAGACCTACAGGATGCATACTTCCATGTGCCCATTGCACACAAACACAGGAAGTTCCTGCGATTTCAAGTCGGCAACAATCACTTTCAGTACATGGTACTTCAGTTCGGGCTGAAGTCTGCGCCCAGGACTTTCTCAAAGTGCATTGCAGTGGTAGCGGCACACCTGCGGAAGAACAAGGTGTTTGTCTACCCGTACCTGGACGATTGGTTGATCAAGGCCTCCTCCTTCTCGGAAGCTCAAGCGCACTTCCGGAAGACGTGTGTTCTATTGAACAAGCTGGGGTTGCACATCAACATGTCCAAGTCTGTCCCGACTCCGGTCCAGTGCATTCAGTACTTGGGAGCCTCCATCAATACGCTGTCGGCAAGCGTGTCTCCTTCGGAGGAGCGACGATTATCACTCCTTTGGAAGGTTCAGGCTCCCATGACCACTCCATCTACGACAGTGAGGACGGTGTCTTCTCTACTGGGATCGATTGCCTCTTGCATCTTCCTGACGCCACATGTGCGGCTGCACATGAGACCGCTGCAGGAGTGCTTGGAAGATCAGTGGGACCAGAGTAGAGGATCTTGGGACGACAAGATACGACTGTCTCTGCATGCTCTTCAGTCTCTGAAGTGGTGGTGTTCAGCGGAGAATCTCCTCAGAGGGGTTCCTTTCCACAAGGACATTCCCACTCAGACTATCGTGACGGATGCTTCTCTCCAGGGATGGGGAGCGCACTCCGGAGACTTACAGATTCAAGGGACGTGGTCCCCGACGGAGTCCACGTACCACATCAATTTCCTGGAACTCAGAGCTGTTCACTTGGCGCTGAAGGCCTTTCACCCGTCCTTCCAGACCAACTCTCTGCTTGTACAGACGGACAATACGACCACGATGTATTACCTCAACAAGCAGGGGGGCTCAAGATCGCGCATCCTGTCGCAGGAGGCGCAGGCATTCTGGCACTGGCTTCTGGCCCGAGGACTGACGATAACGGCCACCCATCTGCCAGGTGTGCAGAATGTTCCGGCAGACGAACTGAGCAGACTGATTCAGGAAAACCACGAATGGGTCATGAACGACGAAGTACTGGAAGAAGTCTTCGCAAGGTGGGGAACTCCAGACGTAGATCTGTTCGCCACCGCCGAAAACAGCAAATGCAGAGACTTCGCCTCCAGGTACTACCAGCCGGATACGCTGGGGAATGCGTTATGGATCGATTGGTCGAACAGCTTTCTGTACGCTTTTCCACCCATTCCCCTGATTCCGACGGTTCTCATCAAGCTGTCCCAGTCCAGGGCGCGTATGATACTGATTGCCCCGGAATAGCCCAGACAGTGGTGGTTCACGGACCTGCTTCACCGGTCTCTCCTTCCACACATGAAGCTGCCGTGCAGGCCGGACCTTCTCATGAAGTTCGGGGGGCGGATGTTGCACCCCAACCTCTCGTCCTTGAGTTTGGCGGCATGGCTCCTGAGATAGTGCAATATGGCCATCTGAATCTCCCAGAGGATTGCATGGACATACTGAAGGAGGCTAAGCGACCTTCCACTAGGACTTCTTATGCTTACAAGTGGAAGAGGTTTTGCATCTGGTGCGAGTCCAGGAACTATGACCCTACGACATGCAAGGAGGATGTCATCCTTCCATATCTACTACATCTGGCGCAGTCTGGCCTTAATGTCCATTCCATTAAGGTTCATCTGGCTGCTTTGACTGCCTACAGGAAATGCCCTTCACAGACTTCCTTCTTCCAGATCCCTGTGATCAAAGACTTTCTGGAAGGCTTGAAGAAAGTGTTCCCTCCTGTCAGGCTTCCTTCGCCTTCCTGGGAATTGAATGTGGTGCTGTCCAGATTGATGAAGGAGCCTTTTGAACCTTTTCATAAGGCTTCGTTGCAGCACCTGTCCTGGAAGGCGGCGTTCCTCGTGGCCATTACATCGGCCCGCAGGGTGAGTGAAATTCAGGCGTTGTGTTGCCCAGAACCTTATACTGTATTTCATGCTGCTAAGGTTGTTATGCGTACTCACCCTAAATTTCTTCCCAAGGTTATTTCTGATTTTCATGTCAACCAGACTATAACTTTGCCTAAGTTTTTTCAGAATCCTTCTTCTCCAGCGGAAAGGTCTTTACATTCCCTGGATGTTAGGAGGGTGTTGAAATTTTATCTGGATAAAACCAAGGATATTCGTAGGTCAGACCAATTGTTTATCAATTATGGTTGTCAGGACGGGTCTTGCTACCTCGAAACAGTCCATTTTGAGGTGGATTGTGTCCTGCATACAATTGTGTTACCAAAAGGCTAATAAGACCATAGGGGGCAAACCTAAGGCTCATTCCACCAGGGGCAAAGCTGCCACGACGGCTTTGCTTCGTAATGTTCCCATTGCAGAAATCTTCAAGGCGGCCACTTGGAAGTCGGTCCATACCTTTGCTAAGCATTACTGCCTGGACACAGATGCCAGGGCAGACGCTCAGGTTGGGCAGGCTTCGCTGCGAAATCTGTTCGCACAATAGTGGTGTTATTTCTCGTTTCTCCACTGCCACTTTGGTGTGGGGATGGGCTTGCCATTCTATTCACTAGATTATGACTATACACAGAGATCCCCTACTACAGAAGGAGTAGTTTCTGTCCTGTAACTCCAGTTCTGTAGTAGGGGCATCTCTGTTATAGTCATAAGCGCCCGCCCTCCTCCCCGGTGGAGAGAGATATTCATGTAAGGAATGCTACAGGTCTGGGGTGTTACGCCTTCAAAAAGAACTGAAAGTAACTGGGACCTGCAGTGCATTCTGGGATACTGTGAAGTTCTTTGAAGGTTCTCTTAAAGGCACAGTATCCTATTCTGAGCCTCATAATGGCAGCCTATGGGGCTTGTCTGTCCAGGTTCTCCTCTCTATCATTCCAGAGGGTGTTTGCTGTTAAAGCAAGGGAAATCTGTACAAGCTTTGCTGTTTTGTGGATTTTGTGGTGGAAAGTGTAGCTTTTATAGACTGCATTATCTGTCTTTAAATTCTCTCAAGTGTCTGTGCAGTTCTGCGTTTTTCAACACTGTAAGAGATTATTTTTGATTGCTCCGGGGTCCACGCACATGGGCGGGACTATTCACTAGATTATGACTATAACGGAGATACCCCTACTACAGAGCTGGAGTTACAGGACAGAAACTACTCCTTCCTCCCCATGCTACCAAGTGTCCTGGACCAGGGGAGAGAGGCATTCAAAGAACCAGCATTCTGCACGTCTGTCACACCCAGGACTGAGAAAAAATACAAGCACTCCTCTAAGGACCCTCCCTACATCCAGGGATCCGTCACAGCTGACTCCATCATTGCAGCAACAGCCAGAAAAAGGGCCAACGTTCCCACAAACTCAGGCCCACCACCGGACGGAGAATAAGAGGATAGACCTCACTGGAAGGAAGATAGAGAGGAATGCAGCAGTACACTGGCGTATTGCCAACTCTAATGCCCTACTCAACAGGCATACGTACCAGCATTGGGACGAGGTCGGACAACTGCTCAAACACCTCCGTGAGCAATACCAACAGAGGGCAACACACCTGGTGGAGGAAGGCAAGAATATAGCCAACTCATGCCTAAAATCAGCCCTGGATGCGGCAGACACGTCCAGCAGGCTCATGATGATCGGGGTCACAGAGAGAGGGCATGCCTGGCTGAGAATATCAGGCTTCAAGATTGCAGTACAGAATAACATCCTGAACACCCCCTTCAATGGTGAAACCCTGTTCGGAGCACCAGTGGATGAGCAACTCGCCCAACTCAAAAAGGAAAATGAAACTGCAAGTTCCATGGGGGCCTTGCAATTCAAAGGAATGAGGAGGCACACCGACACTGAGGCCAAACGGAAGAGGGGGAAACCAGCCGGTAACGTCACATCCGACATCCCAGCAGGGCTACCAGGGCGATAACCAAGCACAGCAGGGCCATCAAAAACAAACCTGGCAATACCAGCCTCGGGACCAGTCCTTTCGCGGGAGGGCGAATGGACGAGGGCAAACAAGAAGGGGTGGCCAGCAAGCCACTTCAAAGTGACTCAGCACCACCAACCATGCCTACACACAAGACACCTCTAGGGGCAGGGCACAAAGTCCGCAAAAAAGGGTTACGGACAAAAGATGAACAAACATGTAACACCAGTAGGAGGCAGACTAAAACACCTTCAGGAATGGAAGAAAATAACAACGGACAAATGGATACTGAACATGATACAGTTCGGATACTGCATAGAACTGGAAAAGAAACCGCCAAACAGTAAACCGAAAAGAAAAACGCACTCAGCAAAAGAACTAGCGCTACTCACAGAGGAAGCTCAAGAACTCCTCCACAAAGAAGCCATCGAAACAATACCATTCAAAGAAAGAAACCAGGGAGTGTACTCCTTCCTCATACCAAAGTTGGACAAAACACTAAGACCCATCCTGGACCTATGGTCCCTAAACCAATACATAAGAACACAAAAATTCAAGATGACATCTCTTCAAGAAGTCATTCCTCAGATAAGGGACAGATACTTTTTGTCCACCATAGACATAAAGCACGCCTACCTACACATTCCCATGAACAGACAGCACAAACATCTGAGATTTGCCATCAACAAAGCACACTACCAGTTCACTGCACTGGCCTTCGGACTAAAATCCGCACCAAGTGTCTTCAAGTGCCTCGCTGCCATTGCAGCGCACCTAAGGAGGGAAGGGATCCATGTATACCCCTACCTCAACGACTGGCTCATAAAAGCAAGTTCCTACAAACAATGCAAGGAACATGCACAACGGGTCACGAAAACGCTAATGGAACTGGGATTCTCAATACACTAGGGGAAATCCTCAATGGAACCAGAGCAAGTGAAGATCTTCCTAGGCACACAGATCAACACCATGCAGAGCAAAGTGTTCCCCAGCGACAAGAGAACACTTGCCCTGCTGAAGGAGACACGTCGGTACCAGACGGGGATGATTGCGTCCTGCATACACCTAGTCCCCAATATACGACTACACATGAGACCATTCCAGGAATGGCTGCAACAACAATGGTCACAAGCTACGGGGAGTTGGGAATATCTAGTGGTTGTAACGCACACAGTGCAAGAGGAGATAGCGTGGTGGAACAAGGAGAACATAACAGAGGGGAAGCCTTTGACACCACGCAACCCAACAGTGACCATCACCACAGGCGCATCCCAGCAGGGATGGGGAGCACACATGAACCAACTCCAACAGATGCGATCAGGCACATCAACTACCTGGAACTAAAGACTGTGTTCCTCGCCCTAAAAGCCTTCCAGAAACAACTGTACAGGCAAAGAGTGTTGATACAGACCGACAACACCACAATGATGTTCTATATCAAGAAACAGGGAGGAACACAATCAGTCGCACTATCGAACCTAGCGTAGGTATGGAGATGGGCCATCCCACTCAAGAGAGACCTCCTAGCTATACACCTACCAGGGAAGGACAACATGGAGGCAGACTGGCCCAGCAGACAGACATCGGCATCCCACGAGTGGGAGCTTAATGCACAAGAAACACAAAGGCTATTCAAGAAGTTGGGGACTCCGACAATAGACCTATTTGCAACACACCAGAATTCAAAATGCCGATACTACGCATCCAGGCAACCAGGGGAACAATCACAAGGGAATGCCCTATGGATAAGCTGCTTGAAAACATTTGCCTACGCTTTTCCCCCCCGATAGTGAAAAGATTCCTGTAAGGTAGTGAAAAGATTCCTGTAAGGGGCTAAAAGGATAGCACCACCCAAAAGGATGCCACCACCGGCATGGAATCTTAATTTAGGCCTAACAGAGCTTATGAAGGCACCTTTCGAACCCATTCATAAGGCATCTCTACAAATGCTCACAATGAAGACAGCCTTTCTAGTGGCAATCACCTCACTACGCAGGGTAAGCGAACTGCAAGCGCTAACACTGCAAGAACCCTACATTCAAATACACAATGATAGGGTGGTAATGAGAACTGACCCACACTTTATGCCAAAGGTGGTGTCAAGGTTTCACATGAACCAGACAATACAAATACCAAGCTTCTTTCAGAACTTATCCACAAGCGCAGAGAGGGCACTGCACACTCTGGACGCTAGAATGGCAGTAATGCATTACATGGAAAGAACTGAAGAGCACAGGAAAACAAGTTTTGTGTCCTTCGCAAGCACTTTCCTGGATAGACCAGTAACAAAGAGCACCATTGCATGATGGATCGCGCAAACAATACAATTCTGCCACAAGCAGGCAGGTCAAGAACTGAGGGGGCACAAGCCCTCTCTACCAAGAAAAAGGGAGCAATAATAGCCTTCCTGGCTAACACACCCATTCAAGACATATGCCTGGCGGCAACATGGGCTTCAGTGCCCACGTTCTCTAAGCACTACTGCGTGGACATACAGATGAACAAGGAAGCACAAGTAGGACAGAAAGTGCTTCAACCTATATTCATCAACCAACGCTCATCTTCCACCCAGCCGCCACAAACTTAACAAACCGCTACAAAGTCTATGCTCAGCATAGTGAATCCAGAAAGATTCACGCTGCAAAACGAATAGTTTCTTACCCGTCGGTGTAGTTTTGCAGCTTGAAGAGCTTTCTGGATTCACTAGCGAACCCACCCACCTCCGCCAGAAAGATGAGTCAGGAGAAGAAGGTGGAAATACAAGGAATTAATACAAACAGACAATTTAAGAGATACAGTGAAAAATAAGTTACTTTAAGGAAGAACTTGAAAACATTGCCAAGGATCACGAACAGAACAAAAAAACAAGGAAAAAAGAATCCAAAGATGGAGCCCAAAGGTGGGAGCTTATGCAGGAAGCGTGCCGACGTCACAGGAAGTACACCAGAAGGTGGGACGTCGACGCCCACATGGGCTACGAAAAAAAAAGATGATTCCGGACCCAACCACTAGACCGTGGAATAATGCACAGCATAGTGAATCCAGAATGATCTTCAAGCTGCAAAACTACACTGACAGGTAAACTATTTGTTCCCTCCCGCAGACCAACTGTAATTGCATTGCCACTGCGCTCCAGTATTTCTGTATGATGGGACATTCCCATATTATGTGATAAATGCTCCCTCTTGCATGCACTGTCTGTTACACCTGGGGTCTATTTTAAAGAGAGCTGCATGTCCTAGTAGAGACAACGGCAGCGTTCTCCAGTGTTTGATATCTTTTTGTAGTCGTCGAAGAGACCCTAGCAAGTTCCAAGTGTAATACAGGGTGGGATCATGAGGCACTGATTCCTAGGTAGCGGAAGCTGCTTTCTGCCATTGTTATTGAACATCCTGGAGGTAGTTTGGGTTTGGGGCTGCAAAGGGTGTAAAGCATGGGTACTCACAAACTTTCTCTCGGGGCCAAATATACAGTGTGGTTTGTGGCTGAGGGCCGCACCGGTGGGGGCGGGGTCAGAGGGGGAGGGGCGGGGCTAAAGCAAAACAAAAATTGTAACCATGAGGTTAAACACAGGTCCCTGCAGCAGACATCTTCGTCCACTGAGCCACCAGACCCAGCATACACACACCTTTCTCTCTCTCCTTCTCTCTCTCTCCCTCTCTCCATCCCTCCCTCTCCCTCTGTCTCCCTCCCAGTCTCCCACTCTCCCTCTGTGTCTCCCTCCCAGTCTCCCACTCACCCTCTGTCTCCCTCCCAGTCTCCCACTCTCCCTGTGTCTCCCTCCCAGTCTCCCACTCTCCCTGTGTCTCCCTCCCAGTCTCCCACTCTCCCTGTGTCTCCCTCCCAGTCTCCCACTCTCCCTGTGTCTCCCTCCTTGTCTCCCTCCCTCTGTGTCTCCATCCCTGTCTCCCACTCTGTTTCCCTCCCTCCCTCTGTGTCTCCCTCCCTCCCTTTGTGTCTCCCTCCCTCCCACTGTCTCCCTCCCTGTCTCCCACTCTGTTTCCCTCCCTACCTCTGTGTCTCCCTCCTGCCCTCTCTCTGTGTCTCCCTTCCTCTCTGTCCTCTCACCTGTGTGTGTGTCACCCCTCAGCCCGGGCTGAGACAGCTTCCCCGGCCGCGCGCACACAGCCCCACCAAGTACTTCATGGGTCTTTAAAAGACCATTTACATGTTAATGAGGCTTTGTTGAATTTCACCTCTTAGGCCCCTGCAGCTCCCCTCCAGCTCCGTGTTGAGCGCAGTCTCACAGCGCTCAGACCAATCATAATACTGCCCTACAACGTTTGGATTGGCTGCAGGGAGCCTAAGAGCCCTGGTGCTTCCTGTCTCCCCTGAGAAGCCAGGAAGAAAACGCAGGAGAGGTGGCGGCCGGCCGGGAGATAAGTGATTTTTTTTTTTAACCATCTCTCACCCCGCCCCCCGCCCCTACTCCCCCGACCCACTGCTGCTTCCAGGTAGCAGCCGAAACTGCAGACACACACACACACGTGTGTTTTTACTCTGACTTTGGGCTGTCTCTCACTGTTCAGTACTTGTTTGACTCCCAGCTAGGTTTGTGCTACCCAAGGTGCTCTCTCAATCCCAGAGAATCGTCATCGGAGGATGAGTTTCCTGATCAATTTGCAATTAAACCCATTTCCCTCATAAACAGACACAACAAAAGTGAATGATCAAATATGCAAGGCAAGAGGCTTCCAATCTGTCACAAAAACCAAGCCAGAATGTAAACGGTTTCAGCTGCACTGCCACCAAAGACCTGACCTGGGGCCAATTCGATCAATTCATGTCCTGCATGTAAATTGATCTCTGCCTTAAAAAAATGTGCAGGAATTTCCTACTGGAATTGTATATTCTTCCAACTTTTAGTTAGTAGGTAGATAGTTTAATCTTTGTGTTTCGTTGTGTGGGAAATGAATTTGATTTGGCATATTTTTAGATCTATTTATTTGAAATTATTTCCAGAGAACCACGTTCATCTCCTTGCTGCCACTTCAGAAATGTTTGCTACACATACATCGTCCAAACCTATCCTGATATTATTTACGTCGCGCGCAGTATTGTGGAATAGGATTCAACATGGTCTTCAGAAACTTCAGGCTTAAAAGCGCTTTACCTTGAAAGCTATATTTGTTATGATAGTTTTGCGTGAAACAGAGGGATAAACAAATCTGGATATTGGGTTTGTGCATGTGAGGAGGGGTGTACGAAGCTGAAATATCAATGTTGTGCATTATTTAAAAAAAAAATAGAACTTTCCAAAAGCCACGGATTTGGCATTTTTAGAAGAAAAAAAAAACGAAAAATAGTATATGTAAAAATACCACAAGTTGGTTATGCAGGGAAATATCCCACAAGACTTTTTTTCTAAGCAAAAGCTCCCGTAAAAAATAAATGGTGGTACAAAATAGACCCAACTGATATTTTGCAAGATATTTCACACTAACGTGAGAAACTTTACAGCTGTGTGGTGTTTGCTGCCTTCGGAGGCAGAATAGTTAATTTGCACAATCCTAATGATGAGCAGCTAGGGTCGGACCATCCAGTTTCATTTGAATTTTCGCCACTTTAAATCTCCCTTTCGGGCATAAGGTGATTTGGAAAGTTTGGTAATGAGCCTCTCATTGCTTGGAGAGCGTGGGCTGATCACTCGTCACTGACAAAATACAGTCTTTGGGAGGGCAGGAATTCGACTTCCAAAAGGAAGATTTAAACGTCCATCATTCCGAAGCCAGTAAACTGAGTACCAACAGCAGATCGAATTAGCATCTGTGCGGTATTTACCGCCGAACAGAACGTATTACTGCTACTACTATGGGAATAAATTCAAAAGCGGGTTCGAGACCAAAAAAGCGTGTCTCTGGTAACTCGGTTGGAAATACTGTTTATTTAACCTGCTCGAGTTAATACTCTGTGTCTCCATCCCTCCCTCTGTGTCTCCCTCCCTGTCTCCCACTCTCTGTTTCTCTCCCTCCTGCCCTCTCTCTGTGTCTCCCTTCTCCCTCCCTGTCCTCTCACCTGTGTGTGTGTGTCAGCCCTCAGCCCGGGCTGAGACAGCTTCCCCGGCCACGCGCACACAGCCCCATCAAGTACTTCATGGGTCTTTAAAAGACCATTTACATGTTAATGAGGCATTGTTGAAATTCACCTCTTAGGCCCCTGCAGCTCCCCTCTGACAATCACTGGAATCCCCCGGCCCCCTAGGCTGCTACGGCTGTATTTGCAACACTATTTAATTTATTTATTTTTAAACACATGTGTCTGCAATGTCCGCGGGCCAACCAGGAAGGCTTGCCGGGCCGCCACCGGCCCGCGGGCCGTACTATGAGTACCCCTGGTGTAAAGTGTCGATTTAGACCAGTTTATGGTGTATCCTGAATATTGACAGAAATTGGTGAAAATTTGGAGGGCCCTGTAAATGGAAGCGCTGGGTGAAGACATATAGAGTAATGTCATCCGCGTATACCGGGATTCTGTCCTCCCACCCCATGGTCCATTTGAGTCCACGGATCAGGGGATCCCTCCTTATCCAGGTAGCCAGTGACGTAATATAATTCTTTATTGATTGGTTAAAAAAAAACATTTACGACATGACAAAGATTAATAAAAATGACTGTGATAAAAGCTTTAAAACAATTAATTTGAAATAGTTTAAAATTGAAGGGCCAGTAAGATCTCATAATGTTCCGATGCAGTACATAAATCTAGGTTTCTTGTAGTCTCTGATTTGGATGTTGTAACTCTTTAACTCAACCGCTCTGCTATGCTGGGAAGACTTTTAGGTTGGAGAGTGGCTTCGAGGAGTTTTAACGCTTTATGGACAAATTTCGCAAGCCCAATGTTTAGCTTGGTGTTATGGGGATCAAGAGCGGCCATTATTGCTTGACGGCAAGATCGAACTCCCAACATAATACATTGGCCTCGCAACAGTGACCGTCTGGCTATGAGCAGTGCAGGGCATGCACAGACAATATGTTCCATAGATTCTGAATGGTAGCCACACAGTCTGCATTCCGTGCTGCTACACGCTCGCCGCCATTCCGGGAGGTTCATTAGAAAGGGACATTCTCCCATCCTCAAGGCTAGAAACTTGCGTTTCCAATAAAGTGCATATGTGCTTGACAGGTAGAGCGGCTGCACACCCATTTTAAAATTGCCAATTACAGCCCAGGCGTGCCTCCTCTTTGAGAGTATCGCCCTGTCAGAGTGAAAGGACCACAGTCTTACGGATTTTTTGATGGCAGACTTAAACACCGAAAAAGATGGGTTAATGTCCCAGAGGTCTTTTGCGCCTAGTAACTGTAGGCTATAACCCAGGAGTTGCCGATGCTTGTGGCTTGTCTATTTTCGCTGTATTTCCTGCCAAAGTCGGGCCTCCAAGGAACCCTCCTGGGCAAGGCGCAGTCTATGACAAAGTTTAATGAATGCGCCTGCCTCCACTCCATGCTGATCTTGGAGACCAAATTCAAGTCTCATTTGAGCTGGTGAGGCAGATTTTGGCAATCCAAAGGCTCTTTTAAAAAATGTTATTAACTTGTTTATTAATATACTGGTTGTGCCTTTGGTGATCTCATGGCCATACGTCAAAGAGTTGATTACTTTGGCTTTCGTTACTTTCAGCATAGTTGTTAAACTGGGACCTAGTAACTGTTTTGCCAACTTTGCAGCAGCCACGTCTAACGACAGGGCTTTGATTTTTAATGCTTCTTTGTGCTTCTTGAAGGAGCCTCTTCTATCCAGAAAGATACCCAGGTATTTGTAACTTGGGGTTGAGTCTAGCTTTATTTTGTTGAAGTACCACCTTTCTGTTGACCTTTTTTGCTTCCCAAAAGAGATGGTTTTAGTTTTTGACAAGTTAAGCTCTAGATGGTTTCTTGTCGTATAGGGTAGCAATTCATCCAGTAGTCTCTGGAGACCCACTTTTGTGTGGCTTAAAAGCACCAGATCATCGGCGTAAAGCAAGTTGGTGATACGTGTCCCGTCGAGTTGGGGAGGGTGGCAGTTTACACTGTCAAGAACTGGAGAGAGGTCGGATATAAACAAGTTAAAAAGAAGTGGGGCCAATACACACCCTTGTTTGACTCCTGTTTCAGTTTGGATCTTCCTGGAGACATGGCAGCCTTCGCCTAGCTTTATTCTGATCCATGTTTCCGTGTGAAGTTAATTATTGCCTGAAGAAGAGGCTGTGGAATGCCCCATGATTTTAGTTTCTGCCATAACAGGCCCCTGGGCCCGCGGTCGAAGGCTGCTTTGAAGTCTGCAAAGCAGCAGTGCAGCTGGATATGTTGGCAGGTTGCTTTTTCCATCAAGACGGTTAGCGTTAACAAGTTGGTTGAGGTACCGGAGTTAGCCACAAAGCCCGTCTGGTTGAAGGGAAGGCGTCCGGTTGATTCAGTCCAATCCTGTAGCTCCTCCAAAAGAATATTAGCAAAGTACTTAGACTCCACATCAAGAAGCGCTACCATTCGATAATTTTTTGGCTCATTTCTCTTCCCGCCTTTGAAGATTGGGTGAATAACTGCACCTCGCCAGGATTCTGGGACCGTGTTGTTTAGACTGCAGTAGAGAAATAAAGGAGTCCAGTATTCTGACCATAGGCTAATGTCAGATTTAAACATGGCTTGAGGGAGGCCATTCGGGCCGGGGGCTCAATCTGCTCTGGCTTTCCTTATGAAGCTTGAGATCTTGTTTTTTAAGGCATCCGGCGACACCGTGGGCTCTAGTGAAGTATCACTCCGTTTCATTGGCTCCTTGTGAATGTGATCTTCAGATGGAATGACTACAGGCCAGGCCCGACTCGAACTCTCCAGACCCAGAATAAGTCTCAAAAGTTTGACAGGGCTGGCAGAGTCAGTGCTGTTTGTGTTGGTGTCTCTGAAGTGAAGGGATAAAAACTTACACCAAACTGCTTCGCTGATATTTGCGTTACCATATACACTTGCGCTTTGTTTACTCCTGTTTACAAGGGACCAGAATTGCTTCGAGTTAGAATTTTTACTTTCGTGGATCAACTTCAGCCAGAATTGATCCGAGGCCGCTAGTTTCTCCTTTTGTGCGGCGATTCTGAAGGCAGCTTGAGCTTGCTTATAATTATTGTAATACGTTTTATTGCTGGGGATCTTTCGTGATTGGCGGAGTGTTCGATTCCTCTCCGTTCTTAATTTCCTTGTGGCTTTTGAGATGTAGAATTGAGAAGTTTGATTTCTCTGGCTCCTCCTTTTCGGAAGTTCATTGAGAAGGAGATTTGTAAGAGGTCCAGCCACTGACAACATGAGTATTTAGCTCTAAAGAGTTTTGTAATAGGGCTCTGCTTTTTGCCGTCAGGGATGGGGCCGAGGAATTTGACCACTCTATTCGCTTTAAGTCCTCTGTGTGGCTGCCTGAGTGAGAGTAGGCCAGTTCTTGGTGATATGGATTGCGGGTGGAAAGTGTTATTTGTGCCCGATGGTCACTTTCTCCTTGCGGAGCAATTTGATAGTTCTTAATCCAGGGCAGTATTTCTCTACTCCCTAGGGTAAAGTCCAAAAACGAAAGGGATCTACCACCTGACCGGGTCCATGAGGGAGGGATGTCAGGAGAAAAGCGCCCATTCAGTAAGGTAAATCCTAAGCTGTAGAATTGCATTACCACATATTCACCCAATGGTGATGATTTATTTCCAACAGGGATTGACTGGGATGCAAAATGTGGGGGAGTTCTGGGGAGGTCGAGTCCTGGATCGTCGGAAAGATTGCAGAAAAAATGAGTGTTGAAATCACCTGAAATTATACTTGGTGTACTGCCATACTTGCCTATTAGATCGCAGATGGAGTTGATCAGGCTGTCCATTTTGGGTTTTTTCTTAGTAGTGCAGGGAGATATATAAACATTGAGAATGAGCAGCTGCGGGTCCATGGGTGAACTTCACAAGATTATTCCTGAGAGCCAATCCTCCTCAAATTTGATCTGTTCAATACAATTAGTTAGTTTTGTCGATACATAGATCGAGAGACCGCCGCTTGGTCTACCGAACTTGGACTGCCTGGTAGCAGGAGTCATAAACTCCAGATAGCCCACTATTGGGATGCTTTCTCCTGCCCAAGTCTCCTGTAGAAGGAGGATGTCGTGTTCTTTTAAAAAAATTTAGAATGGCAGGAGATTGTTTTTCCAGGCCAAATCCATTAATGTTCCAGGAGCATATCGTCAGATCTTGGTTAATGGGGGTTCAATCGGTCTTGTTACCGGATAGAATCCCCGGCAGCCATAGCCAGTCTGTTTCACCAACATTTCGTTGGTCAATTGCTTGGTCAGTAGTTCCGGTTGGAGAACTGCCTCTTGCAGACTTCAATACTGAATATGGGGTTAAGGAGGAGCTAAAAGTGCCTGCCTGGTTGTTTTCCAATATTGAGTGGTAACGAGGGGCGCTTGGTGTTGTTGTTGTTACACCCCAAGTTTTAAATTGGTCGGTTTTCGTCAGGACCAAATCCCTGATTGCCGGTGATAAGTGTAGCTTCGCCCATATTGGATCCGGTGAATGGAACAAATTTGATAGCGATTATATCTCTCGATTGTAGATGATTTAAATCTGAAAGGGATTTGAAGAGTTTCAATATATTCCCACGGTTAAGGATGTCGTGAGGGCCCCTTGAAGTAAATTCTGGAATAAGCAGCAGTTTGATGTTCTCGTTGCTACTTTGGGACTCACTGGGCTCATTGGCCATTACTGGCGGTTTTTGCTTTGGTTTTTCCTCAGGATGCTTTCTTGAGTATGTGGGTATGGTAAATGATAAGTGGGGCAATTCTTTATGATTGGTATTTAAGGATTGTTGGAGACGACTTTTGTTAGTGGACACCGATTTGCTATGGCTTGAGTTGGTATCGTGCTCACGACCAGATTCTATAACTGTGCTCTGTGTGCATAGGTTATTCTCCTCGACAATAGGTAGATGAGGGAAACTGGTTTCCTGGGCTGGCATGCGAATAATTGCTGGACAATGTTGCTCTGCTTTCGATTCTGGAAGCTTAGAGAATGATTGTATGGAACTAGAATTTACTTGTGTGGATGGCAGAAGAGGGTTTCCCAGATCTTGGGGTAGCGCTGAATGGTCCCAGTTGAGGGTTCTATCTGAATGGGCAGCTGGTTCAATAATAATAGATGATTTGTCGGATCTCTCTTCAAAAATAGTGTCTGCGGCCAGTGGAACATTTCCTGGAGGTGCTGAGTCGCTCCTAGGAGAGTTGCTTATATTTAGGTTTGTTGTGCCAATTTTTTTACTTATTCCGGCTTTTTCGTTGTCTTTTCCCTTTTCGACAATCGATGTAAATTTTGATTTTTAAATGGTTCGATGGTGGGTGGATTAGCTACTGCTGATTCTGTGGTGGTTGGTGAAGGTGAACTGGAGTGGACTTTAGGACAGGGTGAATCATGTACTTGGCTTGAGGCCTGAAATGTGGAAATTGGCAACTTGGACTCTGAGGGTTTCTTTATTTCCGTTAGGACGGCTGAAAGGAATTGGGGCAAAGATGAGAGGAGTCGATTTATAGGGGAGCAGCAGCACACTGATTGCACCAGTTGAGTTTGGGCTTGAGCTTTTTTGATAAGATCGTTGAGTGCCTCCAATTTTTGGTCGATCCCAGCAGTGTACACCACAAGTGTGTTTAGCAGGTGCACCTGCATATCCATATTATCTGAGTGATATGTTAGTGCCGCTGACGTTGTTTGAAAGGTTTGTAATAATTGGGCCCATAGATTATTAAGGTTAGCCGAGGGAGAACTGTCCTGCCTTTCGGGTTCTTTTAATTCGGTATTGAAGAACGATAAGTCCAAAGAGTTATTAATTTTGTTGATATTTGACCCTTCTCAGGTGACCTTTTGATCAGCTTCTTCCCCTTGATTTTCCTTGTCCACAGAGTAATCTGCTTCTCGTAAAGCTGGGATACTAAAAAATGCTTGTGGTTGGGCCCCGGCCTGTGATAATGCGGCTTTTGGACTCTTTTGTAGCTTATACGATTTAGAATCGATTGATGGGTAAGGTGCAGATGGGGAAAGCAGGCTTAAATTTAATAATGGTTGAAAAGTTGGCAGAACGACGTTGCTATGCGATGATGCATTAAATGAAGCTTGTTCTAGCGGTGTTGAATCATGGGCTGAGGGTTGGGGGGGGAGCTTGTTGAGGTTGGCTGAGGTCCAGGGCTTCTAGGCCACTTTTGCAGAAGGATTCTGTTGTTGATAATAAAATGTTAGATTGCCCTAGGTCGAAATGCCCTCCCTCAACACTGTGGATCGTTGGCTGAACCGTGATTTGGTATGGCCATAGCTCGGAGGCTACCAGGGTGAGGACCTGCCGAGGAAGAAGTGCCTGTTGTTCATCCTGAGTGCTTGTAGGGTTCTTCCGTGCTTTAGCTGGGACTACGGTCCTAGAGTAGTCCCTTAGGGAGGCTTTGATTTTTGTTGGTTTAAGTTGTTCTTTGGGGCCAGATAATTGGTCCTTGGCAGATAGATGGAGATGTGCAGACCCTGGATCGGATACTGTCCTTTGTTTTACTGATGATTGGAGGGGGAAGAATGCCACCGGGGGTTCAGCTAGTAGATCGCAGGAGTCCATTTTCTTTGCACCTTTTTTAGGTGGATTTAATGGCATTTTCCTTGTTCGTCCTGACCTCATCCCGGGTGCCCTAAAGCTTCCCAATTGATCCTAGAAATACCTGTTGGGTGTTTTGAGTGGTAGTCCAGGTTAGTGGATTGATGGGATGTGGCAGTCAAGTTAAATTAATTTGAGCCCTTGATTTTTTACTGTAGTTTTATTAGTTGGAATTTGATATTATTAAATGTTTGTTACAGGGTAGTCCCTGTGTTGATAATTTGGAGAGCTTTGCCAATTCCAGGGGACCCTCCGGTAGACCTTAGAGGATTCTTGAGTGTCCGGTTTTTCTAGAGGCCCGCGCAAATGGTATGAAATATATTTCCTGATTTTACCTTGTTTTTAAATAAAAAAAAAAAACTTTTTAAATTTTTTCCTTGTTCATTCTTTACGTGTGTACCTTTAATCAAATGTGTTTTAACACCAGTTTTCCTTTGTTCTTTGGGTATTCCTTGGTTGTAACTTAGTTCTTTAATTTGTTTCATTTGTTGGTTCTCCTTGTTCTCCTTATTTCCTAATTTAATGATGATTACTATAATGGTATGATTAATGGCAGCTGGTCGTGGCTCGAGCATTAGCGCAACGATCAAAGGAGACAACGGGCATCCCTCTCTTGTTCCTCTTTTTAGGGCGATGGAGTGCGAGTTGTACCCATTCACCACTACCTGTGCTAGTGGGTTAGCTTAAAGCTACTCGATCCACGAGATGTATTCTGTACCGAAACCCAACCGTTCCAGTACTGTGTAGAGATAGGGCCATTCGATGGTGTTAAACGCCATCTGAGCATCCAATAATATCACTGCATCTTCCCTTATGAATTCACTGCTGCCCAGAATGGCATGTAAACATCGGAGGTTTAAGGCTGTGTTCTTCCCTGGCATAAAGCCAGATTGATCTGGGTGCATTCGTTTTATCAGTAATAGTTTGGCCAGTATCTTTTCTTTGTCGTTGAGCAGCGATATGGGATGATGCAAGCTGCACAATTCTGCCATTTTACCTTGTTTGTGGATGACCACTCTAGTGGCCATTCTCTGGTCCCGTGGAAGGTTCCCCTGTCTACTGTCTTGATACATCTGACGTAGATGAGGTGCGATTGTCGATGCTATGAGTTTGAATACTTCAATTGGTAGGCCACTTGGGCCCATTGCTTTCCCTGATTTAATGCTTTTAACTGCGCCTGTGCTTTCGTTGTCAGTAATGTCACTGTTTAGGTAGTCAGCCTCCTCTGGGTATTGTGTTAAAAGATGCTTGTCTGACAGTAACTCTTTGGAGTCATTGATGGTAGCAGGGGGTGAGGGAATGTATAGTCTAGTGTAATATTGTGCGAATAGGTCCGCTATATCTTGTGGATCTTTTACAAGCTCCTCATTTTCGGCTCGGAGACATGTCACCCATTTGTTTGCTTTTTCACACCTGTCTAACCATGCCAGTTTCCCCGCCTTATCTCCTGTCTCGTATATCCTGTGATATGATGTTAGTCGACTACTCTTTGCCTCCTCTGTCACAAAGTTTTTGTATTCTTGTCGTTTAAGATCTAGTAAGTGTTTAGCCTCTTACGTGCCGGAGTACGTGTGCTGTTTCTTTCTCTAGGATCTCTTTTTCTAATTGTGTAATTACACCCGGTCTATCTTTTTTGTGAGCAGCCATCTGGGATAGTGCTTGCCCTTTAATGACTGTTTTGTAAGTTTCCCATAGTGTTTGTGGGGATTGTATGGAGCCTTTGTTTTCGGTACAATTTTTAGTTGTATGAGTGAGATAGTCACATATATGTGGAGTTTTGAGGTATTGGGGATGCAGAGTGATCATTATATGGTGTACTGGTGCATCGCATGCGAATCGGGCCGAAAGAGGAGTATGATCTGATATTCCTCGTGCCATTTGTCGGATATCCTTAAGAGGCCAATTGGTCCGGCCAAGCTAGGATATAGTAGATTTGTGACTGGCTGTTAATCAATCAATCATTTGCATTTGTAAAGCGCGCTTCTCACCTGTGGGGGTCTCAAGGCGCTGGGGGGGTGAGGGGGGTCAGTTCTCAAAAAGCCAGGTCTTGAGCTGCCTTCTGAAGGAGAGGTGGTCCTGTGTGGTGCACAGGTGGCTGGGAAGAGAGTTCCAGGTCTTCGCTGCCAGGTAGGAGAAGGACCTGCCCCCGGCGGTGGCCCTGCGGATGCGGGGCACGGCTGCCAGGGCTTGTCCTGTCAAGCGCAGGGTGCGAGGAGGACAGTAGAAGGAGAGGCGGTGGTTGATGAGTTTTGGTCAGAGGTTGTGAAGGGCTTTGTGTGCGTTGGTGAGGAGCCTGAAGGTGATTCTCTTGCTGACTGGGAGCCAGTGAAGTTTCTTCAGGTGTCCGGAGATGTGGTGGTGGCGGGGGATGTTCAGGATGAGTCGTGCGGCTGCGTTCTGAATTCGTTGAAGTTTCTTCTGTAGCTTGGTAGTGATGCCGGCGTACAGAGTGTTCCCATAGTCCATGCGGCTGGTGACGAGGGCGTGGGTGACTGTCTTCCTGGTGTCGGTGGGGATCCAGCGGAAGATTTTGCGGAGCATGCGGAGGGTGTTGAAGCATGCCGATGTCACTGCGTTGACCTGTCTGTTCATGGAGAGGGACGAGTCCAGGATGAAGCCGAGGTTGCGGGCGTGGTCGGTGGGTTGGGGAGTGCTGCCCAGGGCGGGGGGGCCACCAGGATTCGTCCCAGGCGGTGGGAGTAGGGCCGAGGATTTGGACCTCCGTCTTATCGGTGTTGAGTTTAAGCCGGCTGTCTGTCATCCAGTGCGCTACTTCCTTCATGCCTTCGTGTAGTCTGGTTCTTGCTGAGGTGGGGTTGTTGGTGAGGGAGAGGATGAGCTGAGTGTCGTCGGCGTAGGATATGATGAGTCCGTGTTTGCGTGCGATGTTCGTCAGGGGGGGTCATGTAAATGTTGAAGAGGGTGGGGCTGAGGGAGGATCCTTGTGGGACGCCGCAGATGACTTTAGTAGCTGTAGATTTGAAGGGGGGGAGTCGGACTCTCTGTGTTCTTCCGGAGAGGAAGGAGGTGATCCATTCCAGGGCCTTGCCTCGGATGCCGGCGTTATGTACACCTGAATGAAAAGTGAAGTATAAAAAAGTCTGGTTTGCCATTTCTCCCTACGTATTCTGCTAAGGAGGCACCACTGCAAGGTTTTTGTCTCTTGGGCAGGGTTGGGCATTGCGATCTATTGTACCTCATAACACCATATTCAGACATCCCTCGCTAGTAACCAGTCTCATTTTGGCAGATCCAGTATTCGGTTTAATTCCGGGATATTAGTCTTCTGTAATGTTGGTGGGATATACACTGACAACCCTGAGTAGTCTACCCTCACATGTGCCAGTGGTTGCCGCGATTCTACCCAATGGATCCATGTGGGATCTTCCTAGAATAAAAGGGAAATTCTTGCGTATGAGGATTCCGGTCCCTCTGGACCCAGTTGTGAAACCAGCGTGGGCCACTAGAATGTATCCCCATCTATCTAATGCTTTGCATTTATTATCCATGAGACGGATAGCTTTTAGTAATACCACGTCTGGGGTATGCCTTTTAATAAATTGGAAGACTACACTTATCCTAAGCTTATCTCCCAGACTGTTAGCGTCCCAGGATAGCAATCTGAGGGAGGAAAGCGTAGTACCAGATGTCACTAAAGGCACCTTGCAGTATGATGTCTGTCTCGAAAATGTAAGATATGGGCCAGGATAGGTCTTGGAGGGGTCCACCTTGTACTCAGTGTGCTCTCTCAGCAGAAAAGTAATTTGACAAGCCCCTGGGTTGTAGGTGTTTCAATATAAGGTCTTACACAAAGAGATCAGTAGCCGGTCCCTCTGCACATTCGGTAACGCCTATTATACGTACATTGTTCCTCCTGGATCTACCTTCGTACTCTTACTCATCCAGCTTTGCTTCAAGTGCTTTTGTTGTAGTGGTCAGAATGTTCACTTGTTGCTGGAGGGTCATGGAGTCAGCCTTCAAGTTTTGGGTTACTTCTTCCACTTGCAAGACTCCGTCACTCAACTTGTGTAGATCTGCCCTTACCAGAGCTACTTCGTAAGCCATCAAATCTATTCACGTTTCTGATGATTGTTGAACCTTCTTGATAGCTGACATAATGTCTTTCAGGGTTGGTTCGTCCTTCTCTGCTGCTGGCTCCTGCGTGCTGCCGCCATCATCTTGTCCATTTTGCAGGGTGAATTTGCCTAGTTTGTTTTGTGCCTCGACCTCCTTTGCCGCTCAACATAGCACACCCGAAGAATTTCCTAACTTGTGGAACGTTATGGGCTGGGAGTTGATCCCCGGGTACTCACAGCTACTTGACCAGGAAGTTACAGTGCAGCCTGTTGGATTTCCCCAGTTGGGCGAGATCTCCCTCCCTTGATTACTGCATGGGTTGCATGGCAGTGCTCCAAAGTGCGGCACACAATGGGACCGGTAGGTGGAAGGTGCTTGGAAGTTGTCAGTGGAATTATGGAGAATCGCACCAGATATCGCACCTTATCGGTAGCTCTTCACTTAATTAACGTGTCCACCCCGCTTGGTAGCGTCTTCTGCCTTCTGTGGGTAAGTGCTGGAGAGGTTGCCGGCGCCACACCCCTAGGAGCTAGGTATCTTCTTTGAGCTTGCTGTATTAGCGGTGGGGGGGACGGGGGAGGGATCTAAGCTCACCCCACAACTTGCCAGCTCCTTTGTTTCCTACCAACCACTGGCTGCAGGGTAGTTCTTCAGCCTCTTTGTTTGCTTCACATTGTGTTGTAGTCTTTCCTTTGGCGTTGGCCAGTTCGTTCCACCATTCGCCGTATTGTAAGGATGCTTCGGTTCCACCTGCACATCCAGTAACATACAGCCGCGTCTCGCCCCCAGGCTTGCAGCCCAAGCAACGCCCCTCCTAATAGGCCAGCGGACACATCTTCCCCTTCTAGCGGTGCTGGGGAGTTCCAGGCCTCTGAAGTCGCCGCTGGGGGAGGGAACCCACAGAGCCTCGGAATCCTCTGTAGCACTCCACTCACTGCGCTCGCCCTCCGGCCATGTCTACTGTGGGTCCAGTTGCCACACTAATTGATTTTCCAATGCGGACGAGAACACTGCTGCCGGACCTCGGAAGGTGCATTTTCACACCCCTTTTCAACTGATTTTTAGGCGGATAGACTGAAGGAAGGGAGGGGCATGGGGGGGCAGCGGCGGGGGAGATCAGGGGGGAGATCAGGTTCACGGAGCTCGTTTAGTGTGCGTCCATTTCTTAAGATACCGGACACGCCCCTCTGTGGGCCTTATCCTGATGACTCTTTGAAGCCCCAGGATTTTCTAGGAGTAGTCCAGTTTCTTGTCAGTTGAATTTTTTCCCATTTATCATATTGGAATTTCGAGGTGTTTAAGAGGAAAACATTGAATTAAGAACAGCCTAAGTGGAATGACCAGGACAAAAACCACACTGAAAAGGTGTTAGTAAGTTTAAACTGAAAGATAGCCAAATTTGACAGTATGTATCATGAATTAATTTAGGACGAGAGATGATTAGACAAAAAGTGATATCAACTGATTTATTTTAAAAAATAGAATGACAAAAATCTAGGTTTATATCCGGATTGAAAGTTACCAGAAGACAAAGATAGGTTAAATAGTAATTCCGTGGGGTCAGACTATGATGGCTAAATTTGCACGAGTGGCTGGGTATATCGAAGGAGAGCTGTTAGGGTTGCCCTTCAGATGATCTGTACAATCTCAGAAATGGCTAGAGAACATTAGTTTAGACAAGGGGTTTGCTTGAGAACAATGACATGTTCTCTAATTCATCCAACATGTAACTGGGTCAAGTTGATTATAGATGCATCAGAAGATTTAATGGAAGAAAAACCTTCTACACAGAGCAGATGAGAGAGAAGGTTCAGGAGGTGTGAAAGAACCAGAAGTAAAGTAGTGACAATGATTTGAAGAAATACCTATAACACAAAAAGTATCCTTCCTGAGCAAATCTGAAAGCCTGCTTTTAATCAGCATGGTATTGAAAATGTGTACAGCGCATTTGGTTCATGTCAACGGAGGTCTATTTTCTGAAGCTGTCAGTTTAGCAAAAAATGTTAGTGAGCCATGGCTGAGGGGGCTTACTTGTTGAATTTTTTGTTCAACTGGGGTGAAGAGCATGTGTGGAGTACACCAGAAGATAAGACTTATATAGCCAAATCCGCTTTTTCAATTTGGAAACGTTTGCAAGAGAAGGAAGATAGGGTGATTTACTAGAAGAAGGTAGGTTGCCTGATATAAATGACTATTAAGAAAGAGTTTTAGGAAATATGCATATTAAGTCTAGTGTAACTCCCTTATCGTTATGACGGGGAGGTAATATTAAAATCCTTCGACTAAATAATGGAAGGAAAAAAGAATCAGGCATATTTAGGTCTCCAAAAAGAGTTAAAGGCACAGTAGTCGAGAAAACCAAAATACCTCAATCAAGAACTTGATTGAAATGACATTATTTCAGGAAGACAGTAGACAGCCAAAAAAAGAGTATGTGGTGTACAAGAGAGTAAGAAAATAATGCAATAAGGAGCTTATTCCTAGATGGATATTAGTATGGTTTCCACAGAGTGATTTAAATTGGAAAATGTTTCATCCGATAGTGCCAAGGTTTTTACCTGAATAAGAAAAAGATGATCTGGGATATGTCAGAGCGGCAACATTGAAGAAAATTAAAGCTGAAGATTAAAGTCTAAATAATGCATACCAATTGCGCTCTCCTTTAGCAGGCTGATAAGAGTTCCCTATAGGTCTTTTCAGAACATGTCCTCTGAAGAAAAAACACCTATTCCTTGGCAGTTAAATGCGCCCCTCTCTCTAGTGATGAAGTGCCCACTGGAACCTATTCATCAAGCAAAACGTGAGCTCCTATCTTGGAAAATGATTTTATTGCTGATTGACTTGTGCAAAAATTAGTAAGATTCAAGGTTTTTCTATAATGGAACCATGCATTAGTTTCAGAGATGAGTCATACTGAAGCCCAACCCTTATCCCAAAGGTCTCATCAAACTCATCTGAATGAGACAATATTTCTTAAGTCCTTATGAAATCCTACCAATGTTGCGAAAGGAGCACCTCATACACCTGACATCAAGCTAGCTCTCATATTTTATATGGCCAGAACTAAAGGGCTGAAGAACACGAAGAAGGTCGCCTATCCAGGCTGCTCTCTGTGCAATTGCTGCCCAGTGTAGAAATGGTGTTGTAAAGTGAGTCTAAAAACCAACAGATGGGAACGTCTAACAAGGGCTGAGGATTGTCCCACACATGAAGTATTCCTTTGGCCCCTGACACCCACATCACCAACCCGGAACCTACAAGAATATCCACACTTAGGCAGAGCACTGCTCCTGAGCGAGTCTGGCATTGAGCCCTGTGCACGAATGCCGAAATAGAGGAAAACAAGGGCCCGTCTCCTTCATGCTCCAGTCAAAAGGCTTCAGAGGCTGACAATCCTCCAGCCAAGGGAGACTGCAACAAGGGCACCTGGCACAATTACCCCACACCTAAGCTTCTGTGCCGCAATCTTCCTTGATGCAGTGGGTGAAACTGACTTCAAGACCTCGATCAGCGCCCAAAGACAAGGACATCATGGCTCCAGTCTTGGACGCAGACGAAACCCTGTTTTTCCACCCAGTAACCAGGAAGACCTCAGCAAAATGCCTCATCTGGAACCTCTTCCTCGAAAGTGGAGACTGGCCTTCAAAGGGGAACCTACTTCTAAGCCTCTCACCTTCGAGCCAGCAAAAAGAAAGCAAGTGCATGGAAAAAGCAACAATTCCTCTTCCTTTGACCCAAACCTCACCACCTCCTACCTGCCACCACCACACCCATGTCACCTCACGGACTCCCTCCACCAGAGAGGTCCCCTCTTCAGCATTCAGACCCTGGGGCCCCAGTTGCCATTTTGCCCCTAATGGCCAACTATCATTAGAGAGGACCACTGACCATCCCTGAGATGATTACAACACAAAACCCCTTGGTGATGCAGATCTGTGTATTGGTCAGTCAGGGCCTCATCGCCTGATGAATCCACAGACTATCACAAGGTCAGTCAGAGGACTGCAGCCTACCACAAGGCTGACATGCATGTCACTCAAAAGGAGGAACTCCTCTGGGAGACACTCCAAATCTGAGCACACTGTTCAGTTCCTCACCGAGCTTAAAAGCATGCTAAAGTCTGCTCCTTAAAATTTTAGGGAGTTTTGGAAGGATGAGGTAGTAACTCTGAAGGTCAAAAAGAAATGTAAAGCCTCTCTCAGAAACCCAACATATAATAAGGGCCAGGTTCCACCTGACTCAATGGCTGTGCACACCACCCACAAGTCCGCTGCCTACCCCTGGCGATAAATCTTATTCAGAAAAGAAGAGCAAGAAAATACACACAATAGTCAAAAGAGTGGCAATTGAAACTGAAATACATTTGGCTGATAGCAGTTGGGTGGCACTTCAGTCATGCTGTGACAGGTCACAGTGGGAGGAGATGCAAGAGCTCATAAGGTACAGGAAGCATTAGGAGTTAGTGTCTGAGGGCAAACTCCTCCAACTCCAGATTTAGCCTCTAAGGGGCTCAATACCAGCATTATTCTTAGACGCAATGCTGGACTGTGTATCTCCAGGTTCAAACGCGATGTTTATAAGCATTTCTTCATCATCCCCTTTGGCAGGAAGCACCTTGTTTGGACACCGGGTTAAGATGCTTCAAATATTCACGATACAGAAACAGCAAAGCTCATGGGTCACTCCAAACCATTCCCTTTAAAGGATCCTTTCGGAAGCAGCAGCCCTGGGGTAGACCAAAGACCACCTCACCCGATCATCCCATTTCTTACCTGCGGCAACAGGAGGCTTGCCACCAGCAAGCCAGGATGGCTTTACTACAGAGGTTCCTACATGAGTGTCAGGAACACGGGTGACTCCAGCAAGTGGTCTGCCACTTCAAGTACTTGCCCCGATCCCCTTCTCCCCACCCCCATATCACACGTCCGCTGTGTGTGATGCCCTCATTCATTGGTAGGATAGGCCATCTGACAACCTAGTCCTACCCTTAGCCCAACCCAGCAGTTGACTCAAACTGCACACATCCCCTCCCAGCATCTCTCCTGGGACACTCACAGCAAATAACCTCTTTCTCCTTAAGGAGAACGTGCTGGCTCTTCTACAAAAGGGCACAATATAGAAGGGCTTCCCCTACCTTGAAGATTGACTGACCAAAAGCTGAGCCTAGCACACTCCTGAACAGTGAAATCCCCGATCCACAGTCTGGGCTTAATCATAAATCCTGCAAAAAGTCCCACTTGCATCATCTTTAAATGCAACCCTTCCTAGGGTCCGTTTCAAACTCCATCACGTGAAAGCTGACTCAATAGAGTCCCAGCCTTTCAGCACATGCTTTTTGTTTTTTCAGCCTAATTGTCAATTGATGTAGACTGATCATCCAGATGTGGCTTTTAGATCAGAGACCTATTACAGAGTTGGCTCTAAATGTAGTACCAGTATTCCAGAGGAGGAATTGGAAACGGGACAGTTTGTCTAGATTGGTTTCAAGGGCTTGACAGTACCCTGAGGAGTCCTCCAGAAATTGACTTTAGCCTAGATGTGCCTTCTAAAAGTAATAGCAATCGGGCGCAGAGAGATACAGGATTCTAAAAGAGCCCTTCATGAATAGACACAATACTCGGGATGTGGCATTCACAATTTGTATAGCATGAAGTTGTAAACCCCCTCACCTTTCTGCAAATGTTGTCATCTCTCCCCCTGTTTTTTGCTGACCACAGCATTGTAATATTTTGTCCACTTTGAGGTCACACAAAGAGAATTTTGTTATGTTTAAGGTCAATGAAGGATTTACATGCTGGCTAAATCGTATACATTTGTGTGAGAGACTGAAGCTTGGTAATTTATTTTTCACTGTTGAAAAGACACATTTATTTTTCAGTTGGTTCTCCTAACTTTGTCCCGTTCCACTCTTATGGCGATTCCTGTACGATTGTCTCTAAAGCTCACTTGAGAAAACCTTACACCTTCAGTCACCAACTGTTAAAAATCTTGAAATTAATTCATTGCCACACCACACTTGTAAAAATGAGCTGTCAGAAGAGTATCGCATTAGGGACAAACTTTACCCCTATATTAGATGAGTGATAAAACTCCATGTTCTTGCTCTGCAGTAGCAACCAATGCTAATTGATTGCTGCTTTCCGGTGTCTTGAACTGCCTTCCTTCTTCCAAGTAAGTCTTTTGTTTTAGCCCTAGAAAATTAAAATGTCATTTGCACATTTCCAGCCAGAATCTGTGAGTTCTCGTATAGTCTTCATCTCAAGACCATTTGGAAATTCTCACTTTTCAGAAATGTTTGAAAATTGTAATTTAATATTGTCAAAATGTGAATGTGTATTTTGTTCACTACATATATGATTATGCTTGTCTTCAGATATTTCAATGAGATGTCTGCACAAGGATTGAGACCTCGCACTGTATCCAGTCCAATACCTTATACACCATCACCAAGTTCGAGCAGACCAATCTCTCCCGGTAAATGTATTTAAATGTTTGACACCCTGTTTCAGCTCGTTAAATGTTTGTATATATTTTTTGCGTGCATGAAATATTTGCTCTTGACAGTACTTTTACTAACACATAAGTTGTTTCCAATTCAATGTGAACTCCTCTGGGCCTACTTTGCATTAGTAATAATCAGCATGACTGACTAACTGATCTTGAAGGGTTTACTGCATTGCATACCTCTTGGGGGTAAAGTATGAGTAGAGAACTTTGCTGATATGATAGATCTATGTTTAACTTCTCCAGAGCTCCCTGCTTTAGTTTGGGTTGTTTCCTGCCTACCTACTGTCCTCTATTTCTCAGTCAACATTTTCTTTAAGTCATGCTCACTGTTTCAATTTTCTTTCACCGTAGTTTCTTAGCTGTCAGGCATGAAAGTTATCTTGTTTTGCGAACCTTTGCAGCAACTGACCTGCATAACCTCTGTTTTGGGAACGTTCAACTGGTGCAGCTTGTTCACTGTGTACTGCCATTTGCTCAGGGTCCCTTAGCGACAGCCTGGCGTACATGCCCCACACAGGTTCCCTGATCCTGCAGTAGGTTTTTGTAAGAAAACAGGGCTTTTTGCAGGGCCCCTTCCCCACGTTTTGCTCCCATTTGGGCTACAAGATGCTGGTTTTAGACTGACAGTGCACTGAAGCCCGCTAACAAAGCTCCAGAGCCAGTGCTCTCTCCCTAAAAAGTGGCAAGTGTAATTGACATCTGCAATTGACCGAGACCATTAAGCCCCCCAACCTCCATGAAAGTACCTTGTAATTGGTAGCGTGGTACTCTGGGTCGGGGGGGAGGGAGGGTTCGGGGGGGGGGGGGGGGTTGCTGCACTGGTTGTGCCCCCGAGTGACCCAGGTAAACAGATGACTGCAGGCCTGCCATTGCAGACTGAAGGAAAAGTGATCAATGCTCCATTTCGGCTTTGTCCTCACCATGTGTGATGGGGTCAGAGCACTGCTTTTAATATTCAGTCCCCCTAGGGAAGGTCTCTTGTGCCCAGGAGGCAGGGTACAGTATATTAAGAGTGTAGGCGGCAAGTGCAAGCTTGTGGCTATAGTGGCTTTATCATTACAGTAAACTATACATGAAGGTGGTCTATAGGATGATATGGGACTTGCACCCAGGCACAGCCGCGTTTCTAGCTCCATTATGGTTCGACCTAAATATGTCAACGTTGTTGTCAAACATGCCATCTCTCCCTTGACACAAATCTGTGTCAACAGAAGATTGGCATGCACCCAGGTGGCTACCTACTTGTATCCGTCATCACCTACTGCCAAGACAGGTTTCTGACCTCCTGCCACACAGTGAGCATTTCAAGGAGTCAAAACAAAGGCTTATGTAGGGAGGAGGTCACACCTCCTCCTTCCCAAGTGGGCTAGTGAAGTGTCACATCAGAGTGGTGAGCTTCAAAGGCTGCACCACCTCGGATTTCCATCTGGGTGGTCCTTCTGAGGTATGCAGGAGGTGTACACTTAAAGGAAGGCTGTCCACATCTCCAGGGTGAGCAGCCTGATATGTACAATTAAAGTAGATTTCTGCTATCTTTAGGAGGACAGAAATAGTGGGCTACGGGGTAGAAAAGGTGACCTACACCTCAGACGGACTAGTTGCAGGGACTAACTGCAGGGACTAACTGCCCATTAGCTACTAGCTCCCACAAACCTAACTCTCCTAAATTTAGGATTTAAGGACCCCCGACATCAGAAAATCAGATCTGATCAACTTACTCCAAAGAAGGACCAAGAGGAGACCCGTGTCACCCATCGGACTTTGCCCACCAGCACAAAGTAAAAGAGGGGTATTGTGTCCCTGAGGCAACAGACTTGGATCTGAGTGAACGACTTTTCTCCCTTGCTAAAACTCAACACTCCTGAATTGAACGACCTTTTTGAAAGCTAAAAGCTGCCTCAAACTCCCCTGGATTGGTGGGAATAGTCCCCTGCAAACTGCAGGTAAAGCAACGCTCTGGAACCAAAGAAGCACTGGCCATTGGGCCCTCCGAAGAATCCCCCAATAGTAAATGGTGTAGTGCGTTATGGGAAGTGTAGTCCAGACTTCACCGAAATTTCAAGACGCTACCACACTCGCCTGGACCTCCAGACATCAAAGTTTCGATTAGTTACTGTGAGAAAGTGGCTCTATATATATATACTGGACCAAAGTAAAGTACAGTGTGTATAGTCCACAATCCCCAGAGGTATAACAGAGGTTAAAGTCAGGTCTGACCTTACTCTCTGAAATGGTAGCTTGGTCGAGCAGTAAGGCAGTACCAGAGGACAGTGTAAAACATTTGTTGTACACACTCACTCAGCAAAAGGTTTCACACACTCGGGAACTGAACTCCAGGACAATTGTTTTTATATCAAGATATGTTTTTATTTTTTAGAACCAACAGGTATCAAAATATACTTTTCTCAATATGAGTGATCTCAGGTAGATATTTTGCAGAAAGGCAATACATTTTGTAAGCACAATGGGTACAGTGGTTGCAATAGGCAACACAATTCTAAACACAATTTAACATTGAACTCAATGGAGTTTTCTACATAAATGCAGCTGAATACTTTATAGATTACTTTTGTAACTTCAGGGCTGGATCCTAGATTCAGTCCTGGGGTCTAAGCTGAAAACAGATTGGTGAAAACGTTTTGGTTTTTGCAGTGATTTTTAAAGGATATAAAGGTATTTTAAAAGTTGACACTTAGAAACTTTATAGTGAAAAACTAACAATGTTATCCTATGGAAGGACATGCAAGTCACAGGTAAAGTAGGTTCTCATTACTTTTGTAATCCAGGACTGGACTCCTAGGTTCAGTACTGGGGTCTCTACCTAAGACAGGTAAGTAATTACGTTTTAGTAGTTGGTACAATTTTTAAGGATTATTTGTAGTTTGCAAAAATAGACCGAAGAAATTTCACAGAAAAGCAGTCAATGGTTTCCTATAGAAGAAATTTAGGTTACTAGTAAAACACGGTTATGATTACTTTTGCGGTTCAGTACTGGGCTAAAAGGTACGGTACTGGCTTCTCTCCTGATCACAGATGAGTACTTCGGAATTCGTTATTCGGCTTATTTTAGATTAATATTTTAAAGTTTCAAAACTTCACACTTAGATGAAATGTAACCCCTTAGCTGCTAGGCCTTTTCCCCTCCTATGCTAAGCCTTTTTTTGTCTATTTGGGGTAGTGCGTGCTTAGGCCCCTGTAACTTTTTGACCACATGAGGTATCCACGTAATTTTTGCGTCCTTTTCTTCGAACATCATGGGGATTCTAAAGGTACCAAGGGTTTGTGGATTCCCTTGGAGGGGTCCCAGAAATTAAGCAAAATACAGTGAATTTTTTTTCTTTTCTTAGAAAAATGGGAAAAACAGGCTGCAAAGGAAGCCTCTGGGGTTTTCCCTGCAAATGTTATCAAAAAAGAGTTTGTGGGGCTGAAATCACCATTTTCCCAAATTTTAGGGAATGACAGTCTTTTGTCAGAGAACCAACATTTTTCACACAGGTTTGGCATTTTTCTGGGACGTAGCCTATTTTTGCTATTTTTAGTGCTTCCAACCTCCTTCCAGTTATTGGTAAAAATGAGTATGAAAGCGATAATGGATCCTGGAGAGCTATACATTTTATTAAAGTAGACAAAATTCAGAAAGGGGTCATTTGTCTAAATCCATGAAGGTTTCTTTATAGAAACTAAGTTAAATATTGAAAAAAATGAAAATTAGTTAAAAGAACAGCCTTTTGTGTCAACGTTTTCACTTGTAACTTCTTATAATTATGACAGCTCTTTGCAAGCTATATACTGTTACATTTGCTGGACCTTCTTGGTTGTGGGGATATATAGGACTTGTAGGTTCACCAAGAACCCGACGAACCCAGAGCCAAAAATTGCGCAGCAACTTGTAATGGAATTTTATTATGAACCGGGTTTAGAGCAATTATTCTTCGAAGATGTATACATGGAAAAATCGGTATGAAAGACACCTATGTATTTCTGAAATGGGTACAAATTATAGAGTTTAGAAACACTACATATTTTCACATTTTCAAAATTGGGAATACTCATACTAGCATGAGACATTTTTAAATAATTTTTTTACATTTTTTTGAAATTACATCCTGTGGGGGAGTACATATATTCCCACGATAAGCGTTTCATTGGGACCAGATCCTCCCCCATTTCCTGGGCCGGCCCTGGGAAAGGTACACAGTCTTCTCACGTAACATGCACCAGTCCATGTTCCCCTTCCACTTGGATATAGTGGGCGGTCTGTGAGATCCCCAAAGCTGAGCAACGTCACTTTTCGCGACCATATTTCCAAGGGTGTCTCCCATGTGATCTGTGCGGTGCTGTAGTCATTGGGCTCCCAAACATTCAACAGACAACGCCTGGCTTCGGGCAGCAGCGACACACCCGTAACATTCTCCATCACAACATGTATTCGGGACCAAAACTCAGCCACCTCGGACATTCCCACAATATGTGAAGGAAGGTGCCAGACATTCCACAGCCACGCTTGCATAACCCATCCAAGGAATAGCCCATTCGAACCAGACACGGCCCGGTAACATACACTCGATGGAGTATCTTAAGCTGGACGAACCTCAGGCGAGCAGGAATAGCAACGTCCTTGGGGGAGGACAAAGCAGATTGCCAGTCCTCATCATCCAGTTCTAGTCAGTCAGCGCTCCACGAGGCCCTGAGGCGCACTAGCAAGTCAGCTCTATTATTGATAAGTTTCTTGTAAATCAAGGAAATCATGCTGTCGGGCACATGACCATCCAGAATACGGTCCTCCAATGGGGAGGATTCAGGAATATCGTCACCCGCAGCAAACAGACAATAGAGCGTGACGGACCTGGGCATACCTAAAGAATTCAGTGTCCCCAAGCTCGTACTCCACTTTCAACACGTCGAAGGACTTGACTGTACCTTTCGACCACAGATCGCCCACCTTGCTTATACCAATCATATTCCATTTATCAAAGCCTTTCATTCTCCACAGATGTCCCAGACATTCAGAATCATGCAAAGGGGTAGCCCGAGTAAATCTGCCAAACCAACCCAGTGCCGAATTCGCATCCCGCCACACCCTCACAGCAATTTTAGTGGGACCAGTCAGTGTTCCATGGAGTCCTCCGGAGTACAACACTCTGTTAAAGGTCCCCCCTGGCAAAATAAATGTATCCATGGAGAAAGCCGGGGTAAGGCCCGGTGCGTAGGTCGCATGGTTAATCGCACTCAACTGAGACGCCCAGTAATAACGCCTGATGTCCGGGAGGGCAATACCGCCATCATACCACGGAAGCGTGAGTTTAGGAAGAGCGATACGGGCACGCCCATCCCAGACCAGTTGTCACTGCAGGCTCTCCACTTCACGAAAATAGCCCGAGGCAATCGGTCAAAGGAGTTCTGAAGTGCGTATAAAAATCGAGGCAGAGACATCATTTTAAAAAGCGCCGCTCTACCGAGGGGCGATAACAACAACCTACGCCAGCGAGCAACATCCAGTTTGAGCCGCTGAAGGGGGGGTAGCAGATTACGCTTGTATCGCCTAGAGGGGTCCAAAGAAACGTAAATCCCCAGGTACTTAAAACCGGTCTCAGTTACTTGAATCGGAAATCTACGAGGCAGTGGAGGGAGATCTCCCGCCAAAACGTAGACGCAGGATTTATCCCAATTAATAATGAGACAAGAGTTCTTTCCGAAGGAGGTCAGAACATCAAAAAGTACATTCAGGGACTTCCATGGTGAGGTGAGGTGAGGTAGAGAAAGATGTCATCCGCATATAGCGAGACTCGATCCTCAAAATCGGGAGTCCATCGGATACCCCGCATAGAAGGCTCCCAACGGAGCCACTCCGCCAAAGGTTCCAAAGCGAGAGCGAAAAGCAATGGAGACAGCGGACAGCCCTGCCGGGTACAACCGCCCAAGCGTAAAAATGCAAGACACTTTCCCATTAACTACCACCTGAGCCAGGGGCATCTTGTAAAGAAGTTTCACCCAGGCAATGAATCCCGGCCCAAACCCGAACTTCGAGAGGGCCGCCCAAAGATAGCATGAGAATTATTGGTCATTTTTCAAAATGACTTCTTTTTTACACAATGTCTTTCATTTGGAAGGCAGAAATGCATCAAAACTCAACAGGTAATAACAGTTGCTTTACAAATCTGAATTACCATAAGTCTCCCGATAAAAATGGTACCTCACTTGTGTGGGTCGGCCTTGTGCCTGTGACAGGAAACGGCGCAAAACACAACGTGGTCACACCTCAATTTTTTCAGTGCCTAGCTGTAGTTTTTGAACCCTAGCTTGGCCGGCACCTAGGGAAACCTAGCAAACCTATACATTTCTGAAAACTAGACACCCTGGGGAATCCAGAATGGTGTGACTTGACTGCTTCCCACCAGGTTCTGTTACCTGAGTCCCGTGCTAACCGAAAAAATTGACAAAGAAAACGCATGTTCGAGGCATATGAGCTGCAGATTTTACACTTAGCAATAGATTGCCACCTGGTGTTGGGCTCGGATGATTGCAGGTTGTCTTCTTCTTGGAAGAAGTCTTTGTAGTCACGAGATAGGTGACTCCTCCCTTGGACAATACTGCGCATGGTCATCGACTCCATCCTCAGATTGTTTTTTTCCACCACTGGGTTCGGATGAAAGTTTTCCGCTCCGGCTAGAAAAGACTCTTTTCGGAATTTTCGAAGCGTGAAACTTTAGACAAACAACTTTCGACATCGAATAAACTTTTCGACATTACTAGCTACATCCTGGTGCGTCGACGCGGGCCGTTGGGCCTATTGGCGCCGTACGGCCTACGACTCATGGACAGAACTCCATTCAAGAGATGCCCGGTATGTCGAGCAAAATTCCCTCATAGCGACATCACGAGGTTTGCAACCTCTGTCTATCGCCGGAACACGACGAGTCGACCTGCACAGCCTGTGCCTCCTTCCGATCGAAGAAGACTATTCGGGATCGGAGTGCCCGTCGACACTAGACGAGGAGATCAGCACCGGAGGCCATCTTTGAGGAGGAGATCGTCGAAGACGTCTCAGAGGACGAGAACCCACTCGAAGATCTCTCCGAGGACGAGGCTCCACTCGTAGCCGAGGAAGACTAGCCTGATCTCCAGATCATATCGGGAGCAGAGTACTCGGACGATTCGATTCCATCTCGACAACCCGTGAGTAACTCTGCCCCTGCACAACAGACATTGCCCAAACCAAAGGTATCGGTCAGCACTCCGCCCATGGGGCCCAGTCAAGACCGAAATTTACCCTCCGACGCCCCACCTTCGGGCTCGGCTCCGAGGAAAAAGACTACGCCTTCCGGTGCCTCGGCACTGAAAAAACCACATGTGCCAATTCCACCTCCTCCATTGGCACCGAAACATCCTTTGACGCCGAAGGACTCTTCGGCACCGAAGCTAACACGCCCTTCGGCGCCCAAAGACTCTTCGGCACCCAAACCTAAACCGGCATCGGTACCGAACCCAAGAACCGTAACGGACCCGAAAGCTTCGACTCCGAAACCATCCAGAAGGTAAGCTAGATTCCGGCACTGCAGGCCCAACAAAACCTGTCTCCACGCCAAAATCTTCAATAGCGGTACCAAAGACTCCAAGGCCTGATACAGACCAGCCTAAACCACCTTCGGCGCCGAAGAAACTGCCACAGGACTCAAGCACTCCTCCTAAGGCAAAAAACACTAAACAACCACTATCGGCACCGAAGAAATCGACGCCGAGGAAGATTATAGAAGAGGAAGATCTCTTTAGACCAGATCCTAAACAGAAAAAAGTCTATATTAATCCAAAAACTGGACATGTGGAAGCAATTCCTCATAAGAAAAGACCAGCAGACACACCACTTCCAACTGTGGTTCCTGCCAAAAAGGATTGTGCAACTTCTCCAATGCACCCTCCCTCTCCCTCTCCTTCACCTTCTTCCTCTACTATCACTCCATATATTGAGCCTATAACTTCTCCTGCTCAATCTCCTGCATCATCACACCACACTGACGAAGAGTATGACTTAGGTGGGGTGGATGATGTACCAGAGCCAGATACATACCCTTTAGATGAGGATGAAGATGTCAACCCAGAATATCCCAAAGAGGATGATGCATATAATTTCCCACCAAATAATGCACCGGACATCCCTGATCCTCAGTACTACCCAACAAAACCTTCCCCTCCAGAGGATAGTATTGGGTTCAATCCTCTATTAAGCAGAGCATTAAACATGCTCCAGAGATTTTTAAAGATCCAGTAAGGTGTAGGGTACTAAATCCCAGAATAGAGAAAGTATAGACCAGCACCATCTGCTCCAGTCTACATTAAGGGACATCTGCCATTAGACTCTTTGGTAGTGTCAAATGCACGTAAAAGAGCCAATTCCCAGACTTCTGGTGACACACCCTCGCCTGACAAAGAATCAAAGATTATTGATGCGTCAGGGAAACGGATTGCTGCACAAGCAACAAACATATGGCGCATAGCAAACACACAAGCCTTACTCTCACGCTACAACAGGGCTCACTACGACCAACTAGAAAAATTAATGGAACACCTACCAGATCAATACAAAGATCTGGCAGCAGAGCTTTTACAAGAAGGCAAATTAATATCTAATGCCTCAATTAAATGCGCACTAGATGTAGCTGACACAGCATCCAGAGCAGTTAACACTAGTGTTATCCTCAGATGTCATACATGGTTACGCATTTCAGGTTTCAAACCAGAAGTACAAACTACCATCCTGAACCAGCCCTTCAATCAGAACCAGTTGTTCGGGCCAGAAGTAGATAACACTCTAGAGAAGATGAAAAAGGACACAGACACTGCTAAGTCTATGAGTGCATTACAATCCACCCAGACTAGAAGTTATTTTCGTCGCTCCTCTTATAGAGGAGGCTCCAAGCAGACAGCGCAGATAACACATCTTTTAAAACACATACACAAACTCCCTCTAATAAAGGCTATTTTAGAGGAAGTTACAGAGGCGGCAGCAATAAGGGAAGAGGTAGAGGTAATAACAACCACTCCCAAACAGTGACTTCCCTCTGCCTCCCTACAGCATTCCACTCCTGTGAGGGGCAGACTATCACAGTTCCTACCTGTCTGGAATTCCATCACAACAGGCAGGTGGGTAAGACAAATTATCCAACATGGTTACTGCCTAGAACTCACAGCAACCCCCCCAAACATACCACCCAGGCAGCGTCCAATGTCCACAGAACACATAACCCTGCTTCAACAGGAAGTACTAGCACTTCTACAAAAAGATGCTATTCAAGTGGTCCCCTTACAGGAACAAGGAACAGGAGTCTACTCCCTGTATTTCCTAATACCCAAAAAGGACGGGACATTAAGACCGATTCTCGACCTCAGGCCCCTAAATCACTACATACAGTCGGATCATTTTCACATGATCACTTTACAAAAGTACTCCCATTACTAGAACAGGGAGACTTTCTTACAACACTAGACCTAAAGGACGCCTATTTTCATGTTCCTATACATCCTGCGCACAGGAAGTATCTAAGATTTGTCATACAAGGACAACACTATCAGTTCAAAGTCCTTCCATTAGGGGTCACAACAGCACCATGAGTGTTTACAAAGTGCTTAGCAGTAGTAGCAGCACATCTCAGAAGACAACAAATACATGTCTTCCCTTACCTCGACGACTGGCTCATAAAAGCAAGATCGTACAACCAGTGTGTACAACACACAAAACAAACAATACAAACATTACACGACTTAGGGTTTACAATAAACTGCACCAAGTCGCACCTAGAGCCTTCGCACGTTCACCAATATCTAGGAGCTACCATAGACACATCATCAGCTCTAGCGTATCCCAGTCAAGCCAGGATTCAAAGCATTCAGAGCTTAGTCTCCCTTTTTCAATGCCAGGACACTCTTCAAGCCAGAGTGTTCATGAAACTAATAGGCATGATGTCGTCATGCATCTTCATAGTTCCTCACACAAGATTGCAAATGCGCCCACTGCAAGAATGTCTAGCACAACAGTGGAATCAGGCTCAAGGTCAGCTCACAGACCCGGTGTTGGTGGACGGCCGTATTTATCGCTCTCTGCAATGGTGAAACACCAAAAACTTGACAAAGGGACGGCCGTTCCTAGACCCTGTTCCACAATTAGTGCTCACAACAGATGCATCCCTCACAGGATGGGGAGCCCATCTCCTGCACTATACCACTCAAGGCCAATGGAACAGTCAACAAAAATTGTTCCACATCAATCATTTAGAGCTGCTAGCGATTTTCCTAGCACTCAAGACTTTTCAAGTACAAAACAAAGCTGTTCTAATCCGGACGGACAATATGACAGCTATGTTTTATATACAAAAACAGGGGGGGGACACACTCTCTGCAACTGTCCCAGCTTGCACAGAACATTTGGAGATGGGCATCCCTCAACACATACACCTGACTGTAGAACACCTTCCAGGAATTCACAATCAGATAGCAGATCTGTTGAGTCGTCAGTCACAACAGATTCACGAATGGGAGTTGTACCCACAGGTTCTCCAACCATTTTTCCAAAGCTGGGGGCAGCCACAAATAGATCTGTTTGCCACCCACGAAAACACAAAATACCCAACCTTCGCCGCCAGGTTTCCACACCCACGGTCGGAGGGGAATGCAATATGGATGAACTGGTCAGGCAGATTTGCGTACGCTTTTGTACGCTTTTCCGCCTATCTCACTCATTCCAATAATAGTACGCAAGCTCAGACAACAGTCTCTCAAACTAATACTAGTGGCCCCCACATGGGCACGTCATCCGTGGTTCACCACACTACTAGATCTCTCACTGGTTCCACATCAGAAATTACGGCTCACGCCATCCCTGTTAACACAGAACCATGGAGAAATCAGGCACCCAGAACCAAGCCAACTGATTTTGGTGATCTGGCTCCTGAGGTCTTAGAGTTTGGCTAATTAAACTTACCACCAGACTGTATGAATATAATTAAAGAAGCTAGAAGACCCACCACTAGAGCATGTTATGGTGCTAAGTGGAAAAGATTTGCAATATACTGTAACAATCACATTGATCCATTGGATGTTTCCATCCAAAATATTATTTGCTACCTTCTAACCCTACAAAGGTCCAACTTGGCTTATTCTTCCACACGTCTGCATCTAGCAGCAATTGCAGCCTATTTACAAAATAGGCAGCATCTATCCTTTACAGTACCTGCGCTAAAAGCATTTAGGGAAGGATTAAAACGAATAATCCCACCTAAGTTACCACCTGCACCAGTATGGAACCTAAACGTGGTCCTTACAAGACTTATGGGTCCCCCTTTTGAGCCTTTACACAAGTGTGAACTGCAATTCCTAACATGGAAGACTGCCTTCCTTGTTGCCATCACCTCTCTCAGAAGAGTTAGTGAAATACAAGCATTCACAATAGAAGAACCATTTTTTCAGATACACCCTAACAAAGTGGTTCTTAGACCCAGTCCACAATTCCTGCCAAAAGTGATTACTCCTTTTCACCTTAACCAATCAGTAGAGTTACCAGTGTTTTTTCAAAAACCAGACTCTGTTGCGGAAAGGGCTTTACACACCTTACATGTTAGAAGAGCTCTTTTATACTACACAGACCGGACTAAATCCTTCAGAGAGACAAAAACAACTATTTGTAGCTTTCTCTTCCCCACACAAAAGCAATCCCATATCTAAAGGAGGAATTGCCAGATGGATTGTAAAGTGTATTCAAATATGCTATCAAAAAGCTAAACGTACACTAACAGTTCCTCCTAGAGCGCACTCCACTCGCAAACTAGGAGCCTCTATGGCTTTCTTAAGAAACATACCACTAGAGGACATATGCAAGGCAGCAACATGGTCTACCATACACACCTTCACTAAACACTATTGTGTTGACGTGCAAGCCAAGCAGCAAGCTGCAGTAGGCCAAGCTGTCCTTAAAACACTTTTTCAGTATGCTGCAACGGATGCAAGCGTCCACCGCTAGGAGAGACACTGCTGCACAAACGTTGCTAAGTGTACAATCTGCAGCTCATATGCCTCGAACGGAATATGCTACTTACCAGTATGCATCTGTTCTTGGCATGTAGAGCTGCAGAGTTGTACACGCCCTCCCGCCTCCCCGGGACTTGTATCCGTTCCAGTACTCATCTTACTTAGATGCACACGCATGGACATCCTTTATCTTTACTTCTACTAACTCCATCATTCCCCATCATGGCGAAAAATAATCTGAGGATGGAGTCGATGACCATGCGTAGTATTGTCCAGAGGAGGAGTCACCTATCTCGTGACTACAAAGACTTCTTCCAAGAAGAAAACAACCTGCAATCATCCGAGCCCAACACCAGGTGGCTATCTATTGCTAAGTGTACAACTCTGCAGCTCTACATGCCAAGAACAGATGCATACTGGCAAGTAGCATATTCCTTTCCTCATTTCTGTGGTGGAAAGTTCTGGAATCTGCGTGGATCAACAAATTTCCACCCACCCCGCGTTCCCCAGAGTCTTCTGAGAAAAATGGTACCCCACTTGCGTGGGTCAGCCTAGTGCCTGCGACAGGAAACGGCGCAAAACGCAACGTGGTCGCACCTCAATTTCGCAGTGAAAAATGGCCCTTTTTTGGCAAAGTGCCTACCTGTAGTTTTTGAACACTAGCTCTGCCGGCACCTATGGAAACCTAGCAAACGTATACATTTTTGAAAACTAGACACCCAGGGGAATTCAGGATGGGGTGACTCGACTGCCTCCCACCAGGTTCTGTTACCCAGAATCCCTTGCAAACCTAAAAAAGTGACAAAAAAACGCATTTTCCTCACATTTCTGTGGTGGAGAGTTCTGGAATCTGCGTAGGTCCACAAATTACCTCCCACCCAGTGTTCCCCCAGGTCTTCCGATAAAAATGGTACCTCACTTGCGTGGGTGGCTCAAGGACCCCCAACAGGCAAGGGCCCAAAACCTAATGAGGCGACATCAAAATTACCTATCACAAACCAACCTGGTTTTGCAAGGGGGTTCCCATGAGTTTTTGGCCCGGGCTCGGTAGCCATCTTGGGAAACTACCAAACCTTTCTGAAAACTAGACACCCGGGGGAGTCCAGCGAGGTATGGCATGGTAGGTCACTCAACGTTTTCCTACCCAGAATTCCCTGCAAACCTCAAATTTAGGTTAAGAAAACACTTTTCCATACATTTTTGCATGGGATCTCCGTGCCGGCACAAATGTCCTACCACCCAGCGTTCCCCTTGTTCTCCCGAGTAAAATGATACCTCACTTGTGTGGGTGTCCCAAAGGCCAGTTCTGCTTTGGACACCCACAAAAGTGAGGTATCATTTTACTCGGGGAACTAAGGGGAACGCTGTGGGGTTGGAAATGTGTGCCGGCAAGGTGATTCCACACATAAATATGTGGAAAATGTGTTTGTTTTTTTACCTAAATTTGAGGTTTGCAGGAAATTCTGGGTAGGAAAACGTTGAGGGACCTACCCATGCCATACCTCGCTGGACTCCCCCGGGTAGCATTAAAAGAAATCATGGTAATTAGAAACACAACTAGATTGCCGTGGTTGGTCCATATCGAGTACTGGTTTTCTAAATTGGGGTTATACCATTTTTGGACAGACCTAGGATCCTTGACCCTCACTAGCAAAAAGCTACTGCGGGAAAGGTTCTGGGATTCGGTCCTAAGTTCTACAATACATAACTCAAAAACTGGAGTATTGACCCTTAAATTTCTCGAAGTAAAGAGTGAAAGTAGCTTCGAAAGTCTTATGGATTAAATTTTGCCAACTTTGGCAAAAACATTGTACTTAAAGTTCCGATATGGCATCCTCCACATTAAAGCTAACACATCAAAATGGGCATGCAACAAGGGTTGTATAGGAGATGATTTGCTTGAAAAATGCGAGCTGTGCGACATGAGCGTAAGGGAGAATGAGACTCATGTCATATTTTTCTGTCCAGCATATCAACATAGTAGGAAAAAGTGGCTGAAACCTATTTGTCGCCACCTGGGATTCAGACGCATTATGGAAGCAGAAAGAGTGCTTAAAGCTGATAGTACGCAGACCATTGTATTTAGCCTAAGCCAAAGTGAAATATATCTGCTCAAGTCCTGGTTTCTGCGGAGTAGGGTAGGGGCATGTGAATCTACAGTATACTTAGGCTTTCCGGTTTTCAGTTTCTATTTTTGGTAAATTCTGGTGGGGTTTTTTCAGTGTTTTCAATATCTTAAAAAACAGTTATCAGTGGTTACACATTTTCACGCCTCTAAAAACAGAAAAAGTGTTTTTCCGGTGTTTATGGAACGTTTCGTTTTTATTATTGCCTGCTTTCTTCACTGAAAGAACATGGTATATAGACAGTGTACTTGTAGTGTATATGAGGTCCAAATAGATTTTTTTTCAAATTAATCTTATTGTAGTACACCATACAATACTTATTCAGTGAGTCTTTGGGTCATGTGCGCTCACTCTTTCCTTCCCATGTAAACTTCTGCGAAAAGGCCCTCTCAGCATTCTTAGCCCATTGGGCTGAGAACCATCAGCTAAGGGACACAGTTGGGATGACTCTTTCTTTGATGCCACATAATGCACAAAATGATAAATATTTTGCGTTTTAGTTCCTCTGCATTAGAAACCAGTGCACCAGAATGGACTAAAGTCAATAGCACCCCTCATTAACTCTTAAGATTGTAAAGATGCTTTCAGCACACCATCTAACAAGTGGCCAGGGTCTACTACAGGGAATCACTTCAGCTCGGGTATCAATTTTGACAGGTCATCACACAACTTTTTTTATATACGTAGCTGAATCACTGCAAATACAAACAATATCACTCCAATCTTTGTTGAACTTGGAAAGAACCTTTTTTGTAGAGCATTACAAGTGACACTGCGTTCCATGTTTTCAAAAAGTCTGGTGTCATGTTTTCACCACTATCCCAGATGCTTGGTGATATATATTCTTGTCACTATACCTTGCATTGAAGGTTTAAAGCCTGAGGTGTTGGCAATTCACCTACTATCAATACTGACCCACTAGAAACTATGGTCTGTATTAAGGGATTTTACCCATTCTCTGTGGGTAAATGTGATGACACATATTAGGAAAGATTTTTATGAAACCAGCCATTTTACCTATCGGTGAAAGTATCAAATGCAGCCAAAATATCAAATATGAGTTTGATATTTCCTGATTCTCTAGTTTATCAAATAATTAAACTAGACCTAAAACATGAAACTAAACCCTGCATCTTTAGACCAAAGGCCACAAAACTGAAAAGTAAAAGGAAGAAGAAACAACATTTTAGTGACATCCCTAAAGAACAAAACTCAAGCAGAATAATGTTAACCAGTCTTTCTTACTGCTACTTGTATAACAAAGTTACATTGTATTGACCCCTTCAGGAAGAAAAAAATGACTTTCACTCTTTTTCCTTTCTTTGAATGGCATTTAGTTTGTGGTTGTCTAGGTGTTTTTTCAGTGTTTATATGTTTTCACCGGTGAGGGCTATTTTTCTTTCAGTGGGGTTTATCAGTTATTATAGGTTTAAACCTAACACCCCACAGCCTAAGTATATTATGCAGCAAACATATGCCTACAGGATTAGTATCACATTTTGTTAATTGCATTTGTGGCTGTAGATAACATAATCTGCCTAGACTGTAAAAAAAAAAAAGTACACCCCTAAGTGGTGATTCGCCAGTGGATGGTGCAAAGGCCTGAAACAAAGTCCTGAAGGCAACTTTACCAACTCTGGCCTGCTCTCTAACCAGGACAGCAGCACAGTAAATTGTAAATGTGTGGGAAGTGGACCAAGTGGCAGCTCTACAGAGGTTTGCTATGAGTATATTCCCCAGGCAAGCCATAGTAGCACACTGTTTGCGGGTGCAGTGTGGCCTGAGGCAGGAAGGTAAGGCTCCTTTCGTCTTATCTTAGCAGGCCTGAATGCATTTGACAATACACCGTGCCATCCCTGCCTTTGAAATGATGAGGCTTTTATCAGGTTGAGAGAAACCAACAAACATCTATTCTTTCCAAAAGGATTTGGTCCTGTCTATGTAGTACATAGGAGCATGCTTCATGTATAGAATTTGGAGTGCTCTCTCGGCTACCTAGACCAGTCCTAGGAGAAAAGACTGGGAGCTCGATCGATTTAAGGTGTAAAGGGGAGACCACCTTGGGCAATAACCTAGGATTTTTTAAATTTATTTATTTTTTTGTTTTATATAGCGCGAACTAGACTCAAGAAATTGTGTATCGGAGTGCTTTACATGAGCACCAGTTTTGTTACAAATTAACACATTCATGTTTGTTAGGCACGGGGAGATTAAGTGATTTGCCCAGAATCACAGGATGTTGAGCGTCGCTGCAGAGACTCGAACCCTGCTCCCCAGCTTCCAGGTCAACCGCTCTAGCCGCAAGGCTACATCCTTCCCCCAAGGATTGGTTTTAAGAACCACCTTGTTTTTGTGGACTTGAAAAAAAGGTTCTTGAAGTGAGGGCTGGCAATTCCCTGATGTGCCTGAGGACTGGATTACTAGGAGGAAGGCGACCTCCCAAGAAAGGAACCTTAGAGGACATGTAAACAGTGACTTGTAAGGGGGCCTCGTCATTCTACTGAGGGCTATTTGAGGTTCTAGACTGGGGTAGGGAGCACCCTTGGTGGAATTACAGGTTTAAGGCCTTCCATGAACATTATAACTGGATTTTTGAAGAGGAAAGAAAGTTTCCTGTTCTGCTTATTTGTAGCAAGGCGGCTAGGTGTAGCCAGATTGATGTGTAAACCAACCCTGAACTTTGGAAGTGTAGGAGGTAGCAAATGATGTCCTACACTGTAGGGGTCAGCGGACTTATGTTTGAGGTACAGTAGTGAACAAAATGTTAACACTTAGCAGTGTCTTGTGTGTGTGTGTGTGTAGGTGGCCTACTGGCATCTGAGTAGGTCTATCCACTCCTGTGGCAAACCAAGGTAACCAAGCTCTAGGACCACAGGAGCCAAATTGCTACTTTGAGCTACCTGGTGGGGGTCTGGGTGCCTGACCTTTCCATGGTCTTGAGTGAGGTCAGGCATGTTGGTGAGCTTCTCATGAGTTACAATGGAAATCTCAAGCAGGGTTGAGAACCATGGTTGTCTAGCCCACTTTGGAGCCACCAGGGTGAGGTTAAGGGTTTGTCTCAGCTTCCTGATAACTTAAGGAATGAGTGGGATAGGAGAAAATGCCCAGGCAGAGATTTCTGATTGTTAATTCACAAAGCACTTCCAGTGGATGTGGGTGTGAAAACCTGGTGGCATAGTTCAGCATTTTACTTTTTCTGCTTTGGCAAAAAGGTCTGTCTGGGGTGCCCCACCTGCTTAGGTAAGGGGCCAGTGTAGGAAAGTTCCCCTTTTTGCAATGGTTGCCCCTCACTTTGTGCCTAATGTTGATGTACTTTTACTGAGTGTGCCCTGGGTTTATGCCAACTAGGTACCCAGGGCCTATGTTATTTCCCCAAACTGTACTGATGCAAAACCCAATTGGCAACACTCTGGCCACATGTAAGACCGGTGAAAAAGGTACCACAGGTATCACGGGCACTGTGACCAGGGAAGACCTCTAAGGGCTGCAGCATTTGTGCCTCCCTTAAGAGGCCCTGTACCAATACATCCACACACTGCCATTGTAGGCTGTGCTTTGGTGTAGAACCAAGTGAAGTCGACATGGCATACATTCCTGTGTGCCATGCCTTCAACTCACTGCCCTGACCTAGGTAAGCCAGCCTTCTAGCTGGGTACACTATACCAGTGGTGAAGGTATAGGTGCATGAGCCTTGTACCCCTACAGTGCCTAAGCCAACTCTTAGACATTGTAAGTGCAGTACTGCCATAAAGAGTATAGGGTGCTGGGAATTTGTCATTACGAACTCCACAACACCATAGTAGCTTTACTGAAAACTGGGAAGTTTGGTATCAAACTTATCAGCACATTATCACTGATGCCAGTATGGGATTTAATTAAAAATTCACTCAGAAGGCATCTGAGAGATCTCCCTGAAAAACGACCGAAGTCTAGCGTCCTTGCTGAGTGGTTGCTCACCAGCAGCCACCACTAGACCTGTTTCTTGACGCCCCTGCATCTAGAGCCTCCCTCGGCATCCTGAAACAAAGCACATCCTGGGACGAGGTGCCAAATCTCCTCTCCCCCCAGGATGGGCAGAGTTCATGAAGCGGAAGCTTTAAATCCTTGCTGCTTTTGTGAGCTACCCCAGCCATTTGCTGCTCCCAGCAACAGACCCCCACAGGTTCTGACCCCCACTTTGGGCGGGAGAATCGGCAGGAAAATCAAGTTGGGAGGTGAGGTGTGCCCACCTTTGCCAAACCCACCCCTCAGGTGGGGGAGATGAGGTAAAGCACAACTCAGTCCCCGCCATCTTGCAGATGAGTGGACCCAGCCAACCAGAGTGAGGCTTATGCCACCCTCCCACTGGAGGGTGTCAGAATAGGGGGTACACCCACCCGACGAAGGAACCAATTGTTCCCAACCTGTACCTACCTGTAATGCCCGTTAAATTTAGATCTTGGGGCAACCCTGAACCTTGCCTCCTTAGACACGAAGAAACAAAGGACCGAAGAGCCATGCTGCAGAAGAGGACGACACCAACTGACTTGGCCCCAGCCCTACTGGCCTGTCCTGACCTCGACCGACTACTGCGAAATCCCAGTGTGTCTTGCAGCCAGCATCCCGGAGGACCTGCCCTGCCTTCCCAAACCAGACTTTGTCTCCAGTGAGCACCGGATATGCTCAGACATTGGCTCCGGCCAAAATCTGAGTGTCTGCAGCCCTCTGCACCCAACACCTACAGCCCGAGTTCGAGTGGCCCAACACCACTAGGAGGTCTTCTTTGCGACCCTGACCTGCCTCAAGTCTCCAACCGACACCTGCAGCCCATTTCTGGAGGGTCCCGGTGATCGGAGCCTGCAAGAGAAACCCAACGACAAGACACCCCTTCACCAGACGTCCACGGCTTTGGGTGGTCCAACCAACTGTGTCGCAGCATCCCAAGACATCCCATCTTACCTCTCCAACCAGTAGTCACCTCCAGAAGATCTTCGCCCCGAGCCTGCATTGTTTGTTGCTACCCTAGAATCCCCATTGATATGAACAGGGCACCAACACCAAATCAGCACCCTGCACCTGCCCATCCTTGTGCCGCTGTGGGGGCACCTTGAGTGCTAAACCGGATAACCCTTTGCCCTAGGCCTAACACCAGGAGCTTTGCTCCCACAACCTTCTGGCCTGCTCGTGAGCAGCCACCATCAGGAGGCCTCCCTATCCCCATTGGATAACATTGGACCGCAACACTCTGCACCCAGCTGCCCTAGTGCCGCTGAGGGTGCTATGAGAGTGCATCCTCGACCTGTGGGGAACCCTGGTTTTAACCCCCGAAAGCCAACTCCCAAATCCAAGTACTTACTGTTAAGTCGATAACACTGTGTTCGAGGCATATGAGCAGTAGATTGAATACTTTAGCATAGATCGCCGTCTGGTGTCGGGCTCGGATGTTTGCACTTTGTTTTTGTCAAAGAAGTTTTTGAGGTTTGGATGTAAACAGCTGCGCTCTGGGTCAGCATCGTATTCAATTCCCCTTAGACGCGCTATCCTTCACCAATTGACGGTATTGTTTTCGATCGAGCTACTCACCGTGGATCCCTAAATCTACAACACCTTCGATTCCGGTCGTCGACACTGGCTGTTGGGCCTATCCTCGCCATCAGGCCCTAAAGCTAATGGAAAGTACTCAATTCAAAAAATGCCCCCTGTGTGGTGCCAAATTCCTACACAATGATCTCCATGAGGTCTGTAACCTTTGCCTCTCTCCAGAACACGAGGACAAAGATTGCCCGTCCTGGGCTTCATTTCGATCGAAGAAAACCATACGTGATCGCCGTGCTCGACGTCCCGTAATGTCTCGATCCACTACCTCGGTGCCGGACGACATCTTCAATTCAGGTCCCGATGCTCCCAAGGAACAAGAGCCGGACAAGGAATACATCATTGTCTCTGAAGCCGATGAATCAGAGACCGAAGATCAGGCGATTACTCCAGGTCAGAGAACTGTGAGAACCGACAGACACTACTACCTCGTCTCAAAAACATAAGGCTCTGGTCGACACCGTAACAAAACGTCTGACGCCCCGCCTTCGGGCTCGGCTCAAGTCCAAAGACGAGGCTTCAGGCGGCTCGGGCCGAGCCAGCCACGCATCTGTACCGCTCTACCATCCCGATACTGAAACCCAAACATTCAGCACCGAAACACCTGCAGGATAATCCCTTGGAGCTGAAACCGAACCACAAATCTTCGGAGCCGAAAAAGAGCAAATCTTCTGAACCAAAACAATCCTGTGAGCCGAAAAAAGATCATAAATCTTGAGCCGAAAAACTCCTCCTGACTCCACAGCTCCTCCACACAAAAAAAAGCTTTGGAACCAAAACAACCAAATTCTTCGGTACGAACAAAGATTCTGGATTAAAAACTTTTTCAACCAGATCTAGTGGATCCTAAACAAAACTCTTCACATTGACCCCAAAACTGGTCATATTAAAACAATTTTATCTAAAAAGAGACCTTTGGACTCCCAGAAGACCCCAAGATACCCGTAGCCTTTTCCATGCGCCGGACAGCCGGCGGGCATCTGACGTCACAGTGGGCATGTGCGGAGGACTGCTGCCGGCTGTCCAAACTGCGCTAGCGTCATTTTTTCGGCACTGCGGCGGAATGTCCGCTGCAGCGAAGCAGTTAGAGAGACATGGGATCGTCTCCAGCCAGACCCTTCTCTCCTCCAAATATCCCCACAACACCACTTTCTCCAGCACATTCTCCATTGCTTCCATATTCACCTACACCACAAGATGATGATGATCACCTTGGGGGTGGGGGTCGGAGTAAAAAACCCCAGGAGGATAATGATGATGACACTATCCTCCCACCACCTGATCCTTGGGAGGATTACGATAATCCATCAGATGTCCCTGATCCAGACTCTTAACCATCTAGGCCATCCCACCCAGACGACAACATAGGTTTTGCACAGCTCATAAATAGAGCTGCACAATATCATGGGGTGGAATTACACTCCGACCCACAGGAGGTAGGTTGTTTGTTAGAAACTTTCACATAGTCACAAAAATCAACAAGCATTCTAGCTATGTTAAAAGATATCCTCAAACATGCACCTGACGTTTTTAAAGATCCCGTCAGAGATACAGTTCTCCACCCCAGGATAAACCAGCTCCCAACGATCTAGCTTACATTAAAGCACCTCCCTCTAGATTCCTTGGTTGTGGCAAATGCATGTAAATGAGCAAATTCCCAAACATCAGGGGATGCCCCACCTCCAGATAAGGAGTCTAAATTACTAGATGCATCTGGCAAACGTATTGCCTCACAAGCAGCAAATAACTGGCGCTTTGCCAACACCCAAGCTTTGCTGGCCAGGTATGATAGGGCTCATTACGATTAGCTTGAAAACCTCTTCCCAATGAGTATAAGACCAAAGCTAATGACCTCATATAAGAGGGAACATTAATTACAAACACTTCTATAAAGTGTGCTCTTGAGGCAGCCGATACAGCATCTCGTGCGGTTAACACAAGCGTTTTACTACGCAGACATGCATGTCTACGCATATCTGGGTTTAAACAGGATGTGCAGTCCACAGTTAATCAACGTTTTGATCAACAACACTTATTTGGACCCACTGTAGACGCAGCCTTGGGGAAAATGAAGGACTCAAACTGCCACGTCTGTGGGTGCCCTGCAGCCAACAACCTCTAGAGGTTCTTTTAGTCGCTCCTGTTATAGGGGCGCCTCAAACTATTGAGACGGACAATACCGCATCCTCCTACAAAAGCAATACTCAAACCTCCCCTAAAAGAGGATTTTCAGAGGAGGCTATAAAGGCAACAGCAGCAAAGGTTGAGGCCGCAGTAATACCTGCACCTCTCCTACTACAAAACAGTGACTACCCCCACCCCCACCCTGACCATTCCATTCCAGTCGGGGGAAGAATAGCACAGTTCCTACCTGTCTGGAATTCCATCACCACAGTCAAGTGGGTAAAACAAATTATCCAGTATGTTTACTGCCTGGAACTAACTTCAACTTCATACACCCAAACAACGTCCAATGTCCACAGAGCACCTGACTCTGTTGAAGCAAATGATTCCCTCCTTATTACAAAAACACGCAATAGAACCGGTGACCATACCTCATCAAGGAACAGGGGTTTACTCCCTTAACTTTCTAATCCCAAAGAAGGACGGTACTCTCAGGCCAATACTTCGACCGTTAAATCTCTACATCCAGTCGGACCACTTCCACATGATCACTCTCCAACAGGTGCTCCAACAGGGCAATTTCCTTGCCACTCTAGACCTCAAGGACGCCTACTTTCATATTCCCATTCACCCCGCTCACAGAAAATATCTACGGTTTGTAGTGGACGGACAGCACTATCAGTTCAAAGTCCTCCCATTCGGAGTGACTACAGCAACCAGTCTTCAGAAAATGTCTCACAGTAGTCGCAGATCATTTGTGCAGAAAATACATTCACTTGTTTACTTATCTCGACGACTGGCTCATAAAAGCCAAGTCACATATACACTGTGTACACAATACACACAGAACAATCCAGTTGCTTCACGAGTTCGGATTCACAATAAACCTACCCAAGTCACACCTTCAGCCGTCTCACCTCATTCAGTATCTAGGTGTCACAATAGAAATCTCAAGAGCCCTTGCATACCCCAATCCAATCAGGATAGCCAGCATGTAAGCTTTCATATCAAGGTTCCACCCTCAACACTCCCTTCCAGTGGAAGCAATTTGTCATTTATTGTACAAATAACAAAATCGGTCAACTAGATGCTTCAATCCAAAATATTATCTGTTACCTTTTGCATCTACAACAATGTATGTGACTTAGCATATACATCTATAGGGCTACATATTGCTGCTTAATTCCAAAACTGACATTTATCATTGTTTTGAGTGCCCGCTATTAAAGCTTTTATGGAAGGACTTAAAAGGATAATTCCACCTAGAATTCCACCTTCTCCTGTATGGAACCTCAACATAGTCCTCACCAGACTCCTGGGTCCCCCATTTGAACCTCTACACAAATGCAAGTTGCACTTCCTTACTTGGAAAGTAGCCTTCCTTGTAGCTATCACATCACTTAGAGTAAGTGAACTCCAGGAATTAACCATACAAGAACCATTTTTTCAAATACACCATAGTAAAGTGGTTCTTAGGCCTAATCCAAAATGTCTCCTAAAGTGGCATCTGCCTTTCACCTTAATCAATCGGTTGAACTTCCAGTATTTTACCCTCAACCCGACTCAGTAGCCGAACGCGCTCTCCACACGCCAGATGTCGAGTAGTACTCTACTACAGCGAAAGAACTAAAAGTTTTAGAAAAACAAAACAACTTTTTGTAGCCTTCTCCCCACCTCACAAAGGCAATCCCATTTCATATACAGGCATTGCAAGGTGGATTGTTAAATGCATCCAAATATGCTATCTCAAAACTGAACGAACATTAACTATTCCCCCTAGAACTCATTCTACACGTGAACTAGGGGCTTCTATGGCATTCTTAGGGAACATTCCCCTAGATTGCATCTGCTAAGCAGCACCTTGGTCTATATAGCATACTTTCACTAAACACTATTGCGTACATGTGCAAGCAAAGCAACAATCTACTGTGGGCAGGCTGTATTGAGAACACTTTTTGAAACTATTGCAACAAACAGGTTGCCACTGCTAAAGAGGAAACAACTGATTTACAGTCTATGCTAAAGTATACAATCTACATCTCATATGCCTCGAACGGAAAATGCTACTTACCAGTATGCATCTGTTCTTTGCATGTAGAGCTGTAGAGTTGTAAATGCACACCCACCTTCCGGGGTACCTTTATCTCATGCAGTATTATCTTATTTAGATACATAACATGGACATCCTCTTCTATTCTCTTACTAACTCCATCATCACCCTTAATGGCGAAAAACAATCTGAAGATTGAGTCGATGCCCAAGCGCACTATCACCATAAGGAGGAGTCACCTATACCGTGACTACAAAGATTTCTTCGACAAAATCAAAGTGCAAACATCCAGTCCAACACCAGATGATGATCTATGCTAAAATATACAACTCTACAGCTCTACATGCCAAGAACAGATGCGTACTGGTAAGTAGCATTTTCCTTTCTCCCAAAGGACTGCATTGAACTGCTTTCTTGTGAAAATTGTTTTAAGTGTGGGGTTGGTTTGTATGAAACTCAAAAACTGCAAATATACAAAAACTGAGTAACTTACCTTTTCTCTAGGAAATGTCTGTGTGATAGCTAGGCATATCGCACTGAGTAATAAAGGTAACTTAAAATGAATCTGTAAAGTAACATACACATGGAATCTCAAAAGTAACTAAAGTATTTTTGACTGACTTACCCGTGAACAAACCAATTGCATCCAACTGCATTTCAATTGTATTCAATTGCATTATACCTGCAAAGTATTATTTCACTTACCTGTACCAGGCCTGGCTTGGTTCTAGAAAATATAATACAACTAAATAATATTTTTATACAAACAAATTGGTCTGAATTCACTGTTTGAGTGTGTGACATAATTTCTTGGCTAAATGTGTACAACAAATGCTTAACACTACCTATTGATAAAGCCTTACTGCTCGGCCACACTACCACAAATCGATAGTAAGGTATTATCTACTTTTACCTCTGCCTACCCTTGGGGTTCCACTGGACTCTGTGCACACTATACCTTACTTAGGTTTAGTATATAGAGAGCCAGCTTCCTACAGCCTGGACTTACGGGTAGAGTACCCACTCATGGACTTGTTGCTGTGTCCTGTTGAGCAGGTCTGCAAAATTGTTGTCGGACCCTGGAAGGTACTCTGCCAGGAGGTGAAACTGGTGATGGATGGCCAAACACTGGATCAGTTGGACTGGGGCGGACAGATGAGGGGTGTGTGGTGCCTCCTTGCTTCTTAAGAAGCACATGGCATGGCGATCAGGTCTGTATGCACGAGAACTACCTTGCATTGAATCCGTGGGAGAAAAGCTTCAGAGAGGTAGATTGTGAGAAAGTGACATCTTTCTTGCATTGGTATGCCCCCACTTTTTGCTGAATTGCTGATGTACTATGACTGTGTGCCCTGGGCTCTTGCCAATCAGGTGCCCAGGGCCTATGTACCTTCCTTATATCTGTTTTGGAGCTGAAACCCAATTGGCATCTCTTGCCACATGTCAGCCCCTGGTAAATGGTACCATAGGTACCCAGGCAAATATGACCAGAGAAGACCCCTAAGGGCTGCAGCACTTATTGTGCCACCCTTAGGGGCCCTGCACCCTGACACCCACACCATGCCTTTGCAGGCTGAGTGGCCTGGTGCAGAACTAAACAAAGTCTCGACATGGCACACATTCCTGTATGCCATGCCCACACACCCACTGCCCTGGCATACATCAGTCACCCCTCTAGCTGGGTGCCCTATGCCAGTTGTGTGGGCACAGGTGCATGAGCACTGTACCCCTACAGTACCCAGGGCCATTCCTGGGCACATTGATGCCATTAAGAGTATATGGTGCTGGTAGGTTGTCATTACGAACTCCACAGCACCATAATGGCTACACTGAAGGCTGACAAGTTTGAGATCAAATTTCTTCAGCACATTAAATTCACACTGATGTCAGTGTGGGATTTAATGTAAAATGCACTACAGACGGCCTCTTCGAGATGCCCCCTGAAACCTAACCTGCAATCCACGTCCGGTCTGAAAGGCTGCCTAGGCTGCCACACAGCAGACATGTTGCTGGACCGCTGGGTGGAGAGCCCTCGTTCTCCTGGGCCTGCAACAATGCACATCCTGGGTGAGGTGCTAGGCCTCCCCCCCCCCCCCCCCCCCCAGGTTGGGCAGGGGGAAGCTTCAACGGCATACCGCCTTTGTGAGCTTCTCCAGACCACTTGTTGTACTCAGCAACTGGCCCACACCGGTTCTGGCCCCCACTCTGGCGGGAAAACTTACGCTAGGAAAGACGGTGGGCCAGCCTGTACCAACTCAACCCCTCAGGTGGGAGAGGCGAGGTGAAGCGCAACTCCCGGCTCCGGCCATCTTGAAGATGGGGAGCCCTGCCCAATTAGAGATAGGCTCCTGCCCCCTCCCACAGGAGAGGAGCAGGATAGGGGGTGTACTCACCCCGGGACTGGGACCTATTGGTCCCTGCCCTTCCTCTACCTGTAACACCCCTAAATGTAGTATTTAGGGCCACCCTAAACCTTCCTTCCTCAGATCCCGATTTCAGAAAAGGCCAAGAAGACCTGCCGTGCAGCTGCTTACAAGAGGACGACACCAACTGACTTGGCCCCAGCCCTACAGGCCTGTTGATCCTTGAAACTGCTCTTGCTAAATCCCGGCGTCTCCTGCTGACAGCCGCCTCAAGGACCCCGGAGGACCTGCCTGCCTTGACCTTCTTAGAGACCTGGACTCCCATGAGCAGTGGCTCTGCTCAAACAGCAATACCCGTGGTGCCAGCCAGGATCCGTGAATCCAGCCCACTCGGCACCCGCCGAGCCCGGCTTGTGCCCAAGTGGACAAAGACCCTGAGGTCCCCCTGGCGATTCTGACCTGAAATACAGTGCCCAAGGACCCTCCTCGACGACCCAGATGATGCCTGCAGACTCAGAACCAGGGACCCCTCCTACTGCGACCAGCAGAGGGTAAGATTTACCATCGTCCAAAGACACCCCTGCACCCGGCGCCTCCTATGGCCAACTCAGGGGTGCCTACCTACCCTCCAATATTCCAACGTACCCCTCGAAGTGTTGGTCTCTCCAGAAGATCCACCATCCCTGGGCCTTTGTTCCCTTTTCAAGACCTCCATTGAAAAACATTGAGCGCCTGACCGCTCAAAAGCACCCTGCACCCAGCCTCCCGAGTGCCCCTGGCAGTGCAACCTGTGTCCTATCCTACTTTCCCATTTGCCCTGAGCAAGTGACCAGGAGCCCATCTCTCACAGCTGGGTGCCTGCTAGCCAGCAGCCACCAACGGAAGCCCCCTGCCTCGCATTCGATAACATTGGGCCTAACTACCTCTGCACCCGGCTGTCCCTGTGCCGCTGAGGGTGTACCAACTGTACCTACCTGACCCTGGGAGACCCCTACGTCTATGCCCAGAACCTTAACTCGGCCAGTCGAGTACTTACCTAAACGCCGTTAACTCACTTTTCTTTCATAGGCTAACATTGACTGGTTTCACTAGAAATTCTTCTAAGTGTGGAGTTTTGGAACGTTAAAATATTCACCTAAAATCAGCCGAACAACGAATTTTGATTTACTCACCTGTTATCAGGAGAGACCTCCGTGCTGCACCTTTTAGCCCAGCACAAACCCTGAAAAGTAATTTTAACCGTACTTACCAGTAACCTGAATTTTCTTCCATAGCAAACCATTGACTGTTTTTCCAGTTCTGTTGTTAGAAAAGTAATCTACAAAGTAACTAATTGCATTCAACTAGAAATTCCCATTGAGCTCAATGTTGTATTGTTTGATATTGTGTTGCCTATTGCAATATACTGTAACTATCTCATTCAAAAAGTCTATTGCCTATTTGAAAAGTATTTAACTAAAGTAACTCATCCTGTGAGTTTATTTTGATACGTTGGTTCTAAAATAAAACACTATATCTTTTGATACAAAACAATTGGCCTAGGGTTCAGTTCTTGAGTGTATGAGACCATTTGCTGAGTGTGTACAACAAATGCTTTACACTGTGTTCTGATACTGCCTTACTGCTCGACCAAGCTACCACTTTAGAGAGTAAGGTTATATTTAACTTTAGCCTCTGCCAAACCTCTGGGGACTCTATACACACTGTACCTTACTTTGGTCCAGTATGTATAGAGCCACTTGCCTACATAGATGAAAAGCTAAGAGCTTAAAATGAATAAGGTGGCCACAGACCTTGTTAATGAGGTGCACTTCCCAGCCAGATAGAGCTACGTCATTGGTGGTCCCCTGGAAATTGGACCTGCAAAGGGCCTGCCCTGCAACAGGTTTTTGCTATTCCACCACTGCAGAGTGTGATGGGTTGTAACCCATACTAACACTAGATCCTCCATCTAATCCTCCACTTGTGACCATTTGATTGAGAGGCATTCTTGAAGCAGATGCTTATTAAACCTGGCGTCGGGCACTATGGCGATGCATGAGGCCTACATTCTTAGCAAGCTCATAGTACTGTGAACTGGGAGCTGACAGAGTGCCTGATAGAGGTAGAAGCTGTTGGAACTCCTGCACTCTGAGGGCCGGGGAAAAGTTTGCCCAGGACTAATTTGAGGACTGCCCCTTTGAAATGTTGGCTCTGTGGGGGGTTTTGGGCGTTTGCTGTGAAACAAAGGCTGTGTAGAAGGGATACCATAGCCTGGATGCAAGCCAGGCATTCCTGTTGGATTACACTCTTGAACAATTAGTTGTCTAGGCAGGGTAAGACCTGAATGCCACCCCCACCCCCCCATGCCTTTATTTCCTGAGGTGAGCAGCTACCACTGCTAAGCACTAGTTGAAGACCCTCTGGCTGTGGTGTCTCAGAAGGGCAGCATTTTTAACTGTCCAAATGGTAGTGGTAACTTAATGGGAAGCGGAGGTAGCACCAATGAACTGGATTTTTGGGATATGGAAGTAGGTGTCCTTCAGGTCAAGGGTGGTCATGAAGTCTACTTGTTGCAGCAGGGTGATGGCATCCTGTACAGTGACTATGATGGAAGTGGTCTGACAGAATGTATCTTTTGAGAGGGTGGGTGTTGAGGATCAGCCTGAAGGATCTACACTTCTTTGGAATGCGAAAGTATAGGGATTAAATGTATTTGCCCTGTTGGCTGGGCCCTATGGCTTCTTTGGGCAGGAGTGGCTGAATTTCCTCGTGTCTCAGCGTAAGGTGTTCTGGGTTGAGGGTTTGAGGGTGAAAGGGAATGATTGGTGGGGTAGCATTGAGCTCTATGTAATAGCTGTGCTCAGTGATGGACAAGACCCTCCCAATCCCCCCAGCCTGAGGTGATCTCACGAAGGGGTTGAAATCCCTTCCACAACATTTTGGTGGTGGTGTGCAGGGCGTGTCAATTATTGGAAGTTGAGGTTCCTTTACAAGGTTGTTCCTCTGCCTTTAGAGCTATTTCTTCCAAAGGAGCCTCGTGTGAATCCCTTACAGCCATGCTGGTGGTAGCTTTGTTGCTGCCTCTTTTATGGCTGAGTATGTCCTTGGATGGAGAGCATTTGGGGGAGGCATGGGCATTTAGGTGAGGAGGTGTGGCAGGAAGGGAGGGGAGTGAGGCAGGGTGGGTGGGCTGTGACTTTTGAGTCACTAATGGACTTTTTTCGGGGGTAGAGTTTTTAGTGCAAACTTGAACTGAAGGTATCGGAGCACTTTACAATGAGCACTAGTTGAGTTACAAACGTAAACAATCATTTTTTCATTCGGCATGGGGAGATTAAGTGATTTGCCAAGAATCACAGGATGTTGAGCATCCCTGCCGAGATTCTAAACCGGTTCCCCTCCTTCGAGGTTGACCGCTGTTGCAGTTGCGCCATATCCTCGCCCCTGTTATCTCCGAAAGGAGCCTCTCCCCAAAGGGACTTGAAAGGCGCCCATCACCGTGGCAATCTGTTTCTTACTTGATTTTCCCAAGCATCGTGCCAACCCGAGGTGTGAAGAGTGGTATTCATCAAAAGTGGATTGATGGGACCCTGTTGCAAGCACGCAAAGCCGGGAGCGGCACCAAAGGATGACAGGTATTCACTCCTCTGGCGGCAGTATCAGCCACATCCAAAGCACACCTAATGGTTGCATCGGAGATGGACTTACTTAACAAGCTCTTCCTCCTCTTGCAATACTGGTCAGCGAGGTACTGTAAGAGCCCCTCCTCCACCCAGTGCGCCACTGAGTTGGCAGTGCATAGCCACAACCACCTCTACTCTCTTCTCTGCAGCATCGATCCTCTTGCTCTGTGTCAAGAGACTAAGCATTCAGGAAGAGGGTGCCGACTTGTATTTTTACTCCATGCATGGTGTTACCACACAAGATTTGACAGGCTCCTTAAAAATCTCAGGGGAAGATTTAATCACCCACCTGAGCAACAAAAGCTACTGTACAGAACGCTCTGTCTTGGAGAGCATCTCAACTAGGAAGTCCTGTTCTTTAGGGTGACATACATGTCCACCTTACGGTAGTCAGCTACACGTTGGATAACACTGTTGTACATCGTACTGTCATCTTGGGGGAGGTCCTGGCAAGGATGTGGTCTACGTCAGGATCTGGTCCACATCATAGTCTTCCAACAGATCTCCAGAAACACCAGGGTAAACCTGGGACAAAGTGCTCAGCTGGAGAATAAAGATTTGGGCTGGCAGAGTAAGATTCCTGGGACCCTTGGGGAGGAGGCATACGAGGTAAGAGTGTGATGGTGGCGGTAAATGTGCAGGAGGGGTTGAAGGATGAGCAACAGATGTTTAGTCCTTAGGCTTCTTGAGGGCAAGAGGGGCAGAGAAGTGTCAAATGGCTGGACTTCCTCAAAGGTAAATTTGTCTTACTTGGGCTGGACCGTGTCGTAAGCCAATATCTTGCCTGTGCGTGGATGGATGACAATTCTTCACTGTCTATCCAGCTCTTGCTGAAGTCTCGCGAGGATCAGGTGTTCTACAGCATCATAAGTGGCTTCGGCGCTGATGATGGCTTCGGTGACTTTGGTATCGATGGTGGAATTGGCTTCAATGACGTCGCTTATGGCTGGTTGAGGATCAAGTACCTTGGCAGTCTCTCCTCGGCTCAGAGGCCTTAGCTTTGAGCGATGGTGCATCCGAAGGTGTGGTTTCGGCACCAGACTCGATGCCCAACCCTCACTGTGCTCGGCTCAGAGGTGCAGATGCCTCCGAGGAATGGTGAGGGCTGGGACATTAAAAGTACTCACGCATTGTGTGTACTGACCGAGGTGGATGGAGTCTCTTTAGAAGCTGCCTCTTTCTATTCTAGGAACTACTGGCCTGACTGACATTGGAGCTGATGAATATGGGGCTTGTCTGGTGGGCTGGGAGCTCTGCTGACAAGCTCAAAGCCCACGGTCCCCTCCTTGTTCAGTGCCCAGGAGGTTGGACTCACCAAAGAGTTTGAGCAAGCTGTTGTGAGGCTTCTTGCTGCGAAACACCGAACAGTTGCAGCGGCTCTCGTTATGCTCCGGCGAGAGGCACAAGTCTGAGGCAACGTGGAGGTCGTCCCAAGTATACCGGCACTGGGGGCCTACCTTGAAGGGCATCTGTTCCATTGCCTTAGGAGCTTCTTCATTCTCCGAAGAATAATCTAGAGCACACAGTGGCCGGAAGGGTACCAAAGGCCAGGAGACCTAGCCACTCATCGTCAACTAGATTCAAGGATGGAACATCCTCCACAAGTCAAAAAGCATGTCGAAGAGTGACCTTGCGGTGAAGTGTAAGATGGCGGACTCATGGCCGCGACTGGAACTGACAAACTAATAAATACTGGAAGGATTTGCGGACTCCCTTGGATCAGCCTCTGACCCAACGCCTCGCGGAACCCGCTGCGCGGGTCCCGCATCGTTCAGGGGCGCTGTTAATCTTGGAAGCTGTTGTACTTTTTGCCATCTGGGCTAAGGGCTGCGAGCAGGAGGGGCTGGACTCAGTCTCCCAAGAGTCTCAGCCTACCTCGCGCCCGTAACACCTGGGCCGCTCTCCCTCATCGCCCCGCCCCCAACTGACCGCTGAAAGCCACCGGATTTCCTCCTCTCCGTGGGATACTACTCGTCCTGTGACCTGAAGGATTTGCGGACTCCCTTGGATCAGCCTCTGACCCAACGCCTCGCGGAACCCGCTGCGCGGGTCCCGCATCGTTCAGGGGCGCTGTTAATCTTGGAAGCTGTTGTACTTTTTGCCATCTGGGGCTAACGGCTGCGAGGGCTGCGAGCAGGAGGGGCTGGACTCAGTCTCCCAAGAGTCTCAGCCTACCTCGCGCCCGTAACACCTGGGCCGCTCTTCCTCATCGCCCCGCCCCCAACTGACCGCTGAAAGCCACCGGATTTCCTCCTCTCCGTGGGATACTACTCGTCCTGTGACCTGAAGGATTTGCGGACTCCCTTGGATCAGCCTCTGACCCAACGCCTCGCGGAACCCGCTGCGCGGGTCCCGCATCGTTCAGGGGCGCTGTTAATCTTGGAAGCTGTTGTACTTTTTGCCATCTGGGGCTAAGGGCTGCGAGGGCTGCGAGCAGGAGGGGCTGGACTCAGTCTCCCAAGAGTCTCAGCCTACCTCGCGCCCGTAACACCTGGGCCGCTCTTCCTCATCGCCCCGCCCCCAACTGACCGCTGAAAGCCACCGGATTTCCTCCTCTCCGTGGGATACTACTCGTCCTGTGACCTGAAGGATTTGCGGACTCCCTTGGATCAGCCTCTGACCCAACGCCTCGCGGAACCCGCTGCGCGGGTCCCGCATCGTTCAGGGGCGCTGTTAATCTTGGAAGCTGTTGTACTTTTTGCCATCTGGGGCTAAGGGCTGCGAGGGCTGCGAGCAGGAGGGGCTGGACTCAGTCTCCCAAGAGTCTCAGCCTACCTCGCGCCCGTAACACCTGGGCCGCTCTCCCTCATCGCCCCGCCCCCAACAATCATCCAATTGCTATCGGGGATATAAGTTGGACCAAGGAGACCGCTGCGCGGGAGCGCGCGGGAGCGTCCCGGGAGAAGCCCGGGAGAAGGGCGGGACCGTCTTTGGCCGTCAGTGGCCGAAGGAGGCTGGGCTGGGCCCACTCTCTTGATCCCCCTTACTGCACATTTTAGGCAATGCCTTCGCCCCCACTACGGGAAACTCCCTCAAGGGATGGCGCTTCCTGCTCTGGGACTTTGGATAACTATTTTAAAGCCACTAAAGGAGAGGTGGACAAGGAAAGCTCGCTTGAGAAACGTAGGGTGGAGCGCAGGCGCTCCATAGAATCTATGAAAACCAGGCCCTCGACCGATATCATCCCTTACCCCATCACTCAAGAGGAATGCACGCCACCTAGCAGTTTAATTAATTCGACACTTGAGGACTTTCCCGTCTTACTAAGGGAAATTCCTTCTACCCCAGGGCTAGCGGTTGGAAAAAACAGAGTCAGCCCCTCAAGAGTTCTCCCATACTATTGTCAACCTGTTAACCCAAACCCCACCTATGCAATTGGCTAATAAGAGCAAGTCCAAATTAAATGTAGTGGTGGAGTTACATAGGCCCCCACCTAGTAAACGTGCTCGGAAAACAATGGGGGGGTGGGGGAAATCTAAAATATCACATCTTGACTTTGGCAAGAAACGCACTAATACCGTTCTACCGGGGAAACCTACGGAGATAGTGCCTACCATTCCTCCTCCTAAGCCCCCAAACCCCAGTACAACTGCCACTACTAAAGAACCAGAGGTTATCTCGTCGAACCTAAACCTTCCACTCTCTGCCAAGGGGAGCATTGAATTCCTACTCCGCTCCCTTTTGCAGCCTATTACCGACAGCCTAAAAAAAGTCGAGATTAGGCTCACCTTACTAGAAACTTCTCTTACCACTCTGAACACTCTAGTAAGTAAGCAGACACAGCTAGCGGGAACCCATTCCTCTGTTGGGGATCCATCCAAAGCAGAAGTTGCAACTAATGCCAATAAACCCCCCCCAGACACCCGCCACCTGCCCCCCCTCTGCAACCCCTTATGACCATCCAATTCCAGGCACGACATAATAACCAAAGCAATAGACCTATCCACCCACTGGATCTAGCCCCCCATAGCTCTCAAACAGAGTCCTCTGGAACACATCAAGATCAGGTTAATGCCCCTCCACCAACGCCCGTTGGCCCAATTCCAAGACCACGGAGGCCAGACCTCCCGCCCGAAGCTAATAGATTAATGGTGGTCTTAGCTGGTGCCCCCCACTTAAGATCTGGGGAAAATGAGGACTATCAGTCCCTTAAGAAAAAGGTAATCAAATGGCTTAACTGGAACCGACCCTTGCCATCCCACTTTAATAACGAAATCATCATGGTGAGAAGGGTCCCATGGCTAGGGAAGACCAGGAAAACCATAGTGGGGGACTGTATCATGGTAACCTTTAAGGATCCGGGTACGGTCCGACACATCTGTGGAGGAATGAATCGTTCCCTCGATTCCACCATACAGACCCTCCCAGTATCTTTTTTCTTTCCACCGATTCCCAGGCACCAGGTTCTAATACACAATGACTGGACAAGGGTGGAATACAGACGTAAACACAAAGGCTTTGTACAACGCCCGTACTTCCAACCGCCGGACACACCTTTGTGCGATTTTAATCGCTTTAACTGTCTGAACGGTTTGGATGGGGTCGACTGACTTACTGTCTGTAAGACAGTGCCAGGGGTCTCGGGCCCCCGTGGCCTCCTGGAACTCCCCACTGTGTCCCCAGGTCCAAATTCTGGCCCACTGAATGATCCAGCTGCTTCAGACCACGGCAGAACCGAATCTTCTCACCTAGCCACTGATGGGGTAGTTGTTGTTGAGGGGACAACTATGGTTCCTTTCCTTGTGGGCAATGGTGCGCCGAGACTCCCGGTGCCACATGCAGCTTTTGCTGCCCTCGCTACAGGCCCCGTTATTGAAGTGGAGCCTGGACTCATCTCTTCCAACCCTTATGGTATGGCATCTGCCACCTCTGAACATTTGAAGATAATCTCCTGGAACATCGCGGGATTAGCTAACAAACTGGAAGACCCGGCCTGGGCAAAGTACATAGAGACTGGTGACATATGTATGTTCCAGGAAACCTGGGCCAGAGAGGACTATGGACATCAAGGTTACTCATCATTTTACATTTCAGCAAGGTGGGAAGGCAAAGGCCGCCCTTCAGGGGGCCTCACGACGTGGGTTGCTGCTCACCTGGGCTGTGTGGCTACACAGCTCCCATTCAATTCTGATGATATCCTTGGGGTCTTATTAACATGGCCAAACAAAGCTAACCTCCTGCTGGTCAACATCTATTCCAGGCCGATGGGAATGGCAAAAGAATCACCGACTTTTAATGAACTCTCGAACTTTTTATCTGACCTGCCGACTGATTCATATTTTGTGGTGGGTGGGGACTTTAACTCTCACTATGAGCCACTCCCCGGCATCCAGGAAGGGTTCTTATCAGAAGAAGACAGGTGGGCAGTACCATGGGTTGATGTGCCATCTCCGAAAGCTTGGACCCCACTGGCACTGCAAATTACTGCCCTGACGCTAAGGTTCGGACTCAGAGCGTGTAATGGGCGAATCAAATCCGACAGACCAGGCAAAATCACTTATAACCGCCGGGGAAGAGAGTCCCACTTGGACTATGTCCTGGTCCAATTAGTGAGGTGGTCAACAATACAGGATTTCAGGGTAATAGACAGGATGGACAGTGACCACAATGCCCTCGAGTTAGACCTTGTCCATCCAGCACCTCAGGCCCCAGTGTCCCATGAGGAAGAGAATCGCCCCACGCTCCTCCTAGATAACAATAGGAAAAGAATCAGGTGGGAGCAAATGGTCACAAACAAGGATAAACTCCCACTGTTTTATGCAGAGATTACTCCTATCCTGGAAATGATTGGGGATCTTGACAGTGTGGCAAATATAATGGATATAAGGAGCAAACTGTTTGATGCCCACGAGGAGCTCATAAAAGTTGCGGCACCCCACTTCACTCGTAACTTACGAAAGCCAAGGGAGAGGTGCCAAGGTAAAACACAATGGTACAATGCAGCCTGTAGACGGGCCAAAACAGAACTCCTTGGAGTAATTAAGGAGGGTACAGGAGGGGAACGCCTTAAGCAATGCAGGCAAACGTACAAGAAGCTTCTCGCGCAGGCCAAAATAGAATGGGAGGAAAACCAGTGGGAAGATCTCACAAAGGCCTTAGCAATACAAGATCAACGCCTGTTCTGGAGGATCGTGAATGGGGGATCAGGGAGTCTACATTCGGCAGTGGAGCCTAACATAGCTCCTGGAGTGTGGCAGGACCATTTCCAGTCCCTATATAGTGCTGAGTCCGGAGAACTTCCTGCGTTAATTGAACCTGAGAGGCTGGGCCCTCAGGCGGACCTAATAACACTGAGTGAGGTCACTGCTGCTATTTCAGGCCTGGCTTCGGGGAAGGCGCCTGGACTGGATGGGCTACCGGGAGATCTGTTCAAGCAGGAGCCCACCGTCTGGGCGCCTTACCTCGCTGCTCTTTTTAACGGTATACTCGGTGGGATGGAAATCCCTAGTACTTGGCTGGGGGCTGAGGTGGTCCCGATCTTTAAAAAGGGATCCCCCCTCCTCCCAGCCAACTACAGACCGATCAGCCTGATAGACGTAGCACAGAAGCTGTTCGGCAGGGTTCTCCTGAATAGGCTTCAGGAATGGATAGAAGAGGTGGGCGCCCTGAGTCCCTATCAGGCAGGATTTAGGAAAGGGGTATCGACCGTGGATCAGGTCTTTAGATTGAATTTGGTCTATTGGAGGACAGTGAGGTTCGAGGGCGGTAGTTTGTACACGATTTTCGTGGACCTACGGGCCGCCTTCGACCTCGTGCCCAGGGGAAAACTTTGGATCATCTTGGCAGGGATGGGCGTACCACCAGATATTTTACTGACCTTGCAGAGGCTGCACCATAATAATTATGCCCAGGTGAGGTGTGGGAGGTTGGGGGAACTGACTGATAGATTCCCCGTTGGCAGAGGGGTAAGACAGGGCTGTGTGCTGGCGCCGACCCTGTTTTGCCTCTTCGTCAACGGGGTAATCGCTCATCTTAACGCTACCGATAATACAGATGCCCCCAAACTAAATGGCAACAGTGTGCCCGCAATAATGTTCGCGGACGACACACTGTTGATCTCTAAAACACCCATGGGCATCCAAAGGATACTCGATGCCTTTGTGGCCTTCTGTCAGGATAGAGGGCTGGAAATCAACGCCACAAAAACCAAATATATGGTATTGAATCCGAGCCCCAAACAGCGCCCGAATCCCCAATTGGGAGCAGCGCGGCTGGAAAGAGTAGCCACGTTTGAATATCTCGGCGTGACGCTCAACGAAAATATGACCTGGGGGACTCATCAGAGCAGGGCTAACCTTAAATTAGTTCAAATTACCGGGGGTATATCCCGGATGATGACCGGTTCGACTTATCGCCCACTGGGGGCCTTAATACAGATATATAAGGCCCAGGCCAGGGGGGCGATTTTGTACGGGGCTGAATTGTGGGGCCACATCCCATGTCGGAACCTGTCTTCTACGGAAAACAGGTTTATAAGACAAATAACCGCACTTCCCCCTAGCACCCCACTCCTCCCTCTGAGGCTCGATCTAGGGATACGGCCACTTGCCGACGAGATAAGTTTAAGACCCATTGCCTTCTGGCGTAGGCTATGGAGTGGCGATGATCTCGCCGACTACAGGGCGGAACTGGCCGAACTATTAAAGCACCCCAAGGCGCTCAGTATTCCCTGGGTCCAAAACATCCAGTCAATTTGCACTGATCTGGGGCTCCCTGAATTGTGGACCGAACCAGCAAATGCAGCACCAGGAATCTCTAAGAGATCCCTGGCGAATCTGTATCACGAACACAAAAGGACAAGGGCCTTAGCTACCCAGATAGAGGGGTCCCTTTCTTCCATATTCCTGCAAACCAAGGATCTCTACAGATTTGAGAAGGCTTTCGATCCCATATATCCCATACTTACCAGAAAGTTATTTCTCCAGTGGAGATACGGCACATTGCCTTTCCGGTCGTTTTCAAGCACTTGGTCACAAGTCCCTTCCACCAAATACTGTCCTCTTTGCGTTGATAAAGAGGAAAATGATTTGCATGTGTTTTTTTTCTGCCCAGCCTACAAGGCAGCCAGAAAGTATTGGCTGCTTCCCTTGATTAAGAATCTGGGTGGCAGGGAATACACACCTATGTACAGGATTTTAAAATCCGATGTCTCTGGCCCAACCGTTTTTGCACTTTCCAAATTCTTTACGAATGTTTGGTATACGCGTAATTGTCTTTTAAAAAATGCTGGGTAGACTTCAGAATCGTTTCAATTCTTAAAAATAACTGTTTTCATTGTGTGTGTTGATCTTAAAATCATGTATTGATGTTTTACTAAATTTGACAGAACTCATGTGATTTTATTGTATGTATATCTTTTATGACCTAATGGTCGAAATAAAGATTGGAAATGAAATAAATACTGGGGCTATGCTGGACCGCATCTAAATCCAATGGTGGCTAAAAACAATCAAACGATGGAGTTAAGGACCGTGCGCGTCTACCAGAGAAGTCACCTAGACCTTGTGACTTGAAAGATTTTCTTCAAATAAAGCCAACTTGCACCCCAAGGCTAGATGGTAGTAATTAGCAGAGCATGTGTTTCTACAACCTCATGCTACGATCATGATGGTTCCCCCACTGATCCAGGCTTCTTGCACACAGCAGTAAAATTGTTCAGCTCATTTAAGCACTTGTGGGCCAAGATTTGTCCAACCTTCATGTAAAGGCTGTTTTTCAATGTGTTCGGAGCCTTAAAATGTTGATCCCACCAAGAGACATGCATGTGTTCCTAGCTCCTGAGCGGTTTGAAGATTGTTCAACTGGTGTCCTTGATGCGTGCGTATTTTGATGTGAGTTTGAGTGGGGAGGAGTCTTGTTATATAATGTTTTCATCCTCCATTAATTTGTTTCCTATTTTGATAGGAGGTACTCTTCCTAACCTGGTAAAGTTCAAACTGCCAAGTTGGACTATCCACATGTAGGTGTCTGTCAGTTGGCAAGGATGTTATTAAGATTGTAGGAAAGTACTCCTTTTGGCATGGTTACCCCCACTTTTTGCCTGACAGATGCATCTTTGACTGAATTCACACTCTGTTCCTGCTAACCAGGTTAGACTCCCAGTGTCCGTTTTTCCCCACAGCTGTACCTGTGTTTCCACAATTGGCACACCCCTGGCTCACATATAAGTCCTTTGTAAAAGATACCAATGGTACCAAGGGCCTTGTGACCAGAGAAGGTCTCGGAGGGCTGCAGCTTGTATTGTTTCACCCCAAGAGACCCCTCACCAAACACATGCACACTGCCACTGCAGCCTTTATGTTTTGGTGCAGATAAAAGGGAAGATTTTACCTAGCACACATCCCTGTGTGCCAGGCCTACTAGCATTGCAAGATGCTTAGGTAAGTCACCCCTAAGGCAGGGTGCACTATACCTTTTATGAGAGCATAACTGCATGAGCAGTTATGCCCCTATAGTGTCTAAGTCAATTCATAGACATAATTCCACAATGAAGGCATTCTGAGAACATGGGCTGGGAGCTTGTCAATACGGGTTCCACTGCTCTATGATGGCTTCACCGAATTCCCAAATGTTTGGTACCACACATCTCAGATTAATGAGCCCACACTGATGCCAGTATTGGATGCATTAATAAATGCACTCCAAGGGCAACTCGGAGATGCCCCTGCAAACCTACCAAACCTCTAGTGTGTTCCTAACTGGTCTGCAACAGCTTGCCACTGCTAGGCATGTTTTTTTTTACCCCTGGGTTGAACCTTTTTCTCTTGTGTCAGAAACAAAGCCTGCTCTGGATGGAGTTGCTTCACACCTACCCCAAGCAGAAACCGCATTGAAGGGCAGTGATCCTCAAAGGCTTCCCTTCCATTGTTATGCTGACAAGGGCCTCTCCAGCTAGTGGATATGCCAGCCGCCCTGACCCAGCCCCACTTTTGGCAGCAAGGTCAGCGGTAAAATTAGTAAGCAGGAGAGGTGTCCCCTCTCAGCCAGGACCAACCCTAATGTGTCCTGAGCGGAAGTGACCCCTTCCTTTGAAAATTCGCCGTATTGTTTTTGAGGATTATATCCAATAGGGTTAGGGGTATGCACCCTCCCCAGAGGGAGAGGACATGCAATGGTGTAGTTCTCCTAAAGGTAAGTAGCCCATTGCCTCCTACCCTATAATCCCCGTGACACCCCTTAATTGAGTATTTGGGGGCACCCCAAACCTTAATCCTCAGATTACCGGCGACATACAAAGAGGGCAAAGAGCCGTGCAGTGACGACTGAAGGCACCAACTGACTTGGCCTCACCCCTACCATCCTGTTTGCAGCCTTCAAAGACCCTACTGAAGAGTGACCTCCAGAACACTTGGAGAACTGCCTGTCTTCTAAAGACTCCTGATCTCCCATGGACAGCGGATCTTTCCAGAAGAAACCCAAGTTTAAAGACCAAAGCTCTGCCTGTGGAACCGTGAAGTCGACCACCTCAGTACCCGACACCCACGGCCGGAGTCCAAGAGGCCCACCAGTCCAGAAAATTTTATTCAGCAATCCTAAGCAAGAGTCTCTCGTGAGTCGACCCCTGCTGGACGCCACGTCGACTCCTGCAGCCCACCCTCTGCATGATGACGACGACTCCCCCTCCGACGCAACTGCCTCCCATGCAAGTGCCTCCCGCTACCGCACTGGTAAGCTGACTTCAGATGCCAAAAGACACCCCTACGCCCAGAGCCTCTGGTCCTTGGGGAGATCTGCTGACTGTCTTCTGATGCCCCAGCTTACCTGTGCAGCTGTAGGTTTCCATTGTTCGGCCTCCTGGCCTGAGCCTGCCACTTTTTTCTAATTCCAAGATTCCCCATTGGTTTGCATTAGGCGCCCAACAGTGTGTTTGCACTCTGTACCCGGCCACCCCTGTGTCGCTGCGGGTGTAAATTTGGTGCTGCATAGTGAGATGACCCCAACCCCCCCTCAACTGTGCCTACCTTAACCCCCAAAAACTCTGTTCCAAAACCGTGCTACTTACCTGCACGTAGTACCACTTTGATTGCCTTCTTTCAAAATTGGTTAACATTGGCACCAGATCCTGAGTTTGACCTCTGCGCCCAGCCGTCCCAGTCCTGCTAGTGGCTCACTGGGGTCACATACCCGAACCTTATCTGGTATGGATTCATCATCCGAAAGCTGAATTTCGTAAAGCGTTGCAATTTACTTAACTGTAAATTGCAGATTGTTTCCTCCCATAGGATAACTTTGTATTGATTGAAAAATGCACGGTCCGCTTTTGATATTGAAAAACAGTGATATTGTAAAACTTATTTTACTTCAACAAAGCATCTGTCTATTAAATACATATTTTTACAAACAATAGGTCTTGGATTTAGTCATTGTGTGTGTAATAATTTTTTGCCTTTGTGTGTACAACAAATGATTAACACAGCCCACACCTCCACAAAAGAGCATTATTATCTACTTTAGCCTCTGTAAAGCCTCTGGGGATCCCCTGGACTGAGTGCACCCTGTAACTTACTTTGGTATAGTATATACAGAGCCCATTTTCTACTGCGATCATCTAGGCACTGCTGTCTGAGACTTGGAGAGTGGGTGGGATGTGTCTCCCTCTTTCATATGTGAACAAAACATTAGATTTGTGACTTGGATATATGCCTTAATTAATTGTTCAGTACTATGGCAATTCATCATTTGCATTTTTTAAGCATTTTTGGGTCAGACTACAGGAACAAGTTCTGTCTTAAGAGTCAATAAAACAGTGGGAAAGGCAATATCGTCTATTAGAGGTAACTAGCAGCAGTAATAACGTGAATTGTTTAATAATGGTCAAACTCTACGATATCCCTATGGTGTTATCACTAAACACATTTGAAACGGTAATAACCCAGTGTATATATTTACTAAATTGAGCCATTTTGCCAACTTTACAATATTTCCGATAGGTGCGTGTGTATACCAGATTGTCCTCTTTTAAGACAGTCTGAGGTAAAATGGTAACCTTCCTGTATGGGCTAGGTAAAGAGGAGCATAAAGAGGAGCAGGACATCTTGAAGTGAAAACAAGAAAAGCATGTAATGCCTTGGATGCTTAGCAGATTTATTCCCCTGGTAATGGATTATGGTCCATTTGTATACGGTATATTTGATGCCACATGACCCAAGTTTATCTTATGGGCATATTTCACAAACCAATATCTAAAGCAAAAGCTTTTTGCCATCAGGCAAGTAGCTTGTTTTAATAATAAAAATTACTGGGAACTTTTGTTTTGTCTCAAAGTATGAAGCTTTCTTGGATCTGATAAATTGGCACACTTTTTTTTTAACTTCTGCAATATAAATTCAAAGATTGAATTGGAATAGTTAATATGTGAAAATGGCAAATAGTGCTGTTTATTGATTTTTATTTCTTTTAACATTGTAGGTTTACCTTATCCAAGTCACAATGTTGGTTTTACTCCTCCAACATCACTACCTAGACCTGGAATGTCTTACTACAACTCGCCAGGTCTTCACGTGCAACACATGGGTCCCTCTCATGCCATCGCAGTAAGTATTGTTAAACGACTAGATCCTCGCATTGACAGATGAGATTAAAATAACTGAAAAATATTGTTTACAAGATTGAATTGTTGATTTGCATGCAGTGTATACTCCTGTCATCTAGTGTTCTTGAAAAGTGCAAGTTCTTTAACCCCTCCCATGCTCATGACGAGCTCAGCTAGTCATGAGTCACAGTGGAGCTGTGCTCATGAGCTGAGCTTGTCATAACGGCTGCGGCCCGCCCACGCGCGACTTATTCCCCATCTTTGCGGGAGAATTAATGAGTGGGCGGGTCTGTGACGAGCTCAGCTCGTCATGAGCACAGGTTCACTGTGAGTCATGACGAGCTAAGCTAGTCATGAGCACAGCTGGGCTTTGACACCCCGCACTGTGGTGGAATTACCCCAGCTGCCAAGGGGTTAATTGTCGTCCTTTCACATTCTCAGCCTCTGGGTTGTGCTGCCATCTAGTTGGAGTACTAGCAGCAGTCTACTCTAGCTGTTTAAATCTCGAAGTTTGTTTCAGTTTGGTGTACTTACGTGTTCATTTGTGGCATACCATCATTCCTGTGCTCTTTAGCTCCTTTGTGTGTTTTTTTAAATCGGCCCTACATTTCTGAACCAGTTCTTGAGAGAACTGAATGTGTAGCCAGTCCTACCCCTAGTCTCTCTTTCCACCATTTTTCTTTCCTGCTATTTCTCTCAATCTTTTTTCTTTCTGAAAGGTTAGTTTGTGTAGCAGCAGGGCCAGCTTTAGCATGGTGGTGCAGAGTGTCTTTTTTTGATGCCTCTTTCTCTGACCACCGCTTCCACAGATTCCCTCACTAAACCTCCAACAGTGCCCCCATCTCGCCATATCCCTTTTCTCACATACATTTAATTTTTTAATAGCATTACTCAAAACAGTCTGAAGTGTCAGCACTTTAGATCAAACACACACTAAACAGAGACCATGAATTATACATGTGACTCAGTCTAAAAGAAATTTTACATAACACTGTGAGGATTACAAGCAGTAGGAACCTCGTGTTATCAATATTAGGCAGTATATTTTAAGAGTGTTTGGTCTGCAGAAGCACAAAGTCAAGATTTAAAACCTACCACAGTGGTTGAGGTTGCCTTTGGTAATAAGAATGTATTTCTATCTCAACACTTTTAGCAACGTTAAGATAATGTAAGACACTGGAAAAACATAACGTTATAATGTATGCCATGGAGTTAGTGGGAAAGCTCTTTGATAGTTCATAGGTCACTGTGCTCTATTAGGATTCTAACTTTTGAGTAGCAAATAAAAAGGATCTCTAGTACAAAAGCAGTAATCTACAGACCTATCAACATAAAATACTGTTCTTTTATCTGCATGGTACATGGTCTCCCTAAGTTAGGAGGCCCACTGTACCAAGGCACATTACTCTACCATCGATCTTTCCAGCCCACTTCAGGTGCCGGCACCTACTTTAAATGACAAATCACTTTTCTTAAACATGGGCAAGATGGGTAAGTGTCTTAAGATGAATGGGAAATAGGAGTTCTAGTCCGGTAGTCTCTACTTGCAGTAGACCAGTGCTCAAGTCATTGTGATGAACAAAGGTCTGCTCCTCTGACCTAGGTTTGATCACTATAACCTGTTACTTCTGGCTATACACCAGAGTATGATTGTGCTCAAACTGGGCAAGTTAGAAACTGGTACTGTCCAGTGTCCTTTGCAATAGTGCTACCAGGACCATGAGCACTGAGTACTAGAATGTCTTAAATTCCACAGCTGACAAGGTCCTTAAGTACTCCAACCAAATAACCGAAAGTCATCGAATTAATGCCAACCAGACCTCCAACTCCCCTCCTTTCCAGTTGAGGAAGCCCTTTGTTTCTCTTCTGCTCAACTTTTAAGATTCTGACGGTAGTACTGTTCGCTTACAGAGAAATGACTAGATGATTGTGCTTGATTTTCAGCACATGAATTTTAAAGGTCCTGTTTTGAAAAAGTGCAACAAATGTTTGGACTCATTCCTGGTGAAGCATTTCCTCTCCTGATAATGAGTACAGACGTCAACTAATCTTTGGGTTATTAACTGACCAAAAAGAGTGTTAATAACATGGTGGTTTCAGAAGATTAAGTTGAGCCACTGTGACCATTTGTAAGAACAGCAGTCAAAGTTCATCCTGACCACCAGTCTTTGGTGCATATCTTTTAACAGTAAAAGCATACACCCAACTATTCAGTGAGATAGCTATTCTGCCAGTTTGTCCACAAATTATGGTTCACATTGATCCGTGACTAGTCATACCAGTGAGATTATCCAAGGATTTCTATATTCCACATTTGAGGCTTCAGGCCATCCTGTATATCTGCCTGGGACTCAACTCAACAAAATTACACTATGTGATTAGTTCATTTGGATGGAGAGATGTTCTGGTTGCCCAAAGGACAGCCTTGCTACAGGCTAGACCGGGACTGTTTTCTTTATCCAGACAGATCTGATTCAGAGTTCTCCATAAAATGGAGACCCTGTGGTGCTCTAGGTGGATCTGCTCTGGCCTAGACCGCTTCGGCACTCTAATGCATCTTCTGCAGCAACCACGTCTGTTTACCTCCGATGAGAATCCTCCTGTCTTATGCGGGAGAGAACTCTACAGTGGCGTTAGCAGCGTGCATGCACTGCTCTCGCCATGACGAGGGCCTTTTGGAATCGATACAATTCCAAAGCGTGCCTGCGGGGAGACAGAAGATGTGCATGCGGGCATTGGATGATTTACTAGTGGTGTGATACTGTAGTTAGTTTTTTTTCGCTGCCAGTAAAGAGAGTCCCCGTGTGCACACCTTCTGTCCACCATGTAAAGCGCCGTTCATGTCCCATGACGGGCCGCGCTAGTTTAATTACTGGAATTATCAAATAAAAGCAGTTAAAAAAGTTACATTTTTAGAATGTTTATGTAAAAAGATGAAGTGGGAACCACTGGTGATTTCCTCGTATTTTAGATTGTGTTACTAGTACTAGACGTTTCCTCTGTGTATATATTAAACTTTGGCTGTATTAATTGATTTTAAGTCGTGTTTTACCGTTAACTAAATACTTATATTGATCTATTAAAATACCCCTTATCCCCGCGCTATTGCTTTTCCTAAGAACTGTAAGCAATATTTATTCACCCGTATCCAGTCTGAGGAGACTCCGTGTATTGACCGCGGAATGACGGAAGTCTAAGTCACGAGTGGCAGGGCAAGGCGGATGTCAGCAATGAGCGTTTAATGGACTGAGCAATGTTACCTTAAGACAGACTGTGCACTGCTGTCATTTTAATCTGTGGGCTGCGGGTTACACAGAGTGGTCAGTCGTTGCCTCTGTCCTGTACAATAGCTTAGTGAGTGAACTGAGCACTTGCTGCTAATATCTGTCTGTCCCTACTGAGCAGGAGCAGGACCAGCTGAGCTTCTCATATTTCCAAAGTTGATGCATCCAAAGGAATAAAGGTGCACCCAGGCGTGTTTGTGTTAAACAGTGCACAGCAGATATGTTTCCATGTTGACACGTGTGATAGATGTGCACTGTCTGAATCGATGGTAGGGAAAGGTGAGTGTGTTTGAAATGTATTCACCTTTTCCCATTAAAAAGTTTCGGAAAAATACATGCCTGGTTTGAAAGGGAGGGTGGGGTAGAGGCGAATAGGCGACTTCTGTTTAAGCAGAAAAGAGCACATGTTCATAAAGTTGCAAAAGAATTGTCAGTGTTTGAAAGTGGTTGAGTATTCTCAGACGATTGGTGATGGTCTATAACCTGAATGAATATTTGTGCGTTAAAAACATAATGGGGGATTTCAAACGGAAGTTCTGAATACCAATTCACATTCTGTATAATTAAAACTACATGACGCCGGAGATGCACCGCCCCTTTCCCTCACGTGATCATTACAGGGTGAAGGCAAACAAAGTCTGTATTGGAAAACGTATGTAAAATAGTGTATTTCAGGGCAGGCAGCACTGGGGCCGTATCACATCTAGCGCACCCAGAACACTGGCACAATGAAGCACTAGATCTTCCACCTAGCTGCCACTGAGCCTTCCTGCAGCAAAAATCAAACAGGGAAGAAAAGGCCCTGCCTAGACACGCTCTCATCTGCCCACTCCTGGGACGTACCATCTACCACACTTGCACTGCTAGGGAAAAACAGGTAACCAGGAGCCCCTTCCTAACATGAGCCCCTTTCTAATATGAGCCCCATTCACTTTCCAATGGGAGCACTCTCTCCATGATTTCTCACTTCAGTGTCTGGTGTTAAGCCATAGGGATGTAGGCAACGCGCTTCCACTGTCTGGGGAAGCGGTCCTCCCCTCCATCTTATATATACTATGTTCGAGGCATGTGGGCTGCTGAATTCATATCTATAGCATAGATCGCCGCCTATTGTTGGGTCCGGATGATTGCCCATTGTTGTCCTGGAAGAGACTTCGAAGTATCACGAGATAGGTGGCTCCTCCCCTGGACTACAGTGCGCATGGGCATCGACTCCATCCCCAGATTGTTTTTTTCCGCCATTGGGTTTGTATGCATTTTCGATATCTCCAGTTCGGAATCGATATAAACTTTCCTTAAGGCCCGAAGGCCTTTTCTTTAGCGTCGGTATTGTCTTGCGTTCGGTGCCCAGCTCTGTTCCGGCTCGGTTTCCGAGTCGGATATCCAGAGGAGTCGCGTGGCTCTTCGGTGCTCGAGGCCCAGTCAACGCAACCAGACTTTCGACGGAACATCATGGAACGGAGCCCGTTCAAGAGATGTCCCGTGTGCAACTCAAAGTATCCCCACATCGACGTTCACCCGGTGTGCAACAAGTGCCTGTCGCCGGATCACGATGAAGCCAACTGTATGGCTTGTTCCCGTTTTCGCTCCAAGAAGACGATTCGACTTCGGCGCGTGGCGCGCCAGGAGGCCCAGCAGTCGGCCCCGGTGGACATTTTCGAGGGGGAAGAAGCAGACGAGCAAGAAGATCAAGACCCGATTTCGACTCCAGCGGTGGAGATCGACTATGACTACGACGCAAACGTCGAAGTGCTCGATACAGAAGCAGTCGTCGACGAGGTAGGAGACGACAATGAGGCCTATGGGGCCATGGAAGATAGCTCAGGAGAAGAGCTATGCCCCGTTCGTACAATCACTAAGGCTCAGGTCGAGGGATCGCCACATGGCCTTACCCAAGATCTTCCACCTGAATCCACGGCCTCGCCTACGGGCCCGGCTAAGGACACTTATATGGAGCCGACGTTGGTCAAACCGAAACCGAAAGTGACGGCTTCGGTGTCGACGAAAACGAAAGTGATAGAGACGCCATCGAAACAGAAGACGTCTGTCGCTCCGGTCGCCTCCTCGTCTTCCGACATGTCGGGGCAGCCGAAGCCGAAGAAGGGTGTCGACCACGTGAAGTCCACCAAGGGTGTCGAGCCGAAGTCCACCAAAGGCGTCGAGCCAAAGTCCATCAAGGGCGTCGAGCCGAAGACTGGGGCTACAAAAACAATTGTCAAGGCCGCCGACATCGGCGCTCGAGTCAGCACATGCCGGTGGGCCGAGAACGTCTGTCGGGTCGACGAAACCGTCCGCATCCTTCACGAAGCAGGTGTCTGACTCGTTGCAACGCATCAAGAACAAGGCTTCCGCGGTCGAACCGAAGGATACTTCCACCCCGAAGCAAGCTGCCAAAACGCCAAAGTCCTCGGCGCCACTCTTGTTCACGCTGCCGCCGGAGGTGGCGCCAAAGGCGTTTGCACCCAAATCGGTCGACGAAGCGCCCATAAAGGAGTCTACAGGGTCGAAGCCTTCTCAGCCGCTGGTGAGCTCGAAGCATCGACAACTCCTGATGGAGGAGCAGTCGGAACATTTTATCGACGCCGACACCGGGAAAACGTACCCTCTATAAGAGAAAGATCACACCGGCACAGCCTATGGAGTCCTACACTATTCCTACACTATTCCTTTGAAGCGCAAAAAGCCTTCTACGGATTCCCCGGTTCTGGTTGAGCCAATCAATCCTCTGTCTCAAACCATTGCACCACCCTCACCCACTTATTCAGACGGGGACACTGGTGAAGGGCATGATGAGGAGTACAACTTCCCTGCCGATACTGATCCGGAGGATAACCAGGACTCATGGGCAGATGCAGGGGACCCAGGGGATCAACACACTGCCCCGGACACTCAGGTGTACAATGTCAAGACCTCTCCTACTGAGGATTCGGCAGCATTTAATGCTCTAATTGAGAGGGCGGCTAAAAACCACGACGTCCAGCTACATGCTGACCCTATTGAAGTGGACTTTCTATTTGATACCTTTTCCACCTCTGAAAAAACTGTCAAAACACTCCCTATGCTAAAAGGGGTTCTGAAACATGCTGCTGACATTTTTAAAGAACCCACACGTGCCAGGGTTATAAACCCTAGGATTGAAAAGAAGTATAAGCCGGCACCTGGCGACCCTACCTACATCAAGGGCCAGTTGCCATTGGACTCTATGGTTGTTTCTAATGCCCGGAAGAGGGCGAATTCGCAAACAACGGGTGATGCTCCTCCCCCTGACAAGGAATCTAAAGTGCTAGAAGCATCAGGGAAGAGGGTGGCGGCCCAAGCGGCCAATATGTGGCGTATTTCAAACACTCAGGCGCTCTTGGCCAGATACGACAGGGCACACTATGATACACTAGAGACCCTGTTGCAACACTTGCCAGATCAGTATCAAGAGGCAGCAGAGATGCTCATTCAAGAAGGGAAGCTCATTTCAAACGCTTCTATTAAATGTGCACTGGACGTGGCGGACACCGCGGCCAGGGCCATTAACACAAGTGTGATGTTGAGATGTCAGGCCTCGCTCAGGATCTCCGGGTTCAAACCGGAGATACAGACCACCATCCTCAATCAGCCTGTGAACCCTGATCGATTATTTGACCCTGAGGTAGATACCACCCTGGAAAAAATAAAGAAAGACACAGAGACTGCGAAGTCCATGGGGGCTCTCCGGTCCCAGCAGTCCCAGCAGTTCAGGGGCAACACTTTTCGTCGCTCAAGTAAGAGGTGTTTCCAGAGGCCAGATGTCCCAGCAAACACAGTACACTAAAAGTGGGGCGCAATCCTCTTACAACAAGCAGGGTAGAGGAGGCTATCGGGGCAACAGCGCCAAGGGCAGAGGTCGTGGAAACAACAGCTCCCGCTCCTCCGCCACCAACAAACAGTGACGCCTTGTCACTGCCCCCGACCATACAACACCTGTCGGGGGGGGGGGGGGGGGGAAGAGACTCCAGCAGTTCCTGCCAGTCTGGAAATCCATCACCACAGACAGGTGGGTCACACAACTTATCCAGTACGGCTATTGTCTGGAGTTAACATCCACTCCACCCAACATACCACCAAAACACCGTCCTATGTCCACAGAGCATTTGCATTTATTGCAGCAGGAAGTACTTGTCATGCTGCAAAAAGGGGCAATCGAGCTTGTGCCGGTGGAGGAAGAAGGCACAGGGGTGTGCTCCCTGTACTTCTTAATCCCAAAAAAGGACGGGTCCCTCAGACCCATACTGGACGTCAGACCCCTAAACCAGTACATTCTATCGGAACACTTTCACATGCTAACGCTGCAGCAGGTTCTTCCGTTGCTCAATCAGGGAGACTTCCTCGCAACCTTGGATCTCAAGGATGCATATTTCCACATTCCACTACATCCGTCACACAGAAAATACCTCAGATTCACCATTCAGAATCAGCATTATCAATTCAGGGTCCTCCCTTTCAGGGTGACAACAGCGCCCAGGGTCTTCACAAAATGCCTGGCGACAGTGGCTGCGCACCTCAGGAGGCAGAACGTTCACGTATACCCTTATCTGGACGACAGGCTTGTCCAAGCGAAGTCGGCCCAGCAGTGCGCTGCCAACATGTCCCACACCATTCATCTTCTTCACGATCTGGGATTCTCACTCAATTATCCAAAGTCGCACCTTCAGCCAGCCCATGTGCGGCAGTATCTGGGCGTGACTATAGATACTCTGGCAGCCACGGCTCAGCCCAATTCTGTGAGGATCAACATCATTGTCGCTAATCCAGAAGTTCAGACCGCAACACTCGCTTCCAGCAAGAGTGTTCATGCAGTTGATAGGCATGATGGCCTCCTGCATCTTCATAGTCCCGCACGCGAGACTCCATATGCGTCCGCTTCAGGAGTGCTTGGCGCGTCAGTGGAATCAGGCTCACGGGCAGTTAAAAGACCTAGTGTTGGTAACCGGTCGGGCATACAGCTCTCTGCATTGGTGGACTCCACACAACCTTTGCAAGGGCCGACCGTTCCGGGAGCCTGTGCCACAGATTATCCTGACAACGGACGCATCTCTCCAAGGATGGGGAGCTCATGTCATGTACTCCTCTACACAGTGCAGGGACTATGGACGACACAGCAACAGAAGATGCACATCAACTACCTAGAACTGATGGCAATCTTCATGGCAATGAAGGCATTCAAGGTGCATCTGTGCAACAAAGTTGTGTTGATCTGGACGGACAACATGACTGCGATGTACTACATTCAGAAGCAGGGAGGTACACACTCTCCACAGTTGTCTCATCTGGCTCAGAGCATGTGGAAGTGGGCCATTCAGAGGAACATCTTCCTCATGGCGGAACACCTCCCGGGCAAGGACAATCAGATGGCGGACCTGCTCAGCAGGTACAGCCACCAAATGCACTAGTGGGAGTTACATCCATCAGTACTCCGCCCGTACTTCCAGCAGTGGGGTCATCCAGAGATAGACCTGTTTGCCACAAGGGAAAACGCAAAATGCCGAAGCTTTGCCGCCAGGTTCCCTCACCCACAGTCGCAAGGCAATGCGATATGGATGAACTGGTCAGGCAGATTTGCGTACGCTTTTCCCCCAGCACCTCTCATACCGCTGGTGGCACGAAAGCTAAAGCAACACTCGATGACACTCATCCTGGTTGCTCCAACGTGGGCACGCCAACCATGGTACACCACGTTTCTAGAACTCTCCGTGGTACCGCATCAAAGGCTGCACCTCACACCCAGACTTTTGACGCAGAGCCATGGCGACATTCAGCACCCAGATCCGCAACAGCTCAACCTGGCGATCTGGCTTCTGAAGTCTTAGAATTTGGCTACCTTAACTTGCCTCCCGACTGCATGGATATCATACGGGAGGCGAGGGAGCCCACCACCAGAGCTTGCTATGCAGCAAAATGGAAGCGGTTTGTAGTCTACTTGATGAACACAACATCAACCCGCTGGATGCATCTACTCACGACATCATTTGTTATCTGTTACATCTTTACAAATGCAATCTAGCGTATGCTTCCATTCGGATACACTTATCTGCCATAGCGGCTTATCTCCAAAACAGGCAGCACCTCTCGGTTTTCAGAGTGCCTGCCATTAAAGCTTTTCTAGAGGGACTGAAACGGGTCATTCCTCCCAGGACCCCGCCAGCTACTGTATGGAACCTTAATGTGGTCCTCACCAGGCTGACGGGCCCACCTTTTGAGCCTTTGCATTCATGCGAGGTTCAGTTCTTAACATGGAAAGTGGCTTTCCTAATAGCCATTACGTCTCTGCGACGTGTTAGTGAGCTCCAGGCGCTCACCGTGCAAGAGCCATTCATACAAATTCACTCGAACAGGGTGGTGCTGCGCACTAACCCTAGATTTCTTCCTAAGGTGGTTTCACAATTCCATGTCAGACTATTGAACTGCCTGTGTTCTTTCAAAACCCAGAGACAATAGCCGAAAGAATGCTCCACACTCTGGACGTCAAACGAGCTTTGATGTACTACATCGATAGGACCAAAGATTTTAGGAAGACAAAACAACTCTTTGTTGCCTTTTCTGCCCAGCACAAAGGCAACCCCATTTCCAAAGCAGGTATAGCCAGGTGGATCGTTAAGTGTATTCAGATTTGCTATCAGAAGGCTAAGCGCACTTTAACGGTCCCACCCAGAGCCCACTCCACCCGCAAGTTGGGGGCCTCCATGGCTTTCCTTGGTAATATCCCTTTGGAAGACATTTGTAGAGCAGCCACATGGTCTACCCCACACACATTTACGAAACTCTACTGTGTAGATGTGCACTCCAAACAGCAGGCAGCTGTAGGGCAGGCTGTTCTAAAGACACTTTTTCAAACGTCTGCAGCTGGCACAGGTGGCCGCCGATAATGGAGGGACTGCTATATATTCTATGCTATAGATATGAATTCAGCAGCCCACATGCCTCAAACTGAATATGCTACTTACTAGTATGCATCTGTTCTTGGCATGTAGGGCTGCTGACATTCATATCGCCCACCCTCCTCCCCGGCGCCTGTAGCGGCTGCAGAATTTACACTTACTCTTAGCATGGTCATCGCTCACACTGTTGCACTCCATCTTCGCCACAATGGCTAAAAACAATCTGGGGATGGAGTCGATGCCCATGTGCACTGTAGTCCAGGGGAGGAGCCACCTATCTTGTGATACTTTGAAGACTCTTCCAGGACAACAATGTGCAATCATCCAATCAGATGCATACTGGTAAGTAGCATATTCAATACATATCTTAAGGGTGAACATAAAAACCTCCACTCCAGCATTTGCAGAATCTCATTTTCGATGTCTCATTCTTTACCCTGTATATATTCACATTTATATGATCATGAGTTTACTGCTTCCTTACAGCGCAGCCTAAATGTCTGATATTTCCTTAAGTATGCGGTCAGTCATTATCTTACATTTCCAACCTCTGAGCAGATCAGCTGTCCTGACTTAAGTGGTGATCTAGCAGTAAACTAGGTGCAGACAGTTCACCAGATTTTAGTGTCTGCTAAAAGTACCAAATATATCATCTATCTCACATGCAGACAATTTTGTTTCTTTCTATAGGGTTGAAAGCTATCTCAAAAAGCCTGCACAATATTTAAAAAAAACATGCATGAAAACCTGACTGTCTTCAAATTTCAGATTGCCTAATGTCCTTTAACTTTCTCAGGTCTCTTCTTCCTTTTTATCTTCTGCATGCCACCTCTTTATGAGCGCAGCATACACTAAGTCACAATCATGTTTGCCTTAATCCCTGTTATTGTATCTCTGCTTAAGAACGGTAGTTACTGGTATCAGTGGCTGAACGCAGTCAAAGAGGAACTGCGGTGTGGCAGTGTGTGAGCTGGTGTCTAAAATATCAACTGCCAGCCACAGCAGTGTGCATGCCACTGTTCAAACATGCAAACAGAGAAGCGCATCTAATATTCCAAAAGCATGTGTTCGAGGCATATGAGCTGCAGATTACACACTGTGCATAGATGGCCACCTATTGTTGGGCCCGGATGTTTGCTGTTTGTTTTTGTTGTAGAAAAGTCTTTGGAAGTCACGGGACGGGTGACTCCTCCTTTGGATCATACTGCGCATGGGCATTGGCTCCATCCCCAGATTGTTTTTTTCCGCCACCGGGCTCGGATGTCTTTCTAGCGCTCCGTGTTGGAACCAATTTCCTTCGCGCAATCCTCACCAGCTTCCAGAATTTAGTTTCGAACGCGTTTCCAGTCGATGCTACTCTTCAACATTGAAGATTTCGATTCCGGTCGTCGACGACGGCCTTCGGGCCTAACTAGGCCTCGACTCCAGCTCATGGAAAGGATGCCATTTAAACCCTCCAATGCTCGTGACCGAACCGTTCCATCACGAGCCTCGGGTGGGCTGTGCTGGTGACGGAACGGTTCCGTCACGGCCCCGCCGCCGCGGATTTTGCGCCTGCGCGCCGCGTTCTATTGAGCGGGCGGGGCCGTGACGGAACCGTTCCGTCACAAGCACAGCTCACCCGCGTGCCGCGACGGAGCGGTTCCGTCACAGCAAAGGGGTTAAAAAGTGTCTTCAATGTGGGTCGAAGTTTCCCCACACCGACCTTCATGGGGTGTTTAACCTTTGCCTCTCCCTGGAGCACGAGGCCAGAGACTGTTCCGCTTGTGCCTCCTTCCGCTCCAAGAAGACGATACGGGACCGAAGAGCTAGGAGAACAATGGCTCGATCTTCAGCTCCGATTCCAGACGACATCTTCGCAGAGGGCGTTGACGTCCCAGAACATTGCGTCGACAGCAACTCCGAGGCAGAAGATTCCGAAGTCGAGGACATCACTCCAGCGCAGCAGGTCGTAAGTAAGACCGTCGACCCCGACCCTTCCTAGACACATCCAAAGAAGGCTTCGGTCAAACCCTCGCCCTCTGACTAGAGTGCACACAGAGACACAGCTTCTACTGCCCCACCTTCGGCCCGGCTAAGAAGCTAGCTAAGCCTTCCAGCAACTCGGGCTCGAGTCGGCCTCCCCACGGTGCCGGCGCACACCTACCGACACCGAAAAAGACATCATCACCTACCACGCCGGCATCGAAACAATCAGCGCCGAAGCATACCGCTAGTCCCTTGGCACCGAAACCCAGGTCGGAACCAAGCAAACAAGCTTCGGATTCAAAAAGACCACCGGAACCGAAAAAAACATCTGATTCAAAAAATGCACCAGATCCGAAAAAACCATCAGAGCCGAAAAAGACTCCTGCTTCTCCTGTTAAAGACATTGCCAAAAAAACAAAAGAAGCTACTTGGGTGCCGAAACCTCCCTCCGCACCAAAAGTTCGGCCTCCTGCAGAGGACTTATTTCACCCAGACCCTGCACAAGAGACTCTGGTTAAAGATCCAATCACTGGTCGATTAATTCTAAGTTAAAAAAAAACGACCACTGGATACACCTGCACCGGCTCCTAATCCAAAAAAGGACATGGCTACCTCTCCTCTAATAGCTCCTTCCCCTTCTCCTCCACCTATGCCATCACCACCTGTGCCCCTACCACAACATTCCCCTACATCCTCTATCATACCAGATGATGACAACAGGGATGATAGCGCTGATGATATAGGGGTTAATGCAGATGATACATCTATTCCTCCAGGCTCACCTGACCCGTGGGATGATTATAACACCCCAGACATCCCAAATGTCCCTCAGGACGACATATACCCCTCTATGCCTTCCCCCACCAGAAGACACTATGGGCTTCAATCAATTAGTACACAGAGGGGTGGACATGCATACAGACCCTGTAGATGAAGACTTCCTAATGGATACCTTTGATAATGCACAAAGATCCTCATCCATTTTACCCATGCTTAAAGGAGTGATTAAGCATGCTCCTGAAGTCTTCAAAGACCCAGTTAGTAATCGGCTCATAAACCCACGAATAGAGAAGAAATATAAAGCTGCCCCTTCAGACCCAGCATATATTAAAGGCCCAGTACCACTAGACTCGCTTGTGGTTTCCAATGCACGCAAAAGAGCAAATTCACAAACATCAGGTGAAGCTCCCCCACCAGATAAAGAGTCTAAGATCCTTGACTCATCTGGGAAAAGAACTGCGTCTCAAGCAGCGAACATGTGGCGTATTGCCAATACACAAGCATTATTGGCAAGATATGACCGGGCACATTATGACGAATTAGAATCGTTAATGCAGCACCTCCCTGATAAGTACAAAGATAGAGCAAATGAGCTTATCCAAGAAGTAACATCCACCCCCCCCAACATACCACCCAGGCAGCGTTCAATGTCGCAGGAACATTTGTCACTGCTCAGGCAGGAAGTGATATCCCTCCTGCATAAAAATGCAATAGAAATAGTCCCAATGCATCAGCAAAACAAAGGAGTATACTCCCTATATTTCTTAATCCCAAAGAAGGACGGATCTCTAAGACCTATCCTAGACCTCAGACCTCTAAACATTTACATAGTCGGATCATTTTCATATGGTCACACTCCAACAAGTCCTTCCACTCCGGTTACAAAACGACTTCCTTGTCACTCTAGATCTCAAGGAAGCCTACTTTCACATTCCTATCCACACAGCGCACAGAAAATATCTGATTTGTGCTGGACGGGCAGCACTACCAGTTCAAAGTGCTCCCATTCGGAGTCACAACAGCACCAAGGGTGTTTACCAAATGCCTAGCAGTGGTAGCAGCACACTTAAGACAGCATATTCACGTCTTCCCATACCTAGACGACTGGCTCATAAAAGCCAGCTCATACAGCCAGTGTCTGCAACACACTCACGCTACAATTCAACTTCTCCACGACTTGGGATTCACAGTAAATCACACCAAGTCGCATCTGCAACCTTCACACATACAACAATATCTCTGCGCTACAAAAAACACCCAACTAACACTAGACTATCCCTCTCCAGCCAGAATAACAAGTGTAAAAACTCTCCTAAAAAGATACAAACTACAATATTCGCTTCCAGTTTGAGTGTTCATGCAGCTCATAGGAATGATGGCATCTTGCATATTTATAGTACCTCACGCAAGACTGCAAATGCGTCCACTTCGAGTGCCTAGCACGCCAATGGAACCAGGCTTGTGGTCAATTAACAGACCTAGTTTTGGTACAGTCTGACTCATCGCTCTCTGCAATGGTGGAGCACCAAAAACCTTTCAAAGGGCCGACCGTTTCTAGAGCCAGTTCCTCAAATAATCATGACCGTGGACGCGTCGCTCTCCGGCTGGGGAGCTCACCTACTGCCTCACACCATGCAAGGCAGGTGGACACTGCAACAAAAGTTACTCCACATCAACCACTTGGAGTTACTAGCTGTTTTTCTATCCCTAAAAGCATTCCAAAAACCAGTATCAGGCAAAGCGGTCTTAGTCCGCACAGACAATATGACCGCCATGTACTACATAAACAAACAAGGGGGAACACACTCTCTGCAGCTCTCTGTTAGTACAGCACATATGGAGATGGGCTATACCACTAAAGATCTCCCTCTTAGCCCAACAAGTTCCAGGAGTACAAAACACCATTGCAGATCTGCTAAGTCGACAAACACAGACCAAAAACACAAAGAATATATAAAATCAACTGGATTTTCGCACAATTGGATGAGATCAAACACACAAAGTAACGGTTGGCAGTGTTTTTATTTTCACTGAACCCACAAGACCATATAGAGGTTGTATATTCACTAGTATTTATACACAAATATCAAGTGCGCCCACACAGGGGAGGGGAAGGGGTGCAAGGGGAGGGGAAGTGCTTCAGTTAGTTAACATCACTAATCAGAAAAATCGTTAAGCACAAATCCACAAATGAAAACATCATTGTCATTGATCCATAAATCGGAGATCAAGGGAAACACATGTTTTACAAAGCATTCCACATAACAGAGACTGAATCCTGGCACGCAGGTAAACAAGGCCAAAGGCCTGCTGGGCGTGTTATGTCTCCAGGTATTGCCCAGTCCGGATTAATAATAGCGGTGTCTTGTATTCAATAGCTCACCCGTTCTAGGAGGCACGGCGGGTGGTGTCCATCAAATACGAAAAATTAGAATAAACCAGGCGCTCGTCCAGAAGGATAACGAGTTACTATCAGGAAGGAGCAGACTCAGCGTGTCTCCTTTTAGGCGGCGGAGGCCTCCGTGGCCTAAGCGTCCCCAGAGTAGATCAGGTACATTTAGACAGCCATCCGTGATGGGTCAGAGCGGAGCCAGCGTCAGCGCGTGTCTGCCTGGAACCAGGAAGCCTTTGGCCTTGTTTACCTGCGTGCCAGGATTCAGCCCCACCGCTTCCTTCACCACACCCCCCTTACGTCCTGATGAAGACCCGCGAGTAAGGATCCATTATCCTACACCCCTGGGTCGAAACGTAGACCGTTTTCTACTCACACGAACTCCTCACCCCAAGATTGATAATAAGAATCATTACAGGAGTCTCTGTTATGTGGAATGCTTTGTAAAACATGTGTTTCCCTTGATCTCCGATTTATGGATCAATGACAATGATGTTTTCATTTGTGGATTTGTGCTTAACGATTTTTCTGATTAGTGATGTTAACTAACTGAAGCACTTCCCCTCCCCTTGCACCCCTTCCCCTCCCCTGTGTGGGCGCACTTGATATTTGTGTATAAATACTAGTGAATATACAACCTCTATATGGTCTTGTGGGTTCAGTGAAAATAAAAACACTGCCAACCGTTACTTTGTGTGTTTGATCTCATCCAATTGTGCGAAAATCCAGTTGATTTTATATATTCTTTGTGTTTTTGGTCTGGGACCCCTTCATACACTTCAATTTATTACCCAGGTCCCACTGACTACATGGGTCGAACCCCTCTATTTATAATATAAGTCGACAAACACAGCAGATTCACGAGTGGGAACTTCATCCGCAAGTTCTTCAACCATTCTTTCAAATGTGGGGACAAACTCAGATAGACCTCTTCTCCATTCGCGAAAATGCAAAATGCCCAAACTTCGCCGCCAGATATCCACACCCGCTGTCCAAAGGCAATGCGATATGGATGAACTGGTCCGGACAATTTGCTTACACTTTTCCTCCTCTCCCACTACTTCCGTTGGTGGTACGCAAACTACAGCAACATTCCCTAACACTCATTCTAGTTGCTCCAGCTTGGGCCAGACAAATGTGGTACACCACGCTGCTGCAACTATCTGTGGTACCACACCAGAAACTGAGCCTATCTCCACGAATATTAACACAGAACCATGGAGAGATCAGACACCCGGACCCAGCTCAGCTCAACCTAGCGATCTAGGTCCTGAAGTCCTAGTTTGGTTACCTCAACCTTCCTCAAATGTATGAACGTTATCAAAGAAGCTAGACGTCCCACTACTAGAGCATGCTATGCTGCTAAGTGGAAACTTTTTTTGATATACTGTCAAAACAACCAAATAAATCCTTTAGATGTGTCTATTCAACACATCATAGGATACCTATTACACTTTCAAAAGTGTAATTTAGCCTACACGTCTATCAGACTACACCTTGCTGCCATTGCAGTATACTTACAGAATAGACAACATCTATCTCTTTTTAGAGTACCAGCTATAACGGCTTTCATAGAAGGACTCAAAAGAATAATCCCTCCCAGAACGCCACCTGCAACAGTGTGCAACTTAAACATTGTTCTCACATGTTTAATGTGACCTCCCTTTGAATCATTACATAAATGTGAATTGCAATTCCTAACTTGGAAAGTAGCTTTCCTAGTAGCTATTACTTCTCTCAGAGTTAGTGAACTACAAGCATTTACCATTCAAGAACCCTTTCCGCAAATGCATCATAACAGTGGTTCTACGTACTAATACTAAATACCTTCCAAAAGTTATTTCACCATTCCATCTAAATCGATCTGTTGAGCTGCCCGTATTTTTCTCGCAGCCACAAACAGTCGCAGAAAGAGCAACCCCATATCAAAATCGGGGATACTTATCTGGATGGTTAAATGCATACAAATATGTTACCAGAAAGCCAAAAGTACGTTAATAATTCCTCCAAAGGAAAATAGGGCTTCAATGGCATTCTTAGGTAACATTCCTCTAGATGATATATGCAAAGCAGCTACATGGTCTACACCGCACACATTCACAAAACACTATTATGTAGATGTGCAAACTAAACAACAAGCCACTGTGGGTCAGGCTGTACTAAAAACTGTTTCAAACAACTGCAACAGATACGGGTAGTCGCCGCTAAAGGTGGGCACTGCTGTACAATCTATGCACAGTGTGTAATCTGCAGCTCCTATGCCTCGAACGGAAAAAACTACTTACCAGTATGCATCTGATCTTGGCATGTAGAGCTGCAGAGTTACACACGCCCACCCGCCTCCCTGGCTGCCTTTATCTGTTCCAGTATTATCTTAATTAGATACAAATCACATGGACATCACTACCTCTTGTACAGCTCCATCACTGGCGAAAAACAATCTGGGGATGGAGCCGATGCCCATGCGCAGTATGATCCAAATGAGGAGTCACCTGTCCCGTGACTTCCAAAGACTTTTCTACAACAAAAACAAACTGCAAACATCCGGGCCCAACACTATGTGGCCATCTATGCACAGTGTGTAACTCTGCAGCTATACATGCCAAGAACAGATGCATACTAGTAAGTAGCATTTTCCTTACCTAATCCAGGAGCCCTAGCAAACTTTAAAGATTGGGAAAGAAATCACATTTTCCTCACATTTCTGTGAGGGAAAGTTTTGTATCACCCAGCGTTGCACCAAGTCACCTGATAAAAATGGTACCTCCCTTATGTGGATGAGCCTAGCACCCGTAACAGGAAAGGGCTCAAAACACAACATGGATACATCCATTTTTTCACTGAAAACTTACCCTATTTTTTTTTACACTTTGGGTAGGTGTGGATTTTGGGTCCTAACTCAGAAGGCACTTAGGCAAACCTACCCAACCTACACATTTCTGAAAATTAGACTCCCAGGGGAGTCCAGGGTCGAACGAATCCATGTGGAGCCACAAATCTCAACCAACCAGTGTTGCCACAAGTCTTCTGTTAAAAACCCTCCCTCACTTGTATGGAGCAGCGTAGCGCTGTGACAGGAAAGGGCAGAAAATACAGCATGGACTTATTTTTTTAGGTCTCGGCCTGGCGAAAGCAGCGCATGCGCTGCTCTCGCCATGTGAGGGCTTCTTGGAATCAATACGGATTCCGAAGCAGTGTCTGCGCTCCGCCTGCATTTTTCATTCATGAGCGTTGTTTGGCGTCACTAATTATGCAAAAGGGAGTGCAATGATTGCCATGGAGGCATTTCAATCCCTCCTGGTTGCCACCCTGTTCCCTTTTGGCCCTGCACAGTGGGATTGGATCTCACTTGCAGCCTTACACACACTCCTTCATTAGCTGGGATGCACTGTGTTTCACACAACTCCGACAGCTTGTTTGAAATGCGCCTCAGCTTGCTCCTGTTGTCACCTCCCTCGGGCCAAGGCTCGTTATTCAGTGCGCTTTTTGTTTTACAATAGCGGCCCAGCGGCATATGTAATCCTGTACAATGTACTCAACTTCTGTAAAGTAAATGAAAAATCCAGTGAATATGCATTTATCTCGTGAGCTTACAATTATATGTGTCATGTTCTGTTGACTTGGAATTAGGTGGTGTTGCATTTTGTAAAAAAAATACAGTAAGACCTCTTTGTGCGCAGAAATGTTGCAGAGGTTTAAAATCTGCTGCCTGCGAACTGTGGAAAGCCCTCCGTATTACCCACACGTGTGGAAATGCTGCTGATCTTGAATGCAGACCGGTAATTACCGCATTGTGGCATTGCCCTCATTAAGTAAGCCTGGTACTCGAACAGGGGATCGGTCAACGGCCTGCCTGGCTTTTGCCCTATAGACCCCCTCCTACCTTGGGAAGCAGGTGTGGGGTGTAGTGTGTTGTGTTTTGGCACTGCTGTGAACAGGACGTGCCCCTCCCTGCACATAGCATGGCTCTACAGGTTAATAACTTCCTCCATTCTGATCTTCATGAGTGACGCGATCTTGGCTCTGAGGACATGGCGTGGTGTTGGGGCGCAGTATGTCCTGCGTTGTAGGTGATGAACAGGGGAGGTGGCAGTGCAGGTAGGAGGGCCCTGGGCCTCATCCGAGTCCTGGCGCGCCGAGCTCCTCCGGGGGCACACTGCACGCTATTTATGACTTGCGGAGCCTCCTGTGTCGGATCGGGTTATTCTGGCACAGACGGTGGCCTGCCCCTGGGCACCCTGGCACAGCGTGCACAGAGCGGGGGGACTAGAGGCACGTGTCCGGTAGGAGCTGCGACTAGACGGTGCTCAGGGAACCAGCTAGTTAAAGCTTGCACGTGAGGCCACCCTGGTGCACAACAGGGGTATGCACTGATGCTGCAGGGGCGTGTGCACGACGGTGTGTTAGCGCACACATCCGGCCGGCTGGAGGGGGTGGGGAGGTGCTAAACAAAGGAACAGGCCACCTTAAAGATGTGTGCGGTGATCAGTGCCACCTCTTGAGGTGGTGGCCGTGTGTGGCACACGGCAGAGAAAACAGGCCACGGGTTACAGGTGGTGGCGGGCTTTGCACAGACCAGGAGTGTGTGTGTAGAGCTGGTGTTTCTACTCTGCAGACATGCGGTAAAGTGCCTTCTGAGGCGCACAAGTGGGCATCTGAGATACAAACGCGTCGTGTGCCGAATGTGGAGGGGATGTGGGCACTGAGTCTGTGGCGATGCACAGTGATGCACACTCGTGTGGGGTGCGGGGAATGAGCCCCGTGCTAAGTGGGTGAGGAGGTGAATGGGGATTATTTTTTTTTGGGAAGTGAGTAGTCAAGTGCCCTTGGCAGGGTGCGCCAGGGCTCAAGTGCTGGCATTCTGGGGACGAATGCTGGTGAAGTATTCTGCGCTAGAGCAGAAGTGGTCTGTGCGCTTCTTTTTGCCGTCTTGCACACACACGAACTGGAAATATTTTCGAGTGATTGCATTTTATTCTGACAACAGAAATCGGAAACACAGAGGCAGTTGCTGCCCCCTGGTTTATCGTGTTTCCCAGCTCTTTTGTCCGGAAAATATGTATTAATTTGAAAAAAATATTTTGATTTACCATATGTGCTCAAGACACCCAAAAGAAGTGCACATACCGCCTCTGCACTGGCGCAGCACAGGAGACGCCACCGGGTGTCATTTGTGGAATTGCAGCAACGACTCCTGTGCAGTGGTGGAGATGAAGGGAGGTGTGGTGTGCGCTTCAGCATGACATTCACAGAAGTGTGCTGTTCGGTGTGTGACGGCACAGCAAAGAGCTGTGTGAAGAAGGTACAGGGGTGTGTGCAATTTCGTAGGTACAGAGCGCAGGACAGAGTTCCGCAGGAAGAGGGCACCTAGGGAGCAGTGAAACAGGTTACTAGCAGGGCACATGTCCAAACAAGCATTGAAAATGCAATAGGTCTCGCCTTTGATTAAGTTAAAGCCATTTGCTTTGCTAATGGTATTCTATAGCAAAGCAAATGGCGTTAACTTAATCAAAGGCAAGACCTATTGCATTTTCAATGCTTGTTGTTGAAAAACCTTTCATTGATTTTATATAGAAACCTAAAGAAATACATGACTTATATTTATCTTTCATATACATAGTCTCATATACCCACTTACAGGTTGCATACTAAAAGTTGCTATAAACAGTAAAAATATGAAAATGCTCCCAACATGGCCGCCAGATCTTACCAAGCTTACAGAGACAGCTGCTGGCCCACTAGGCTGGCTCTTCTAATTGTTTGCACTTGTCCGTGCCCCTCAGCTATTCACCTTGTGATGAAGCCATTCCGGACTGCACTTCCAGTATTTGGAGATATCCTTTTTGGCCAGGGAGCCAACAGTTAATTAAAATCTGCTTCCCTCTCAAGCACCCACGGTCTTGCATCACAGCAGGGAGCTTTTTTCAGGTGGAGGATCAATGAGCTTTAGTGGGCAGTGTCTGAGTCATTTTTTGCTAGTATTCCATAATTATTGGGCAATTCTATATTGTGTAACCCCAGATAGCCCCCTATTTCCACTTGACATCTGGTACAATTCAGGGCATTAGGTTTGCTGATTTTCCAGAGTCACTTAGGGGGTTAAGTAAGTTCTGGGCATATACTTTATCTATACTTGACACAATCTAGTTCCCTAAGTGAAGTTCATGCATTTCTCCAGTCTTCTGCTTTAGTAGACATATCCCCCTTCTCCTGAATGTTATCAGCAGTTACATGCAGACTATGGAGTTGGAGACCAGCAACCAGTACATTCTCTAGATCCTACCTCTACCCTGTCTCAGTGGTCAGATGGGCTTCCAACGTATTGCATTTCGGAAGTGTTTATTTCTGACCAGTAAGTCTCGAGTGTGTCTTAAATGCAGCTTAATGAAGGACGTCTCCCGACATCTCTGAACTTGAATATGACTATGAATCCGACATCCTAAATCTGTGCTGATTGAGCCAGGATACTCTCCTGCCAAAGCGGTGTCTCCTGCCTGAGTCTACCTTCTTACTGTATCCAATGAATGGTCCTGTGCCAACATTCCAGCACAGTTTTTGTCATTGTGAAAAGGGCAGGGTAGGGAGATAGGTGGGGGGTTGGGGGGTGATTGTTTACAGCATGTGTCGGTGTAGATACACATACTGTACATATTTCTGCCACATAGGGTTAAGCAACTTGTTCTTGAAAGAAGTCTGAGTCACGAGGCAAGGTAACTCCACCTATTAATGGGAATGCACATTGTTTTTTTATGGCGTTTGGTTGGACTTTCATCTTGGAAGCTCCTGCAACACCCCTCTCCATCACTTCTTCCTCACACACTGACGGAGGGATCACAATGCTTTTCTAGGGGTAGGGGGGGTTGTTAACCCTTTTGTGGCAAGGCGACTACCAACCCCCATATTTGAAGCTTTTTTTGGGTGGGTATTTATGGGTAGTTCGGGCTTAAGCCCCTCTAACGTTTGGTCCACACGGTATCCACGCCAAATTTGTGTCCTTTTCTTCCAACATCATCAGGTGGAGTAGTGTGGCTCACTGGTTAGAGGAGGCAGACCCTGAAGCAGAGGTCAGACCCGGGAGCAGGGTTCAATTCCCGACGCGGCAGGGTCTTGAGCCCAAATGTTCACGGACTCGATAATTCTCGCTTCGGTGCCTACTTGAATCACGGGTTCACACTCTGCAACTCTGGGCAATAGCTTGCTTAATCTCCACTACAATAATTTCAAAAAGGGGGTGGTGATGGACAGAGTATCTGAGTTAATCAGAACACTCCTACCCAGTCAAGAGATCAGGGCTTGATCCATCACCGTTTTTTAGCTCACTGCACCATCCCAGTTCAGAACCTGGCTATATGCAAATTAGTCTGTCCCTGGCCCAGTGCATCATGGGAACAGGGCAGACCAAACTACCAAGCCAATTCTTCACTGGAAAGGAAACAAGCTTCCGGGGACCGGTTTCTGGCATTACAGCAGTCTTCGGCCCGGCTTGCTTGAATCCTGATGGTGCAATGAGCAAGGGACTCATGTCTGAGCATACCCTTCCACACTCATGGTGGCCAAAATAATTTCAAAAATTTCTTTCTGAATCATTTTGTCCACCACAAGCGTGGAAGGGTATACTCAGATGTGAGTCCCTTGCTCATTGCATCATCAGGATTCAAGCAAGCCTGGCCGACGACACCTGAAATGGCAGAAACCGGTCCCCGGAAGCTTGTTTCCTTCCCAGTACAAGAATTGGCTTGGTAGTTTGGTTTGCCCTGTTCCCATCATGCACTGGGACAGGAACAGACTAATTTGCATATAGCCAAGTTCTGAGCTGGGATGGTGCAGTGAGCTAAAAAACGGTGATGGATCAAGCCCTGATCTTTGGACTGGGTAAGAGTGGTCTGCTTAATTCAGGCACTCTGTTCATCACCACCCCCTTTCCTAATCTCCACTACGGCATTGTGTACCGAGTATATAGCAATTAGTTTGGTAAAATATAAAGAGTGAAAAATAGGTATCAAGGACACCTATGTATTTCCGAAATTGGAACAAAATTGAGTTTAGAAGCAGTAGTTTGCACATCTCCTAAATTGTGGGTATCCATACTAGCATGTGAATTAAGGACACTTTTTAAAGTGACTTCTTTTTTACACATGGTATTACATTAAGAAGGCAGAAATGCATAGAAAGTCAATAGGTAATAACAGTTGCTCCGAAATTCTGAGTAGGCCTACGTCCCGTGACAGGAAACGGGCCAAAATTTAACATTTTTACAGTGAAAACTGACCCTTTTTTTCAAAGTGCCTAGCTGTGGATTTTGAATTGTAGTTCTGCCGGCACCTAGGGACACCTAGCAAATCTATACATTTTTTTTAACTAGACTCCCAGGGGAATCTAGGATGGGATGAATTGTGTGGCTAGTTTTTGTGGCACATCCTTGCACATCACTCAGTTGCACAGCCTTAGCAGAGAAACTTTTTCCTCTCAAACCAAAAGTCATTGTGTACTCCGTTTGATCCATATCTTAGTTTATTCATTATTCAAATTTCATTCAGTTCTGATCCATTCACTCCAAAGGTAGCGTTAATTCTCATTTTTATGTTTTCAAATGCCATTGGCATGCCCAGCCGGGTCTTATCAGTGGCACATCTGAATTAACAATTCGTCCTTGGTGGCCTCATTCTTTTAAACCCAATACATTTCTGGTCTGTAGCCCTTCGTCAGGGGTTATTGAAATAATAAATAGAACACATAAATATTCTACTCCATTTTACTAAAACTTATGTTCGAGGCATATGAGCTGCAGATCGTACACTTTTGCAATAGATCGCCACCTGGTGTTGGGCTCGGATGATTGCAGGTTGTTGTCTTCTTGGAAGAAGTCTTTGTAGTCACGAGATAGGTGACTCCTCCCTTGGACAATACTGCGCATGGTCATCGCCTCCATCCTTAGATTGTTTTTTTCCGCCACTGGGTTCGGATGAAAGTTTTCCGCCCCGGCTAGAAAAGACTTTTCCAGCAACTTCGAAGCCAAATAAACTTTATACAAACATTATCGACGAATAGACTACTTTCGACATCAGCTACATTCCGGTGCGTCGACGCGGGCCGTTGGGCCTATCGGCGCCGTACGGCCTATGCCTCATGGACAGAACTGCATTCAAGAGATGCCTGGTATGTCGAGCAAAATTCCCTCATAGCGACCATCACGAGGTCTGCAACCTCTGTCTATCGCCGGAACACGACGAGTTGACCTGCACAGCTTGTGCATCCTTCCGATCAAAGAAGACCATTCGGGATCGGAGGGCACGTCGACACGAGATGAGGAGATCACCACCAGCACCGGAGGCCATCTTCGAGGAGGAGATCGTCGAAGAAGACATCGAGGACGAGGCTCCACTCGTCGCCGAGGAAGACTCGCCTGATCTCCAGATCATATCGGAGGCAGAGGACTCAGACGACTCGATTTCATCTCGTCAACCTGTGAGTACTCTTGCCCCTGCACTACAGACCCTACCCAAGCCAAAGGCAACGGTCAGCACTCCGCCCATGGGGCCCAGTCGAGACCGAAATATCCCCCTCAGACGCCCCGCCTTCGGGCTCGGCTGACTACGCCTTCCGATGCCTCAGAACCGACAAAACCACATGTGCCAATTCCACCTCCTCCATTGGCACCGAAGCACACACACCGAAGCTTTCTTCGACACCGAAGCCAAAACACCCTTCGGTGCCCAAAGACAAAGATCCTTCGGCACCCAAACCAAAAGATGCATCGGTGCCGAAGGACTGTATCGGATCCGAAAAAAGCTCCGGCTCCAAAACCTTCCGGTTCCAAAAATAAAGATGGGAAGCCAGAGTCTGACGCAGCGAGACCTGTCTACACTCCAAAATCTCCAACCTCGGTACCAAAGACTCCAAGGCCTTATTCAGAGACACCTAAACCCTCTAACAAGCCTACCAAGCAGAAACCCCCTTCGGCACCGAAAAATTTGCCACGGGACTCGAACGCCTCCTACATCAAAAAACACAAAACAACCCCTATCGGCACCGAAAAAATTGACGCCGAAGAAGGTTGCAGAGGAAGAACTGTTTAGACCAGATCCTAAACAAAGAAAAGTCCATATCAATCCAAAAACTGGACATGTGGAAGCCATTCCTCACAAGAAGAGACCAGCAGACACACCACTTCTACCTGTGGTTCCTGCCAAAAAGGATTGTGCAACTTCTCCAATGCACCCTTCCTCTCCTTCACCTTCTTCCTCTCCTATCCCTCCTTACATTGAACCTACAGTTTCTCCTGTTCAATCACCTGCATCATCACACCACACTGACGAAGAGTATGATCTAGGTGGGGGAAATGACATACCAGAGCCACATACATACCCTGTAGATGAAGATGTCAATCCAGAATATCCTAGAGATGACGATATATTTGGCTTCCCACCACACAATGTGCCCGACATTCCTGATCCTCAGTCCTACCCAACAAAACCTTCCCCTCCAGAAGATAGTATTGGGTTTAATCATCTCTTAAATAGAGCTGCCCTTTACGAAGGGGTTTCAATGCACTCTGATGCCATTGATGAGGAATTTTTACTTGATACATTTGAACAGTCACAAAGGTCTACGCAAATACTACCCATGATCAAAGGAGTCATTAAAAATGCTCTGGAAATATTTAAAGGCCCGGTACGTTGTAGGGTGTTAAATCCAAGAATAGAAAAGAAATATAGACCAGCACCATCTGATCCAGTCTATATTAAGGGACATCTGCCACTAGACTCTAGTAGTGTCTAATGCACGGAAAAGAGCTAATTCCCAGACTTCTGGTGACACGCTCCCGTCTGACAAAGAATCTAAAGTTATTGATGCGTCGGGGAAACGGATTGCTGCGCAGGTGAAAAATATATGGCGCATAGCAAATACACAAGCCCTGCTCTCACGCTATGACAGGGCTCATTACGATCAATTAGAAAAACTGATGGAGCACCTCCCAGATCAATACAAAGATCAGGCAACAGAGCTCATACAAGAAGGCAAATTAATATCCAATGCCTCAATTAAATGTGCACTAGATGTAGCTGACACAGCATCCAGAGCAGTCAATACTAGTGTTATACTCAGACGACATGCGTGGTTACGCATTTCAGGGTTTAAAACGGAGGTACAGGCTACCATCTTGAACCAGCCCTTCAATCAAAACCAATTGTTTGGGCCGGAAGTAGACAGCACACTAGAGAAAAATGACGCAGACACAGCGAAGTGTATGGGTGCATTACAATCCACACAGACTAGAAGTTCTTTTCGCCGCTCCTTTTATAGAGGAGGCTCTAAGCATACCGGTGCAGATACAACATCATCTTTCAAAACGCACACACAGACCTCCTCTAACAAAGGCTACTTTAGAGGGGGATACAGAGGCAATAATAACAAGGGAAGAGGTAGAGGTAATAACAACTGCTCCTCTTCCACTCCCAAACAGTGACTACCCTCTGCTTCCCCTACAGCATTCCACTCCTGTGGGGGGCAGATTATCACAGTTCATACCTGTCTGGAATTCCATCACAACAGACAGGTGGGTGAGACAGATTATTCAACATGGCTACTGCCTAGAACTCACAGCAACCCCCCCAAACATACCACCCAGGCAGCGTCCAATGTCTACAGACCATATGACTCTGCTTCAACAGGAAGTTCTAGCACTTCTACAAAAGGATGCTATTCAAGTAGTTGCTTTAGAAGAACAGGCAACAGGAGTTTACTCCTTGTACTTCCTAATCCCCAAGAAGGACTGGACATTACGACCAATTCTCGACCTCAGGCCCCTCAACCATTACATACAATCAGATCATTTTCACATGATCACTCTGCAACAAGTACTCCCACTACTACAACAAGGCGATTTTCTTTCAACACTAGACCTAAAGGACGCCTACTTTCACATTCCTATACATCCTGCTCACAGGAAGTATCTAAGGTTTGTCATACAAGGACAGCACTATCAGTTCAAAGTTCTTCCATTCGGGGTCACAACCGCACCACGAGTGTTCACAAAGTGCTTAGCGGTAGTAACGGCTAATCTCAGAAAACAACAGATACAGGTCTTCCATTACCTCGACGATTGGCTCATAAAAGCAAAATCATTCAGTCAATGTGTCCAACACAAAAAGCAAACAATTCAGACATTGCACGACTTAGGGTTTACCATAAACGACACCAAGTCGCACCTAGAGCCTTCGCACGTTCATCAGTATCTAGGAGCTACCATAGACACATCTACAGCTCTAGCGTATCCCAGTCCAGCCAGGATACAGAGCATTCAGACCTTAGTCTCCTTTTTTCAACACCAGCAGTCTCTCCAAGCCAGAGTGTTCATGAGACTAATAGGCATGATGGCGTCCTGCATCTTCATAGTTCCACATGCAAGACTGCAAATGCGCCCATTTCAAGAATGTCTAGCACAACAGTGGAATCAGGCTCAAGGTCAGCTCACAGACCTGGTGTTGGTAGACTGCCGTACATATCGCTCTCTGCAATGGTGGAACACCAAAAACATGACAAGAGGACGGCCGTTCCTAGAGCCTGTTCCACAGATAGTGCTCACAACAGGCGCATCCCTCACAGGATGGGGAGCCCATCTCTTACACTATACCACAAAGGGGCAATGAAACAACCAACAATTTTTTTTCCATATCAACCACCTAGAGCTGCTAGCAATTTTCCTAGCACTCAAAACGTTTCAATTGCAAGTACAAAACAAAGCTGTGGTTTTTTTTTTTTTTTTAAACCTTTATTGAAACTTGCAAAGTATTACATGCGCAGGCCCACAACCACAGGGGCCGGCCGCAAGCGTATCAAATGAATCAGGATGTAGAAACAAGAACACGACCGAAAAAAGCAATATCAGAGATACGTCATGTGTGAGTGCGCACTGCAAAGCATAAGGATATATGAGGTTTTCGTTTTTTTAAAGTTATGTAGAGTAGGAACGGCTGCAGGAGCAATGGCGTCACACCACATAATAAAATAAGAAGAGGTAAGGGGGGGGACGTACCCCGCAGAGCAAACAGAATCAGTTGATGAACCACACAGTTGTCAAAACAATACAGTCGCCGAGGCGGACCGAGAGCAAAAACAATACGACAGCAAACAATAAAGCAGAGCACCATTCTGAAAACTCGCCCCCCAGTAACCTAAAGGCATAGTTGAGTGTAGAAGCCTTATAAGAAAGGAAAAAGGAAAAGAAAGACAGCCAACCCTACTAAAGAGGTAAAGAACCCTCCCAGAAACGGACGGAAAAAGAAGAAAGGGACCATAGAACAAAACAAACTAAAATAACAAACCCCCCCACACCCACCACCCTACACCACTGTAATGACTACGGCCTACCCCACTAACAGCGTGCCTGTCGCCCAGGAACTGTCCCAAAGGAGAGGGAAAGAAAAGAGAAAGCGGAGGAGGAGAAAGCAGACACACTCCCGGACTCCCATGCCCACCGCCAACAGCAACCACCCGGAGACACAATAAAACCAATATTCAGCAATTATACAAACCAGTCACGGTAGGATAAATAACAGCCACCCAATTCCCATCACAATATAGGCACACCCCCGGCATTAAGAAAAGCTATTATATCGGAACCCAGCGATAAAGTTCAGCCCTGGCCAGTTTGGTCCGTCCTAAGAGTCCTTGCCACTCGAGCCGCCATTTTGATGGAAAAGGCAGAGCGTCCATAAAAGTTCTTTGCAGCATAAGAGGATCGAAAACAGGATAAAAGTACATGGCTCGAACTAGGAAAGATGTCCAAGAACAGCGAGCATCCGAAACCATCAGCAAGTAACTCGTGGCCACATGGAAGTTTGTCCATAGAAGTGATGGGTGGCAGCAGGGTCAGGCAAAAGACACTAGTGAGAAGCACGGGCTGGCTAGCCGGCAATAGGGGACCGTCGAGAATCATAAAGTCCGGGCGATGCACAGGGACCCCGACCTCTGAGATGCCATGCATCGCTGGTACCATCTCCAGCTGGAGACCAAACAAGGAATCGTCCTCGGGTGCCAGGATACCGTCCACTTTCACCATCAGTGTCCGGAACACAGCGACTGTGTGCGAATGGAGCGCCCCAATGGCGGCCACAACGGCCCGTAGTGATGGCGTGCCCTCCGTCCGCTCCATCTCCTCTCAGTAGGCGACAGAGCCGGGTTCGGACCCCGGAGGCCGGCTGCTCCGGAGTCACAGGCCACGTAAATCTGATCACAAATAATGGGCGCTCCTCGTCTTATAGAACACACCTACGCCGTCAGGGAGGACCCAGCCCGTCGACCCCCACGGGGCAGAAAGGGCTCCGGGCACCGGGCCTCCCCCACAGCAGCCGGCGTGGCACGCTGGCGTGTCCCGGGTGTGGATCGTTCAAAGGATCGTCAGAAAAATCAACAATTCAGGCACTCTTCGGGAGACCGGGCTCAGTCCAGGTCTCACGGCCGATGTTGTTCAACTCCGACTCGGGTAGTCTAGAAATCGAGGCCCCGGCTTCAACACGATGTTAGGCCGAGAATAGAAACACGGCGTATCTTCGTCAGCCGATAAGGTAGAAATCTCGGGATTGCACCTCTGGAAGCAGTAGACCTTCATAGACCAGAAAATCAGGTGTGCAGACAGGATGAAAGACAGGATAATCGAGCTGTTGGCGGAGGTCGACGGAGCCGGGAGCTTATGCGGCCATCTTGATTCGTAGCGTAGCTCCTCCCTCAAAACAAAGCTGTCTTAATCCGGACCGACAATATGACAGCCATGTACTATATACAAAAACAGGGGGGAACACACTCTCTGCAACTGTCCCAGCTTGCGCAGAACTTTTGCAGATGGGCCATTCCTCAAAACATACACCTGACTGTAGAACACCTTCCAGGAATTCACAATCAGATAGCATATCTGTTGAGTCGACAATCACAACAGATTCACGAATGGGAAATACATCCACAAGTTCTTCAACCATTCTTCCAAATGTGGGGGCATCCACAGATAGATCTGTTTGGCACCCACGAGAATGCAAAATGCCAAACCTTCGCCGCCAGGTTTCCACACCCACGGTCGGAAGGGAATGCATTATGGATGCACTGGTCAGGCAGATTTGCGTACGCTTTTCCGCCTCTCCCACTCATTCCACTAGTAGTGCGCAAACTCAGACAACAGTCTCTCAAACTAATACTAGTAGCTCCCACATGGGCATGTCAGCCGTGGTTCACCACACTATTAGATCTCTCACTGGTTCCACATCAAAAATTATGGCTCACGCCCTCCCTGTTAACACAGAACCATGGAGAAATAAGACACCCAGAACCAAGCCAGCTGAATTTGGCGATCTGGCTCCAGAAGTCTTAGAGTTTGGTTACTTAAACCTGCCACCAGACTGTATGAACATAATTAAAGAAGCTAGAAAACCCACTACCAGAGCGTGTTATGCCGCTAAGTGGAATAGATTTGCAATACATTGTAACAATAATCACATTGATCCACTGGATGCTTCCATCTAAAATATCATTTGCTGCCTTCTACACCTACAAAGGTCCAATTTAGCTTATTCTTCCATACGCCTGCATCTGGCAGCAATTGCAGCCTATTTACAGAATAGACCACATCTATATCTCTTCAAAGTACCTGCAATCAAAGCATTTATGGAAGGATTAAAACTAATAATCCCACCTCGGTTACCACCTGCTCCGGTTTGGAACCTAAACGTTGTCCTTACAAGACTTATGGGACCCCCTTTCGAGCCTTTACACAAGTGTGAATTGCAATTCCTAACATGGAAAACTGCTTTCCTTGTTGCCATCACCTCTCTCAGAAGAGTTCGTGAAATACAAGCATTCACAATACAAGAACCATTTTTTCAAATACATCCTAACAAAGTGGTTCTCAGGCCTAATCCAAAATTCCTGCTAAAGGTTATCACTCCTTTCCACTTTAACCAATCAGTAGAGCTACCTGTGTTTTTCCAAAACCCAGACTGTTGCAGAAAGGGCTTTACACACCTTAGATGTTAGAAGAGCCCTGTTAACTTCAGGCTCTAACCCTTCAGGTATGCTTATTCCAAAATCATAATAGGGTAGTGCTTAGGCCAAACCCCAAATTTCTCCCGAAGGTGGTCTACTCTTTCCACCTAAATCAAACTACTGAACTCCCAGTTTTCATCCCACATCCAGATTTAATGGCAGAGAGGGCTCTTTGCACACTATAGACCGGACAACACCCTTCCGTAAAACGCAGCAACTTGTCTTTTTTTGCAAACAACGAAGAGGCCATGCTCTTTCTAAAACAAATAGCACGATAGTTGGTCAAATGTATCCAAACCTGTTATTCTAAAGTCAAGCGGTCTTTGCCACCCCACTCCACCCGCAAAAAGGGAGCCTCTATCACTTTCCTAGTAAACGTCTCTGTAGCAGCTACCTGGTCTACGCCACACATTTTCATCAAGTATTACTGTGTGGGTGTCTTGGCATGCACACAAACTGTTTGCCATGCTGTACTTCGTAGTCCTCAGCAACATGCTCCAGGTAACCACTGCTTTGGAGAGAACTGCTTTACAGACTGCACAGCATACGTATCTATTTAAACACGCCATGACCAGGAAATGTTACCGTTCGGGGACACCTCGATTAATGAATAAAAGTCCATGAACTTTTATAGATCATGCTGATCTAGGAAATACTATAAAACTAGGACCAAAGTTTGTTTCATGTAGACGAAAGCCCTTTCGAAGTCGGTGCACATTAACGCAAAAGCACTGGCATCTCTAAATGTTTGATGCAATGTCTTGGACTCCTGTATGGCATGAACCTTTTTTGATGTAGGTGAACCAGTGTATTTATCACCCTCACCAAGTGATTAGCCAGAGCCTTGGCCATAATCTTTTTTGTTTACATTGTTTACATTGTAAAAGTAATGCAGCGCTATGATGTGCATAGTTTTGGGGGTTTTGCCAGTTTATGCAGGTTTTAGATCTCGAATGATTAAAGCTCCTCAGATAGGGCACCCTCATGTCTAGCCTTTTCGGTCATAGTTGGGAGATGAGGATATGTGAGCAAAGCCAAGCATTTAACAGACTCCATGGGGACTACATTGGGACCTGGTGTCTTACAAGATTACATGCATGCATAGCCACCAAAAGCTGGTCTGTGGTGAGCAGGAGTCTGAATGCCTCACAATCCTGAGATTGATGCCAGTAATGGGAGGTCTTGTTTTAGAGGTGAGTTTTGAAGCATAGACTTCTATACTCACATACTGTACATAGCCCGCCATCTAGTGGTTGGTGTCGGAAAAACACTTTTGTTTTCTTTTCTCTTTTTCCTGATGGGTGGTTGTGAAACCCAATCCTTCTGGTCAGGCTAAAACCCCTTTTGTCTGTGTGCAAGCTCTTTTTTCCGCCTTGGAGATCGGAGGTGCCGTGAAGACTTCTGAGAAAATACAGCAGCATACACATGCAAGAAAGGAAGCCCACCAGAAACTTCGTAGAGAGGTAGTACTAAGGAAGGTTGCATTAGAGGGAAATCTTGAGCAAAGAATGTTGTTTGGCGCTGCTCATGTTCCTCATGCAGCAGAGGAAGTACACTTTCACTGCCCTTCCTAGGTCGAGCCTACATTACTTTAGGATGATCTGTTGTATTACTTTGTGAGATCTGACTCCTCCCATCACTTTCGATTGTTTTTTCTGTCTGTCATTCAATAATCATAGCCTCCAAATGGCTAAAGGTTAGTGCGTGCCCCACCTTTTTTCAAAAGTTAACTCCCATGGAGCATTGACGCGTGAACGAGCAGCAGGGCATACGCTGCTTGCATCCCTTTATCTTGTTCTCATTTTTGTGTGCATTAGTCATTTGCTGGGCTAGGAGCCAGCATCATTATGGCAGCAGCTTTGATACATGATCGGCACAGCAGTGAGTAAATGTGTGTGCTGGGAAGGCTCCTGTCTGGCTGCTCCATAAGACCAGAGAAAGCCTGTGTGGTTCGTTTAACAAGGGAAGGCAGCACCTTCTATCACATTTCAGCTTATGTGATGCCACTGGTAGAACATGCATACCACAATTTAGTCATTAGCTAATCCAGGTTTTCTGACGTTTTTTATTCCATGAGAAGTTTGTGAGTTGATGGACATTGTAGGAAGCTGGGTTTCTGTTGCAGTAACACCCCCAAACTTTCTGCCAGATTTCTGATACACTTTGACTTGATGTGTCCTGGGTCCCTAACAGTCAGGTCTGCAGGGCCTGTTTTTTCCCAAAACTGTACCTTTGTACCCCCAATTGGCACACTTCTGGCCACATGCAAGTCCCTTGTAAAAGGTACCATGGATGCCAAAGGCACTGTCACCAGGGAATGCCTCTAAGGGCTGCAGCACATACTGTGGCACCCTTAGAGGTCCTGTACCTTAACACACACACACACCCACCCAACACCACCACTCTCAGGGCTTGAGCGAGTTGGTGAGTATTGGTACAAAATGATCTGCTGGTGATAATTCCAACCCGGCTGGTATTGACGTTTCAGATGTAAAAGACACAATGTCTTAAATCATGTACAAACTTTGGGTAGAACTAGAGACCGGTGTCCATATCAATCCAGCTTTACGTTTCCAAATTAAAGACAAAGTCCTGTATAGCCAATAGCCAAAGGTTAAGGTGTTACAGGCGTAAAAATCTATGGTGTGTTTCAAACAAAGGAGAGAGTAAGGGAGTTCGTTCACCCAAAAGTGAACTAGAGACTTCTCCTATTCCCCTGGGAGGAAATATGGCAAAAACAAAGGAAGTAAGTATGTAGTGCACCATAGCGATTGCAATAAAACGCTACAGCGGATACGCTGAGGTTGTTACTTCGAGTCTCATCGGGGTGTAAATGTACTGTCGGAGGCGTGCTATAAACCTCTTTAGGCACAGTCATCCTTGTCTTACAAGCGGGTGCGCTGAAGCCTTCAAACTGCCGATGTGTGAAGACCTATCCGGGTCTCATTGAGGATTGAATTTTTAGACTTTTTGAGACTTTTCAAAACTATCATTTGATAGACACCTTGTTCACGTGTGCCCGGGACTTATTTGATATTATTTGGTGTAGGGTTATCCTTACACACACACATTTAGGGGTTTTAGGGAATTTTTCCCTCGCCTGGTGGCACCGTACACTAAGATTTTACTTACACAACCGTTACTAAAGAAGTGCGCCCTTATCGCCTGAGTTACTAAAAACCCTTCAGACGCAAATACACTATACCCGTGTTGAGGGTTCAGGTGCATGAGCACTTTACCACTACAGTGTTTAAGTCCATTCTTAGACATTGTCAATACAGTAAAGACATAAAGAGTATAGGGACTGGGAGTTTGTCATTACTAACTCCACAGCACCATAATGGCTTTACTGAATTTTGGGACGTTTGGTAGCAAACTTCTCAGCATAATAAACCCACACATGCCAGTATGGTATTTATTGTACAATGCACTCAGAGGGCATCTTAGTGGGGATGCCCCCGGAAAGACTACCAGCCTCTGGTGGGTACCCTGCCACTACAAGACATGTTTCTGAATCCCTGGGGTGGGAGCCTTCGCTCCCTGAGCCCAGAAACTAAGCCTTTCCTCGGCGGAGGTGGTCACACCTCCCCCAGGTCAGGTAGAGCCATCTGTGACAGGGAAGCCTCAAAGGCTTTGCTGCCTTTGTAACGCGACCCCCAGCCTCTCCTGCTATTAGGAGCAGGCTCCCTTCCTGTCTCCCCTCTTCCCCCTTCCCCCCTTCCCCAGTGGCCCGGTGAGGGGAAATCTGACCTCAAAACACCCCTGCATCCAGCCTCCCTGGAGAAGATAACCAGAGGTGCACCTACATCCCAGAGCCATCCAGCTTACCTGCCCAGCTATTGGTTCCTCCCGGAAGGCTTCCTGGTCCGAGCCTGCAGCTAAAATCCCAAAATGACAACGCTTGTTGAAAACGGGGCACCCGATGCCAAAACAGCACTCTGCCGGCCCAGCATCACTGTGGGTGCACCTTGTGTGCCAAAACGGATCCCCCTTTGCCCTGAGCTTAACACCTGAAGCTTTGCTCCCATAACCTTGTGGCGTGCTCGTGAGCAGCCACCAATCTGAGGCCCCCGTTGGATAACAATGGGCCTCAGCACTCTACACTTGGCTGCCCTAGTGACGCTGGAGGTGCTTTGAGTGCATCCTTGACCCTGGTGAAACCCTGCTTCTAACCCCAGAATCCCAATTCCAAGACCTAAATATCTACTGATAACACTGTTTTCTCCCATAGGACTGCAGTGTCTGAAAAATCTTCAAAGTATGGAGTTGGTTTGTATGAAACCGTAAAGTGCAAATGTCTAAAAACTGAATTACTTACCTTTTCTCTAGAAAATGTCCCAGTGTTATATCTAGGCATATCACACTGAGGAAAAAGAAACTTAAAGTAATCTGTGAAGTAACGTGTAAAGTAATCTCAAAAGTAACTGTAAAGTAATTTTGACTGTGTACTTACCTGTAAACAAACCCATTGTATCCAACTGCATTCCAATTGCATTCAACTGCATTCTACCTGCAAAGCATTTTCACTTACCTGCACAGCATTTTCACTTACCTGCACCAGGCCTGGCTTTTTTATACAAACACAATTGGTCTGAGTAGTCTTTGAGAGTGTGACATAATTTCTTGTCTGAGTGTGTACAATAAGTGCCTAACACTACCTTTTGATACAGCCTTACTGCTCACCCACTCTACCACAGATAGGGAGTAAGGTATTCTACTTTTACCTCTGCCTTCCGTTGGGGTTACACTGTACTCTGTGCACACTATACTTTACGTTGGTATAGTATATACAGAGCCAGCTTCCTACAGACCTGTTGAAGAGAATGTATAGTCTCAAACATATTATTCAGTGAAGTACCGCATAATTTCACTGGATGGTGCTAGAAGTTGACAAAGCAGAAGATCAGTGTGTGGGAGGCGGAACGGGAAAGTCGGGGAATTAAAAAAGGTTACTCCTCAACATGCCTTTGTACAGTGTACAGAAACTCATCTGTGTGTGTACAGTCACCCTCACCTGTATAACATGTTATGAGGAATTCTACTGACCACGGAAATGAACAATGGGCAGTTAAACCATTAATTATTTTACCTTCCTGGCCCCTCTTTTAAAGCACACTGAATGTTATTAAAACAGTTGATCAGATAATGCTTATTTATGTATTCCTTGTATCCATCTGAAGCACTGAATACATAAAGTCTAACTGAGTTGTGTTTTATAAAGTAGTATTGATTTGAGACAAGGTCTCCGCATTCCCTCATCTGTCTGTTAAGCTGTTCGTAAGAAGACCAGCCAGAGTGCTATGTTTGATGGCAGAGCCTCAGGGTTGCAGGGTCAGACAGCAGTAGCAACAGGAAGACTGGGGCGCGTAGGACCCGTGGGATTGTTTGCTCGAAGTAAAAAGGATAGCAGATCAACCCCCCCCCCCCCCTTATCCGCCCGCTCCCCTATTTATTTTGAGTGGGAAAGTACCGGCACTTCTCAGCAGAAGTGCAATAGTTTTAATTGTAGAGTACTGGCACTTTGTAGAAGCAAGTAGGTACTCTGGTATATGGCACTTTAACTTCTATTTTTCCATTTGAAGCACTGGTTGAGAGGTACAAGTATGTAAAGATCATTACAAATTTGCAAAGTGTATCAACTTACAATAGAGAGGCCAACTTACCACTATGGTGCTGCTGGACATCTTGGGCATGCAGACAGACTTAGTGAGCGCAAAGCCTCTCTTCCGATACAGAGCTGTCGGAAGACATTTTGCTGAGGGTGGTGATCCCAGGCCCGGATTGGCATGGTGGGCAATTGGACATCTCCCTCCCTCGCATGGAACTTCTTTAGAGCTTTGGTTTCCCCTCTGTTCTCTGCTCATTCGCAATGCAGGAATATATCTTATACATGCTGCCTGCAGTGCACCATGGACATAGTTTTTTTTTCTGGAAATGGCAGAGCCACAGTTAAGTAATTAGAATCTGCTTCCTTTCCTTTAAAAGCACAAGGATATCAAGGAATTTACATGTATGACTGGTGAAACAAAACGTTAGGAATGTCAAAATTACGGCGTCAACAAGATGCTTGGTTGACAGTGAAACATTTGACTTCTGGCGAGGTGAGAAACTGGCTTTGCACAGTCTGTCTTCGTTAAATGCTGAAATACAGGAACTTTAATCGTTTGTTAAAACCTTGTATTAGGAAGGAAGCCAATACGTAACTAGATCTGAGACCACATGCCGTGAACACACTTTTATTTGAACTGTTATTCTGAAAACATTATATGCTGGTCATGATCTCATGTAACCTGTTCACCCTAAGAGGGACAGCAAAAAATATGCATAACAATTAGCATTGTGGAACACATTGTCTGGGTTTTAACCACATGGCATCTTGTGTTTTCTCGAACCTGCGCTAGAACACAGTATAGTGCAGATAATAGTTAAATCTTTTACTTGATATGGGAACAAGCTCGCTATTTCGAAGGAAAAGTGCCTTTTGTGCACATTAGGCTGTTACTAACTGTCCCTGTCTGTACACATATGTGTATATATAGCATATTAGTGAATTCTCTGCCCCTTGGACATTACAAATAGGCCAGTATGCAAAATTGTTGCCCATATAATAACGTTCTGTAGTAGGGGATCTCTGTGTATAGTCATAATCTAGTGAATAGTCCAGCCCATGTGCGAGGACCCCGGCAATCAAAAATAATCTCTTAAATTGTCAGAAAATTGCAGAACTGCAAAGACACTTAAGAGAGAATTTAAAGACAAATAATGCAGCCTATATCCACAGGCTACACTGTCCAGTACTTCAACTAGAAATTCCACCACAAAAAATCCACAAACAGCTAAGCCTGTCCAGATTTCCCTTGCTTTAACAGCAAAAACCCTCTGGAATGATAGAGAGGAAGGCATGGACAGACAAGCCCCATAGGCTGCCATTATGTGGCTTAAATAGGATACTGTGCCTTTAAGAGAACTTTCCAGAACTTCTCCCAGTATCCCAGAATGCACAGCAGGTCCCTCTTACTTTCAGTTCTTTTTTCCGGCTCCTGCTAACAGGACCCTGGTGCATTGAGCTCTCCCTTTTTCAAGGGTTTATTGGAATTGTGTGCACTTTTAGCTTTAAAAGTGTTTCAGTTGTGTACTTTGTGTTTCCCTTCACTTCTGTGTATTTGTTCAGGCTTTTTAGGGCTCTAAAATGCCTGCACTCTTCGACAAGTGCCCAGCATGTGGAAGGAAGAAGGCGATCCACACGGCGTCTGCATACTCTGCCTCCCTGAAGCACATGTCCCTGAAGATTGTGACATCTGCCAGACCTTTTCTACAAGGATCCTGAGGGACAGGCTGAGGATTAGGCTTCAAGGCCTGGAAGAGAGGCGACTGCAGGCTGCAAGTGGGTCTGGGTAGGCTGGGAAGGCTCCCTCTGCCCCTGCTGAGGCCTCTGGGGGCTCCCCAGAGGCAGGAAGCCCAGCAAAACATCCCGGTCTCCGTCGACATCAATTGCATCGACGACGTCGAGAGGGATGACGACGGTGTGTTCCCCTTCTCCCAGGGGCTCCGGGTCGAGACAGCGTGGACGGTCGACGTCGAGAGGCCTGGGTAGGCCGCCGTCTAGGTCACCGCCGACGGCATCGTCGTCGTCGGCGTCGAGGCATCGTCGAAGAAGGCACTGGCGCTCGCCGTCGAAGCGACACTGCCGGTCGCCGTCGAGCAGACGGTCGCAGTCGAGGGGATCCTCGACGTCGAGGACCGCGAGAAAACGGTCGACGCGGAGGAAAAGTCGACGCTCGTCGTCGAGGTCTGACCGTTCATCGTCGAGGTGGCAACTGTCGACGTCGAGGAAGAAGCACTCGACGTAGAGGACGGCGTTCGCCGGGGTCGACGTTCGACGCCTGAAAAAAGACGCTCGACGTCGAGCAGGAAGAGATCGGCGTCCCCAAGGATTTCCACCTCCCCTAAGCGGCGCAGAAGGGATTCTTGCGCGAAAAGTCATGCTGGATCTGGGGAAGGACGCCGGAGGCGTCGCTCACATTCTGGAGGGTCTGGGTCGCAGTCTCCTCCCCCGAAGAAGTCACCGGGCTCGGTGTACTCGGTGGTCTATACACCACCTCGGCCTACCACTCCTCCTCCTCTACCTAAGGAGGCTCCTCCCACCAATCCGCCGCTGCCTCCACTTCCTCCTGCGGGGCAGCCTCCACCACCGGTCTCACCTCATGGGGCCCGCTCCTCAGCCGGAGGTACCTCCTGTCCTACCACCGAGATCGGTGTCACTGCCTCCGCTTCGACACCGCCTAAGGGGACTCCTAAACCCCAGGATAGGCCACGGAAGACTCCTCCACGGAAACCGGTGGACCGCCCACGTGCTGGGAGATCGTGCTCCCGTTCCAGGAGGAGGGAACGATCGCGCAACAGGTCATCCACACGGTCGAGACGGTGCCACAGGAGGCACAGGTCTCGTTCCCGAACAAGGTCTTCAGGGACCAGGGGCTATTCTCCGACCTTTTCGGATTCGCCAGAAACGAGGGTTTCCCCTATTGATGATCTGGTGTCTTTCCAGGACGTACTGTTAAGAGGTGCAGCGAAGTTGGGCATTGCTTTGATGGTGCCCACGCCCAAGACATTGGTCATCTTCGAGACGCTGCACCAGAAGCATTTGTCTCGTCCGTTACTGCCACTGGTGCCGGGCCTGGAAGAACCGGCCATGGACCTTTTTCTCACCCCAGCGGTGACTAAGGCGGCACCCTCAAGACTGCAGAAAAAATACCGGGCTCCGATCCGGCCTTTCTAAGGGTGGAGCCCCCTCCAGATTCGGTGATTGTGACGGCGGCTCGTAAACAGCATGCCACCACTCCATCCTCCACAGTTCCACCAGATAAGGAATCTAGGTGGTTGGATTCGTCTGGGAGAAAAGTTTGTGGAACGTCCGTGACTTCCATGAAGGCAGCTAGTGCCACGGCCTTGTTGGGACGGTATGACCGAGCCCTCTGGGAATCCCTACAACAATTTGTGGAACATCTGCTGCGTGACAAGCGAGAAGACTTCCAAGAGGTGTTGAATGAGGGGATGTTGGTGGCAAATCAGGTCATCAGTGCTGCAGCCGACTCTTCCCTGCTGGCGGCGCATGGTTTCTGCCATGGGATTAACCAGCGAAGGCACGCCTGGCTCCGCCTCACGTCCCTCAAACCGGACGCAGAGCAAAGGATGCCAATCTACCATTCTGTGGCGAAACCCTATTCGGAAAACACGCGGATGATGAAATGGCCCGCATGAAGGCGGAGGCCGAAACACTCACGGCGGTGGGTTTGGAAAAACACAAGGAGACCAAGAAGTCGTACCGCCCGTTCCAACGGCGGTTCGGTGGCCAAGGCAGAGGGCGTGGCCAGTCTTCAGGACAACAACAGCAGCAGCAACAACCGCAGCAACAGTTCAGAAGACCGTTACAGAAGCGCCAGAGAGGTAGAGGCGGCCATCAGTCGGCAACAGCGACTAAAGGCCAGGCCGGGTCTAGGCCCTGAGCGCTTACTTCCCCTGCAACTGTTACCCACTCCGGTGGGGGGGGGGCATTCAATTTTTTCTGGCAGAGTGGAGAAAAATTACTCAGGACAAGTGGGTGCTGAATATTGTTTGCAATGGATACAGCCTTCGGTTCACCAGCCCGCCTCCATCAATCCCGCCGGTCACCTCGCAGTTTCAGCTGCACGAGCTCCGGGAGGAGGCAGATATCCTGTTAAGGAAAAGGGCGATAGAAGACGTACCTTGGTCTCAAAGAGGATGAGGTCTGTACTCCCGGTTCTTTCTGGTTCAAAAAAAGGACAAGAACGAGTTCAGGCCCATTCTGAATTTGCGACAGGCAAACAAGTGGATTCGCAGAGAAAAGTTTCGCATGCTGACGTTGCATCAGATTTATCCTCAGTTGCAAGGGGGAGACTGGCTATGTGCCATAGACCTTCAAGATGCATACTTCCATGTGCCCATTGCACGCAAACACAGGAAGTTCCTGCGATTCCAAGTCTGCGCCAATCATTATCAATACACAGTACTGCCATTCGGACTGAAGTCTGCGCCGAGAACATTCTCAAAGTGCATGGCGGTGGTAGCGGCGCACCTAAGAAAGAACAAGGTGTTTGTCTACCCGTACCTGGACGATTGGTTGATCAAGGCCTCCTTCTCGGAAGCGCAAGCTCACTTCCAGAAGACGTGCGTTCTACTGAACAAGCTGGGGTTGCACATCAACATGTCCAAGTTGGTCCCGACTCCAGTCCAGTGCATACAGTACTTGGGAGCCTCCATCAATACGCTGTCAGCAAGCGTGTCTCCTTCGGAGGAGCGACGATTATCACTGCTTCGGAACGCTCAGGCTCTTATGACCACTCCATCTACAACAGTGAGGATGGTGTCTTCTCTACTGGGGATTGATGGCCTCGTGTATCTTCCTAACGCCTCATGCATGACTGCACATGAGACCGTTACAAGAGTGCTTGGAGGACCAGTGGGATCAGAGGAAAGAATCTTGGGACGACAGGATACGACTGTCTCTGCATGCTCTTCAGTCTCTGAAGTGGTGGTGTTCGGCGGAGAATCTCCTGAGAGGGGTTCCATTCCACAAGGACATTCCCACGCAGACTATCGTGACTGATGCGTCTCTCCACGGTTTGGGGGCTCACTCCGGAGACTTACAGATTCAGGGGACGTGGTCACAGACGAGTCCACGTACCACATCAATTTCCTGTAACTCAGAGCTGTTCACTTGGCGCTGAAGGCCTTTCTTCCGTCCTTCCAGACCAGCTCCCTGCTTGTACAGACGGACAATATGACCACAATGTATTACCTCAACAAGCAGGGGGGCTCGAGATCGCGCACCCTGTCGCAGGAAGCACAGGCGATCTGGCACTGGCTTCTGGCCAGAGGACTGACGATAACGGCTACCCATCTACCAGGTGTGCAGAATGTTCAGGCAGACACACTGAGCAGACTGATTCAGGAAAACCACGAATGGGTCATAAACGACGAAGTACTGGGAGAAGTCTTCGCAAGGTGGGGGACTCCAGACATAGATCTGTTCGCCACCGCCGAAAACAGCAAATGCCGAGACTTTGCCTCCAGGTACTACCAGCCGGGGACGCTGGGGAATGCGTTGTGGATCAACTGGTCGAACAGCTTTCTGTACGCTTTTCCACCCATTCCCCTGATTCCGACGGTTCTCATCAAGCTGTCCCAGTCCAGGGCGCGGATGATACTGATCGCCCCGGAATGGCCCAGGCAGTGGTGGTTCATGGACCTGCTTCACCGGTCTCTCCTTCCTCACTTACGGCAGGTCGGACCTTCTCACGAAGTTCGGGGGGCAGATGTTGCACCCCAACCTCTCGTCTTTGAGTTTGGCGGCATGGCTCCTGAGATAGTGCAATATGGCCATTTGAATCTCCCTGCAGATTGTATGGACATACTGAAGGAGGCTAAGAGACCTTCCACTAGGACTTCTTATGCTTACAAGTGGAAGAGATTTTGTATCTGGTGCAAGTCCAAGAACTATGATCCGACGACATGTAAGGAAGAAGTCATCTTTCCTTATCTTCTACAGTTGGCGCAGTCTGGCCTTAATGTCCATTCCATTAAGGTTCATCTCGCTGCATTGACTGCCTACAGGAAATGCCCTTCACAGACTTCCTTCTTCCAGATCCCTGTGATCAAAGACTTTCTGGAAGGCTTGAAGAAAGTATTCCCTCCTGTCAGGCTTCCTTCGCCTTCATGGGAATTGAATGTGGTGCTGTCCAGACTGATGAAGGAGCCTTTTCAACCTATTCATAAGGCTTAGTTGCAGCACCTGTCCTGGAAGGCGGCGTTCCTCGTGGCCATTACATCGGCCCACAGGGTGAGTGAAATTCAGGCGTTGTGTTGCCAAGAACCTTATACTTCTTTTCATGCTGCTAAGGTTATGCGTACTCACCCTAAATTTCTTCTTAAGGTTATTTCTGATTTTCATGTCAACCAGACTGTAACTTTGCCTACTTTTTTCAGAATCCTTCCTCTCCAGCGGAAAGGTCGTTGCTTTCCCTGGATGTTAGGGGGGTTTTGAAATTTTATCTGGATAAAACCAAGGATATTCGTGGGTCAGACCAATTGTTTATCAATTATGGATCGGTCAGGATGGGTCTTGCGACCTCTAAGCAGTCTATCTCTAGGTTGTTTGTGTCCTCCATACAGTTGTTACCAAAAAGCTAATAAGACCTTAGGGGGTAAACCTAAGGCTCATTCCACCAGGGTCAAAGCTGCCACGACCGCTCTGCTCCGTAATGTTCCAATTGCAGAAATCTGCAAGGCGGCCACTTGGAAGTCGGTCCATACCTTTGCTAAGCATTACTGCCTGGACACTGATGCTAGGGCAGACGCTCAGGTTGGGCAGGCTTCGCTGCGAAATCTGTTCGCACAATAGTGGTGTTATTTCTCTTTTCTCCACCGCCGCTTTGGTGTGGGGATGGGCTTGCCATTCTATTCACTAGATTATGACTATACACAGAGATCCCCTACTACAGAAGGAGTAGTTTCTGTCCTGTAACTCCAGTTCTGTAGTAGGGGTATCTCTGTTATAGTCATAAGCGCCCTCCAGCCTCCCCGGTGGAGAGAGATGTTCATGAAAGGAATTCTACAGGTCTGGCGTGTTACGCCTTCAAAAAGAACTGAAAGTAAGAGGGACCTGATGTGCATTCTGGGATACTGGGAGAAGTTCTGGAAAGTTCTCTTAAAGGCACAGTATCCTATTTAAGCCACATAATGGCAGCCTATGGGGCTTGTCTGTCCATGCCTTCCTCTCTATCATTCCAGAGGGTTTTTGCTGTTAAAGCAAGGGAAATCTGGACAGGCTTTGCTGTTTGTGGATTTTTTTGGTGGAATTTCTAGTTGAAGTACTGGACAGTGTAGCCTGTGGATATAGGCTGCATTATTTGTCTTTAAATTCTCTCTTAAGTGTCTTTGCAGTTCTGCAATTCTCTGACAATTTAAGAGATTATTTTTGATTGCCGGGGTCCTCGCACATGGGCGGGACTATTCACTGGATTATGACTATAACAGATACCCCTACTACAGAACTGGAGTTACAGGACAGAAACTACTCCTTGTCTAGGGTCGGGCAAACAAGTTAACATAGTTTTAGTCCATCGTGAAACGAGCACCTTCTCTACTGTAAGCATGTACCAAACGTCTACAGAGAACACCAACAGACTACAATATAACACATTAAAGAGTCGCCGCCCATGAACAGATCTCTAGTGGTCTGGTGCTTAGGAGACAACCTGAACTAGCATATAGCAAGGTTCATGCACTGCTCAAACAATTGGGCGTTTGTAAATTCAGTTCATAGCTTACAGCATGAGGTGTTAAATTTATCTTCATATTTTAAGCATATCTTGCTCATAACGCTGATCCTTAAGGCTGTTCAATCTTCCACTGATGGAGTCTCACACAGAATTATATAGTGCTGTTGAACCCCCCTTTTTTTGTAATCAGACTTGCATAAAGGCACTTGCCTTTCTGTCTGTGTGTTAAAAAGCCTTGGATCATGTTCATAAATGTCTCTTGAGGCAAGCACGTATTCCTGAACTAGACTGCATGACTCATTGTGCACTAATCTTACAGCTCTCCAATCCCAGCAGCACCCCATAGGTCTCCCCATGAAGCCCCTGTTAAATGCGTAAGCAGACAGCTCCCATTAGTTTTCATACATCACGCAGTCTGACACAGTGCTCCATTTAGCACTCTAGTCCTTCTTGCCCCCATTTGCTTCCAGGAACATGACGTTGCCACAGCGCAGCATCACCTCAGCAAAGCACCAAATCAGCATCACTCAGCCCCACCTGAATACCAGCTCAGTACCACCACAGCCTCACTGAGCACCACCTCCGTATCACTCCGCATCACCTTCGCACCAGCATTAGCCAATAGCTCTGGCTAAACATTTATAAGGTCCCAAAGGGGTTGTTCTGCAGGGGGCGGATGCTTCGTCCGGAAACGAATTAAGAATTTTCTCTTTAATCTATTATAGGAGCAAGAACACGGGTGAACTGCTCCACGCATGAGCGCAAAACTTTAACGAATGTCAACCGCATTTACTACAAATTCAGAATATTCCAGCCTGCCTAATGTCTGTGTTTATGGCAACGTGCTGGTACAGATTTCATACGCGGGTTATTAAATTACTTTGGAACATACTTGTAGAGGTTTTAATAGTGCATTTGAGACGCACATGTAAAAAGAGTGCTTGTTTCGTACTCCATGCCACTGGAGTCAAGCTATCCTGGCTGATGAGGGCTGAAAGCCCGAAACCGGTCCTAGGATGCTTGTTTCCAGTCCAGAGAGGACCTGGCCTGGTGGTTCGGGCTGGACTGTGAACATTGGTTGCAGGGACAAGACTGATTTGCATATGGCTGGGTCCAAACTGGAATGGCATAGTGAGCAAAAAAACGATGGATTTAGGCCCAAATCTCTGTACTGGGGTGAATGTATGACATTGTTCTGCATTCTGTCCATCAATTGTTCTTTTTTCTTTCGTACACGATGGCGCATCTGGAGAAGGACTTATTCCCCAGTCTTTCTTTCGTTCAAAACATAGCTGAGAACTCTTCTCAAATATGCACTATGCTTAACAGGAAAATTGTGGTGCTTTGCATAAAAGACTTTAGGAATCTCTTGAACAATATTCAGCCCAGCAGGGGAAGCACCAAATACCACTTGTGGCTGCCGGCAAAACAAGCCTTTCTTCGCGTACATGTAATATATGTGGGCACAGCACAACTACAACGCGGCCCCATCTACAAAGCTTCTGGCAGGTGACAGTGAATGCCATAATCCCCACCCCCCAGCCGCCCTCGTTTTCAAGTCAGACACAATGGATTCTAAGATCATAAAAGAGGCCTTCATGTCTAGCACAAAGTTCTCCTAAATCAGGCACTTATCTCATGGAAGCACATTCTTTAGCTGCGCTATAAGTAGGGACAGGAGAGCATAATTATAGTTCCAGCAAGAAAAAAATAAATAACTAAAGGCAAATAATTACTTTGTCATCCTTGGCTTCTCAGAGGCGGAATAGAATCTTTATCTTTTCAAAACACAAGTTTGTTTGAGGTATGTGTGCTGTAGATAGTCTTTGCATACTCCTGCCATCCCTGGATGTTTGCTAAATGTTTTTCTTTGGAGAAGACTTTCCTAGTCACGAGGTAAGGTGACTATTCCTTTCGGTGATAGTGCCTCTGGTCATCGACTCCATTGATTGTCTTTTTTTCTGGTTCAAAATCGTTCTTCGGGTTCCCCTTGACACGCAATCCTCTCTACCCTCTACTGTATTGTTTTGTACGCGTTTCCCACTTCTCCGCCTATCGTTTCACTCAACGGAATTACTTTTTGATCGGAAAGCTTTGTAGGCAGCCTTCGGACATAACCGCGTTGGTTCAGTTCTCCGTCAATTGAATGGACACCATTCAAATTCTGCCCTCGGTGCCATTCGAAGTATCAGACCACTGACTCGCACAAGGAAGAAGACTGCGATGCTTGCAGATCATTGCGATCGAAGAAAACTCTTTGGGATCATCTGACTACAGGTCGAGACATGCAGCGTCAGAGTATCGAAGATCCAGCCTGACCTCTTTGGTGAAGATTCCGGTCAAGAAGATGTTGAGGCGGCAGAGGAGAAAGAAGCTTTCTCCGTGCAGGACTCCGACTCTGAGCTCGATATAGACCTTGATGCAGACGAACTGCTGCAGGGACAAGGTAACTTGAGTACGAAGACACTTTGCCCTTCCAAATCACTCACAAAAAGAACAAGGCTTCGACACCATCTCTGCCTTCTGGCCAAGGTCGGCACAGACGTTTCCGATTCCCCGCCTCCTGGCCCGGCTCCTAAACAGCCAGTCAAGCCTTCCAGCTCTGTACTGAGTAGGCAAAAATCCTCGTCTGAACTGAAGCCCTTTGGTTCCAAAAACAAATCTAGCTGCCTTCGGAGCTGAAATAGTCATTACCCTAAGGACAACACACGCCGGCACTGAAAACATTGGCACCAAAAGATGTTACTTCCGATCCGAATTTAGACATTGTCCACCAAAAATGGATCCCAAGCAAAAGAGACTGTGGTGGGTGGAATTTGCGGAGTTGCCCTACGCAAAATTCCACAAAACTGCAAGAAATCTCTGGGAGCACGCGGAATTTCGCGTGCTTGCTGAGATTTCTTTTTGCGCCCGTTGTAATCTAAGGAGTAAGGACGTGATAGTGAGAGTGCAGGAGGTGTGCCAGGGCTACCAAGGAGAGAGAAACTGGCTGCAGGGGGGGCAGAGATGAGAAGGATGGGGTGAGATAGCCCCCCCACACACACACCAATGGTGCAACAGCGTCGTGGCTCAGGGCTGTCGTCGTCTGCGCCGGTCCTGGCCCGCACACCCCCATGGACACACACACACACGCACACATGCATGAAGCTTAACGAAGCGCGCAACGTCCGCGTGTCTGGCCCATGTCCGGCATAGAGCTCAGAACCCTCTGATTGCAAAACCCATCTCTCTCCCCACAGATATATGGTCTCATTTAAGGGCCAGTAATAGTCAGTCTGGCCACTGACAGACAAGGGCACCCCGCTGCCAATCTGCCGCCGAGAGCGACGCGCGCGCTCCTCCCGTGCCACCAGACTGGGGCATTACGGGTGACTCTGGCCTTCGTTTGCAAGACTCATAATAAGTCCTGCCACAAAAGAGGATTTGGGACCAGTTAGTTTATGGTAGGCTTGCGAGGGTGACACCAAACCTTTGCACGGAAACGTGGGGCACCGGGGTCAGCGAAGACGCTCTTAAAAAATACACACCATTACCGACATGAAATGAGATATGCCAAGCTCAGATTGGCAACATCCCTGCGTACCGACGGATGATGCAGCCCGGGCCATGACTGACACACCTCACCAAGCCCTGAAGCTTGAGCAACTGTTGCCTTGTTCCATTTATGGCTGGAGAAATTTGTTGAACAATACATCGGCTTGGACATAGTTAGAAAGGCCCCAACCTAGGACACGAAACTTAAAGTTGCCATGATGCATTACAGCTCCGGTGTCCTGAGAATGATAATGACCAAAACACTGCACGCAATCAACGGTAGGAAAATAAACAAACCTCTCCACAGGCATCAGTAAATAATGATATATGGACCTAAATCACAATTTCCAAACTGTAAACAAGCTGGGAGTACACACTGGAGTGGTGGGGAGGGGTGGGGGGGTTCAAACGGGCAGGGCTTCTTTGCGAGTTCATATTCACATACCTCTTGTTTGAAAGGTCTGAGACCGATCAGAGCGGCAGATGAGGGTTAAAATCCTCCACGTCACAGGATCAACTACACGGGGATTGCACTTGAGAAACTCATGGATGCAAAGACCTCCATCAAGAATCTTAGCTAGTAATTTACGATGGTAGATATGGGGAGATTAATTTGAGCTTCAACTCTGGTACCTGTTTTATTTATATCTGTAAGTGCTTCCTGCTGCATCCGGTTCCGGATCTGGGTTGCCCTGGTCGACCTTACGACCCCGCCGGCGTCGACCCCTAGGGTGTCGCCCCCGGCACCATCCCTGGTCCTTCCCTCGGTCCGGATCCAGCGTCGGAACGGCTTCGCTCGACGCTGCATTCGACGCCGGCATAAGAACAATTCTTCTATGATCCGGCTCCGTCCTTTGCACCTGGTTTTCAGGAGATGGAGGGCGAGGGTGTCTGGGAGGGGTCTGAGGACCCTCTGAAACAGGAGTGTCAGTCATTTCAGGACTGGACATACAAGCTAGGGGAAGCCAGTGGTCTCAACACTTCGCCTGACACTGGCTTTGTCTCCCCTCCTACCGTGGCTACAGAGGATGGGGTTGCTTATAGTGTGGTGCTGACGAGGGCGGCCAAGGCCTTGGCTCTTGAGCTCCCCGTCGCAACTGTGCGGTCTAACATCCTCACTCAGATCTTTAAACCACAGGTAAGCTCTTCGGAGCCTCTACTGCCGTTTAATGAGGCTCTCACGGACGTCCTGTGGGGCACCTCGTCCAGGCCCGCTAAAGTTTCCCCTGTAGATAGGATCGTCGCCTGGTGCCACAGCCCAGCTCCGGGCGACCCTAGTTTTCTGTCCACCCACCCCACCCTCGAGAGCCTGGTTATCCTGGCCTCTACTTCCCAGTCCACATTGCCGACTGCACCTCCAGATCGGGAATCTGAAAGGTATGAACAGTTTAGCAAGAATCTGTTCTCCTCGCTCAGTTTGGGGTTGCGGTCAGTCAAAACCGCTTGCCTTTTGGGCTGTTACACCCACTCTCTGTGGGATACGGTTGCGGCCGTGCTGCCGGAGTGCTAGGAGGAGGCCCGGGTGAAGCTCGCTCAAGCCCTTGCGGAGGGACGAGACGCAGTGCGGTACTCCATTCGATGTGGACTGGATACCACGGACACGTTGGGCAGGGCGATGTCAACGACGGTGGCGGTTCGCCACCACGCCTGGCTTAGGTCCGCCAACTACTTGGCTGATGTCCAGAACACCCTCATGGAAATGCCGTTCAATGGCAGCCAGCTCTTTGGTGGCAAGGCAGATCATGCGCTTGAACGCTTCAAGGACTCCAGGGCTACGGCCAAGTCCATGGGCCTGTCGGGCCAGCATCAGCAGCATTCTGCCTATGGCTCCTTTTGTGGCCAAGGAAGGGGCCCCCTTCACATCCTGCCAGCCACTGGCCGCAGTCTAACATCCAGTGCGCGGTGGCGGACGTGGTAACCGCCGTGGCGGTGCCAGGGGACAACAGCGAGGCCAGTCCACATCTACCCCCGCAGCATCTGCCTCAAAGCCTTCCTAGTCCGAGCTTTCAGGCCCATTTGACGCCAGTGGGGGGCAGGGTCCGCCATCACCTCCTCTACTGGCGCAACATCACATAGGACAGGTGGGTGCTGCAAATCGTCCGAAGGGGCTACTCCCTCCCCTTCGAGGCGACCCCTCCAGCCATGACACCACAGTACCACCGCGTGTCGGGGGATCATTTGCAACTTCTGCAAGAGGAAGTATTGGCCCTCTTGGTCAAGGGGGACATCGAGCGCGTTCCTGGGCCAGAAGTAGGTCGTGGTTGCTATTCCCACTACTTTCTTTTTCCCAAGAAGGGCAAAGGGCGCCTACGCCCTATCTTTGACCTGCGGAACGTCAACGGCTTCCTCCGGAAGGAGAAGTTAAAGATGCTGACTTTGGCTTAGCTGCCCTGGACCCCAAAGACTGGATGGTAGCGTTGGACTTGCAGGACACTTATTTCCACATCCCCGTCCTGCCGGCCCACCGACGTTACCTGCGGTTCACGGTGGGCCACGAGCACTTTCAGTTCACCGTGCTCCCCTTTGGCCTTACCAGCGCCCCACGGGTGTTCATGAAAGTGATGGCGGTGGTCGCAGCTCATCTGCGCAGATTAGGGGTGTCAGTCTTCCCCCTACCTCGACGACTGGTTGTTGAAGGCGGGCTCGCCCCAGACAGTAGTCAGCCACCTCAAGACTACGGCCGACCTCCTGCACTTGCTGGGGTTTTCCATCAATTTGCCGAAGTCACACCTGTGTCCCTCTCAAAAGCTCATCTTCATCTGGATTTGGCGCAGTTTCCGGTTTATCCTACCGAACAGTGGGTTCGGGATATTCAGGCTCTGATTCCGATCTTTCAGCCTTTATCCCGGGTCTGTCGGGTTGACGCTGAGGCTTCTGGGGCTGAGGGCCTCCTGCATCCTTCTGGTGCATCACGCCAGGTGGCGGATGCGGGCTCTGCAGTGGGACCTGAAGTTTCAGTGGGCCCAGCATCAGGGCCACCTGTCCGACCATGTCCTGATCTTGGAGGGCACTTCCAGGTAGTTGCAGTGGTGGCTTACGGATCGCGATAGGGTCAGCAGCAGATCCCTCTCCCTACCCCAACCGGAGCACGTAGTTATGACGGATGCGTCCCTCCTGGGCGGGGGGGGCCACATGGGAGAGGCGGAGATCAGAGGCCTCTGGTCTCCGGCTGAGTCCCGGCTCCACATCAACCTTCTGGAGCTGCGGGCGATCAGGCTTGCACTGAAGGCATTCCTTCCCTCTGTCCGGGGAAGTGTGGTGCCGGTGTTCATGGACAACACCACCGCCATGTGGTACTGCAACAAACAGGGCGGGGTGGGGTTGTGGACTCTGCGCCTCTGGCAATGGCTGGAGCACCAGCGCTTTACCCTGGTGGTTAAACACTTGGCAGGTTCCCTGAAAGCCAGGGCGGACAAACTCAGCCGTCGATGCATGATGGATCACGAATGGCGTCTGAACTCTGACTTGGCGCATGGTCTCTTTCGGCAGTGGGGAGAGCCTTGGTTAGATCTATTCGCCACAGAAGAGAACTCGCAATGTCATCAGTTCTGCGCGTTGGAATTTCCAAGGCGGCACTCGCTCGGCGACGCTTTTAGTCCCGAGTGGAGTTGCGGTCTCTTGTACGCCTATACCACTTCTGCCCAGAGTGCTGAAGAAATTCAGGTGCGACCGGGCCAAAGTCATCCTTGTGGCTCCAGACTGGGCACGAAGGTACTGGTATCCCGAGCTACTCAGCATGTCAGTCGATCCCCTGATTCGTCTGCCTCTTCAGGAGGATCTTCTGTCGCAGCAGCAGGGGACGGTCCTCCACCCGCACCTGTCCAGCCTCCACCTCCATGCGTGGAGATTGAGCGGCGGCAATTGAGGCCATTTAACTTGCCTCCTGAAGTCTGTGATGTCATTCTGGCAGCCAGATGTCCCTCCACGAAAACGGTATACGCCAGCAGGTAGAACAGATTTGTGGCATGGTGCACAGCAAAGGCCGTGGATCCCCTTTCTGCCCCTCTTTCAGAGGTTCTCCTCTTTCTTCTTTCTCTTGCCCAGCAGGGCTCTGCTCTGGGCACTATCAAAGGCTACCTCTCTGCCATTTCAGCCTTCTTAAGGCTTCCTGATCAGCCTTCTTTTTTCAAGTCCCCTGTTGTAAATAGATTCTTGAAGGCATCACTCACATGTTTCCTCCTGTTCTTTTCGTGATGCCTCAGTGGGACTTGAACCTTGTTCTGACTTATTTGATGTGAGCTCCCTTTGAGCCACTTCACAATTGTCCTCTCCGTCTTCTTACTCTTAAGACTGCATTCCTGGTTGCCATCACCTCAGCCAGGAGGGTGAGCGAGCTCCAGGCTCTTTCTTCTAAGCCTCCTTTCCTTTCTGTCCATCCGGACAAAGTTGTCTTAAAAACACGTCCCTCTTTACTGCCCAAGGTTGTTACAGCCTTCCACATCGGGCAGTTCATCACCTTGCCCACCTTCTTTCCGCATCCCTCAAAAGAGGACGAGAAGCTCCACCATCTGGACCCAAAACGTGCGCTCTCATTCTATTTGGACCGCACACGCCAGTTCCGGGTGGACGACAAGCTCTTTGTTGGTTACGTGGGCGCTAAGAAGGGACAGGCGGTGCACAAACAAACCATTTCTCGATGGGTCGTTTTGTGCATTAAGGCCTGTTATTCTCTGGCTAAGAAGGAGCCTCAGGTGGGGCTGCGTGCCCATTCCACTCGGGCCACGGCGGCTACAACTGCCCTGGGTCGGGGAGTCCCCTTGCAGGACATCTGTCAGGCAGCTACGTGGGCCTCGCTGCACACGTTTGCTAGACACTATTGCTAGACACTATTGCCTGGACAGCCAAGTCCGGAGAGATGGCTTCTTTGGCCTTTCTGTTCTGCAGGACTTTCTGGTGTGATCATTGGTTCGCAGACCCACCGCCGGAGTTGGTATTGCTGGTGTATCTATTCTAAGGTAAGGAATCTAACACTAACCTGTTTCTTTCAGATGCACAAGTTACTTACCTTCGGTAACGATATATCTGTAAGAAACAGTAGTTAGTGTTAGATTCCTTACCGGCCCACACATCTTCTCCGTTCTGCGAACCGATATATAGGGTTAAGGTCATTCCTTTGAGGGCCCTAGTTTCATTGCACCACTGTCGGTTTATATCATGGCTCTGCGTTTCTGGCGCGGAAAAGCTATGCATAAGAACTGACGTCAGCGCGCGAGGGCGGCGTCTAAGTACTCCGACGTCATCACGACGACTGACGCGGAGCCCCGAACGACGCGTAAGGGTACTGCTACTCAAAACTTTCCGGATCCAGTTTGATGCCTGGGGATATTCTAAGGTAAGGAATCTAACACTAACTACTGTTTCTTACAGATATATTGTTACCGAAGGTAAGTAACTTGTGCATTCACCCTAAAACTGGTCATATTCATACCAAACTACCTCAAGCACAAGCTTCCTGATGAAGATACTCCTTACAAGATCTCTTTAAAAAAACATTGTTGCTACCAGTCCTTTTCATCCACCACCTTCATCCCCCCCAGCACCTCATTCTTTACCTTCAAATCCTTTGCAAATTACACCTCCGGATTCTCCACAATCTCACCATGCCGACAATGTTGATGATGGGGACACATTTACCATTGGATCCCTGGACAGATTATACAATTTATTCTCCAGCAGATAATGACCCAGACCTTTACCCAACCAAGCCATCTACTCCAGACAACAATGTATCCCACCAGGAACTCTTTGCCAGGGCTGCACAATATCATGGGGTGGCACTGCACAAAGAATCATTTGAAGATTTTTTTGTTTGCGACTTTATGATCCACACATAGGTTGTCACAAACACTTCCTATGCTTAAGGGCATGGTGAGACACTTTTTTTAAGGAACCAGTATGAGTACCTATCTTGACTCCTAGAGTTGAAAAAGTATAAAGCCTCCCCAACAGACCCAGTATTTATCAAGGGCCAGCTGCCACTAGATTTACTGGTTTTGTCCTAATGCTCGTAAGGGGACTAATTCCCAAACATCGGGGGATGCTCCTCCACCAGATAAGGAGTCTAAGTTAATAGACACTTCTGACAAGCGCATAGCTGCTCAAGCTGCAAATCTTTGGCGCACTGCAAATACACAAGGCCTTATCACCAGGTATAACAGGGCACACTGCGATGAAATGGGGCAATTGCTTCAATATCTCCCAGATGATCATAAAGCTAAAGAGCAGGATGTAGTGAATGAGGGTAAGCTAATTTCAAATTCCTCCATAAGTTGTGCCCTAGATGCTGCTGATACTGCGGCTAGAGAGAGCAACAATCGCGTTTTGCTTAGGAGAACTGCTTAGTTAAGGATCTCTGGGTTTAAAGCAGAGGTCCAACAATCCATTCTTACCACACTAGCCGACAAGAAACATCTTATTGGTCTTGCAGTAGAGCAGCCATTGGAAAACATGAAAAAGCACACCGAAGTGGCCAAGTCCTTGGGAGCACTCCATTCGCGGTCAAACAGATGCTCCTTTCATCGTTCCTTTTACCAAACTACCCTACCCCTATCAATCAGTGACTTGCCCACGCTCCCACCTTTCTCCCCCCCCCCCCCCCCCCGACTATACCACACTTGTCAGGGGAAGACTTCAACAATTTGTCGCTAGAGCTTGCTATGCAGCAAAGTGGAAACTATTTGTTGTATACCTCAATAAAAACAATCAATCCTTTAGCTGCTTCTATACAAAACATTATCTGTTACCTGTTAGACTTAAAGCAATCTGCACTAGCTTATACATCTATTAAGCTCATATTTTCAGAACAGGAAACATCTGTCACTATTCAGAGTTCCAGTAATCAAAGCTTTCATGGAGGGGTTGAAGAGAGTAATACACCAAGGATTCCTTGTGCCCCTGTTAGAAAGTTCAACATTGTTCTCACAAGGCTCATGGGTCCACCTTTTGAACGATTGCCTAAGTGCCCCTTGCACTTTCTCTCATGGAAAGTTGCTTTCCTCATTGCAATCACATCACTGAGGAGACTTGGTGAGCTTCCGGCATTAACCTTAGAAGAGCCCTTCTTTCAGCTACACAGACAGGGTAATTCTACTCACCTATCCTAAATTCTTTCCCAAAGTGATTTCTGCTTTTCATATAAACCAATCAGTTGAGTCACCAGTCTTTTTTCCTCAACCTGATTCTGTAGCAGAACGTGCTCTTCACACGCTTGACGTTAAAAGAGCTATATAGTACGACATAGATAGAACAAGAGGTTTTCGCAAAACAACTGTTTGTTGTATTTGTTCCGCCTCACAAAGGCAATCCCATCTCTAAATCTGATATTGCAAGATGTATTGTTAAATGCATTCAAACATGCTACGCAAAAGCTAAAAACTGTTTGAGGCATATGAGCTGCAGAATATATACTTGTGCATAGATCGCCGTCTGGTGTTGGGCTCGGATGTTTGCACTTTGTTGTTGTATTGGAAAAAGTTATTTGTAGTCATTAGATACATGACTCCTCCTTAGGACGATAGTGCGCATGGGCATCGACTCCATCCTCCATTTTTTTCCGCCATTGGGTTCGGATGTAAATTGCTGCGCTCTGGGTCGACGCTGTACTCGATCCCCCTCGACATGCAATTCCTCCCTGCTCAACGGTATTGTTTCAATCGCGTTCCCCTTTGGCGCGCATCCAAAAATGTCATCAAGAACTTCGATTCCGGTCATCAACGCAGGCCGTTGTGCCTATCTGCACTATCAGGCCTTGTAGTCAATGGAAAGAACTCCATTTAAAAAGTGCCCCCTATGTGGTGTCAAATTCCCACATACTGATCTCCACAAGGTCTGTAACCTTTGCCTCTCTACAGAACACGAGGACAAAGACTGCCAGGCCTATGCGTCCTTCAGATCAAAGAAAACCATACTTGATAGCCGGGCTCGACGTCACGTAATGTCTCGATCAACTACCTCTGCGCCGGACGACATCTTTGATGCATGCCTGATGTTCCAGAAGAATCGGAGGATGAAGACATCAGCGTCTCCGAAGCCGACGAATCAGATGCCGAGGATCAGCCAGTCACTCCAGGTGAACGGATTGTGAGTACCCAGATCAAGACCCCTGCCCCATCTACAACTAAATATAATGCTCCGGTGACCCCTTCGCGCTCAGGTTGACACTGCGATACTTCAGATGCCCCGCCCTCTGGCCCATCTCCGAAGTCCAGAGAAGCCTTCTGGCGGCTCAGGATCGAGCCAGCCACATAGCGGTACCGAAAAAACATCTCCGGCACTGAAACCAAAGACTAAACCAGAGACATTGTCACGCCCTGTTATATCTGTAACCTTTGCCTCTCTACAGAACACGAGGACAAAGACTGCCAGGCTTATGCGTCCTTCAGATCAAAGAAAACCATACTTGCTAGCCGGGCTCGACGTCAGGTAATGTCTCGATCAACTACCTCTGCGCCGGACGACATCTTCGATGCATGCCTGATGTTCCAGAAGAATCGGAGGATGAAGACATCAGCTTCTCCGAGGCTGACGAATCAGATGCCGAGGATCAGCCAGTCACTCCAGGTGAACGGATTGTGAGTACCCAGATCAAGACCCCTGCCCGATCTACAACTAAATATAAGGCTCCGGTGACCCCTTCGCGCTCAGGTTGACACTGCGATACTTCAGATGCCCTGCCCTCTGGCCTATCTCCGAAGTCCAGAGATAAGCCTTCTGGCGGCTCAGGACCGAGCTAGCCACATAGCGGTACTGAAAAAACATCTCCGGCACTGAAACCAAAGACTAAACCAGAGACATTGTCACGCCCTGTTATATCGACACCGAAGAAAGCTTAGATGCCGAGCGCGTCTGCACCGAAACGCATTGAGGACAAGCCCTCGGAACCGGAAAAAAGTCCATAAATCTTCGGAGCCAAAAAAAGATTTCAAACTCTACCAAAGCATAAGGAAACCAAGACCCCTCCCAAAGCTACAGAGCCTAAACCAAAGCACCACTCTGAACCAAAGTCATCGGTGCCTAAAAAACACAATAGCTCAAAAGAACCGTTTTAACCAGATCCCTCGGATCCGAAACAAAAAACTACACATTGGCCCAGTTACCGGTCATGTCATCACAATACCACCTAAAAAGAGGAAATTGGACACCTCCGAGGCACCCGAGATACCCTTAAAGAAGAAAGCCGTAGCAAGTTAAGCTTTGACACTCCTCTCCCCCTCCTATACCACTTTCTTCAGCATACTCTCCACCGCTTCCTGCTTTACCTGCACCACAAAATGATGAGGATGACTTTGGGGATGGAGACCCAAAAGGGGATGATGATGATATCCACAGTATCCCAACTCCTGACCCTTGGAACGATTATAATAGTATCCCAGATATACCTGAGCCAGAATCCTATCCATCTAAACCATCCCCTCCAGATGACAACATAGGTTTTGCCCAACTCATAAATAGAGCAGCCAAATATCATGGGGTAGAATTGCACTCAGACCCTTTGGAGGAAGATTTTTTATTCGAGTCTTTTGCACTATCACAAAAGTCAACAAATACTTCACCTATGTTAAAAGGTATGATTAAACATGCCTCTGATGTGTTTAAATACCCTGTCAGGGCTAGAGTTCTCAACCCCAGGGTTGATAAAAATATAAACCAGCTCCAAATGATACAGCTTATATCAAAGGGTACCTCCCTCTAGATTCTCTAGTAGTGTCAAATGCCAGTAAACGGGCAAATTTCCAAACAGGTGATGCTCCTCCAGATAAAGAATCTAAATTATTGGACGCATCTGGTTAACGGGTTATGTCACAGGTGGCAATATACTGGCGCATTGCCAACGCTCAAGCTTTGCTGGCCAGGTATGATAGAGCGCATTGTGATGAGCGAGACACTCATGCAACATCATCCAGAACAATATAAGGTTAATGCTAACAACCTCATACAAGAGGGAAAGCTAATTACAACCGCCTCTATTAAATGTGCTCTTGATGCAGCGTACATAGCATCTCGTGCTGTTAATACACGCATTTTACTGCGCAGGCACGCATGGCTACGGATATCTGGTTTTAAGTAGGAGGTGCAGTCTCAAATTCTTAATCAGCCTTTTGATCAAGAACACTTGTTTGGACCTACAGTAGACACACGCTTAGCGAAGATGAAAAAAGACACTGACACAGCTAAGTCCATGGGGGCCTTACAGTCACCAACAACTAAAGGTTCCTTTCGTCGCTCCTTTTATAGGGTTGCCTCCAAAACCATTGGGACAGACAACACTTCTTCTTACAAAAGCCCCACTCAAACTTCTTCTTTCCTGCCCTTTTAGAGGGGGTTACAGAGGAAATAAAGGAAGAGGCCGCGGTAATAACACCCTCGCCTCCCCTCCCACAAAACAGTGACTTCCCTCCACTCTCCCCAGACCGTTCCACTCCGGTCTGGGGAAGACTATCACAGTTCCTACCTGTCTGGAATTTCATCACCACAGACAGGTGGATGAGAGAGATTATGCAGTATGGTTATTGCCTGGAACTCCCCTCTACTCCCCCACACATACCTCCCAAACAACGTCTTATGTCCACAGAACATCGAACGCTTCGAAAACAAGAGATTCTCTCTTGCAAAAGCATGCAATAGAATCGGTTCCCCTACATCAAGGTACAGGAGTTTACTCCCTCCACTACCTCATCCCAAAAAAGGACGGTACTCTCAGGCCAATATTAGACCTCAGACCGGTAAACCTGTACATACAATCCGACCAATTTCACATGTTCACTCCAACAGGTCCTCCCACTGATCCAACAAGGCGATTTCCTTGCCACTCTAGAACTCAAGGACACCTACTGTCACATTCCTATTCACCCTGCTCACAGGAAATATCTATGGTTTGTACTGGACGGTCAGCACTACCAATTCAGCCTCCTCCCATTCAGAGGGACTACAGCACCCAGAAAGTAGCATCTTGCTTGCGAAGGCAACACATTCATGTGTTTCCTTACCTCGACGACTGGCTCATAAAAGCTGAGTCATGCAGCGATTGTGTGCACCACACACACAACAATCCAATTGCTGCACGACTTAGGATTTACGGTAAACCTCACCAAGTCACATCTTCAACCGTCCTACACACAACAGTATCTAGGTGCCACAATAGATACTTCAAAAGCCCTTGCATACCCAGTCCAGTCAGGATAGCCAGCATGCAAGCTCTCATAACAAAATGTCAACCTCAATACTCACTACTAGCTCGAGTGTTCATGCAGGTAATGGGGGTGGCCTCTTGCATTTTCTTCGAACCTTACGCAAGACCCCAAATGCGTCCATTACAGGAATGTTTAGCACATCAGTGGAACCAGGCTCAAGGTCCGCTTACAGATCTGGTGTTGGTGGACAGCTGCACACATCGCTCTCTGTAGTGGTGGAACAAACCAAACCTTTCCAAATGGCGGCCATTCCTAGACCTGGTCCCACAGATTGTGCTAACAATAGACACATCGCTCACTGGCCGGGGAGCTCATCTCTTAAACTATACCATTCAGGGCATGTGGACCCCTCAACAGAAACTGCTCCACATCAATCAACTGGAATTACTGGCGATTTTCCTCGCATTAAAATTATTTCAAATACATCTCATAGGCAAAGCTGTCCTCGTTCGTACAGACAATATGACAGCAATGTACTATGTACAAAAGGGGGGGGGGGTGCATCACACTTAGCACAAAGCATATGGAGATGGGCCATTCCTCAAAAAAGATACCTCTTAGCAGAACATATCCCAGGGGTACACCATCAGGTTGCGGATAGATCTGTCGTCAGACAGCAGATCCAGGAATGGGAACTTCATCCACAAGTTCTTCATCTGTTTTTTCAGATATGGGGCCACACACATAGATCTGTTCGCCACACATTTAAACGCAAAATGCCCAAGCTTCGCCTCTAGGTATCCACACCCATTGCCCAAAGGCAATGCAATATTGATCAACTGGTCAAGCAGATTTGCGAATGCTTTTCTGCCTCTCCCGCTCATTCCATTACTGGTGCACAAGCTCAAACAATTGCTCCAGCGTTGGCCCGGCAACCATGGTTCACAACCCTGCTGGAACTCTCAGTAGTTCCACATCAAAAGTTGCACCTTTCTCCAAAGCTCCTCACACAGAAACATGGAGAAATAAGGCATCCAGCTCAACTTAACCTAGTGATCTGGCTCCTGAAGTCTTAGTTTGGTTACCTCAATCTCCCGCCAGACTGAAGATCATTAAGGGGGCTAGATGTCCTACCTCTAGAGCATGCTATGCAGCTAAATGGAAAAGATTAGTTATCTACTGTAATAACACAATCGATCCACTAGATGCTTCAATTCAAAACATTATTTGTTATCTCTTGCATTTACAAAGATGTAATCTGGCATACACATCTATACGATTACATCGTGCTGCCATAGCCGTTTACCTACAAAACAGACAACACTTGTCATTGTTAAGGTACCTGCCATCAAAGCATTTATGGAAGGCCTTAAAGGATTATTTCTCCCAGAGTTCTACCCTCTCCAGTCTGGAACCTAAACATTACCTTACCAGGCTCATGGATCCCCCATTTGAACCTTTACATAAATGTGAGTTACAATTTCTCACATGGAAAGTAGCTTTCCTTGTGGCGATCACATCTCTCAGAAGAGTTAGTGAACTCCAAGTATTAACCATACAAAAACTATTTTTGCAAATACATCACAACAAAGTGGTTCTTAGGACAAACCCTAAATTCTTACTAAAAGTCGTTTCTGCTTTCCACCTTAACCAGTCTGTTGAGCTGCCATTCTTTTTTCCTCAACCAGACTCAGTAGCAGAACGGGCTCTTCATACGCTTGACGTCAAAAGAGCTACCCTTTACTACATTGAAAGGACAAAAACTTTCAGGAAAACGAAACCACGTTTTGTAGCTTTGTCACCACCACATAAGCAAAGCTTACATTATCCATTCTCCCTAGAGCACATTCCACACGCAAGCTAGGGGTTTCTATGGCATTTTTAGGGAACCTTCCCATAGATTACATTTGTAAAGCAGACACATGGACTACAACGCACACGTTCACAAAACACTATTGTGAAGATGTGCAGGCAAAAAAACAGTCTAGTGTGGGCCAGGTTGTAGCAAGGACACTTATCTGAAAGAAACACGAAGTGATAGATTCCTTGCCTTAGAATTACCCCAGGCGTCAGACTGGATCTGATATGTTTTGTCAGCAGTACTCCTATGCGTCAGAAGGTGGCGTTGTTTGGCTCCACGTCCGTTGTCGGCTTCGTGGTCGCTGAGATGACGTTGCGGCAGCTACTTAGATACCGCCTTCGCCCGCTGACGTGAGTTTTCTTTCTCTACGCCAGCAAGCGCAGATCTGGGAAGAGCAATTACCCCCAATCACTTTTTGACTGAGTTTTATCAAGGCCTTTTATCTCAATTCTTTTGAGTCTTTTGACTCCTGGTGTCGTAGGGATGCCCGGCTTCAAGAACTGTGGGGACTGTCACCGCATGATGCCGGTGACGGACCCATATCCCGTGTGCCTCTACTGCCTGGGGGCGACCATGACTTCAAGTCGTGCCCCGACTGCCGGGGCCATGGTGCCCGAAGACTTTGTCGGAGTGATCCCAAAAGTTGCTGGAAGTCCGGCAGTCTGCTCCAAGCCGCTCAAGGTCCCGATCCCATGGGAGGTCGAGGGACCGGTTGCGGAGCAGTCCTTGTTCCTCTGGATCGAAGTCTTCGCACTCTGGGTCGGGTAAGTCGAACCATTCCAAAAATGTCATGGAAGCGTTGTTGCTCTTCGACCTCCCCTTGCGCGACAGGGCTGAGGGTACAGGTGGTGCCACCCCGCGGCTCCGGGTCCGTCAGCAACGCCTGCTCGGGTGCAAGATTTTCCTGCTGCCTTGGCCTGACTCTCTTACTTATTGCGTTTACAGACCACAGGGTTGGCATACACTTCTATACGATTACACCTTTAGGCTATTGCAGCAAATTTGCAAAATAGACAGCACTTGTTATTTTGAATCCCGGATATTAAAGCATTTATGGAGGAATTTAAAAGAATCATTCCTCCTAGGCTTCCACCTGCACCAGCATGGAACTTGAACTTTGTGTTAACAAGACTCATGGCTTCTCTTTTTATCCACGCTACTCTCGTCAATTACAATACTTAACATGGAATCCTCCTTTTTAATCGCCATTACTTCACTTGGAAGAGTTAGTGAAATTCAGGCACTAACCCATGAGGAACCCTTCTTCCAACTACATAGATACAAAGTGGTAGTTATAACCAGTCATCAGTTCCTATGGTATTTTCTAATTTTCATATAAATCTATCCATTGGCTTATCTGTTTTTCCCCGCAACCGGATTCTGTTGTAGAAAGGGCATTTACACACTTTGGATGTAAAAACAGACCTTATGTATTATATCAATAGAACTACATTCTCCATCTTGTGAGTTTCAGCCTACATGTGGCCCAGATTGCAGTGAGCAGAGTCCACGATTTTCACTTTCTGTGTTTACTGTCTATGCCTGTGGTTGTTACAGTTAAAAAATGTAATTTTAGCCTGCCTGTAATTGCATATTTTATCACCTGTGTTGTGTTTTAAATGTGTGGTTTTCCCTGCCCATGATTGCCTTCATTTAGTGTGTTGAATTGTGGGATTTGCAGTCTAACCTCTGTAGTTTGTCCCACTCATTCCTTGGTGACAAATCTGTTTTCCCTCCAAATTTCTCCTTTGCTCTATGCTTAGGCCTGTGTGCTCAAACAGTGCACCCCCAGCCTCCATTTTGTGTTCACAAGCCAGTGAGGCCAGCCCCCCTCTCCCCCCCCCCCCCCCCCCCCCCCCCCAGCAACAGGGATTTTCTACATCAGAGGGTGCTTCTGTGAGCTATTGAAACTGTATTTACTGGGGCCTGTGCACTTCGTTTTGTGGCCAGCAGGGGGAGTAAAGCTTTATTCAAACAGTATTGTTAGATTTCGAGTTAGTGAAGCCTTTACCTGCTGAAGTCCAAGGTTGTGCATTGAGCTTGTCTGTCTCCTAGGAGATTCTGAACAGGAGCAAGCAGCTGCCCAGACCCCACCCCCAGGCCAGCAGACCATTGGCTATTCAGCTACCAGGCAAGTCTGAGCCCTCCTCTCACACCTGCCCAGGCCCCTTAAGGCCTTGCTGGGTGCACCCCAAATCATTCTCCTCCATCTTGTGAGTTTCAGCCTACATGTGGCCCAGATTGCAGTGAGCAGAGTCCAGGAAGTGGTATGGAGACAGACTAGTGCTGTCTCTTCCCAATACCAAACGTTGTTTAAAAAACGATTTTCACTTTGTGTTTACTGTCTATGCCTGTGGTTGTTACAGTTAAATATTGTAATTTTAGCCTGCCTGTAATTGCATATTTTATCACCTGTGTTGTGTTTTAAATGTGTGGTTTTCCCTGCCCATGATTGCCTTCATTTAGTGTGTTGAATTGTGGGATTTGCAGTCCAACCTCTGTAGTTTGTCCCACTCATTCCTTGGTGACAAATCTGTTTTCCCTCAATTTCTCCTTTGCTCTGTGCTTAGGCCTGTGTGCTCAAACAGTGCACCCCCAGCCTCCATTTTGTGTTCACAAGCCAGTGAGGCCAGCCCCCCTGCCTCCCCCCTCACCCCCCCCAGCAAAAGGGATTTTCTACATCAGAGGGTGCTTCTGTGAGCTGTTAAAACTGTATTTACTGGGGCCTGTACACTTCGTTTTTTGGCCAGCAGGGGGAGTAAAGCTTTATTCAAACAATATTGTTAAATTTCGAGTTAGTGAAGCCTTTACCTGCTGAAGTCCAAAGTTGTGGATTGAGCCTGTCTGTCTCCTAGGAGATTCTGAACAGGAGCAAGCAGCTTCCAACTCCCTGGCCAGCAAACCTTGTCTGAGGTTGCTGGGACCTTATATGGTGTGCTAGTGGTTGGCACATGTGTACACTGATTGGTGGTTGTATCTGGTGTTTCTATTGGGTTAGGGTTAATGTCCTCATTGGTTGGGTATTTGAGGGTTCTGATTGGTTTCTCGGTCTGTGAATCAATCATTGCAGGGTTGGGACAAGGGCTAGGGTTAAAGCTTTAATTGGAAGTAGTGATTAGGGCTTCTGGTGTGATTGGTTGTTGGACCAGTTGTGGGACTAAGAGTAGGGTTAGGCTTTCTATTGGAAGTAGGGACTAGGGCTACCTGTACCATTGGCTGCTTTGACTTGGGTTGGGACTAGTGGTAGGGCTAAGTCCTTTATTGGACGTAGAGATCAGGGTTTTTTAACTGATTGGGTGCTTGGACTAGGGTTGAGATTGGCTGCAAGGTCCTGGTCTCCTATTGGTTCTAGATGCTAGGGCTAATGTTGTGATTGGATAGTGTTAGTGCTAGGGTTCCCATTGGCTGAAGGGGTCACCTGATTACTAGGGCTACAAAAAAGACCAGGCTTGGGGTGTCTCAGCCCGGGCGTCGAGGCTAAGGACGGAGAGGACAAGGGTAGTTCCCTGTTTGGGCCTGTTAAGGGCGGAGAGGACAAGGGCAGTTGCCTGTTTGGGCCTGTTAAGGGCGGAGAGGACAAGGGTAGTTGCCTGTTTGGGCCTGTTCGAGACTGGTTGGGACTAGGGCCAGAAATGCTGCCCTCTGACTCCTTCCCTCCAAAACTCCTTTTTACTCATCCAAAAGCCTCTTCCTACTGCTAAGACTTTATATAAAAAAAAATCCTTCACTCTTTTATCCCTCCACTATCCTTTTTCAATAAAACTTGAGACTAACATGTTTCACTTCTCAAATTCCATACAATATATTCAACTATACTAATATACTGCCCAAATAACTGAATAACATATCTACTACTCAAATTACTTCATATTTATACTATACTAATTTTCAACACTAATCCTTTATGGGTTCCGGAGTGGCGTGCTACTCGCCAGAAAAGCGCTTCAACTCCCATCAGGGGTAACAAGTGCTTATGAATGCAAATCTTTCTTCCCCTTTTATCCATCCGCTATCCTTCTCACTCAAAGTAACAGACTAATATCCACCACTGAAATTTCCTCATTTCACCATATTAATTCACCACTAATCCTCTATAGGCTCCCTGAATAGCATGCGTCAACAAGCGAGCGATAAATAAATACAAACCTTTGTCCTACTCTATCCTTCTGCTATCATTCCAAATCCAAATAACTGATTAACCTATCCACCACTTAAATTGTACTTGCATGTTTCACTATACTAATTAAACACTAATGTGGGTCCCGGAGTAGCGTGCTACCCGCCGAAAAAGCGCTTCGACGCCTCGTCAGGGGTAGTAAGCGCTATATAAATGCAATTACAATACAATACATCTTTCAGGAAAACAAAGTAATTGTTTATTACCTTCTCACTTTCATTCCAAAGGCAATTTCTAAGTCTGGAATTTCAAGATGGATAGTTAAATGCATCCAAACGTGTTCTACAAAAGCTAAAAGGATTTATTTCTGTTCCTCCTAAAGCACATTCCGCTAGAAAAATAGTAGCTTATTCCTATTGCTGATATTTGCAAAGCAGCATCATTGTGCACTCCACATACTTTCACAAAAAATTGTCTGGATGTCTTTGCAAGCCAATGTTGGTCAAGTAGTCCTAAGAATTCTTTTTCAAACAACTGCAGGATAATCACTGCCTAGGGAGAGGGACTTATTTACAGTTTATGCAAAGTATGTGTATCTACTTCGCCTTGAACGGATTGTTACCCTGTTTGCATCTTTTCTTGGCATGTAGTGCTATAGATTCACATGCGCTAACCCTCTTCCCCAAAAGCCCTGTGTAGGTAACAGTACATACACTGTATATACTTTCATCATACTACTTCATGGAAATCACATTGCTGTTAAATATCATACTTACATTCTCACCTACCCAAGGCAAAGCAATCTGAAGATGGTGTCGATGACCATGCACAGTATTGCCAAGAGGACTCACACAGCCTTGAGATAGTGGACTTATGCAAAGCATGTAAATCTACAGCACTACATGCCAAGAACAGATGCGCACAGGGTAAGTAACAAGTCTTTCTCCAAAAAGAATATTGCTCCACACCTTAGTTTTGTAAAACAGGATCTGAATGAACAACAAGACTTCTGTAACTGTCTTCTGGACAGATGAGACCACAGTGGATTTGTTTGGGCATAATGCACCAAGATTCTTTAGACAAAACAATCCAAAACACTTAATAGAAGGTAAATATACTCTGTTGGTTCATTCATATGTCCATGTTGTAATCTCTTTAGATACAAAAATAAATTCATAAGCAAAGTCAACAGGACAATGATCCAAAACTCCCGAGTAAATATTTGACTCAGTGGCTGAAAGAATGTAGAGTTTGAATTCTCTTTATATACACCTGAACTTCACTGAGGATTGTGCATGAACGATTTTCTTAAAAGATCTCCAAGCTTAAGCAATTTTAAGGAGCAGGCCCAAATTTCTCCTAGGCGGCGGGAGACAAACTTCTGTAAGATAACATTTATTCAAATTATTGGTATTAAAGGGGTGGGGGGGTCCCACACATTACTGAATCACCTGATTACTTTTATTTTTTAACATAAGGCTATTAACATAACGTATTTGTAGAGCGCGCTTTCACCCAGGAGGGTAACTTGGTGCCGAATTGCCGATGTTTGTTACTCAACTCAGTGGTACTCATTTTATCAACCTCAGAAGGATGGAAAGCGGAGTGTACCCACTGGGATTTGAACCTGTGACCTTGATGTCACACAGGCCCCTTTAGTGGATGCATTGGTCCATTAAGCCACCAGACCTAGTTTATTGATGGTTGGCTTTTTTTGTCTAAATAAATTGACAAAGTAAAGTTTATATGTCCTTTTCACATAGTTCTATTTATTAGGAGTTGGTAAGGACTAGTTGAAGGTGAAAATGTCTTAATATTTTACTACGTAGAGTTTTATGAGTTTACATTTTCCCACATCACCTTTTTTTTTTTCCCCTCCAATGGGGAATACATCCTACAAGAAAGGTCCTTTTTTAGGTTTCACTTGCACAGCGCATGCGCTGTTTGTGTAAAATCTGTCTTATTCAATATAAATCTTAAAAGCTTACTTTACACTGGCTCCTGTGCTTGCCACTTTTCCTCAGCTTCTATTGGGTGTAGCATCCTATTTCCAGTTCCTCCTGTTTTTGCTCTTATCAGTGTCACAAGGCCCAAGTACTGGTTCCATCTGCTTTGGTGGAACGTCTTGTCAGTTTGTCTGCGAAGCCAAAGCTTGAATCTCAATGTGCACTTGCCAGTCTCCAAGGAGCTGAAGCAGAGATCCACTCTAATGCTCTCTTCATTCGCCAGACCCTGAGACCGTGGTTTTAAACTAATTTTGTCCTCTTAATTGTGTGTGGATGGCGGCCTGTTTTGTTCTTCTTTTGTACTGACTTCATGGCTGTTTACCATATCAAAGTTAACAATGCGTAAGGTAACCCCTAGACTCTGTACGGTGTTCCTCCAGCATCGAGCCCCTTACAGTTGTGCCTAAAGGTGCCAACAAGAACTTCATTTGGAAACATTAGCACACAGAAGCAGGTAATGACTAGAATGTCTATCCCAGACATGGCCGCCTTGTGACTCTAGAGCCTAACGCAGGAGCGAGTCCTGGTAATACTGCTTTTGGAAAAACGTTATGCCATATCAGCTGCACAGGCGAATGGGATGGGGGTGTGGGCGTCTGGGCAGTGCACTGTCTGTAAACTGGCACCATAAGCTGCACTTCGTCAACAAGCATGCATGCTTGAAGAAGTTTTTTTTCTAATACACTTTTAACAGAGTAAACCAAACTCTTGTCCTATATATGTACCACTGGTTTCCTTTGTACCCTACGCTCCTCTGCAATCAAGGCTTGGGTTTAGCTTTACGAAAGCAATGTGTCCGCATGTCAGTGATTGTTGTAGCAATGTTACGTGGGGTAAGTCATTCTCACTAGCCCCAATACTCTGGCATAAAATTCACTTTTAGATGGCCCTTGCCCAATTATCAAAATCACAAAAAAAATTAGGGGTAAAAGGATAAGCCTCCCTCTTCGACCTCCTGCTTAATATCTTAATCACACAAATAGAAGAGGGATAATTAATCTACGTGGTGGTGAGTTGAATGTAAGGGGAATACACCAGGTTAATAAAGCTGTGTCATGCTTCATCGTAGGGCTGCTAACACACCTCCGCGCAGACCAACGCTGGAGGTGGAGCAATAGGGAGGGGGAAGACAATACAACATAAAGTGTATGATCACAAGTGAGAAAATGTGCAGAAAAAGTGATGTAAAACTGGTGTCAGGGAGTCCCTTTAACAATTTTAATATTGGGCACCCTGTCAAGATTTAAAAAAAAAAAAAAAAGAATTGTGGATGCTGGGTTGGGGAGCTTATAATGAGACGCCAACCCCGCCACTTTGCAAAACAGTAGACATGTTTCAGCCAACAGAATATATGCTTTCTTCAGGACACTCAACACTGTGATCCCTTCGGTGCTTACCCGACCTCCTTCAAATCCAGGAGTAGTGGGAAAGTCACCCTGCCGAGTTAATGCTCAGTTGCAAAGTAATAGAGCCCCTTCCTCTAGAAGAGGAACCGAATGTATTAAAATTCTAAACTCGAACTGGCGGGGGAGTGAGAACAGCTCCCTGTAATCACACTTATCTGCAAGGTCAGCTGTCGCTCGACTTACTTTGTCTCTCCCGAATCCCAATTCCGGTGAGTTCCCCTCTCTACCAATTTGCTCTTCACTGAATTTGTGTCACTAAGTAGTATAGTTCCATATCTGGGAATCCTAAGCATCCAAAGTGGTTTGGCTTCTTAAGGAATTTCAAAGCTACCCTGTGTGTGCCCTCTGTCCATACAAAGTCCACCAATATTAAAGGTGGATTGGCTTCTTAAAGAATTTCAAAGCTACCCTATGTCTGCCCTCCGTTCATACAAAGTCCACCATGATCTATTCTAGTTCTTTATGCCAGTGCCTAGAAATCCAGAAGGGTTGGTTCAGCCGTTTCCCACCAGTATAGAGCTAAGAAGTAGGTTGTTGCAATGACTCTTTGTTGGCGTGAGTGGCCCTCTTTGTTGGGGCTATGCAGGCTCAATCAGATTACCATTTTGCAGAAGGGCTCAATTGAGTCATTAGTGGCCTCACCTCCTGAAGGATTAAGAGTTCAAGTCCTCCTCTCATAAGGTCGCCTTTTTGAGAAGTGACACAAAGGGATCGTTATTTTATTCAAGGAAGTTGACATGGTTGGATGTTGCTCCTGTTATTGGCAGCTCTTAATTTATAAAGGAATACGTGCTGAGCTCATAGTTTTTTTCCCAAAAACCTGCTTTCAGTGCTGCCAAATGTCAGGGTTGCTGAATGCCTAGGCTGTCTACTCTTGGTTCCACCTCATGCCTTTTTCATCCATCACCGTACACTCTGTGCCCCTCCTCTTACTCTTGCATATTTTTGTGTCCCTCCTTTCTGGCTGTTTCACGTCTTTTTCCTCTCCTTTATTTCCCCCCTTTCCTGCATTTCTCTCTCTTGTTCTGAGTTGAAGTCTGATGGTTGATAATAGGTCCCGGACTCCAAAATGAGCGAAACACAATCACTGGCTCAAATTAGGAACTGGCTTTAGTGTGCTTATTTGCCATACATGGCCTTTTGCCACCATAGCTAAATCGGAACAACACTCAGCAGAATGTCATCTTTGTGCACCTGATACCAGTCTCTCTGAACCTGTGGTCGACTTGCCCATTGGTCTAGAGCTAGATGACCCGTGCCTATTCTCGTTCTTTTACACTTTGATGCTGACACTCCAGCAAGGCTTATTGACCACAGGAGGAGTGCTCTTTAGAAAGTGAAATTTTTCACAAATGGGAAGCAGGATTATGAAAAGCAAAATGCACAATGCTGGGTATTTGACAAGAATTCATTGAAAAACTATGCCTGTGCAGCAAGGCCATAGTAGGGGAAATGTGCTCTTCGCATCCCATCAGATAATCTTAAATATGCGTTATGCCCTTATGTTATGCAATTTACATGTAAATTTATTTCGATTTATATAGCGCACTAATCACCCAGGGGTCTCAAGGCGCTTGCTTAGGGAACCCGTCCTGGTATTCCCCTGTGAGATACCCCGGCAGGGTATTCACAAGGTAAAAGCCAGGCATCCCGCCGCGAGGGGCCGTAGTGGAGATTAAGCAAGCTATTGCCCAGAGTCGCAGAGTGTGATCCCGTGAGTCGAGTAGGCACCGGAGCGAGAATTGTCGAGTCGTGGAATTTTTGAGCCCGAGACCCGCAGAGGCGGGGAATCGAACCCTGGTCCACGGCTGAGCTCAGCTTCCGGGTCTGCCGCCTCTAACCACTGAGCCACGCTTCTCCACTGAAGGCGGTGGTGGTGCCAGTGGAACAAGTCAAGGTCTCTTACTTTCAGTCTCAACTTTGTGCATTTCAGAATTTTCAATATTTAAATATCTTCCTCTTACCGAAATGCACAGGAGGTTTTGCTATTATTGACTAGATACCCTCCCGTAACAGTTTTTCAGTCACATTTCGGACGTCGTGAAAATGTTCATTGTTGCGCTTTATACATAATGAACAAGACTAAATTAATGCAAGGCCATGGGTCTCCCTCAATTATACAGGGCCCCACCCACCACACAGCCACAATCTTGATTTCGTATTTAGAGTCCAAGTATTACACAGTTGCATTACTTGCAAATTCATTTGCTTGATCACTATTGCATTTTGTTATAAGGTTGTCTCTAGTACCATGGCACTAAAGTACAAAAATAGACGCATCAGAATTCCATTCGATACTAGGCAATAGTGAGTCTAGATCATGTCATGGTTGTGTGAGACATGTTATACGATTTAGTAGCAGAAGACACTACTTCAATTTGTGACGCTCTATTCCACTCCGCACTGACACATTACTCCACTTGAAAGCACCCTACTCTATGCCACATCACTCTACAACATTCTACACCTTCCACTCTACAACAGTGTACTCCACTCTATGCCACTCCAATCTGACACTCCACTCTTCAATAAGTCACTAACTTTTCACCATGCTGAAAAGTAACCATGCTGGTGTACAACAGGGCTAAAACATATTACACAGTTGGGGGATGTGGGGTTATGCCATTGTATGCTTTTACTATTGGCTTGCTCGTTTTTGCTGCAGTGTCCCTGCCTGCATTTCTTGTATATTGCCTGTTTACCTCCCATAGTCACAATTTACCCCCAGTAATCTACTGTTGCATAGATCCGGTACACACCCCAGATCGCATCCACATTGAAACCTGCATTTCATAATTTTATTTTAGGATCAGTTTTATATAGCACCAAAATCACCCGAAGGTTCAGGAGCAGATTATCGTACCACCGCTTACTACACAATATATTGGCTTTCTCAATAAAACAAGTCAACACTTTTACAGAGTTTCTTTAACCTATGTTGCACAACTGCTCACTAAGGAAATCGTAATAAACACACCCACACCAATATTCTGGGGTTCTTCGAGAACGTGCACTATAAGTAGCAGAACATTGAATACTGCGAACGTTCCAGAAATTGGCAGCATTTACAATATTTTTTTTAAATTGTCAACTTTTTTAAATGTATTTCTATGTGGAAGTATTCTCTACTTTATATGGGTTGACCATACACCGTGGTCAGTCGATGTTTGGGGTATTTTGCATCTTTGTAGCTATGTCAATACCATCTTGAGTGTAGAAAGTGTGATGCTGCTGTTTATGCACCCTACTAGGATTGTTTTTTCAAGTTTTTAAATCGCGAAGTACTCACCTCAGACTTGAAAGCCAACGATTTGTGTTGCTGGGGGCTAAGCAGACAAATTGCTGCTTTAGTCATAGGTGCAAAATTGAAGCTACAGGCTTCTGGATACCATTGTTTGACAGAGGTTAATATCCGTTGACTTACACAAACTTAAATGATATATTTGTGGTTTATTTCTCATTGATATAAGAGTAAACTTGGTTTCAACATTACTGCGATTCGTCCCATCTTTCTAGTTTTAAGCATTTGAATGTGAATTATCCTGAATAAATCTGGGTGTTAAGATCCATTTAAACCCCTCAAACAACATTTTATAAATAGTTTTTAACTTTATTACTAATTTCATCCACAAGTGTTGATCGTTTTAGAATTGGTTTCAAAACTTAATCCAGCATTTTCTGTTTTTGCAGAGACCTTCACCACGAAGAAGCAACAGTCCGGACAAATTCAAGCGTCCCACCCCGCCACCATCGCCAAACACGCAGACCCCAGTACAGCCTCCACCCCCACCACCACCTGTGCAGCCTGCAGTCTCCTCTCCAGCCTCTCACTCTGCCTCTTCTCAGCATTCATCGCGCCCCTCCTCTCAGCCATAGTGCATGTGCTCGGCAGCCTCTGCATCCAGAGGTGGACTCTTAATATGGAGCAGTTTACTAAAAGCCAAAGGCTTAACCTGGCATATTGGGATTTGACTTATTTGCACTGAAGTTATATAGGCTTCACTGTTAATTGTGTTGTAAATGTTTGTCTGAAATGGAGCAGGTGTTGTTTGGTCTACAACACTTTTACCAACCTAATTTTCTGTCAGTGTTTACTGGATATTCATGTATTCATTCTCTGGCTGGAACGCTTCCTACTTTACTCTTCGTCAGTACGATATTGGATGCCTTGTTACATGGCTACAGTGCTTAATTTCTTGGCTTATAGGTTTCTAAAATTAAAGGGAGGCCTTTTAAAGATTTGTTTCAGTGCAGTTTGCTAAAAATTAGAGGCATGACAAGGATGTATTATAAGTTTCTTATTGCTGTTTATCACATTAACAAAAAACCCTCACCACTTTTGAATAAAATGGAGATGTAAGCTTCAGTGCAAAAATGTTTTTACACAGACACATTAATCAGTGCCTGAGATGCATGCAACTTTACTGTATCTCCATGCAAATATTTTATTGCAGGTTCAGTATTAAGTACACGTGACATATCCAGGGATTTTCTTAGGACGGATCTCACATGAAGCACCAGTTCTGTCTGACTTGTCCAATGACCTTTCAAATAGTCGAAATATGTGGAATGTAATGCACACTATACTGATCCTAATATTTGTTTTAGTAGTAAGTAATGTTGCCCTGTCTATACTGCAATTTTTTGACAAAGCTGACGGGAAAGTGTTCCTTTCCACGCTTCTCCAGAATTGAATGGAAATGGTGCTTTTGAAATTCTGCTACTCTGGGTAGTACTATTGTTGATGTATTGCATTTGCAGTCACATTTATCCTCTTTTAGGAACGGAATTGTGAACAAATATTTTAAAAGTTTATAAAAACAGACAAAATTAATATTTGAGATAAAGTTTTTAGAAATCTGGACGAGTAGCTAAAATATTGTGATGCTTGTTAGAAACAGAACAAAGGTCCTAAGAAATTAAGATAGCCTAGCACTAATAAAAGCTTTGAGCTGCAAATGCCGGTACAATGTAAGAAAAGAAAATTTCGAAATACATTATTTTGTTTAATTTAGCACAAATAAATTGTTCTGTTTCATCTTGCAGTGGCAGGAAATTTGTTTGCCCTCCCCACAGTACTGCTGTTACTGTTTCTGTATCAGACATGCTAACGTAAGTTCTCATTTAGGCCACATACACGAGAAAACTGCCCTCATCTGTCTCGTACCTTTCTCTAACTTTAGCAGAAGTAGCACTCTGTTGCCCAGCTCCTTCACTGTACCAAGTTCTGAAAACTATGAGCTGGATTTCAATTACTTTTGCATAAAGTGGATGATGCCAATAATACAACTAAAATCCTAAGATATAAAATACAAATACAATGCACAATGGAATGTCTTGTTTCTTTGGAGGAATGCCAAGACAAAGCAGCACATAATTCACATTTTGCAAAATATTGTTGACCAGTTGCCAGCCAGAGAACTAGAAATTGATCAATGCTGCCTTCTTATTTCTGTAGCACATTACAGGAAACCTATTTAGACCAAAATATCAATGTCGAGAAAAAAAGTATGTGGACGTTTGTTGTTCTTATCTAATGTTTGTCACTGTTGGTAAAAGAATGAGGTCTGTGTGTGATAAACAAATGGCTCAACCCAATGCACATGTTTTTATTAGACTGTACAAATCAAGAGCCAAGGAATAAAAGTCATGCCATTGTGGCTCGCATTCTCTTAAATGTTTTTTTTAGGGGCGGTATCTTCATAGTAAAAATGTTTGAAAGTGGCACTCTGTGCACTTCTTTCCCAACTCATTAGGAATCCTTGAAAGCCAGTCACATTAGAAAAGATTCTGTGCTACAGATCTACTAACATAGAGCAGGTCTTTGAATGTGCGAGATTGCAGTCCCGGTGGGACATAGACAGACAAACAGGTGACCGTGCGCCCCTCCCACTGTCCCATGACACCAATGTAGCGCCCTAGGTCATCCGCCCATGTGGATTGAACAATGAAGGAAAGGGAGCTACGCATTCGTATACCCACGCCTTCGGGAGCCGGTGCTAAAGCCTGCGTGTGCCACTAACTTGGCGCTCCATCTCTTTAGTGCCTTGCAAGTATTGCCCACTAGGTGGGTCTCATCTGGACATTTTTAACTTCTCTACTGCAGCTTTTACAAACTCTAGGAATGTCTAAAGACAGCTTTATCTATATCTTTACCTCATGTTATTAAATCCTAATTTATGGACAATGAGAAGTAGTTCTGAGAGCATGGGCTTTGCATCACTAACTCTCCCCCCTCACCTCCACACACACTTGGGCAATGGCTTTTATGTGTTCCATGGCTTCTCATTGTTTGGATGGTCAATTCCTCAAAACCAATGCATTTTGAGGATGATTACATTGTCTTATTGTGTTCCCGTCCGGTTTAGTTCATGGACCCATTAAGTGGGCCTTTTATTAGACGGCAGATGCGACATGAGCCAGTGTGTCCTTTCATATAGGCTTTCTTTAAGATCCAAAGATAATGCTGGCCTTTGTCAAAAGTATCCACTATGCGATATTTTTTCTGTATGTCTTAATTTCTTTACTCAAAATGTATCCTATGACTTCTTTTCATAATCTAATTTCAGAATGCACTGTAATCGTGTTCATGCAGCCTGTGGCCTTTTTCTAAGCTTCCTTATTGTTGTAGCCCGAGATATTGATTCATTGTGGGATTTTGTTGTAGGCCCATTGTTGCCCAGCTATTACCATGCATGTTCCCTTAAAGCCAGACCTATTCCCTCTACACATGCTTGTTTTATCTTGTCTCCATGCTGCTGCTGTGATTTGTTTGATGTTCTTTTCTCTCTTTATTTAAATTGTAAAGTTTTCCTCTCCATAGCCTTTTGCCATTTTTTAATGAACAGGAGTGCTAATGTCGGCAGTCTAATACATTCCAAACTTGTTTATTAGCTGGCATTGCATGATAACTGCGAATTCCTCATATTTCTGCTGAATTGTCAATTGATGGATCAGTTGCTCCCTCAAAGCATGCAAATAATTTTGAATTAATGGAGTAACCTTATCCCATAGTGTTAAGGCCTCAAGTACAAAACAAACATTTAACTGCAAGTCTAATTACTTAAATTGTTGCCACTGCTTTGACTTGTTTTCTTGTTACTGTTCTCTATAAAAAGTTTTTTCACATTTAGTTGTTTACGGTTTAGGGTTTATGGTTGAAATCGTTCCTCTTAAGTTTTAATGGACCTCTGCATCTGTCTTCCTTCACTTTGTTTAGCTTACATATATCTTCTGTCATGGGATTGACTGACCAGTATTGGGGGCATTGTCCAGGTCATAGATGGGTTCATACAGTGCTACTGCACACCCTCACGTTAGTGTTAGCTTGTTATTTGCTAGTTTGTATTCCTTATCTGTTGTGGGTTTTTAACTCTGATAAGCGTCATGCTCCTCCATAAGACTCTGGGTTCTAAATTGTTTTCCCATAAAGGGAATCTGATGCATTTACATGCTCTCCCATCTAGTGGTTGGGACCAACATTCCAGATAAGTCTTTGGAATTTCAGTGCTTACAATTTCGAGTTCAAAAGAGTGAAACTCCAAGCCACAGTTACAGGAAGCTTCTTTTCATTTAGAATTGATCGCAATCACATCTCTTTGGTTTTCTTTGAAAGGAGTAAAACGGAGCTCGATAGAGAAAAGTTGTCCTTATGACAAAGCACATGCTACATCGAAACAAAGTATTACGCTTCTAATTTTCATTTAAAAATACTCACCCACTGGTTACTACTTTGTAAAACTCAAACGGACACCTCTCTGTTAAGGAACTAAACTGAATGCCTTTTCGAAGCCACATGCTTGGCATGTTGTTGATCACACAAATTCGTACAACATACGAATAGCAGCTCGTTATTATTTCACAAGTGACTGAGCTGTCTTCTAAAAAGTAAAATTCCAAGGCTTTTGGGCCTGGAAATCTGCCATTGTTTGCGTTTGAGATACCCTTCTGTTGATGTGGGTAAGCAGAAGATATTGTAAGTTTAAAACGAACATTTTGGGTTTTCCAAGAAGGTTATTACATTTATATGAGCATGTCAAGTGTTGAATCTGTAGAGAATCAATTTCAAAGCATCCCTTTAAATATGTATTGTCTCCAAAATAGGGTCCTCGTGTTTTTTTACACCATATTCATTACCTATATTTTCACAAACTTTGTTATTGTATGTGGGGATACGAACATCTGCCAGGCAAAAGTTGGAGTAATAATGAATAAGAATTCGGTTAAGAACATATGCAAGCATTAAAATAATGCATAACCTATGCTGTGCTTCGTTTGGAAAAGGAAGTGCAGAAAATGTGTGTACGTGTTGGCTTTGTTTAAACAGACCCTTTCTACCTAACCTTTGTCCGTTTCCAGCTTAAGCGGCAGCCTGTTAAATGGTTGGGAAGTTTTCGAATAGTGTTTGAGCTTTTACAGACGTATACAAAAGGCTTATACTGCAAAATAGATAATAGGACAACTTTATATTTGAAAATGAACATTTGATGAGGCGTTTGAGGTTCTTTATACATCAATGGGTGTACTTGGGTTTGGGAGGTAGCCTACATTTGGTTCTTTGAAATAGAAGTAAAAGTAATTGACTTTAAAACGCAAAAGTCGAACTGCTAATAAAAGCATCTTTTGATGGCGTACTGGCTCTTTATGCATTAAAAGATTCTTAGTGCTAGATTAGTTGAGCTGCCTACGTGATTCCATGAAATCAAATTAACTAACCATGACAACATATTAAAACCTCCAATCCTGGAAAATCTTTGCATTATTAATTTTTCTCAGAATGTCATAAGCTCTTTGGTTGCTAAACAAAGTGGAGAACTGGTTTTTCAGGTCATTCTAATCGCGCCCTTTGAATTTTGTTTAACTTTTGATACTTATTGCAGCTGCTTATTCTTATAAAGTACAACATAAATAGGCCCAGATCAAATAAATGTTGATGCTAAATTACTTAACTATAATTCCTGACTACAATGAGTTTTACACTTCGTCTCCCAGCCCTTGTATACATGGATGAGCCACTCACAGTAGCACTTTATTACCCTTGTAGTGAAATTTATTTCACAACTGCTGTTTCTCCTTATCTACCCCACTGAGGGATATAATCGGTTTATCCCTGTATTTGAAGGCCTGAAATAAACAAGAAAACAGCATATAAAGATTGCATCACATCTTCCAGATAAGTGTACAGAAATCAGGACTGCAATGGTGCAGTGTAGAACTTTGCGCAAATATGTTTACCTATATTCTCTGATAGCATAAACGTTTGGTCCTCATTTACCATCACAGCCCACGTCTGAGGACATTGTGAAGAGCTAAGAATGTATCTATGAATAAGGTGCATGTAATGTTTACAAAACAAATTGCAGAAAATCGGCCGCTAGCCATACCCTCAAAGGTTGAACCCCCACGTTTAATCTGGAGATTGTTTTGAGACACAAACTTGTGGTTTGTGACTGGATATCAAATACTAAGTAGGGAAATCCCTTTAGCTTCAACCCATGACCCCTTTTTCAGGTGATGGATTGACTTGGGACGGAGTGGAACCTTGACCTTTTCTTAAGCTACCAGAATTGCTGCCTGTTTGACTTGACATTTTTGGGGTGGTTTCCACTGACTTTTTGCCTCTACTTCCTGTATTTTTTATGCTATGCTGGATTTAGTTTTTGCTGGCTTAAATGCTTTGGACACTTTCCCACTTCTGATTATTGTCAAAGTGTAAGTGCTCCCTGTGTAAATTGTGATTATTTATTTATTTATTTATTTATTTATTTTTTGCATTTGTAATGCGCACAGATACCCACAAAGGGTTTCCCGGCGTGATTACAATTGGTTCTCCCTGATCAGCAGATTTGATTTACTTGTAAGCCCCTATTAAAGTGCACTGAGTGTGCCAGGTGCTGTAAATCAAATACTACTAGTGGACCTGCAGCACAGATTGTGCCACCCGCATGAATAGCCATGAAAAGGTATCGCATTTTTAACTGCCATGTCAACCTTGCAAAAACATACATTTGCCAGGGAGTGGTTTTCGTCTGTGAATCAGTACTTCTCTGGAGAGCCAAAATGGAGAATCTGAAGATTGACGCTGGTTGAGAGTGATTTCCTGACTGGTTTCCTATTAGCAGCCCTGAGATGCTGCCCTTTTGCAAAAACAACTGCCCATACTTTGAGAGCCCCTGACTCAGTGCCTCTTTGTTGACATACGTTTTGGCTACAATGTTGTTGGACCTCATGAGAACTGCACAACCTACCAGAAGATCTGTAAATGCAAGGAAAGCCTCAGAAAAACTTCAGTTGGAGGACCTCTCCCAGTATTCTCCCCCTCCACCCTCTTTTTAAAGCCATATTTATTGGGAATGTTACTGCCTAGAGCAGGCATTGGTGCTCGCTGTCAGTAGTTCTGAAAGTAGTTGGTCCTCACCTAGGCATAGGTTCTCATACTAAGCAATAATTTTGGAAGGCTTGTGAGTATTAGGTCTATTGATCTGGACAATGTCACACTGTCAGGTGGGGGTGACTCCAATCGACAAAAGTGGCCATGCCTCCTTGAATCCTAAACCATGTGAGCTGAGACAATTTTCTTCTTGGAGAAGAGCTCATAGTTATGCCAGAGTTCTCCATATCTGAGGACACCTTTGCCAGTTGCGGTACCAAAGTGGATGAACGGCTAGCTAGAGTGAACCTATGGGGTGTTAAGATTTGATCTATGATCCTGCAGAGCCTTGCAGACCTGCATGACTTTTAGGCCTGAACTTAGAGCAAGGGCCAACCACTCTGATATAGGTTAAAGCATCAATGCTCTTCCATGAGCAGGCCGGAGATAGTTTAATTGCAAGTTTTGAGAACCATGTTGGAGATATAGTCTTGGTATGAAATTCCAAAGCCACAGTTAATCTTGTTTTGATAAACCTTTTGTTTCTTGCACTTTCCATGGTAAAGTGAAGCTGGATAAATGATCCTTTTAAACCACCCAAAATACTGTGAGCCAAACCCACTTCATGTACACCACTAGAGCGGATACAACCCTGAGATTCAAAGTGGTCACCATAAAGCTCAAAAGCCGTTAAACTGATGACCGAACAGAGACATGAAAGTAGGCAATGTGCATGTCTGTAGCTGTTTAGAAATTCCTTGGTGTAATCAGTGAGATGTTCCCCTGATGAGTTTCCATCCTAAAAGTGTTCAAAATGATGTGTTCACCCTCCTCAGATCAAAGATTGACCTCCCTCAAGGGATTTTGTTGCTTGGAAGAGCGAAGTACCCAATTCATCCTTTGAGGCGGGATGATGGGAATGCTTTTGCTGGGAGGGATTTTGTAGTTAAGGGTCCAAGAAAGAGGAGCAGTTGAGAAATGGGGCGAGTCTAATGAAATGTCTGTTATAAAATGTCAAGACCTAACAATTGGCTACATTCTGATACTGAGAATTTATGAAATACATTAGCCAGTGGACCTTCCTCGTGAGGGTTTTGAAAGATCCGATATAGAAACATGGGTGGTTTAGTCTGGAATGCTGCCTGGTAGACAAACCGTGCAAATTCACTTTAGTACCAACTACTCAACCATGAAGTCTGTATATATCCCTAAAAATTTGGCAAAGTGAAATACCTTTTTGTATTATCATTCACATTTTTTGGACTGATAGGACTGTTTTTCTTTTCTGCTTTTTAACTACACTGTGACTCTTGTCCTGGTGCGTGTGCTATGACTCCGAAAACGTCATAGTTGGCATATTTAATTTACTTAAATGTCCCTAGCATACTGTACAAAGTGTCCCATGACATGCGAGTTAAATGTCAAAAGTAGACTGCAGCACCCATTGTGCCACCCACTACAGTGACAGTGCAAACATGACAACAGGCCTACTACTGTATCCGGTCTGTACAATTTTAAAAACTGCAAATTTGAATTGACAATATCACCTCTTTGACAGGCCTAAACACTGTTTAAAACTGTCAAAGTAAACCTTACTGCCCATAAGGCAGATTGTATGATACTTAAAATTATGGCAAAGGTAAAACTTTAATGTTAATCATGCCCTCACAGTGAAAATTACCCTTACAGATATTTTCACTGTAGTAGTTGGCTGTCCCTTATACAAGCATGGGGGATACAAAATGTAATTTTAAAATGTTCTCTGACTAGGTAGCTTCTACAAAATTCATTATTTTGCAGATATAACCCCAATTCACTGGTAAGGTTGAAGATGTCATCTTGTTCCGAGAGCAGAGACAAAGGCCTTTGGCACAGGAAGGTGTTGTGTTCCTGTCACAGACCAATGCTAGCCAACACATGGCTAGGACTCTTTTGTCCAACTAGTAGAGTAGATACTAATCCCAGTGGGAGATACGGTGCACCTTTAACTGGTTTTAAAGGACCGCAGAGAAGCGGTTGCTCAGTTGTCTTGGCATACCTCCAGGGTGGGCACAGGAGCTCTTCACAGGGCAAGAAAGCTTCTGCCATCTTGGTTTAGGTAGAAAAGGGGGCAGTGAGTGGTTTTTGACAATAGGGCACAAAGGAACTGCTGCAAAAGTGGGTAGATTTACCTCTAGGAATGTTTGAGGATGTATCAGGAGTCACCCTGCACCAACAGGATAATGTCAGGTGTAAATGTAGCACCCCTGGGCACCCTCATCAGAACACTACTGGACTTGTGGAAGACAGAACGACTGCACTTGCTGTTGAGACCGGTGACGAGACCTGAAAGGCTGGCCCTTTTCCCACTTATACACAGGACAAAGAAGCAGACTCCAAGGCTAATAATTCAGTCCTTCCACTTGAAGCGTTTCTGCTGCAGCAAATCTGTTTCAGCAGGATGTCGCAGTGAAGGTAACATGCCTCATAGAGCCCTGTTCTGCTACAGGTTGCAGCCTTGCCACACAGGGTTTTTGACTTCTATTTTAGGGACTGAGTCAAAAGGTAAATTTCTCAATGGGACAAACCTGATTTCTGTATCAAACCCACTCACCATCGTGGTCAGCACCTAGGTCCCAGTCGAGCACAACCAGATGACCGCTGCTGGCTCTTAACACTTTTGCAAGCTACTTGTAAATTAAAAAATTCATGTCTCCGCTTTCCCTTATAGGTTTTGTCCTTTTTTGTTATTCTGTTCATTAAATTATGCTCTTTTATAAAGTGGAGCAAGATATTTATTGAGTTGTGTTTTTGACTTTTCAACTGGTTTGGCACTTAAAATGCTTTATACATTTTCTTAAGTTAAGCTTGTCTGCTTTTTTGCCATAGCTACCAGGGGTTGAGCTCTGGTTTAAAGTCCTGAAACATTGAGTGGACCGAACAAAAAGAGTCGTTATTACTTGTGATGCACTGCCATCCACCCAAATGAATCCACTTTCTCACATTAGTGTTTAGGAGTGGGATCTAGAACTTGGGTTTAGCAGTACCACTCAAGAAATCAAGTTGGAAATTGAAAATCCGCAATTCGAAATTAAAGCAAAAATTGATTTTTAATCGTGTGAAGTGCGCAGGGGCCTATGGAGACTATAGGGCGCTTATGAATATCATACATTAGGGGTGGAGCGGGGCATTGAGTTTCTGGGTGTTTCGACACGCTTTTGCGTAATCACTTCGGTTCGGTACCCCCAGTGCACTACTCTCCTACACCAATAGCACTGCCCTGCTCTTGCCTCTGTATCCTCCCAGTACTTTCTTCTAAGCTCCTATCTCTTCCCTTTATGCCCTTCTGCACTTCCTTCTAAGCTCCCGCCTCTTCCCTCTACGCCCTCCATGCACTACTTCTAAGTTCCCGCCTCTTCCTTCTGTATACTCCCTACACTTCCTTCTAAGCTCCTGCCTCTTCCCTCTACGCCCTCCATGCACTTCCTTCTAAGCTCCTGCCACTTCCTTTTTCCTCTGTATCCTCCCTGCACTTCCTTCTAAGCTCCGGCCACTTCCTTCAAAGCTTCTGCTTCTTCCCTCTGTATCCCTGCACTTCCTTCTAAGCTCTGGCTTCTTCCCCCTGTATCCTCCCTGCACTTACTTCTAAGCTCCCGCCACTTCCTTCTAAGCTCCTGCTTTTTCCCTCTGTATCCTCCCTGCACTTCCTTCTATGCTCCCACATCTTCCCTCTGCATGCTCCATGCACTAACTTCTAAGCTCCCGCCTCTGCCCTCTGCACCCTCCCTGCGCTTCTTTATGAGCTCCCTCATCTTCCTTCAGCACCATCTCTGCACTTCCTCCTACCTTTACTCCAGGATCAATCGCTCCTGTGCCCACTCTGCTCTCCTACCTGTACTTTCCTTCCCTACATTACTCCCTGTGCTCTCCCAGCCTGTTCATTCCTGCTGAGCGCTCTCTGTGCTCTCCTTCGCACTTCACTGCTTCCTGTACCCTTCTAACCTTTCGTACCCTCCCTCCATTACATGTCTGTTCATCCTGTTAAATTTGAGGGTGAGTCAACAAATTATCAGGAAGAACCGAGCCAAGGGTCTGGCTCGCATCTAAGGGGCTATGCATGAGCCAAGAGATAAGAACATATGTCATGTAAATCGTGTAACAATCATGGTGTAAAAATGATAAAATCTCTTCGAAATTCAAAAATGTATATTCCTGTCACATGGTGAAGGGTTTGACCTTAGTACATCAGATTATATTACTACGGTGCTTTTTAAACTGCTAGTTTGTAAACCGAAACATTCCTGCCCCTCTTAGGAAACACCTTGACAAAGTTGTGAACTAAGAGGCAAATCAGCTGTCATGTGAACCCTGTGTGGCTTAGATTATTATCATAGATGAAGCAACAACATAGTCTAGTGTTTCCCAATCTGTGGGTCACAACCTGATTTTTGGTGGGTCGCTAAATCCAGGCAATAAATAAGGATGCTTTTTATGTCTCGCTATAGCAATCGCGGAAGCGATGCTTTGCGAGAGTATAGTAAGGGGCTTTTAAAAATGCTCCCAAAGTCTGCAGGCGGATCGGGCACAGTGCATGTGTGCCGGGGGCGTGCACACCATTTGTCCTCCTACAGCCTTTGGGAGCATTTTCGCGGGCGCTTTGATGTTCTTAGTGAGCCACGTGGCCACTGAGAACATCAAAGCGGCCGCGAAATACTCACCATTTGCCATCCCCTCCCTTCCTGCTGGCATTCCCCCCTCACCCTCTCGCCCAGTCCTTGTTTCCCTTGTTCTGGTTTGGTTTGCATTCCTTACGGGCCACTTGACACCCTGTTGCTTCACTCCCCTCTGCCCGATGTCCTCCCTGGACGTTCCAGCTGCAGGGGAGGAGGCTCTCTGCCCCTGCAGGCTTCTACTGTCTCCCGGTCCCTTTCTCCAGTGCTGTCAATGGAGAATTTGCAGTGTATGTACCTGCTGTGAGCTCAACCGCTGGCAGTGCTTGCCTTATCAATAACATTGCTGTGCTCCTTAGAAATGCCAGCCCCCTTTCCCTGCACTGAAGTCTGGTAGACGCTCCGCATCTCCCGATACTTACTCCCCAGAATATATGGCACTATCTGTCCCATTGAAGCTATAAAAGCGGCAATGGCTTTAAAGCGTCAGTACTTGTTTCATCTGGAGTATTGCTGATACTGCCCAACTGAAAGACACCTTTTGAAGCAGTTCGCAAAATGTGCATTATCAAAACACATTGCTTAAACAAACACCACAGCAATTAACTATATTTTATTGCCTTGTACTGTATTTAAACACAGAGGGACAACATATCCGCACCTGTGGGAGCAAGGTCAGTAAGGGATGGGGATACAGTTAAAAACACCTGTAAATGTAAGGTTAAGCACAAGCCCCTGTAGCGGATGCTTTAGCCCATTTAGTTACCTACCTATCTGTCTGTGTGTTTCATTCTGTGTGTGCGTGTCTGTCTCTGTGTGTGCGTTTCTCTTTATGTATACGCCTCTGTGTGCGTTTGTGTCTGTGCATTTCTCTGTTGTGTGCATATCTCTGCGTGTGTTTCTTGCTGTGTGTGCGTTTCTGTATCTGAAAGAGACACGTTAGTGATAGATTCCTTACCTTAGAATATCCCCAGGCGTCAGACTGGATCCGGAATTTTTTTGCGTAGCAGTACCCATGCGCGTCGGTAGGCGTCATCCGCGGCTTCGCATCAGTCGTCGGCGCCATGATGACGTCGTCTGAGTACTTAGACGCCGCCTCTGCGTGCTGACGTCAGTTCTTTTTTCCGCGCCAGCTAGAGCAGATCTGGAAAAAGTTGTACCTTAGTCACTTTTTGATCCATTTTCGAAGTCTATTTGACTCAGACGGTGCCGGTAGGGATGCCCGGGTTTAAGCCCTGCGCCGACTGCAACCGACTGATGTCGGTTACCGACCCCCATCGCCCGTGCCTGCACTGTTTAGGCCTGGATCACGATGACAAGTCCTGCTCCGACTGCCGGGCCCTGACGTCTAAGGCTAGACAGGAGCGGTCCCGTAAGCGACTTGAGCTTCGGCAGTCCGCCCCGTGCCGCTCGAGGTCCCGGTCCAAAAGGAGGTCGAGGGACCGGTCGTGGTGCCGGAGCCACCACAGTTCCGGGAGTCGTCATCGGTCTTCGGGCTCGAAGTCCTCAGGTAAGAGGCACAAGAAGTCAAAGAGGCATTATTGCTCTTCCGACTACCCCCCCCCCCGATGCTCGCGCAACGCGGCTGGGGGTTCGGGCGACACCGCCCACGCGTTCGGGCGACACCGCACACGCGGCTCTGCTGGAACCGCAGGTGTCGCGGCCTGCTCCACACCCGCCGGGCCCTGGGCAGGACGCGACGCCGGAGGAGATTGCAGACTTCCTCATGGCCATGAGGTCGCTCGCTCCTCCGTCTGGTTCCGCAGCGCCTTCGGGCCAAGCGGCTCCGACTGGGTCGCACGCGGGCCGGGCGCTTCGGCCCCAGGTGCGTCGGCACCGGCGACTTCGGCGACTTCGGTCCCGATGCCGCAGGACCTCTCTGGGTCCGGGTCCGCTGGTTGACCTTACGACCTCACCGGCCCCACGGGTGTCGCCCCCGGCGCCGTCCCAGGATGATGTCGTCCCTGGTCCTGCCCTCGATTAGGGTCCGGTGCCGGAGCGGCGCCGCTCTTGACGCCGATGGGAGAATTTGATTTCTATGAACCGACCCCATCTTTTGAGCCTGAGTACCAGGCTGTGGGTGATGAGGAGGATTTGGAGGGGTCTGATGACCCTCTGGCACGTGAGTGTCAGTCTTCTGCGGACTGGACAGGAGAGCTTGGGGAGAGCTCCTCGCTCAGCCCAACACTTCAACGTCTACATGAGATCCCCTCGCAGCCATCGCACGCCAGCACAACCTGAACATCATCTCCTATGCCGACGACACCCAGCTGATCCTCTCCCTCACTAACGACCCCGCCACCGCCAGAGCCAACCTGCACGAAGGGATGACAGACGTTGCCACATGGATGTCGAACAGCCGCCTGAAACTGAACTCGGACAAGACGGAAGTCCTCATCCTGGGATCCTCACCCTCCGCCTGGGACGACTCCTGGTGGCCCCCCCGCCCTGGGCAGCGCACCCAAACGCACAGACCACGCACGCAACCTGGGCTTCATCCTGGACTCCTCCCTCTCCATGACCAGACAAGTCAACGCCGTCTCCTCGTCATGCTTCAACATCCTGCGCATGCTACGTAAGATCTTCCGTTGGATCCCCACCAAGACCAGGAAGACGGTCACCCAGGCCCTCGTCACCAGCCGTCTGGACTACGGCAACTCCCTCTACGCCGGAACCACCGCCAAACTCCAGAAGAGACTCCAGCGGATCCAGAACACCTCAGCACGACTCATCCTGGACATCCCCCGCCGCAGCCACATCTCCGGACACCTGAGAGACCTGCACTGGCTCCCGGTCAACAAGAGAATCAACTTCCGGCTCCTCACCCACGCACACAAAGCCCTACACAACCAAGGACCAGGATACCTCAACAGCCGTCTCAACTTCTACGCTCCCAAACGCAAGCTTCGATCGACCAGCCACGCCCTCGCCGCCGTCCCCTGCATCCGAAGAGCCACCACAGGAGGAAGGTCCTTCTCCTACCTGGCCGCCAAGACTTGGAACTCCCTTCCGACCCACCTCCGCCTCACCCAGGACCACCGCGCCTTCAGGAAGCAGCTCAAGACCTGGCTGTTCGAGCAGTGGCGGACCCCCTCCCCCAGCGCCTTGAGACCCTCCGGGTGAGTAGTGCGCTATACAAATGCTCTGATTGATTGATTGATTGAGGCCAGTGGTCTGGACACTTCGCCCGATACTGGTTTTGTCTCACCTCCTAGTGTGGCTACGGAGGAGGGGGCTGCTTATAGCGTGGTGCTGATGAGGGCGGCCAAGGCCCTGGGCCTTGAGCTCCCTGTCGCGGCTGTGAGGACTAACCTCACTGAGGTCCTTAAACCGCAGTCAAGCTCGGCCGAGCCTCTGCCGCCGTTTAATGAGGCCTTGTCAGACGTTCTTTTGGGCACTTGGTCCAGGCCCGCCACAGGGCAGCCTGTGGATAGGAACGTGGCCAGACGCCTCCGGGTGACCCTTGCTTTCTGTCTACCCACCCCACCCCACCCCACCCCTGAGAGCCTGGTTATCCAGGCCTTCAATTCCCAGACCGCATTCCCGTCGGTTTCCCGACCGGGAATCCAAGAGGTACGAGACTTATGGAAAAAAGTTATTCTCCTCCCTGAGTTTGGGTTTGTGGTCAGTCAATACCACGTGCCTCTTGGGCCGCTACACCCACTCTCTGTGGGACACTGTTGTGGCCGTGCTGCCAGAATGCCCGAAGAGGTACGGGCTAAACTCGGCCAGGCCCTTTTGGAAGGCCAAGATGCGGCACGGTATTCCATCCGGTGTGGGCTGGACACTACCGACCGTCACGCCTGGTTGAGGTCCGCCAAATTTCTCGGCCGATATCCAAAACACACTTATGGACATGCCGTTCGATGGCCGTCGCCTCCTGGCGACAAGGCAGACCATGCGCTTGAGCGCTTTAAGGACTACGGCCAAGTCCTTGGGCCTCTCGGCCCCGCGCCAGCAAATGGCTGCCTTTCGCCCCTTTCGTGGCCAAGGAAGGGGCGCCCCCACACGTTCTGCCAGCCACGTGCCGCAGACTACCATCCAGCGCGGTGGCGGGCGTGGAAACCGCTGTGGCGGCGGTTGGGGACAACGGTGAGGCCAGTCCACACCTGCCCCTGCAGCATCCGCCTCAAAACCCTCCTAGTCCGTGCTTTCAGGCCCATGTGACGCCAGTGGGCGGCAGGGTTCGCCATCACCACCTCCACTGGCGCACTGTCACATCGGACAGGTGGGTGTTGCAAATCGTCCTAAGGGGCTACTCCCTCCCCTTCGAGGCGACCCCTCCAGCCATGCCACCGCAGTATCGGGGGAATCACTTGCAACTTCTGCAAGAGGAAGTTACGACCCTCTTGGCCAAGGGGGCCATCAAGTGCGTTCCTGGGCCAGAAGTAGGGTGTGGTTGTTACTCCCACTACTTTCTGGTACCCAAGAAGGGCAAAGGGGGCCTACGCCCTATCTTGGACCTACGGAACGTCAACGGCTTGCTCCGGAAGGAGAAGTTCAAGATGCTGACGTTGGCTCAGGTTTTAGCTTCCATAGACCCTGGAGACTGGATGGTAGCATTGGACTTGCAGGACGCTTATTTTCACATCCCCGTCCTGCCGGCCCACCGGCGTTACCTGCGGTTCACGGTGGGCCACGATCATTTTCAGTTTACTGTGCTCCCCTTCGGCCTTATCAGCGCCCCACGGGTGTTCATGAAAGTGGCGGTGGTCGCAGTTCATCTGCGCAGGCTAGGGGTTTCAGTCTTCCCCTACCTCGACGACTGGTTGTTTGGAGGCGGGCTCGCCCCAGACAGTCGTCAGCCACCTCCAGACTACGGCCGACCTCCTGCACCTGCTGGGGTTTTCCATCAATGTGCTGAAGTCACACCTGTGTCCCTCTCAAAAGCTCCTCTTCATCAGTGTGGTTCTGGACTCTGCGCAGTTTCGAGTTTATGCTCCCGAACAGTGGGTTTGGGATATTCAGGCTCTTATCCCGAGTCTCGGTCAGGTTGACGCTGCTGCTTTTGGGGCTGATGGCCTCCTGCATCCTTCTGGTGCGTCAAGCCCGGTGGCGGATGCAGGCTCTGCAGTGGGACCTGAAGTTTCAGTGAGCCCAGCATCAGGGCAACTTGTCCGACCATGTCTTGATCTCGGGGGGCACTGCAAGACAGTTGCAGTGGTGGCTCACGGACTGCGATTGGGTCAGCGGCAGATCCCTCTCCCTACCCCAAACGGAGCACATTGTTGTGACGGACGTGTCCCTCCAGGGCTGGGGGGGCCACATGGGAGAGGCGGAGATCAGAGGCCTCTGGTCTCCAGCGGGGTCCCAGCTCCACATCAACCTTTTGGAGCTGCGGGCAATCCGGCTTGCACAGAAGGCATTCCTCCCCTCTGTCCAGGGGAGTGTAGTGCAGGTGTTCACGGACAACACCACCGCCACGTGGTACTGCAACAAACAGGGCGGCGTGGGGTCGTGGACCCTTTGCCAGGAGGCTCTGCGCCTCTGGCAGTGGCTGGAACATCAGGGCGTGACTCTGGTGGTTCAACACCTGGCAGGTTGTCTGAACGCCAGGGCGGACGAACTCAGCCGTCGGTGCATGATGGATTACGAATGGCGTCTGAACTCTGACGTGGCGCAAGGCCTCTTTCAGCAGTGGGGAGAGCCTTGATTAGATCTATTCGCCACAGAAGAGAACGCGCAATGTCATCAGTTCTACGCGCTGGAATTTCCAAGGCGGCACTTGCTCGGCGACGCTTTTCGTCGCGAGTGGAGTTGCGGTCTATTGTACGCCTTTCCGCCCATACCACTTCTGCCCAGAGTGCTGAAGAAGATCAGGCGCGACCGGGCCAGGTTATCCTTGTGGTTCCGGACTGGGCACGAAGATATTGGTATCCAGAGCTACTCAGCATGTCTGTCGATCCCCCGATTAGTCTGCCTCTTCAGGAGGACCTTCTGTCGCAGGAGTAGGGGACGGTCCTCCACCCGAACCTGTCCAGTCTCCACCTCCAAGCTTGGAGATTGAGCAGCGACGGTTGAGGCCATTTGACTTACCTCCTGAAGTCTGTAATGTCATTCTGGCAGCCAGGCGTCCCGCCACAAAGTCGGTATACGCCTGCAGGTGGAACAGATTTGTGGCATGGTGCACAGCAAAGCCTGTGGACCCACTCTCTGCCCCCCTTTCTGAGGTTCTCCTCTTCCTTCTTTCTCTTGCCCAGCAGGGCTCTGCTCTGGGCATTATCAAGGGCTACCTTTCTGCTCTTTCTGCCTTCTTGAGGCTACCTGTTCAGCCATCTTTGTTCAAGCCCCCAATTGTAAATAGGTTTTTGAAGGGCATCACACACGTTTCCTCCTGTTCCATTTGTGATGCCCCAGTGGGACTTGAACGTTGTACTCACTTATCTGATGTGCGCTCCCTTCGAGCCACTTCGTAAATATCATCTTCGTCTTCTTACCCTTAAGACTGCTTTCCATCACCTCTGCCAGGAGGGTGAGTGAGCTCCAGGCTCTTTCTTCATAACCACCTTTCCTTTCTGTCCATCCGGACAAGGTTGTGTTGCGGACAAGACACTCTTTCCTGCCCAAGGTAGTCACAGCCTTCCACATCGGGCAGTCCATTACCTTGCCCACCTTCTTTCCGCTTCTGCATCCCTCGAAAGAGGAAGAGAGGCTCCACCGTCTGGACCCAAAACGTGCCCTCTCACTCTATCTGGATCGCACATGCCAGTTCCGGGTGGATGACCAACTCTTTGTTGGTTATGTGGGCGCTAAGAAGGGACGCGCAGTGCACAAACGGACCATCTCTCGGTGGATCGTGTTGTGCATCCAGGCTTGCTACTCCTTGGCTAAAAAGGAACCCCCTGTTGGGCTGAGGGCCCATTCCACTCGGGCCACGGCGACTACTACTGCCCTGGGCAGGGGAGTCCCCTTGCAGGACATTTGTCAGGCAGCTACGTGGGCCTCGCTGCACACGTTTGCAAGACACTACTGCCTGGACAGCCAAGTCTGGAGGGATGGCTTCTTTGGCCGTTCCGTCCTCCAGGATTTTCTAGTGTAATTATTGGTACGCAGACCCACCACCGGGGTTGGTATTGCTGGGGTATCTATTCTAAGGTAAGGAATCTATCACTAACGTGTCTCTTTCAGATGCACAAGTTACCACTTGTGTAACGATATATCTGTAATGACATTAATTAGTGATAGATTCCTTACCGACCCACCCATCCTCCCCGTTCTGAGAACTGATATCTAGGGTTAAGGTCGTCCCCCTTTCAGGGCCCTAGTTTTATGGCACCAGTGTTGGTTCTATCATGGCTCTGCGTTTCTGGCGCGGAAAAGCTGTGTATAAGAACTAACGTCAGCACGCGGAGGCGGCATCTAAGTACTCCGACGACATCATCACGGCGCCGACGACAGACGCGGAGCCGCGGACGACGCCTACCGACGCGCATGGGTACTGCTACGCAAAAAAGTTCCAGATTCAGTCTGACGCCTGGGAATATTCTAAGGTAAGGAATCTATCACTAACTAATGTCTCTTACAGATATATCGTTACACAAGTAGTAACTTGTGCATCTGTGTGTGCATATCTATGTGCGCATATCTATGTGCGACTTTCTGTCTCGGTGCACATCTCTCTCGGTGTGCGTGTCTCTATCTTCGTGTATTTTTCTGTGTGTGCGTCTCTATGTGCATTTGTCTCTAAGTAAGTCTCTTCTCTGTGTGTGCATCTTTATTTCTATGTGTCTATACGTGTGTCAGTCTGTGCGTGACTTTCTGTGTGTATGTGTCTGTGCGTGTCTGTCTCTGTGTGCGTTCGTGTTTGTCTCTGTGTATATTGGTGCATGTGTCTCTCTGTATGTTTGTCTCTGTGTATATGTCTACTGTTAGCCTCACTGGCAATGTAAACATGGCATGGGAACGCTATAATACACATACTTACTCCACAGATACATACAAACCTGCCATTCCCTAACACACACAGTCACAAACCAGCAAACATATCCAGCTAAATATAAACAATGCCAAATTCTCTAACTAACTAATGCGAGACCTGTTGCATTGCAAATGCTTGTCTTAGCTGTTTCCGAACTGAAATTCCTATGGAACCACTAGGCAAGCTAAAGAGAAAATAGCTTATGTGGCTTTTTCACTGCTTCACATTAAATACCTACATGCCCTACTTTTAAATACCATTGACCTGCTTTATGGGCATTAAGGCCTACATAGGGGTAGCTTATTTAAAAGGAAGGTGTTTCTCACTGCTTAGGAGCGGTACAGTGTTTTAATGCCGACAAAAACATAGGGATCAAGATAAGGTGAAAAATCTGGGGTGACCCTGCAGAAATGGCAATTTTCTAACAATTTCTTTAACTTTTCTTTAACAGGGATTACAAAAATACCAGCATATCCATAATTAGTTTTTTGTTGAAGCCTTTACTCCATTGCATCTGATTTTTTTTTAGCTGTATAAAAGAATATTTACTATTTTTTTAACATTTTGTCCACTTTCCTGTATAAGAGGGTCAGACATTTTATTTGTAATATTATTTTGTTTAACTTGATGTTCAAGCTTACTTTTGGACTAGGCAAAGTTAGTTTATTCCCTACTATTATCTCGTCCCCATTTTTCTCTATTTCCTCATTCATTCAAACCACTTTATTTGGTTACTGAAAACCATAAAAGTACCACTCATTTTTCTTTCTAATGCTTGTTGAACATACTGATTTGACGGATCCAGTTTTGTTACCCTAATGGGTAATTTAAGAGTACACAAAAAAGTAATACTGCTATGTAAGGATTGCAGAACAGCACTCAAATTTCTCTCTCAGGTTCTCTTCCTGGTAGCATAGTCTAACTCCCAGATATCAGAGTGTGTGGGGTTCCCAGTGGACACTCAACTGGATTCCTTCTGCCTGAGGCTGTAACAATTTTAGGGCAAGTCTGTAAAGCACGTTTTCGCCTCAATTAGTATTTAAACTTGGAACCTGTTGTAAGCTTGCCAATTGGTCCCTACATTATGGTATGCTAGCTCCAGCATGGTGAATGTTCTGAAGTAGTTAATTTTCGCATTGCGATGGTACCTTCACAGTCGCATAAGTGGATTCCTCCCCCCGCTCTCTGTGTTTACGTCTCACTATGCAAGAAAATGTCTCCACAGCCAGGGCAAATAACATGGGTGACAGAGGGCAACCTTGTCTTCTCCAACGCAGCTCTAGAAGTGGGTTTAATATGGGTATACTTTGTCCCGTTCTAGCCCAGAATCTAGCATCAGCAAACAACGAGGCAACCCATTTATTCCATGGCTCGCCTAGCTTAATATGCTGCATGACTGCTTTGACATAGTTCCAGCTCCGGATGTCAAAAGCCTTTGTATAGTCTATGGACACTACTATTGACATTGAAATGCTTCATCTAAATTCCGAAACAGTTGCTAGATATTCAGGGACATATTGCTCTGGGGAATAAAACCATTCTAGCCATATGTATTCAGACAAGGAGATGAGGCTTTTGCCTGTTTTTCAGGACTTTGCTGAGAATTTCATATCCAGGTTGAGCATTCATAATGTCCTATAGACAGCCACTTCATCTTTGCCTGGTTTAAGGATGGATACTATTATGGCCTCTGTGAACGCTGAAGGTAGCGACCCACCAGACTCAGAGTAAAACCCCACTAGGTGGGACACCAACAGATGGGCAAATGTTTGATAAAACTCGACAGGAAGACTATCTGTACCTGGTATCTAAGCACTCCCTAAAGGTGCAGCAGTAGTCATTGCAGGTGCGACCAAAACTTTGACAGTGCTACTCTTTATTATATTATTGACCAAAAAGCAGGTGACTGGTCTCTTTTCACTGCTCAGAAGGTTTGGTATTGCACAAAATAGCATGCATTTAGCAAACCAAGCAAAGTGTGCAGTGCCTACAATTACAAACATCATGGTCATGGAAATATGTATTAATATCTATCACTTTTCTGATGGATACATCCAACTGCAGATTCCTCACCTTTGAATATCTCCCAAGCCCCAGATTTAATCTGGAACTTTTTTTTTTGTAGCAGTGCTACTGTGCTTCGTTAGATGCTTCTGTGGCATTCCATGCTGCTATTCCTTCTGGCAAGTAACCTAGTGAAGGGGTGTAGAAGCTCCACTTTTGTGTCGATGTGAATTCCTTTCATTGAGTGCCTTCCAGTGCAAATATGGAGCTCTGCGTCGACTTTGCCAGTTTTCCAGTGACTTCAGACTTCTCCATAGTGTACTAGGATACAATGTCATCACCAAAAAATAGTGTTCAAGCTGTGCCATGACTACAGGAAGCAGGTATCTGGCACGGCCTCACATGTGGTGTGCCTTTGGTGCTTGGACTCAGGACATAACTTTAAGTTGTGTGATAAGTGTGCCCTCATTATCCGAAGGCAATTCAAGATCAGGAAGCAAAGCTGTATGTCGCCAAACTCAAGAAGTTACAACCTTCATGTTGTTCCATGTTACTAGACAGGTCTTGGTACTGGTCACAGGGCCAATTCCATGACTGGTCTCTGCCCACTGAAAGATCACCAGTAAGCCAAAGTCCAAAGAGAAACATAAAAAAGTAACGTCAGACTTTACCCCATCCCACCACTCTGACTCAAAAGAGAAGGTGTAAGGGCATCAACATGTCAGTCAAACTCCATCAATTTTGCAAGCCACAGAGCCAATCCTTGAGCCACTTCCTAATGTGACCTGAGTTTGACTCCTGCAGCAGTAGAAACCATCCTGTACATTTCCAGTGCTCTTGTGGCATGCCTTTGGGTCCTACGGAATCACAAGGTATTCGAGTTGGGTTTCTTCTGGTAGTTCCCTCCAGAACATTGTGTGCTCCCTCTGGATCCATTCTGGGTTCCACTGCGCTAGTGAATTATTGACAGAGATGTCAGTCACATCTTAAACCAATTTCTTCTCTAACTAATGCACTACGAATAAAAAAAAGTCTGATAGAGATTTCTAGCAACATATCCCTCGCCTTTTGAATATACCCCATGCATCAGACTGGATCCAGAAACCTTTCAGCAGTATCACCGGGAACCGGAAGGTGGCGTCTTGTGGCTCTGCACTAATGCATTTCTAATCCACACTCTATGTACAGGGGCTACATAGACAGCACACCTGTGTGCAGATGTCCAGTTCTTTCTTTCTGTGCCACCAGACCAGATCTTGAGTGCCCTCTTGCCTCTCTGACACTTAACTTTATCATTAACATTTTCTCCAGTGTGCATGAAAAGGTTTCAAGCTCTTTGGGGACTGTCGCAAACAAATGCCAGACATCCCCATCCGAGGTCCCTGGGGTTAAGACATGACACCAAGGCCTAGGGTGACTGTGCATGATGAACCTCAAAGCCATCAGGAAACATAAGGCAAAGCTTTATGTTGCCAAGTTTAAGGAGACTCCATGACTGGACCATTCCAAGTCATGCTCATCCTTCAAGGTTTGCTCTAAAACAACTGAGCCACTCCAGAGGTCGATCTTTACGGTCTCCAAGTCCTCAGGTAAGTGTAAGAAACACAAGTATTCAAAATGAGATCCTGCTCCCTCGCACCACTCCCATTTGAGTAAGCGTTGGAGCAGCATCACCCTTCTTGATCTCGCTGCTGAAGATGGCTAACTTCGGAGCTGATCCCACAGCTGGTTCTGGCACAACCAAAGTTTCCTGAGCCTTCAACCATGCCGTTTCAGTTTGAAGAGTCCAGTCCACCCACACTCCAGCTCTTTGGATCCCTCTTGCTCCAAGGAACCAAAAGGTATTGATCAGGGAATAATGCTGGCAGACTCACCATTGGCACAAGCTGAAAACTCTGAATCTATCTTGTCTCCAGCTCTTGATTCAACTCCACTTTATGCGCCACGACTCATGCTGGCCGCAGGCATGTCGGCAGCAATGCTAACTTCTCGGCCTGAAGAAGAGGCTCTGATTTTCCTCTGAGTCGACACCAGTCTGACCAGCGAAGACGGCAAGCCAAAATCTGCCTGAGGCGATGCTTCCTCCTCCGCATTTCCTTGTAGCGACTGATTCGGATAATGAATGTGGCCCAGGTGATGAGTTTGCTCAGTCTTAACAAGATGACAGTTGGTGCAAGGACTCACAAAGAGTTTTGTGGCCTTGATATCTCCATGGAAACTGGACCTTTTTTTTTTTCTCTCCCTGTGGACCAGCCACAGTGAAATCTGCTTTCCATGCCATGGTGATGCATAGGTCCTGCCAAAGTACTTGACCTCCAGCTCCTTACCTTGGAGTTCAAGTTCTTGACAGGCTCACCACAGTCAGTCATATACCACCTCAAGATAATTGCCAACCTCCTGAAACCATTGAGGTTCGCCGAGGAGCGTGCAAATTTGCTTTGTGTCAGAAGGTGCAGAAGGAGTCGCCCAAAAAACTGACACACACGTAACTGTGTGCAGGAGTACTGCTGAAAAGATTTCTGGATCCATCCAGTCTGGCACCTGGTGGATATTCTAAAGGTGAACAATCTGCAGTTGGAGTATCCACCAAAAAGAGTTTTACCAAAGGTACATAACTTGTTTATCAGCCTGTACAGCTGGTCTACATTTGCCAAACCAATTGTCCATGTTTAAATTGACTATTTTGATGCAGTTTAATAAATGTCAGTCAGGGAAACTGCTTTGTCCCGAGGGTGGGCTCCCGGGGCCATTGAAGGCTCCAGGAGGGTGGCTGCGTGCCCCATCTCCTTTGTGGAAAAGTAAATTTTGCCATGTTCTGTGTCCCTACGAGTCATCCATCATATGTTATGTGTGCATGATTAAATATGCATATGTATTCCCTATGTTCGATTAAAGACGCAATTATAGTTGTGTCCACCTTTAGTATGTCAGTTTCCAGTTCTCGTGAATACTACGAATATCAGGCCTATGTAAAGCCACGTTGCCACGTTTCTCAGTGTGCACGTTATTCCATTGTAAAGTCCCCGTTTCTAGGCCTCAAAAGGGCCCGGACACCAGTTTTCAGCTCCTGTCTCCTGAGCCCTCGCTGAGGAGCGATACAGCCCCCACCTGTATCCTCGACCCTTTACTTACTTCCTGCCTCGCAGTGCCCGGTTCAGCCTGGCTCTGCCTCTGAGTCTGCCAAGAGTATGTTATGATTCTAGCTATCAGTCCAGCCCTCCTTCTCTGCATTCCTAAAGCTACTGAATCGCATCAATAGCTTCCGTCATTGTCTAGCCTTCACGTCCCCATGTAAGAGAAATACTGCATTTAATGGTCATTTAATATTCTTCATCACGCACTACATATAGAATAATGCATGCTCTAGTCTTAGAATCAAGTTAGCCTTTCCCCTCCTGACTTCTAGTTTATATCAACATGTTCTCTAAACATCAGATACTAGATACTGTTTAGGTACATGTCGCCCTGACTCTCCAGACTTCAGTCTCTGCTCCTAGCACAGAGTTCGTAGCCCCCAGCCTCTCCTAGTAAACACGTCATTGCCAAGTTTGCGCGCACCATCAGGTCAGAGGTCCCGGCTCCTTAGGTAGCCCCCTCCAATGTTTCCGCCCATTCATGACATATTCTGTTACGTTTGCATCACATGTCTATGTATACGCCCTGTTACACCCAGTTACACCTACTTTCGCCCTTATCTTTCGCGACCGCTACGCATCACACCTATTGCTCCACCCACTGCTACGCCTATTGCAATGTAATGCTATGTGTTTGCGTTATGTATATATGCTCATGTTTTGTTATTAAAAGTTAGTCTTGTCCAGATCCTGACCCCGGCAGCGCTGCCAGGGCTGCCATCCTATTCCCGTGCAGGTTGTCCTGTTCCTGTCCTTATGCTGTATTAAACCTGCAAGAAACTCCTACTACCTCGAATCTTGACTCTTATTTATTGAGCTATCTGTTATTCATTCATGCATTCAAAAATAGGGTATTATTTATTTATTTACCACATAATGGCGCCCGAACAGGGACTTGCCCTTTCCCCACGCGCCGGTGAAGCCACGCCGGCCCCCTGACCCTCTGCAGCCGTGACGGAACCATACCGTGCACATGCAGATATTTCTGCTTCAAGTATCCCTCAGGCCCACGGAGGAAACGGAGGAGGCGGTCCAGCATCCAGACGAGGCGGTGGAGGAATGCGGCGAGTCCCGACCAGAGCCCAAGCCAAGAGTCCAAGGTCCGAGGTATCCGGAGGTCCACCCGTAACTGAAGTCCGAAGTCCGTCGTCGTCGAAGCAGTCCAGTCCAGTCCGAGGCCTTCCGTTCTTGCTGCCCGGTGAGTACCATTACTGGGGTAGTATCTAGACAGGGTCAATCTAATTGACTCTGGTCCGTGGGTTGGTGGTACCCAGACACACAAACGAAGTGTCCACTTCGGTGGATACGGGTCCTGACGTGTCTCTTTATGAGACCGGTAAGTTTCGTACTGTTTCAGCAGTGCATCTAGTTTCTGTTCTAGTCAGTTCAGTTCTCGAGAAAAATTCATGCATTCTGTTTTCCTGTAGTCCGTATTCCAGGTGGTATTCTGTTCGAACTGTTATTCATAATGTTCTTCATGTATCTTGATGTTGTGGTATGAGTGAGAAGTGATTCTCGTGTTTATTGTGTATTGTATTGTGTCCAGATTATAGTTCAGTCATGCCGCTCTTTTCGAAATTACGTCAGTTAAAAACCAGAAAAGGTCTGCTGGAAGCAGCAGTTCCTGTCCCGCCTAGGGACAGTCCAGGTCACTTTATGTATCAGAAGCATGGCATAAGCGCCATATTATATCTAGATTTATGGGTAGAGTATACCAAGGAGCTAGAAGAAAAGTATAGATGGCCCGTATCAGGTACGTGGGATGCCGAGTGCATCATGAGAGTAGAAGAGGCATTATGGAAAAAGAAAGCCAGACAATCACAGAAAGATGCCATCGAGCTATGGCGTAAAGAAGCTCATAAAAGAACCGAAAAAGAAATCAGAAAGTCGGAATTAAGTAAAGAATCTTCAGAACGAGCACGAGAAAAAGAATTAATCGAGATAGGTGAACGAGTTAGAACTGAACAATCAGACAGACAGAGGAATGCCCTCATTAAGGGTATGTACCCTCTTCTTGCCGAGGGCCTGCCAAAAGCGCCCCCGGAGGCATCTAGCAACTTTCCGCCACCATTAGTTCCGATCAAGTTACGTCACAAACAGACCGCAGCTGATATTTTCATCTCGTCCTATTTGGACGACACAGTCCCGGAATATGCAAATCCTGTTCCTGCTCCGCCAGTCCCTGTAAATCAGGTAATTCCTGTTCCTCCAGACACCGGGGTACCCCATGCAGTACCTGCTACGGCACCCCTGGTTCAGCCCGCCATGCCAGTCCAGCCCGCATTCCAATTTCCCACCCTGCCAGGACGAAAAGCATCAGTTGATGATTCTAGTCTAGGGGCCGCAGGAGGAGGTCCTCCTCGAACCCCGCCGCCACATAAGCGTTTAGATGCAGCCGCATTACATATGCAAGCGTCACAACGTACGCCCAGACTGTCTGTTGCAGAAATAAGAAAATCCCTTGCCGAATGCTGTTATGACCCAGTCCCAGGCGAAGATGATATGGTTTTATATTCATTACGCGTAAGAAATGTGGCCGAGTATCTAGTCACCCTACCAGATATGAAGGAAGATCTAGACAGAATATATCGTTTCATCCGTACGGGGGAAGATCCAGAAAGTATTAGTGACGTCATGTCCCACAGGAAAGCTGAGACCCAGCTCATGGTATTAAAGTTCCTGATCAATTGCCTAATAAGAGAACAAGATTACCCGTCCAAAAATCAGGCCGAAATGAAAGCCCTGATGAAGTGGAGTAATAGTATAGCCGAGGGTAAGCATAAGACTATCAGTCCTATGGAGAGTATGTACAAGAAAATCCGTAGAGAAATAATAAAGATACACGAACAACGTAAAGCAGCACAAGTAAGCGAGAAAGAAAGTAACTCTGATCCTGAAGAGGTAGAGGACGAGAATTCCGCCAGAATAGCGTATGTAGGAAAACCTAGATTTCCAGATCGCCATTTACGTCTAGAACCCAAGTCTACTTTCCATCATCCAGCACCAGAACAAGGTTCTCTAGAACAAGTGTTCCAAGCTACCGATCACATTCTGAAATCACGAATCGGTTACAGTGAGTTGAGTACTATGCATGAACAAGAACTAGCCCGATCAGCAGTCCGATGGATTACTGATTCTACCACTTTTCCAGACGAAATAGTGGCACAGATGTTTCTGAAACTGCCCCCAGCCGAGCAACGACTGGTGGGTATGTATATGATCCAGCACCTCATTACACTGTATGAGGGTCAACATTCTGATCCAGGTCCGTTACATGATATCCTGAACGAGTTACTCCAGTATAGATGGAGAGGTCTAGGTACCGATTTAATTAGTGTCATTCTAGAACAGCGCCACAAATATAGAACATTTCTGAACCCACATTTCGTTCATGTCTCACCCCCCGAAAATAAACCATTTTACATAGACAGACAGAATCCGTTACGAGAAGTCCACCCAGTTAGAGGAACGGGTGGCGAAATGCAGCGAGTGTTTGTATACACTCCGATCACAAAGATGGAACTTCTAGAGATGAAGAAATTAATTCCCTGTCATGATAAAGATCCAGCAGGGTTCCATAGAGAATTAAAAGACATGCTCCGTATGGGAGAATACACGTACCCAGATATAATTAAAATGTTAAAAGTTCTGTTGCCCGCAGGGGTGTATGAAAAGCTCAAGGAAAAAGACTGGGAGGTGGGAGAGAAAAAGATCGATTGGGCAGTCCTAGAAGCTGAAGATAAGATACGAGTACCAGGTACCGGTCTAGGAGATAAATGTAAAGAATTACCTGAATTATTGATTCAAGTTTTACCCAGATTATTAACAACTAAAAAGGAAGACTGGGATGCAATCTCAGCCTGTAAACAGAAACAAGATGAGGATATTAGTGATTTTTATTCTAGATTTGAAATATGTTTTAGCATCAACAGTGGCCTCAAGACCAGTAGTGAATCATACCCTCACCTTTTTGTTACTAAATTAGTCGAGAATTCAAGTCCACAAATTAAGAATCGAGTTTTGAAAGTCGAAAGTACCTGGCAAGCTAATACCCCGTCCCAGATGTTGCAGATGCTCCAATACCACCAGAATAGAATCAGGGAAGAACAAGAACACGAGAGAAAACGTATGAAAGACACGAAAATGAAAGTACTAGTTGCACAATCTGTTCCTCAAGACAGTCAGAAGAGGGGTCCGAATCAAGCCAGTCATCCTGCAACTCCCGTTAAAGGGAACTGCAATTATTGTAAACAGCCAGGTCATTTTATAAACGAGTGTGCAGTTCTGAAACACAACATAGCTACCGGTAAGACTAAAGAAAGACCACGTCCGCCTAGACAGGAACAAGTTTCACAGACTTCTCAGCCACCGAATGCACCACAGACAGGTACAGCACCGCAGCCTATTGCTGCAACACAGCATGTTACATCGCAGATGTACCAGTATGCACAGTCTGAGTATCCAGAGTACCAGCAGTATTCATGAAACAGCCTAGAGAGGGAGGTAGGCTTGCCTCTCATCGAGATACCTGTAGATCAGGAAGGTCCCTATGTTCATAGTCAAGTATTAGGGAAAGACAGAAAGTTTTTGATTGATACAGGGGCAAGTAGGACCACAATTAGTCACGCCGAAGTTCCAGGGGCTCCGCTCTCAGGCTCTAGAAATGTTTCCCTTGGATTTTCAGGAAAGCCTATCGTAAATGAGATCTCAAAGCCAGTTTCTCTAGAAGTAGGTCCATTTTCCCGCACTACTGATCTGTTACTTACTAAGTCCTGTCCAGAAAATCTACTAGGTATTAAGACACTGAAAGAATTAGGTGCAGTTATATGCTGTTCCCCAGAGGGAATACGATTGTTCCTACGTGACTTCAAGGGTCACTATGTATTACGAGATTTTGATCCCAGACTGTCTAATGTTCCGCAGCATCTATGGGCGCAAGGTCCAACTGATGTAGGTTACATGCAAATCACACCCTATCGTGTGACTCTCAAGCCAGGTGTAGTGTTACCACGGATCAGACAGTACAGATTGCCACCTGAGGCTGTAGCAGCCTTATCCAAAATTATTGACGAGTTCATCGCTCATGGAGTAGTTGTAGAAACTGACTCCAATGTATGCAATTCTCCGATCATTCCAGTCATGAAACGTACTGATCCAAATGCACCCCCGGTATATCGATTAGTGATTGACCTACGAGAACTTAATAAATGTATTATTCCTCAGTATCCAGTTGTCCCAGACATCTCTTCCCTATTAACAGCCATTGACTCCGAAGCCACGTTCTTTACTGTAATCGACCTTAAGAATGCATTTTTTAGTGTTCCCATTCATCCAGACAGCCAGTTTCTTTTCGGATTCTGTTTAAACGGAAGAAGCTATATGTTTACACGAGCTCCTCAAGGTTTCACAGAAAGTCCTAGTATTTACAGTCAAGCACTTAAGAGACAACTAGACAACATTCACATGCCAACTGACACTGCCCTGCTCCAGTATGTCGATGATCTACTGATCACAGCCCGTTCTGAACGTGCTTGCGAGCGAGCATCCCTTACAGTCCTGTATTTCCTAGCCGAGATGGGACACAAGGTGTCCCCTTCTAAGCTCCAATTCTGTGTCCAGCAAGTGGTATACTTAGGACACTTACTGTCCAAGAGGGGTAGGCAGTTGACACCAGACCGTATCCAGTTAATAGCGAGTCTTCCTCAGCCCAAGACCCAGAAGGAGGTACGTGCTTTTATTGGCCTTACTTCTTATTGCAGACAATGGATTCCGCAGTATGCATTTCTAGCCAAACCACTGATACAGTTAACGACACAGGAGGCAGCCGTAGCGACTGTCCTCCCTTGGACATCTGAACATACACTTAGTTTCAATGAGTTAAAGAAAGCTTTATGTCAAGCTCCAGTTCTAGCTACACCGAACTACAGTAAGCCTTTTACACTTTTTGTCACAGAACGCGAAGGTACAGCATTATCTGTTCTCACACAAGATCAAGCAGGACAATACAAGCCATGTGCTTATTTTTCGAGCACATTAGATCCAGTCGCCCAGGCTTTGCCTGCGTGCCTCAAGTCAGTTGCAGCCACAGCACTAGCTATCAGACAAAGTGATTCCATAGTATTAGGACACTCCCTGACAGTACAAGTTCCACACTCCGTGGAAGTTCTTTTAAACCGAACACAAACTCAGCACTTGACAATTGCACGTTTAACAGGTTATGAACTGACACTATTCCAGCCACACATAGAAATCAGACGCTGCAACATCCTTAATCCTGCTACACTGTTACCATCAGTTAATTCAAATTCGGACACACACGACTGTGTGGAAGTAGTTAACATTACGACAAAGCCAAGACATGATCTGACAGATATTCCATTACCAGATCCCGACCTGACACTTTATGTGGATGGTTCATGTATGAGAACTAGTACAGGAGAACTAGTCGCCGCGTATGCAGTGACTACTGACACTGAAGTTATAGAGACACACCGCATTGACACTCTGTCCGCTCAAGCAGCAGAGCTAGTTGCTCTGACACAAGCCTGCATACATGCCAAGAACCTGAAAGTTAATGTTTACACAGATTCACGCTACGCATTTGGAGTCGTACACGACTTTGGAGTGCTCTGGCAGGAGAGAGGTTTCATGACTTCTCATGGAACCAAGATTCAGCATGGTCTCCTTATTCAAGCTCTGTTAGATGCAATACACTTACCGACATCCATTGCCATCATGAAATGCAAAGCACATACGAAAGTTACTGACATTATTTCCCAGGGTAATGATCTAGCAGATCGCACCGCCAAGCTTACAGCACAGACTCCAGATATTCCAGCTAACATGACACACACTCCAGATCCAACTACATGTATGACAGTTAAGGACCCTACTCAAGATGTCATAGATATCCAGTTACATGCTACTCCCGAAGAAATCAAGAAATGGTCCGAACAAGGAGGGGTCCAGACAGATCAAGGATGGTTAACGAAAGGAAAAGCCACTTGGTTTCTCCCCGACTCTATGGTTCAAGTCATTATCAATACTGCACATAGTCCAGCACATTTAGGAGAAAAAGCTATGTTAGACAGTATCCAGAACATTTGGTTCAACAAGCATTTACGAGCTGCAGCCAAGCAGAAAGTCCGTACCTGTATGATATGTTGTCAGTTTAATCCAGGTAAAAGTGTCCCGGTGGAACAAGGTGGATTCCAGCCCCCTGACCACCCTTTTGAAGTCCTCCAGATGGATTATATTCAGATGGAGCGATGTCGAGGTTTCAAGTATGTCCTTGTAGTTGTATGCGCTTTGTCCAGGTGGACAGAAGCATATCCAGTCCCAGATTACACAGCCGCGACCACTGCCAAGCAGCTGGTTCGTGAGTTCTTCCCCCGCTATGGACTCCCTAGAGTCGTATATTCTGATAACGGCCAGCCATTCTCATCTGAACTCATGAAGCATGTTTCCCTTTTGTTAGGGTACCAGTGGAAGTTCCATTGTGTACGCCATCCTGAAGCAGCCGGTCTCGTAGAGAGACATAACCAGACCCTGAAAATCCGCATCGCCAAAGTATGTAAAGAGAAAGGTGTAGACTGGCTAGTAGCTCTGCCAGTCGCTTTGTTCTATATGCGCATGGTCGCACATTCCAGATCAGGTCTGTCCCCGTATGAGGTCGTATTCGGCCGCCCCCCTAACATGTGGGGTACACCCAGACCCCGAAGTATTACCGATGTTTCAAGTAATATGCTGACAGATTACCTAGCTTCCTTGATGTCTGCCCTCAACTCATGTCGTTCACAGGTTGCCGCCGCATTTCCAGACAACACCGAGGTGGCACCGCATGAAATCGTTCCAGGATCCATGGTGATGGTGAGGAATTTTGACAGATCAAGTCCGCTGGAGCCTCGCTGGAAGGAGCCCCGACAAGTCCTCCTCACCACCCGTACAGCCGTGAAGTTGGAAGGTCGCAAAGGCTGGGTGCACCTTTCTCATGTCAAACAGTTTAATGGACTGAAACCCGTCTTAAAGAACATTTCCCAGGATTTGAAGGATTGCCAAAATATTGTTCTCAAGGACTGTCCCGCAAAAGACATTGCTACAAACCCTCCCCTGTTAGAGAAAACTCCGCAACAGGAGTACAAGCTAAAACTCCGGTCTAGTAAAATAAGTCAGTCAGTTTAATTGTCTAAGTCCTCCCCTAGGTGAAACGGTTAGACTGTTTCTGACATGTATAAAATAGACCCCCATAGTGAGAGAGTCAGTCAAAACTCAATCCGATGTATCGTTTTTCTGAGTTTCATATTATTTCTCAGCCTTATGATTTCCTGCACCAGTTATGCATTTTTCCTGTATCTTCCAGTTCCTCATGTAAATAAGTCTTCTAATGCTACTGTAGAGCACACGTTTAGTGACCTACCTCCTCATGAACTCTCTTACCGCCTCGCTATGCAAAATAATTCCTTCATCCGTATGTTACATTACTCACACCAGACCAACAATGCCACTAATTGTTGGGTGTGTGGTCGACTCCCCCCTTTCCAGACACCGAAGGGAGTTCTGCCACTCTTTCCTTATCCTTTTTCACATAATGGTTCGTGTGGAGCGTGGTCCACGTTAACGTCATCCTCAACAGATATGTCTTTTCTTAACAGTACATGTTTCCCAGACAAGCAAGGTCTCCCCCACAGAACAGGTTTAGATCTAGAAAATGAAGTGTACAATTTAGGTAATTATTCGTCGAATTTTATGGTCCTGAATGTCCAGTCTGATACCACTCCAGACTTACCTGCTATTTCAGTACTACCAGTCAAAGGTGAATTATGTGTCCGTAATTATGGTTCTGTACATGTAGGACATAGTGATTGTACTACTATTGTCAAGTATAGTGACAGTGGGAAATCTATTTTCAAAGCTTCACGTCATTCTTATTTTATTTGTGGTCAAACTGCATATGTCCGTCTGCCCCTCGATTGGGAGGGAACCTGTTACATTGCCTTCCTACTGCCACCTGTTTTCCTAGCCCCATCTGATTATCACAGAAACACACATCTAGTACACATTAGACATAGAAGGGAGTCCCCCATTGTCGATTATACTGAAACTGCCCTAGAACAGTATACAGATTTCAACAGAGGTTTCTTTTTCTTTATAGGACCTATCCAGAATAGTAAGCTAATCCGTAGGTTAACCAGAACCCTTGAAGTAGTAGTCAATGAAACTGCCTCTGCTCTAGGTAACTTAACCGAAGAGCAATCTGCTATGAGATTTGTCGTTTTACAGAATCGTCTCGTCCTTGACGTCATATTGGCCGATAGGGGCGGGGCCTGTAGAGTCATCGGATCTAGTTGCTGCATTTTCATTCCAAATAACGCGCCGTCTGTTTATTCAGCTATAACCAGACTCCATAAAATTGCCCATCTGTTACACCAAAATCCAGGCACCTGGACATGGTCCGGTTGGTTCTGGAATATAATTTCCGCTTGGGGATGGAAAGTCTTGTCCTTTCTAGGTATTGCAGTAGCGATCATATTTAGCTGCTGCCTCTGTATACAATGTGGCCCTGCGATTTGCGGCATTTGTGCTACCTCTTGTATTCCTAGTCCCAAGCCCCGTTCTAAAACACGTTCCCAGAAAATTCGTGACGAGCAAATGATACTGTATGAAATGATAGATGGTATCATGAATATTGATGTTTCCTGATGGAAACGTAGTGACAAGGAGGGAATGTGGAAAAGTAAATTTTGCCATGTTCTGTGTCCCTACGAGTCATCCATCATATGTTATGTGTGCATGATTAAATATGCATATGTATTCCCTATGTTCGATTAAAGACGCAATTATAGTTGTGTCCACCTTTAGTATGTCAGTTTCCAGTTCTCGTGAATACTACGAATATCAGGCCTATGTAAAGCCACGTTGCCACGTTTCTCAGTGTGCACGTTATTCCATTGTAAAGTCCCCGTTTCTAGGCCTCAAAAGGGCCCGGACACCAGTTTTCAGCTCCTGTCTCCTGAGCCCTCGCTGAGGAGCGATACAGCCCCCACCTGTATCCTCGACCCTTTACTTACTTCCTGCCTCGCAGTGCCCGGTTCAGCCTGGCTCTGCCTCTGAGTCTGCCAAGAGTATGTTATGATTCTAGCTATCAGTCCAGCCCTCCTTCTCTGCATTCCTAAAGCTACTGAATCGCATCAATAGCTTCCGTCATTGTCTAGCCTTCACGTCCCCATGTAAGAGAAATACTGCATTTAATGGTCATTTAATATTCTTCATCACGCACTACATATAGAATAATGCATGCTCTAGTCTTAGAATCAAGTTAGCCTTTCCCCTCCTGACTTCTAGTTTATATCAACATGTTCTCTAAACATCAGATACTAGATACTGTTTAGGTACATGTCGCCCTGACTCTCCAGACTTCAGTCTCTGCTCCTAGCACAGAGTTCGTAGCCCCCAGCCTCTCCTAGTAAACACGTCATTGCCAAGTTTGCGCGCACCATCAGGTCAGAGGTCCCGGCTCCTTAGGTAGCCCCCTCCAATGTTTCCGCCCATTCATGACATATTCTGTTACGTTTGCATCACATGTCTATGTATACGCCCTGTTACACCCAGTTACACCTACTTTCGCCCTTATCTTTCGCGACCGCTACGCATCACACCTATTGCTCCACCCACTGCTACGCCTATTGCAATGTAATGCTATGTGTTTGCGTTATGTATATATGCTCATGTTTTGTTATTAAAAGTTAGTCTTGTCCAGATCCTGACCCCGGCAGCGCTGCCAGGGCTGCCATCCTATTCCCGTGCAGGTTGTCCTGTTCCTGTCCTTATGCTGTATTAAACCTGCAAGAAAATCCTACTACCTCGAATCTTGACTCTTATTTATTGAGCTATCTGTTATTCATTCATGCATTCAAAAATAGGGTATTATTTATTTATTTACCACACCTTAATTAAAGTTATCGGCCCCACAGGATGTGGTCTCCGGAGTCTTTGGAGGTTCAGATTTTGAAAATGATAATAACTAAAAGTTATTATCATTTTATATTTCCTTTCCACTCCTTAAAGCAGAGGGACGGAGCTCCTCTGCCATAGTGGGGGAGCCACCATTGGAGTTACACACCCAAGATAACTTGGCACAAGCAGTCATGCTTATCTCAGAGGCAAGGTTTAAAGCATGTGTACATTAAACACACAGTAACAAATGGATACCACACCAGTTTAGAAAATTACCAATCTGTCTCTAAACAAAACAAGACCAAAATCGCAAAAATCCAACATGCACAACTCAAGATATCTTTTTTTTTAAAAGGTTTAAGCACTTCAGTCCATAGAACTCTATGCATGCGTTGAATACGGCACAAATTACCTTTGATGCATCAAAATCCAAGACGAAAAACACCTGCAAAAGAGGGAAGCATCAGAAATCACAGCAATGCATCGATTCTTGAGTCCCAGGGAAATGAAGGAGTCAGTTCTGCTACATACATGAGAAGTGTTGCAACAATTCTTTACTGCGAGGAGAAGCAATACTTCGGATTCCGAAAGCAGTTCCTTACTGTGGGGTAATGTGATGAAAACTTGGTGCACAAGTGCGATGCTTGGAAAATCCAGGTGTGCTGGGTCGATGCTGCGGTGAAACATGGACTGCGTCGATTCTTCCAGCCTCGTGCAGGTGATGCATTGATTAATTCAGCTGCACAGCAGGGCCTGCGTGGAAGTCTGAGTGGGTGTCTCGGATGTCAGTCACGTGCCCTGGACTCGGGCTGTGTATGTTCTTCCAGCTGCAAACAGGCACTGGGTCGATTTTTCGACCACACCACAATGATGCGTTGATTTTTCAATCGCATTGCAAGTTTGCGGCGGGAAAAACAGGCGCTGTAGACTGGTGAGTGAATTTGCTTTCTTTATTGTAGTAGATGCCACCTCGAAGGGGCTAAAACTGGAATTGACACCACTTGTCAGGGCAGAACGTCCAGAAGAGGAGTTCAGGGGCTGCATGTGAAGTCTTTTGTGGCCCTGAAACTTCGTAACAGGAGGCCAGCACACACAAGCGTTTGGAGAACCTTGGCAAGCAAGCTGTTGAAAACAAAGTCCAGTCCTTCCACTTTCCAAGACAAAAGCAGCCAGCAGAGCAACAACCTGAGTGGTAGTTACCCTCCTACAGCTTCTCCAGATCTTCTTCTTGGTAGAATCTCTTCTTAGTCCCTAAGTGTTCTAAAAATGTTGGATTACAGGTCAGTATAGTCTTTGTAGTGTCCAGATCCTAGCTTGCCCTGTCCTGGCTCCAGACACACTACAGGCGGTGGAGACAGCAACTATTCAGGCATCAGTAAGAACTCCTCCCACCACTCTAGCTCAGGAAATGCAGGGAACACCTCAGGTCTCTTTGTGTGACTCTCTAGAGTGAATGCACAAGCAACCTAACTGTCAGTCTAAACAAGACGTGGATTCCACAGGTAGGCAAAGGCACAGGATGGTAAAGCACAAAAATACCTACTTTCTAAGAGTCAGACAATTGATGGATGGCACTGGAATCAAGCTATCCTGTCTGATGAAGGCTGAAAGCCTAAAACCGGTCCTAGGATGCTTCTTTCCAGTCCAAGGAGGACTTGGCAGTTCGGACTAGACTGTTCCCATGGGGCACAGGGTCAAGACTGATTTGCATATGACTGAGTTCAAACTGGAATGGCATGGTGAGCAAAAAAACGATGGATTGAGGCCCAGATCTCTGTACTGGGGTGAATGTATGACATTGTTCTGCATTCTGTCCATCAACTCTTGTTTTTACTTTCTAAAAGTGGCATTTTCAAACACACAATTTAAAAAACACCTTCACAGAAAGATGTGTTTTTACGTTCTGAGTTCAGGGAACCCAAACTCCAAATATCTATCTCTTCCCCTTTGAAAGTTACACTTGTGAGATGTTACAAGGCAACCCCAATGATAACCTACGGGAGAGACAGTCCTTGCAATAGTCAAAAGCAACATTTGCAGTATTATCAGAACATGTACAACACACCAGGACATGTCCTACCTTTCATATACACTGCACCTTGCCCCGGGTCTACCATGGGCCTACCTTAGGGATGCCTTACATGTAATAAAATGGAACTGTACTTACAGACACTGCAGTGGCAGGCCTGAGACATGTTTACCGGGCTACTCGTGTGCGTGTCACAATCAGTGCTGCAGGCCCACTTGAAGCATTTGATTTATAGGCCCTAGGCACACACGGTGCACTTTACTAGGGACTTACCAGTAAATCAACTATGCAACTATGGATAACCAGTCATAATCACAATTAACACAGGGAGCACTTGCACTTTAGCACTGATTAGCAGTGGTAAAGTGCTCAGATTTCAAAAACCAGCATAAACAAAGTCAGCATACAGTCAAAAACACAGGAGGTAGAGGCAAAAAGACAGGGAAACCAAGCCAAGGATTCCAGGGCTAACACTGGGGCTGATATTTTCTAAACTGAGGAGGGAGAACGCAGCCCTCATACCCAGCCTAAATGAGTACCCAAAATGTGTAAGGGTTGCATGGTCCTCCTTTCAGATCCATTGTATGGTCCCGGGGACGGCTCAAGAAAGGTGTCATGAGTACCCCAACCTCCAGGACACTGTCTTTTCTCTGCCCAAGAGCACAGGCATAGAAATGTAATGTGCTCGCGTCACACTGGAGCAGAAAGATGCTCCAGCTTGGCGGAAACACTATTTTTTCCCTATCTGCGTTCTTGGGCAGTGACGCACACAATTGCTCCTGCCCAGCTAGAACAAACAAAAAGTTGCTCCCACACATGGGGAGCAATGCCACCTCCTGCTGCACCACGGATGGGTGCAGGTGGGGGCTCCAGTGGGGTTGCCGGGGCCTTGAATCGCCCCCCCAAATGTCAGACATGTTGTGGGGTCAACCAGGGGCAACCCACTGAAAAAAAGTAAAATTCTCTCTTCTGCTGTAGGAGTGAGCAGTTGGGTTTGGGGTACTTAGAGTTCCCCCTCACCCAACTTAAATAATGTTATTGGGTTTCTCGGGTGAGCATAGGGGCACCCGAGTTTTAAAAAAAGTTTAAAAAAAAGAAAAGGGCTGCTGGTTAAATCCATGAACCCGGGACAGCTTGCCATATTTTTTAAATCACTCCTGGCTGGAACTCTATTGTGGTTGGTTCTATGGCTGTAACTTGTAGCTTAAATGTTTTTTTTAAAAAGACTCAGACATGTTGATCCTTTTTTTTTTCCTAAAATAAATCTTTAATATTTATTTATGACGATCACTTTTATTAAGCATTGCACTGTGTGAATTAATGGAATATACCTTTCATTATAAACATTTATGATTTTTTTGACAAGGACAATACATATGGTTTATATATTTTGATATATTCACCCCTTTATAAAGACAATAGGCCACTTTTACATTTTGGTGTTCTGACCCTATTACAATGTCAGTAAGTATGCCTTACTTTATTTCTTTTTCTGTCCTTATACGATCTTCCAAAGGCAGATCATAAAAGATACACAAACCAATACGATAAAATCAGAAATATGTTTTAAAAATTCACAATAAAAACCCTTTGGTAACTTACATTTAATTGAATAAAGTGCTTGGATCATATTTTGTAACTGAAGGTAAAAATTGCTGCATGTTGTATGGATAAACTTGCATCCCTCAGCGACAACTTTAAGGGATTCAAAGTGCATAGGTCGACATTCAACATCATAGTAAAAGACCAACAAATCATGATACTAATAACTATATATACATTATTGTTAAAATAACATACTCCTTTCCTTCTTTGTGCTAAAATGCTCTTTGAACAACTAGTAACTGAATAATGTGTCACAATCGTTAAGTTGCAATAGAAAGAATAGAGCAGCTTTGCAGTTTGAGAATTTATATCTACGCAACAGAGGTAATAAAAAAACCTCCTTGTATACGGGCAGATCGTATCGACAAAAAAAATACAAAATGTAATAGTGTTTGGCTAGATTGATCTTCACCTGGGCAAGTACCGATGGTTCCTGAGGAGTATTGGCCTAACGGAAAACATAATAGTCAGTGAATGGAACCAAACCTGAATCTGGCCAATAAGGTTCTCTCGTACGCATCTAAAGGCTTACAAAAATGAATACAGGAGTGATATTTGCCACCTTCTGCCATAGATACTCTCACTTCAGACCCTTCCTGTAATTTTGCAAGATTGCCATAGACTTGCTCCCTCACTAGATTATCATGACTTGATAGGTGGCGGGGGGAGAATAGACTAGTGGACTGCAGAGGTCACACTACTAAACATACCTCCATTTTCCAAAACACCAGTGCAGACGCAACCCTTGCCTGACCGTCAATCATTGTCCTCCAAACCAGCCAACACAGTGAATCTGTTTTCCACTGACGGATATAAAGAAGATCTAAATAATTCTCTCTTTGGTGCCATTGGCCCATCTGAACTAAGGGTCAAGGTTGCCAAAAGCTTAAAAAAAAACAAGTGGCAAGATCTTACAGGGCTAGTTGTAACCATTCCAGCCCTTGCTAAACCCAGTATTTCATTTACAACCGAGAGATTACGAATGTTAATCACTATATCATTGCCATTGTCCTGTTTGTCCATCCCACCCATCTTGCCAACAAAATTTCTTTAGAAAAGTCCAAATAGCCACACACGTTGATATTCAACCAGTGAATGATTTTGTTCATAAGGCCCCTGTGGATTCCAAGCTGTTGGCATAAATGCTGGGTACTTTGGCAAAGATTGTTACATAGGGAGAAGGTGCAGGAGGAAGGTCGATCACAAAAATGGGAACCAAGCTGGAATAACGTCTATCTGTCTGCTTGTCAGCCTGCTTAATTATTGAGGATTGCTCTTCATTGCACCAGAAAGCTCCGTTCTGAACCAGAATCAAGGGCATAAACTCATTGTTAACAGCCCTTATGCCCCCGTTATTACAGACCTGTGTTGATAAAGTCACTGGGGAGCATTGAGTTTCCTGGAAGCAAGTAGTTATCCTGGCAACGGATGGCTTTGCCAAGCCAGCCTCAAAGTATGCAAGGTGATCAATGATGGGACGCAATTTAGTGTCCAACAAGTCGCCTATAAAGTTACTCAAATCCTTCTGTGAGTCTTCTGAGATGACAAATGGTGGCACAAGCACATCCTCATTACAAGACCTCTTATGGGGCACAGTTTTGTAATTGATTGCTGGAGGTTTATTATCCCCCAGAATTCACCACATTCCTCCTATGCTTTGGTTTTGGCCCAGATTCTGGATCTGAATCTTGGTATGGGCCCAACATACAAGTGGGATTAAGCTCATTTTCTTGTCCTTCTACCGATGCATGCAATACCCCACCGGACCAACTGGCTTATCATTATTAATTTGACCTTTACCCCCAGGATAAATATTGACAGTTGGAACAACTGAAGGGCTTCGTACAGGAGCGCTAGGTATCCGTAAAAAGGAAAGATCAGGGGAACCGCCAGAGGCAGGACGGTTGTCCTGGGTAAAGGGTATGGCTGGGGCGAATTCCTCAGAAAGGAGGGAAAAACATTGCTCCACCAATCAAATTTCAATGGAGCCTATATACGCGGCCTGTGTCAGGTAGTTATCAGTCGTGGAGTGAGTACGTAGTGGTGGAACGCTAGGCAGGTGCAGCAAAGCGGCAAGGGTCATGCACCATGAGTTTATTGCACTCCAGTGCCTGCTGCTGACGTTGTGGCTCCTCCTCGGGGCAAGAGAACAGCCGGATCTGTAGTCCCCAATGGCTGGAGGCATGTGCGGCAAAGTGGCGAGGGTCCCACGCTGTGGGACACACACCTCCCATAAGTTTTTGGTGCTCCGGCACCTGCTGCTGCTGATGTTGTGGCCCTCCTCCTCAAGCCAAGAGAACAGCAGGATCTGTAGTCCCCAACGGCTGGAGGCAGGAGTGGCAAAACGGCGAGGGTTCTGTTCTGCGGGATGCCTACCGTAGGTTTATGGCGCTCCGGCGCCTTCTGCTGACTTTGCTGACTTTGCGGCCCCTCCTCAGGCCGAGAGAACAGTGGGATCTGTAGTCCTCAATTACTGGAGGCAGTTGCGGCAAAGTGGCGAGGGTCTGCCTTACATTCAATTGCACCCTTCACATTCAGCTGTATGCCTGCGAGGTTTGGAGAGCATTGGTCTGCGCCTAACTCCCCACTGCACATGGCTTGTGTGCAGCAGGGGTGTTGGCTGCCAGTGAGGGGTTGGACACAAGGCCTGGCCTCGGCCAACCCCATACCACACGGCTGTAGGACGTGTGTGGTGTGGGCGTGGTGCGACATATGGTAATAAAATATTATTTTCCAATATAAAAAAAAGGTAAGAACTCGCTCAAATAACCAAAAGTTAAAATTAAGTTATATTTGGGTATGGTAATAATATTTTACTTATGAGAAAATGGCATTTAAAACACAGTTTTAAAGTAACAAAACCACTGAAATTCACCTGTTCTAGTTATCCCAAGTTACTGTAACTCATACCCTCGCCACACACTGCTAATTACCACACATGGTACATCACTTAAGACATGTACTATGACATCATTGATACTATCACTGCAGCACCTGAAATGACATAATTGATGGAAACACTGTGCATGGTGGGATGGTGTTAGGACTATAATAGAAATAAAAAGAGAGAAAGGAAATTTTAGTGGAGCCACTCTTGGTCCCCTTGTACTAGATGGATGAACAATGAAAGAGTGCATCCTACTGATAAGCAGTAACTGAGGAGTCACAAAGTGTTTTAAAAAAGAACCCTCACACACCAACCTAGTTGGTGACATGCGTCATCATAGGGTTCCTACTCGAGGGGCCGAGTGTCTCTCGGGTGTGCTACAACGCCTGGTTTCAGCGGAGCGGGTTTTTTACCTTTACTTATCCTAAAAACTTTAATGGTGGAGAAGTAAGGTAAGATTAAAAGGGTGATATTGGTGGATGCATTAACTGGTTAAAATGGGCAGACATCCTTAGTGAGAAAGTGATAACTGGTCTACATGTTTCAGCCCCCGTGTGCAAATAGCGAGGCTTTCTTCAGGACCAGATTGGCCACCGGGGTATGCTCACGCTAAGGTGCACTCTCACCAGTGGCAATAAGTACCATTAATCTATGGTTATTTGACATTCCGATTTGTCTGAAAAGGAAGTAAAATTCTGAAACAGAAAACACGTCATGATAGTTCAGACATTCTAATAACTTATCCACTATGACGCTGTGACACAGTGAGTGCAATGACCCTCATGCTGCCAAACGTGAAGTTCAAACATGTTCGCAACAGGCTATTGTGCCTATCGTGATAGTTGTGAAGTGCATTGATTTTAGCACTATCAAAGTCTGTGGTTATGAGACTATATATATCTTCAACATTGTTTGAAATTCGGCAAGGAGTTCAGTGCACTATGCTGTCATTTGAGTACAACAGCAAAACTTCATTTACGTGCTGCTGTTTTAAACCGTCTCATATGAACGAGAGGAAAAGACAAATAATCATAACAGAATCCGTGTAGTAAAACTAGTTGTAGTATCCCACTACAAGGAATGCACAGACGCAGTGGTGTTTGCTTAACTCCTTTATTTACCACGTCTGCTCGGCTCCCCGTCCCTACTCTAACTGCCCCTTCCTATTCTGTCCCCTCCTCTTCCCCTCTGCCCACCTAGCTCCGCCCACCCCAACTACTGAACTGCTAACTTCATTACATCTCCCCTTTTCTTAATAAAGCAACAAATGAAAGAAATAGAGATTAGTCCATCTCCGCAATCAGTCTCTTGGGAGGCCGTACGTGACGGCGGGGTCTCGCTGGTGTGGACACGACAACGTCAGGTGAGAGTTCTTCTGTAGGTGAATGTTCGGTGTCAGGTGCGACAGTCCCAGGGTTGTCCCTGCTTTCAGGTGTGGGGACCACAAGTGTGTTTCCAGGGATCTCAGGAGAGCACTTCTTGAAGTGAGAAGCGTTGCGGGTGACTCTTCGTGTCTGTGATTCGGCTGTCACCATGGTACCCTTTTGTTGGGTGATTGTTAGGGGCTCGTCTTTAAAACGACAATCAGTCTTGTGGCGTTGTTCCTGCTTGACAACAACTCTGTCGCCTTCCTCCAGGGAGGGGGACCGGGCCCTTCGCCTGCGGTCCGCATACTCTTTCATCTTATCCTTGCGGTGTCGATCGGTTATGGCCATGTCTCTGTGTTGTTGGTCCGACGGAGGTTTCCTCAAGGCTCCGTCCCATGTGGGGATCCGATTCCTCATTGTCCTCCCCAGCATGAGGGTCGCGGGGCATTGGCCCGTTGTGGAATGGGGAGTGGTCCTGTAGGCACTAAGGACTTCGTTTAGTGCTGACTGAAGATCTTTCTTTTCAGCTGTGGCTTGCTGGAATGTTCTCTTGATGGTGGACATGAATCTTTCCACAGTGCCGTTGGCCTGAGGCCAGAGTGGCGTGACTTTGCGATGTTGAAAGTCCATGTGTTTCGCGAAATCACTGAACTCATGACTATTGAATGGGGGCCCGTTATCCGTCTTGATGACCCGGGGGACACCCCAAGTTGCGAAGACTTCTTCCAGCACCTTGAGGGTGCAGGCAGCACTGGTGGATGATATGAACTGGGCCACTGGGAATCTGGAGTATTCGTCCAGGATGACGACTACATACTTCCCGGAGTGCAGAGGGCCATAAAAGTCCATGGCGACTTCTTGCCATACTCCATTAGGCAATGGGGTCATCTGTAGGGGTGCGGGTGGATTACTGCGGCTGGTCAGTTGGCATGGGTGGCAGTCTTTCAATGTGTCCTCAACCATCTGGTCGAGGGCGGGGAACCAGACACGTTCTCTCAGTGCTCTCTTGGTGGAGACAACTCCTCGATGGCCTTCGTGAGCCAGATCAATTACTCCTTGTCTCAGTGTCGTTGGTATAACTAGTCTGTGATCTCTGAGGAGGAGATCGTCACTGGTTACAGAGAGTTCGTCGGAGACATGCCGGAAGGCTTGGAGTTCTTTCCTGACAGCAGGACTTTCCTCTGCCTCCTGCGGGTGATATCTCCACCTGTTGGTTCGGGTGCGCTCCATCACTGCTTGTAAGGTGCTGTCTTGGCTGGTCGCTTCCCGAATGGCGTGCATGGGGATGGCTGGTGGACGAGCATGATTGGTCACGAAATGAATGTATTCTTCTGCAATGGAAGGCATAGTCTCTGATGAGTCTCGGGGGTGGCGAGACATATAATCGGCCGGATTCTCATCCTTCCCCGGTTTGTGAATGATTGAGAATGTATACTCTTGCAGCCGCAAGCCCCATCTCTCGATCCTGGGGGGAATTTTGCACTTGGGATTGCCATAGATCGTGACAAGCGCCTGATGGTCAGTTATGAGCGTGAAATGCTTCCCATAAATGAAAATGTGGAAATGTTCGCACGCCCACACGACGGCTAGGCTCTCCTTTTCCGGCTGGGAGTATCGTTTCTCAGGGTCTGTTAGGCTCCTGCTGGCATAGGCGATGATCCTCCTTTGATCCGACTCATGGTCGTACTGTGCCAGGATGGCCCCCAAGCCCACCGGGCTTGCGTCCACGGTGATTTCCGTTTTCCTCCTAGGATTGAAATAGGAGAGGCATTTGGCTGATTCCACAGCGTGTTTGATGTCTTTGAAGGCACGCTCGCACTACGGAGTCCACACAAACTGCGCACCAGCTTTCGTGAGGAGCCTCAGGGGGTGACTCACGGTGGCGTAGTCACGAATGTAGCGGGCGCAGTAGCTGGCCATCCCAAGAAAAGAACGCAAGTCGTTGACGTCTGCCGGACTTTTGGTGTTGTTGAGCGTGGCGATTTTGTCCGGGTCCGGTTTCATGCCACTCGCAGAGAAGATGTGTCCGAAAAACTTCAGGGTCGACTGATGAAACTCACACTTCTCTTTGTTGAGAGTCAACCCAGCTTCCATCAGAGCGAGGCAGACACGATCAAGGGCGGTGTCATGCTCCTTCGTGTCCGAGCCGTAGACCAGGATGTCGTCGCTGTAATTAAGCGCGTTGGGGATGTGGTGGATGACAAGACGTATGGCCTCCTGGAAGATCTCCGCGGCCGATGAGACGCCAAAACTGAGGCGTTTGTAGCGGAAAAGACCAAGATGGGTGGCAAATGTCGTGATGGGGCGGGAGCTGTCGTCAAGCTCGAGCTGATGGTAGCCCTTGTTCAGGTCCAGTTTTGAGAACACGGTCGCCCCGTTGAGGGCTGTGATCATGTCGCTCAGGAGCGGGCCTGGGTATCGCTCCCTCTCGATTGCTTGGTTCGGCAGGCGCATGTCCACACAGAGACGGACTTTGTTTTGGGAGCCTTTCTTGGGGACAATAACCACCGGGGGCACCCATGGAGTGGGGCCCGCAGTGCGCTCAATGATATCTGCGTCCAAAAGTTCCTGCAGTTCACGTTCAACTGCGGATTGCAAGTGGAACGGCACTCTTCTCGGGTGTTGGGCCACTGGTTTGATTTGCTCGTTAATATGCAGGTGGATCTGACCGCCCTTCAGCTTCCCCAGACCTCGGAAGAGGGAAGGGAACTTTCCGGCGCAGTCCGAGATGTCATGGACGTTGAAAAGGATGTGCACCAGTTGAAGACGTTCCGCCGTGGGGAGGCTCAGCAGACAGTCAGCCTCAGGACCTTTGATCACATGGATAACCGCTGGGATGGAGAGCTTGCCATGCGTTAGGGTGGTGTTAAACTTGCCCAAACATTGGAGAGGTTTCTTCGCCATCCAGGTGTAGACGCGGACAGGTGCAAAATGCAAACGTGGTTTGGGGTCCATACGGTCGTGTTCAGCAACAGATATGTAGTTAAGCGATGCTCCGCTGTCCATCATGAACTTAGCTGCATGGTTGCCCACTTTGATGTTGAGGCGTGGATAACGTTTGAACTGATCGTGGTCAGCAAAGTTGACATATTCGGTGGTGTAGGATGAGTGCCTGGATGAGGATGATCGTGAGTCTCTTGAGGGGGAACGACGGTCCCATCGGGAGCGCCGAGAGTCATGACTCGAATGTGAAGACGTGGGAGATCCAGGAGGTTCTTCCTGAACTGCTCTGATGTGATGACGTTTGGCCTCCGAACGTGAGGGCCGCTGCGACCCTTCCCGTCTGCCGCCATCATTACGTTTTTCTTTGTGGTAATCCCCACACATGGCCTCAAAGTGGTTGGACCGTCCACATTTCCGGCACCGTTGGCCCATGGCAGGGCAGGAGTCAATATGAGGATAGTCGTACCCGCACCTGAAACATCGCCTCGTGCGTTCAGGTCGGCGATCTCTCCTATCGGATTCCTTTCTTCTGTAGTCCGGGCGTCGCCTGGGTGAGTACTTGGAGCGCCTCGATCTGTCTCGCGGATGACGCCGTCCACTGTCGCGCCGATCCTGACGTCCCAGCCGTCTCTCAGTGATGCGGTTGGCGTGCTCACGGCTGGTACTGGGCCCTGTTTCGATTTCCGCCGCATTCTCCTCGGCCTGGTCGTACAGTCGGGAGTTTTCTTCGATTTCTGCAAGTTCTTGAGGTTTTCTCAGCAGTCGCCGTCTCAGCGACTCCGAGTGGCACCCCGTGTTTATCTGAGATTTGATGGCTGCATCCGGCGAGAAGTTGGTAAAGTCACAATGTTGGGACTGCCGCCGCAGCCGATGTATGAAGGAGCTCAGTGGTTCTTCTTTGCCTTGGCGCTGCTGGTGGAATTTATGCCTCTCATAGTCGACGTTTCTTTTATGCAGAAAACGATTGTTCAGAACAGTTCTCACTTTATCATATGTGTCACCATCTGTGGCTGGAATCTCTCGGACGATCTTGCTTATTTCGCGTCCCCCTAGGTTGCGAAGAGCTATGATCTTGTCTTTGTCTGGTTCAATTTTGGACCCTTCAATATAGTCCTCAAAGTCCTCTAGCCATTCCTGCCATTTTAGTCCCATGCTGCTTCCTGTAGTGACTGACAGTGGCTCCGGGGCTCGTAGGTGGGTGCCTCCTTTGACGTCCTTCTGCGCGGGAGGGTTGGACATCTTGGCGATGAGTTTTGGCGCCCGCGCCCACTTCCTGCGTCAGCGACTGGTATGTGTCTCCAAGGTTCGCTCTCTTGTGGCTAGCAATGCTTGTTCGTTTCCTGTAGCTATCAATGCTTGTTTTCGTTCCACTGCTTGTTCTTTTGTCAATATTCGTTTTCTCTGTCTCTTTTCTGGATGCCTGACTTTAAAATGGCCGCTTCAATTTTGCCCAGGGAGGATGTCCCAGAAGTCGCCTGACTTAAAGATGGCCGCTCCCTCTGCCATACACGAGGTTCTCTCCCTCTCTCCGATCACTCACACCCAGGGCTGCTGGACTCACAGGTACAGGTGGCTGCCGCTCCAACTACACAGGGGTGGTTTGGGGGTCTTTCAACGCTCAGCGCGGCCTTCTCGCTGCGCGCGCCGCCCTGATGCTAATCCTCACGCATCAGGCGGTCGGACTTCAATCTCCGGCAATGTCGGTGCCGGCTGGGTGCTTTGCCGCTTGCTGGCGCGGCGCTTTTTCCACTAGCGCGAGAGTGATGGGGCAATGTCGGAGTGGGCTCCCGACTCTCACTCACAGTTTTGGTGGGTCTTCGCGCCCATTCGTCCCGCGCGTCCCGCGCTGTCGGCTCCTCTTCTCCTGGCGCTTTTTTTTTCTTCGGCCTCACTGCGCAGCGGAGCTTGGAACGCTCCACGCTGCGGGACGGGGTGCAGTCTGGTGGATCTGCTGCTGGATCCCGCCCTCTGTCGCCAGTTGTAGTATCCCACTACAAGGAATGCACAGACGCAGTGGTGTTTGCTTAACTCCTTTATTTACCACGTCTGCTCGGCTCCCCGTCCCTACTCTAACTGCCCCTTCCTATTCTGTCCCCTCCTCTTCCCCTCTGCCCACCTAGCTCCGTCCACCCCAACTACTGAACTGCTAACTTCATTACACTAGTAGGCACTCAAACGTGGGAGAGAGAAAGGCAATCAAGGCTCACATGGGCTGTAGATGATTCCTACCACATGCATCCAAGCAGGGGGTGCTGATCTACTGTCAAACACTGGGATGGGGGCAAAGAGCGATGTTAGGTTAAAATGCGGAAGCAGCATTGACGAGAAATACCTTATGTCTGGAGCATTAGTATAAGTACTCACAAAGTCAAGATCCAGCGCTCGCTCAGCACCTGGTATAGCCCAAACAGGGACCCCGTGGATGCCAGAGGGTCCCTGTCCGGCGTATTTAAACCACCATCGGTGCATCAGAAGGCGTGCCGCGTCGCCGCGTGAAGCGTGATTGCGTGATGCATGCGCTTAATCACGTTAGCATGCGAGCACGACCTGTCCTGATTGGTCAAAAAGAGCTCAGGGGGAATAGAATACTTAACCCTCTGTGCGTGATATGTGTTGTGAAACTATTGTTTCTATTTATATAGTCACAGTATACAAAAGACGATGCCCTTATAATAACGGGACGTCTTAAAAAAGTGTAGACTAAGTTGAACAACTGGATTTCAAATAAACAGGACTGGCTAATTGATATCTTATATGCAATACTTATTAGGGGAACTATTGTGAAACAGAGAGACAATTATATATACATATAGGAATTGCAAGTCAATTCGTGCCTTTTTCTATAATGCCCTAGTTTTCATTAGTAGGTTAATTGTGTGATCACAACTAAGAAGACTCGTCGGAAGCAGTATCAGCGAGGTTGATTAGTTCATGAAGGATAATGGAAAGATAATGTAGATCAGAAACTAGTCCCTAATGGAGGACACAATGTATGAATATCGAATAGAAACACTATGGTCAGGGGGACTATAAGGAAGGTCATGACGTATGAATTACTTCAGCATGATAGAGTTACAGGGGATATTGTCGTTTAACCCTTGTTAGTACGCAGAAAGTCTGTAAATTCAATGCTGTTATTTCTCAAACAGGAGTTATTTGGTGTCAGTAATGGATTATCAGCCAGATTCATCATTCTCCCGTTTTGCGAGCCCCTAATAGCGATTCATAAGGAATCGCTATTAAGGACTTGCAAAACGGGATTCATGTAGGAATTGCAAAAAATATTGCGATTCCTACATGTTCCTTATTTGCGATTACCAAATTGCTAATCGCAAATAAGGAATAACTCCCCATGCATTCCTACAGGCCCATAGGAATGCATGGGGAGTTATTCCTTATTTGCGATTAGCAATTAGCTAATCGCAAATAAGGATGCGATTTCAAGGGTGCAGGGGTGTCCAAAGGACACCCTGTAGCACCCCTGAAATGTAATTTACATTGGTGTTGCGCACACACATGTCCAAAGGACATGTGTGTGTGTAACATGCAACTTAGAAAAATGCATCTAAATGCATTTTTCTACGTTTTTGCTATTTACCACGAGGTCTGACCTCTCGGTAAATAGCGGCCCAAAATTGCAATTTCGCAATTTTAAAATGATTCATGAATTGCATTTAAGGAATCTCAAATAGAGATTCCTTAAATGCAATTCTTCGCAAATGTGCGAATTCTTTAATAGCGAATTTTGCATTTGGGATGATGAATCCCAAATGCAAAAATTGCACTCGCAAAAGGCAAGATTCTGAGAATCTTGCCCTTTGCAAGTGCAATTTAGCTTGATGAATCAGGCTGTTAGTCTGTTCAATAATAGTCCATTGGAGGTAATTGGTAGTGTGGTTTTTCTGCAGGAAGTGTTTTGTCATTCGTGTTGTGTTTCTTTTGCAGCAGATGTTACTTCTGTGCTCACAGATACGCTGTTGCACTTTCCTGCTGGTCATGCCCAAATATCTGAGACTATATGGGCATGTGATTAAATACAGCACATTCATGGATTACAGTTAGTGTGTGATCTCAGCGCCCAGATTTTGTTGGGCTCCAGGTGTAAAATGTTGGTGGGGGATGTCAAATGACAGACGCTACAATTCCAACAGAGATAATGTCCTGTTACCATGGGGAGTCCCCAGGCATTAAGAACTGAGGGATTGTGATCACATTCTGTTGTTCTGGGGCGGGTGAACATCAGGGAGACCCTCAGGCTTCTTGCTCTTTTGTATGAGAAGAGTGGTTTTTCCCATTTCCTGTTGTTGATTTGTAGGATTCTCCAGAACTTATTCATTGATCTTGTTACAACATTAAACACTGGGCTATAGGTGGTCACACAGGTAAAGGGGATCTCCGCAGGATGTCTGGGATTGTCCTCTAGTGATGCCTCCCTGGGCTGGTATTTAGCTCGTTTCTGGCTTCTGTTAAGGATGCAGTCAGGGTATCCACGGTTTTGTAATTTTGTGGTAATACCAGTTGCTTGGATTCTCTAGTCCTCAAGTTTGCTGCAATTTCTTCTTATGCGAAGATATTGTCCATAGGGCAAGTTCTCTCTGAGGGCCCTTGGGTGAAAGCTTGAACATTCTAGCAACTTGTTCTTTGCAGTAGGTTTATAGTAAGTCCTGTTCTCTAGTTTGTTTCCTTTAGTTGATGGTAACATCCAAGAAAAGCATTTCTTTCCTATCAAAGGAATGGGTAAACTTAAGGTTGATGTCACAACTATTAATCCATTCCAGGAATTCCATCAGTGTCTGTTCTGGTCCTTGTCAAATGACAAGGACATCATCTATGTATCTCTTCCAGAAAGGGATACATGTGCCGAACAAGTTACTTGTTCGACGATGCCGTCATTTTAGCAAGAACCCCAAATGAACTCCAATGTGCAGTAAACAGATATTGTGCGTTCATGGCCACCTTGAACTTGAAACTAAATGTTAAGAAAACTTACACTATGCAAGCCGGGAAGGGGTCCGGGAAGCACTGAAGGTTGTTTGTAAAAGGGGAACCACTAGATAGAACACCAACCTACCCATACCTGGGGATAGTAATAGACGAGAAGTTCAAGTGGATCCCAGCGGTTAATGCCAGAAAACTTGCCTTCTTGAGAGAAACTGTCTCATTAAAAGCATTTTCACAAAAGCTGGGCCAACGTCCAATACAAGCAATGATAAAAATATATAATGCAAAATGCATATCCACGGCAATATATGGGGCAGGAATATGGGGATATGTAAATGTGGAAGCCATTCAAAAAATTGAGAATTCCTTCTTACGATATTTACTTGCGGTCCCAAGGAATACCTCCACATACGCATGTCACACAGAATTGGGACTAGACTATATAACAGACATCATAAAACTACAGCCAGTAATGCTGTGGCGTAGAATATGGGTTACAGATCAATGCCATTTAACGAGATCCATCATCGAAGACATTTTGAGTCTCGATCAGTATAAAAAAATCAAATGGCTAACTTATGTCAAAGCAACTCTTGAGGACTTGGGCTACAAGAAATATTTCGATTATCCTTCTAGGATAAATGAAATTTCTAAGGTGGATCTAAAAAAAGAATGCCTTGCACATCTGAGGCAGATACGCCTAGTAACCGAGATCCACAAACAATCTGTTCAGAAAGCCATACTAGCGCAGACTGTCTTTGAATCGGAACCCTATTTGTCTTATAATCTAACCCAATACGAAAAAATGTTGCTAACTCGCCTAAGGTTTGACATGTTCCATCTGTTAGTTTCCTTTCCAACCCAAAACGACTGGGCGTCCACACGGACATGCTGTCCATGTGATTCGGTATCTACCCAATCAACCATACATACCATCCTATTCTGCAAATTTTTTTGTAGAACCCCGTAGACGTTGGTTACTCCCCATCCTAAAACTTTGGGGGCTTCGCCAATGCCGTCCTGCATTCTTGGCACTACAATATTTAGAAAATGAAAAATATGCTAAAGCAATTGTACGTTTTCTTAAATTTTGTATCCAACATCGTCGCAACCTATGAATTGACCTGATTGGGAGAGATACAATGAAGGCGCACAAATTACTAGGTTCTTAGATGAATATAAACTGTATGATATATCTTGCTGCTTCCTTTTTATCTGACCTGCTTTTTTAAATGAATTCTATTTAAAAAAAAAAAAAAAAAAAAAAATTTTAGCATTTTAAAATTGTGATCTTAATAGATGATCAACTCTGTAAATTCTATTTTATGAACTTTTATGGTGTTCTTATCAAATGAACTATCGAATAAAGTATTTTTTGATTGATTTGATTGAAGTTACTTGTGTCCAGTATATATTTCTGTTAAGAATCGTGGACGTAAAGCCCTGCCACACTAGGGGCAAAAGTGCTGGCCATCAAAGTTCCCGTTGTTTCGAGGAACAAATCCCCTTCATACTCGAAAAACATTTCTTTGATTGCCAAAGTAGCACACTCAATAATTAATTGTCTTGGTGTCCGGTAATTTCAATTAGCGCCTGCCAGGACATTGCTAATGACTTTTATCATATAATCTTGAGGTATGCTGGTGTATAACCCTTCAATATCGAGAGTGTGTTGGAATCAAGAGCCTGACAGCAGAGACTGTCTGAGCGTATCTTTTTTAAACTTCACTGTCACGTTTTAAAAATTGCACTAATTGCATAATTAGAACTACTGCGCCTACCTGCACACCTCTGACACCCTCTTTCACCGCACGCTCTCTGGTCCACTGCGGGGCTTTCCCGTTTGTTGTGGAGGGAGCAACGGTTAGTCTTCATTTCCGGGCTAGAGGTGAGGGGAGGCGGGAATCAGCTGACAGATTGCATAAGTTACACTGGCCGAGGCCTCGCGCAGCGGACGCGCGCTGTAATCAAGAGCCTGACAGCAGAGGCTGTCTTAGCGTATTCTTTTTAAACTTCACTGTTATGTTTTTAAAATTGCACTAATTGCATTATTAGCACCACTGCGCCTACCTGCACACCTCTGAAATCCTCTTTTCACCGCACGCTCTCCAGTCCACAACGGGTTTTTCCCGTTTGTTGTGGAGGGAGCGGCAGTTAGTCTTTATTTCCGGGCTAGATGGGAGGGGAGGCGGGGATCAGCTGACAGATTGCATAACTTACACTGGCCGAGGGCTCACGCAGCGACGCGCGCTGGAATCAAGAGCCTGACAGCAGAGGCTGTCTTAGCGTATCCTTTTTAAACTTCACTGTTACGTTTTTAAAATTGCACTAATTGCATTTTTAGCACTACTGCGCCTACGTGCACACCTCTGACACCCTCTTTTCACCACATGCTCTCTGGTCCACCACAGGGTTTTGCCCGTTTGTTGTGGAGGGAGTGGCGGTTTGTCTTCATTTCCAGGCTAGAAGCGAGGGGAGGCGGGGATCAGCTGACAGATTGCATAAATTACTATGGTCAACGCTTCGCACAGCGCACAGGCGCACCAAAGGCAAGCCCGTCTGCGCCCATCCGTGCCCAGCCTGGACCAGGGGCAACAACTCCTGCTCCTTTTCCCAAGGGCTTAAAGACCTACTCCCAAAATCTACAACATGAGCTGTGACCTAAGCTTAAACAAAATTGTAAGTCTCTCTTACCAGGTAGCTCTATTGTTAACTGTCTCTGTTGTGGTTTCTCCTTCACCACACCTCCCAGTAGGGAACATACTGATATTATCATTACCCCCAGGAACATCAACAAACAGGTTCCCTCCTCAGCTAATAACAAGGAAGTTTGCTTAAATGAATTCTCCTTTTTCAGTATAAATTGTAGATCACTTCCCAAATATAAGGAAGATATCAATGACTTCCTAATGAATACACAACCTGATGCCATTTTCCTTACGGAAACATGGCTAAATGAGAGCTCGGGACCAGACATTGCGATCGTCCAGCCTCCTAACTATACGATCATTAGAAAGGATCGCGTGGATAAAATTGGAGGGGGTATTGTACTAATTATTTTAAATGCTTACACTTTTAAATGGGAGGACCTACCCTTTAAGGCCTGTGAAGCCAGTCATTTTAAACTTTCGCTTACTTCTCAATTCACCTTCGCCAGGTTGCTGATCTATCAACCTCTGGACCAGCAGGTGCATGGCCATCGGCGCTCCCAGAACTTATCGCCCCTCTGTTGCTGGAAGCAACTAATTTCACTATTTTAGGAGATCTAACATTCATTTTAATAAACCCAGTTACACTATCAGCACCACTTTAATCGCTGACTTGGCGGCCATGAATGTTCTTCTTTGTAACTCCGGTTCTACTCATAAGGCAGGATATCAGTTAGACCCCATTTTCTCCAATTTAACTAATATCTCATGCCAGACAGCCTCCCCTATACTCTGGTCAGATCATTTTGTGGTTGGTTTTAAGGTGAAACAGGAGATGTGGTGTGATAACGCCTTCACTTCTTCTATCAAAGCGGGGTTTCGAAATTGGAAAAATCTAGATTTAGATTGCTTTAATCAACATCGTAAGAATAACATTCCTGATACCACTTCAACCAATATAGCAGATGCTGACGCTATCCAAACCTGGCCCTTGGTTTTCTGAAAAGCTAAAAGTAGAAAAAAACTAAATGTAAAGCCTTGGAGAGACGGCGGAGCATGGACTACGTGCCTGAGTCAAGACGAACTTATAAATTGGCAAAAAAAGATTATCATGCCCTGTGTAGCGCTGCTCGTGCTGAGTATGTTAATAACACCATTTAATTAGCTCATAACAGCCCTAAAGTCCTGTTTAAAGTTGTGAAAAAGCTGTCTGGCGCAACTTGCCAACCTGAGCCACTTGGGTTAAATGAAGCGCAATGTGAAGATCTGGCAGAGTTCTTTATTGATAAGATAGAAACAATGTATACAGAATTCAATACTACAACAACTAATGTGGAGTAGCAATTAAAGATCAATGTCTCCACACCAGGCTGTACCACTCTTCCCATGACGCAGGACACTATTGTAAGTCCTGGCAAGACGCTTGAAAACTGGCTGCCTCTGGATATTCCTTTGTTCAGCCGTATCCTTACTAGCCTTAAATCTGGCTCTCCCAAGGGCCCTCTTCCCATTCTTCAAAATCTGGAATTACCACTACTCGATGTTATTATGGAACTGCTTAATGCTTCACTACGTGAAGCAATAGTACCAGCGGCCTGGAAACATGTCATGGTCCTCCCCTTACTAAAAAAAGTGAATGCTGATCCAGAAGAACCATCCAACTTCCGCCCGATCTCATTACTTCCAGCGTTTTCTAAAATTTTAGAAAAACATATCAATCAACAACTGGCGCAGTTTGTGGACTCCCAAAAAATCCTACACATATCTCAATCAGGATTTAGAGCTGGCTTCTCTACAGAATCCACGCTCTTGGGAGTCACCGAAACTCTTCGCCAACGTCTTGATATGGGAGAAACTGTGGCACTCATACTGCCTGACTTGAGTGCTGCTTTTCGACACGATGTCACACACTGCCCTTCTACAAGTTTTACATTCTCGGGGCGTTGTCGGATCAGCACTCGAGTGGCTGTCGAGCTTTCTGTCTAGCAGGACTTTTCAGTTTTTTTTTCTCCAACAGCAAGCTCTAAGGCCCATGCTCCGCCGTATGGAGTGCCACAGGGATCTATCCGAAGCCCCTTACTTTTTAACATCTATGTTAGCCCCTGGCCACAATAGGTGAAGAAGCTGGACTAACCATATATTCATATGCGGATGACACCCAGCGTATCTTCTTGTCTACCAAGGAGGCATCCAATGTGTCCTTTCTCCAGGTAGGGCTACAAAAGATAGCTAGCTGGATGCATACCAATAGGCTAAAATTAAACGGGGGGAAAACTGAAGTTCTAATCCTCAGAGGGAATAAAGCTCTCTGGGGCCCCCAACATTGACCACCTCAAATGGGTGATCTCCCCCAACCATCACTATCTGTCCGTAATCCAGGCATAATCATAGATGACCAACTATCTAGGAGACAGCAAGCTGTTATGGTCAACTCAACCTGTTTCACAATCCTAAAATGGCTCCAAGAAAAACTTTGGATGCTGCCAATTTCTACGCAAAAAACATCCAGGCCTTGATCGTGTCCAGACTGGACAATGGCAATGTCTTGTATTTAGGAGCCAATAAGGAGGTGATTCGAAAGCTGCCAGTTGTCCAAAATTCTACGGCAAGACTACTGTGTCAGTTACCTAGAAAGGCCTCTATCTCAGGTTCCTTCGTGACCTTCATTGGTTTAGGATGGAAAATCAAACTAAATTTAAAGCCCTATGCTATATGCATAGGATTAAATCGGGTGCAGCGCCACAGTATCTCAGTGCCTTGGTACACCCGTACCTCCCTACACGTCTTCATCGATCCTCTAATCGGGCAAAGTTTCAAGTCCTCAGGATCAAACGAGTATGTATGGGTGGTTGGTCTTTCACTTACTTAGCTCCGTCACTCCCCCTACAACTCCGGCAAGAAACTATTTATCACAAGTTCCGCAAAGACCTAAAAACGGGGTTATTTAACCAATAGGGTTTCTATTTTTTCTTGTGTGGGTCCGATGGCGTTGGGAAAACTTCCGGGTAGCTGTGCGCCTTAGAAATTTAATAATAATAATAATAATAATAATATCAATAGAATGGTGGTATCCTCACCCACTGTCATGTCATGTAGTAAATTAAGAAGGCTCTTAGTGTCCTTCAAGTAGGTGGGAGTTTGTTGTATGAGGGGTTTCAGGAAGAAATCGCAAAAGCGAGATAACGGTTTCAAAAGGGACCCGCTCCTTGAGACAATGAGACGGCCAGGTGGAGGGGTCTTTTCTTGTGAGTTTCAGGCAGAGTATAAAAGTATGGGGTTTTGCTGTCCCCTGTGGTAAAAAAGTCTGCCTCCTGTTTTGAAATATGCCCATTTGCTTCCGCATGGTCCACCAGGCTTCTGATTTTATTTTGCAGTGCGGGGGTGGGGTCGATGGTTAGAGGAGTATAGTTAGTGCGATATTTTAGGAGGCGTCTGCACTCTTTTTGGTACTCCGTTTTAATTTGTATGACCACTCCCCCTCCTTTGTCTACTGGTTTGAGAACAATAGTATTGTTAGCCCGTAGATGTTGAAGGACTAATGTCTCTTCCTTGGGTAAGTTTTTGAAACTCCCTTTGTCTTCTACTGCCTCTACATAATTGAACACTGCCTGCATACAATGTAGCGCTCTGGGGAAAAGCTGCCACCACAGGGGAGGTCTGCAGCACAAGATCCCGGTGCCGTGAGGGGAACGGCGGAAAACTCCACTTTGCCAGCAACCCGACCGTCGTGAGGGCAAGGGACTACATCCCCCAGGTGCCCCGGCGGTCGGGTGACGTCGGCGGAGCGCCCGGAGGCGCGGGAACAAAGGCGGGAGAGCCGAGCGCTGTTGTGCGCGCTCTGGGGAAAAGCTGCCACCACAGGGGAGGTCTGCAGCACAAGATCCCGGTGCCGTGAGGGGAACGGCGGAAAACTCCACTTTGCCAGCAACCCGACCGTCGTGAGGGCAAGGGACTACATCCCCCAGGTGCCCCGGCGGTCGGGTGACGTCGGCGGAGCGCCCGGAGGCGCGGGAACAAAGGCGGGAGAGCCGAGCGCTGTTGTGCGCGCTCTGGGGAAAAGCTGCCACCACAGGGGAGGTCTGCAGCACAAGATCCCGGTGCCGTGAGGGGAACGGCGGAAAACTCCACTTTGCCAGCAACCCGACCGTCGTGAGGGCAAGGGACTACATCCCCCAGGTGCCCCGGCGGTCGGGTGACGTCGGCGGAGCGCCCGGAGGCGCGGGAACAAAGGCGGGAGAGCCGAGCGCTGTTGTGCGCGCTCTGGGGAAAAGCTGCCACCACAGGGGAGGTCTGCAGCACAAGATCCCGGTGCCGTGAGGGGAACGGCGGAAAACTCCACTTTGCCAGCAACCCGACCGTCGTGAGGGCAAGGGACTACATCCCCCAGGTGCCCCGGCGGTCGGGTGACGTCGGCGGAGCGCCCGGAGGCGCGGGAACAAAGGCGGGAGAGCCGAGCGCTGTTGTGCGCGCTCTGGGGAAAAGCTGCCACCACAGGGGAGGTCTGCAGCACAAGATCCCGGTGCCGTGAGGGGAACGGCGGAAAACTCCACTTTGCCAGCAACCCGACCGTCGTGAGGGCAAGGGACTACATCCCCCAGGTGCCCCGGCGGTCGGGTGACGTCGGCGGAGCGCCCGGAGGCGCGGGAACAAAGGCGGGAGAGCCGAGCGCTGTTGTGCGCGCTCTGGGGAAAAGCTGCCACCACAGGGGAGGTCTGCAGCACAAGATCCCGGTGCCGTGAGGGGAACGGCGGAAAACTCCACTTTGCCAGCAACCCGACCGTCGTGAGGGCAAGGGACTACATCCCCCAGGTGCCCCGGCGGTCGGGTGACGTCGGCGGAGCGCCCGGAGGCGCGGGAACAAAGGCGGGAGAGCCGAGCGCTGTTGTGCGCGCTCTGGGGAAAAGCTGCCACCACAGGGGAGGTCTGCAGCACAAGATCCCGGTGCCGTGAGGGGAACGGCGGAAAACTCCACTTTGCCAGCAACCCGACCGTCGTGAGGGCAAGGGACTACATCCCCCAGGTGCCCCGGCGGTCGGGTGACGTCGGCGGAGCGCCCGGAGGCGCGGGAACAAAGGCGGGAGAGCCGAGCGCTGTTGTGCGCGCTCTGGGGAAAAGCTGCCACCACAGGGGAGGTCTGCAGCACAAGATCCCGGTGCCGTGAGGGGAACGGCGGAAAACTCCACTTTGCCAGCAACCCGACCGTCGTGAGGGCAAGGGACTACATCCCCCAGGTGCCCCGGCGGTCGGGTGACGTCGGCGGAGCGCCCGGAGGCGCGGGAACAAAGGCGGGAGAGCCGAGCGCTGTTGTGCGCGCTCTGGGGAAAAGCTGCCACCACAGGGGAGGTCTGCAGCACAAGATCCCGGTGCCGTGAGGGGAACGGCGGAAAACTCCACTTTGCCAGCAACCCGACCGTCGTGAGGGCAAGGGACTACATCCCCCAGGTGCCCCGGCGGTCGGGTGACGTCGGCGGAGCGCCCGGAGGCGCGGGAACAAAGGCGGGAGAGCCGAGCGCTGTTGTGCGCGCTCTGGGGAAAAGCTGCCACCACAGGGGAGGTCTGCAGCACAAGATCCCGGTGCCGTGAGGGGAACGGCGGAAAACTCCACTTTGCCAGCAACCCGACCGTCGTGAGGGCAAGGGACTACATCCCCCAGGTGCCCCGGCGGTCGGGTGACGTCGGCGGAGCGCCCGGAGGCGCGGGAACAAAGGCGGGAGAGCCGAGCGCTGTTGTGCGCGCTCTGGGGAAAAGCTGCCACCACAGGGGAGGTCTGCAGCACAAGATCCCGGTGCCGTGAGGGGAACGGCGGAAAACTCCACTTTGCCAGCAACCCGACCGTCGTGAGGGCAAGGGACTACATCCCCCAGGTGCCCCGGCGGTCGGGTGACGTCGGCGGAGCGCCCGGAGGCGCGGGAACAAAGGCGGGAGAGCCGAGCGCTGTTGTGCGCGCTCTGGGGAAAAGCTGCCACCACAGGGGAGGTCTGCAGCACAAGATCCCGGTGCCGTGAGGGGAACGGCGGAAAACTCCACTTTGCCAGCAACCCGACCGTCGTGAGGGCAAGGGACTACATCCCCCAGGTGCCCCGGCGGTCGGGTGACGTCGGCGGAGCGCCCGGAGGCGCGGGAACAAAGGCGGGAGAGCCGAGCGCTGTTGTGCGCGCTCTGGGGAAAAGCTGCCACCACAGGGGAGGTCTGCAGCACAAGATCCCGGTGCCGTGAGGGGAACGGCGGAAAACTCCACTTTGCCAGCAACCCGACCGTCGTGAGGGCAAGGGACTACATCCCCCAGGTGCCCCGGCGGTCGGGTGACGTCGGCGGAGCGCCCGGAGGCGCGGGAACAAAGGCGGGAGAGCCGAGCGCTGTTGTGCGCGCTCTGGGGAAAAGCTGCCACCACAGGGGAGGTCTGCAGCACAAGATCCCGGTGCCGTGAGGGGAACGGCGGAAAACTCCACTTTGCCAGCAACCCGACCGTCGTGAGGGCAAGGGACTACATCCCCCAGGTGCCCCGGCGGTCGGGTGACGTCGGCGGAGCGCCCGGAGGCGCGGGAACAAAGGCGGGAGAGCCGAGCGCTGTTGTGCGCGCTCTGGGGAAAAGCTGCCACCACAGGGGAGGTCTGCAGCACAAGATCCCGGTGCCGTGAGGGGAACGGCGGAAAACTCCACTTTGCCAGCAACCCGACCGTCGTGAGGGCAAGGGACTACATCCCCCAGGTGCCCCGGCGGTCGGGTGACGTCGGCGGAGCGCCCGGAGGCGCGGGAACAAAGGCGGGAGAGCCGAGCGCTGTTGTGCGCGCTCTGGGGAAAAGCTGCCACCACAGGGGAGGTCTGCAGCACAAGATCCCGGTGCCGTGAGGGGAACGGCGGAAAACTCCACTTTGCCAGCAACCCGACCGTCGTGAGGGCAAGGGACTACATCCCCCAGGTGCCCCGGCGGTCGGGTGACGTCGGCGGAGCGCCCGGAGGCGCGGGAACAAAGGCGGGAGAGCCGAGCGCTGTTGTGCGCGCTCTGGGGAAAAGCTGCCACCACAGGGGAGGTCTGCAGCACAAGATCCCGGTGCCGTGAGGGGAACGGCGGAAAACTCCACTTTGCCAGCAACCCGACCGTCGTGAGGGCAAGGGACTACATCCCCCAGGTGCCCCGGCGGTCGGGTGACGTCGGCGGAGCGCCCGGAGGCGCGGGAACAAAGGCGGGAGAGCCGAGCGCTGTTGTGCGCGCTCTGGGGAAAAGCTGCCACCACAGGGGAGGTCTGCAGCACAAGATCCCGGTGCCGTGAGGGGAACGGCGGAAAACTCCACTTTGCCAGCAACCCGACCGTCGTGAGGGCAAGGGACTACATCCCCCAGGTGCCCCGGCGGTCGGGTGACGTCGGCGGAGCGCCCGGAGGCGCGGGAACAAAGGCGGGAGAGCCGAGCGCTGTTGTGCGCGCTCTGGGGAAAAGCTGCCACCACAGGGGAGGTCTGCAGCACAAGATCCCGGTGCCGTGAGGGGAACGGCGGAAAACTCCACTTTGCCAGCAACCCGACCGTCGTGAGGGCAAGGGACTACATCCCCCAGGTGCCCCGGCGGTCGGGTGACGTCGGCGGAGCGCCCGGAGGCGCGGGAACAAAGGCGGGAGAGCCGAGCGCTGTTGTGCGCGCTCTGGGGAAAAGCTGCCACCACAGGGGAGGTCTGCAGCACAAGATCCCGGTGCCGTGAGGGGAACGGCGGAAAACTCCACTTTGCCAGCAACCCGACCGTCGTGAGGGCAAGGGACTACATCCCCCAGGTGCCCCGGCGGTCGGGTGACGTCGGCGGAGCGCCCGGAGGCGCGGGAACAAAAGCGGGAGAACCTCTCGCACCGCGAGTCGCGCGCGGGAGCGCCGGGCTAAGCCCGGGCAAAGGGCGGGCCCTCTGTGGCCCTCAGAGGCACGAGGAGGACGGGACGGGCCACCCCTTCTGGCTCCTGCTTTGGATAAGGTACAGTCAAGCTCCTCTACTTCCATCCCTATTGCCTTGAACTGCCGATAGCTATCATCAGGATAACTGTACACAGTCACTCAACTTCAATGTCCATCTGGGAAGAGCTGAATGCCCTCTGTGGCACACACTACATCCCGGATGCTCTATCCCCCCCCATAGTGTCTCGAGACACTGCTCAAACTACCTGCTCCCCCCAGGCTTCCCCCGTTACCACCCTCCCTCCACTTGCCAATTGCAGCCTCACAGTACCCGGACCCAGTACAGCCTCATCACCTGTGGACAAGGCGGAGTCTCGATCCCCCCTACAATCGTTTCTTCTGGCCCAAATCGAGCGACTGCTTGTTACTGCTCTCTCTCCACTGGTTGCTAAATTACATGATTTGGGAGACAGACTGTGCAGGATTGAACAAACGGTATCTCAGTCATACCCACCGACTAGAATCATTGTTACTCCCATACGCTCTCCCCCCACTAATACCCACAAAAGGCCTACAGACAATGCTCCCAGGATTTTACAAACATGTGATTCCCCTGCTACACCACCGACTCAAAGTGATCACAATATCACCCGTATTCACGAGCATGTCCCACAAAGAGCACCTGTGATCGCACTAGATAGAAGACACTGCATCGATTTACCCCCCGTAGCTGCCCCATATGTCACCATTCTCTCTGGGGTCCCTGCTCTCCGACCAGGAAAACGTGAACTGCACCGGGACCTTTTGAACAAAGCCATATATTGGCTCCAAAACAATAGACCATTACCTTCCCTACTAGACGGTGGGATACAGAGCGTCAGAAGGGTGGGGTGGCTTGGTCATCTGCCCAAAAATGTTCCGGGGGACTTGATTCTGGTTAGGTTTAAGGACAGGAATACTGCCCCCTACTTGCGTTCTATCCAGCCAAAACTTGGTGATGGCTCCATTCGTATCTGGGACCTCTATGACTTTTATCCTGGCCCTCGAGCACCGAATCACAATAACAACGGGTGAAAAGGGGGGATTCTGTGTATTGGGGTTTTTATTTCTTTAACTGCTTACATGCCAAACTATTTTTAGTTGGGTCTTATCTAGTCCAATCCAATATCCACTGCACTTTATATTGCACTTTATATGTACTTCCAAGGCGACAAATATTACGGCCCCTTTTATTAAAGTGGGGCATAAGAAAATCGAGAGAAGCATATAATAAATTGTGAACCCTGGAAGATTACTATACAATTAATACTGTAATGCAATATTGAAATCCAGACGGGACATTACGCTAGAATAAGCAACGTTATATTGATGATACAACGGTTCCGTTCGAGGTTATGCTCCATTTATTACTGAATTCTTAATTCCCACATGTCGTTTCAATTTTAGCATATACATGGATTTTTTATACTGTTTTTGTAACAAGAATTAATTTTTCTGCTTTCCTGATTGTATGTATGCTTTTATGAATTGTTTTTAACATTTCGAATAAAGCTTTTGAACTGAAACTGAACACTGCCTGCATACAATGTGATAATCTCTCAAGGAGTGGTGTGTGGTGGTGGGCAGAAGGTGGATTTGAGTCGTAGTCCAGTTTCCCCTGTGCCCTGCTGCAGCAAAGTGGAGAACTACTGAATTCAAGCAACTGATCTTGCCCCAAAATTCCGAAACCATGGATACCCTGACCGCATCCTTAACAGAAGCCAGAAACGTGCTAGAAACTAGCCGAGGGAGGCATTACTAGAGGACAATCCCAGACACCCTGCTGAGATCTCCTTGACCTGTGTGACCATTTATAGCACAGTGTCTAATGCTGTAACAAGGTCAATTAACAAGCACTGGAGTATCTTACAAACGAACAACAGGAAATGGGGAAAAAACCCACTCTTCTCATTCAAAAGAGCAAGATGTCTGAGGGACTCCCTGGTGTCCACCCTCCCCAGAACAACGGATTGTGATCACAATCCCTCAGTTCTTAATGCCTGGGGACTCCCCATGGTAACAGGACATTATCCCTGTGGAAATTGTAGCGTCTGTCATTTGACATTCCCCACCAAAACTTTACACCTGGAGCCTAACAAAATCTGGACGTTGAGATCACACACTAACTGTAATTCCATGAATGTGGTGTATTTAATCACATGCCCGTGTGGTCTCAGATATTTGGGCATGATCAGCAGGAAAGTGAAACAACATATCTGTGAACACAGAAGTAACAGCCACTGTAAAAGAAACATGATCACACATGACAGAACACTTCCTGCAGAAAAACCACACTTCCAATGACCTCAAATGGACTATTATTGAACAGATTAAATCCAGTACTGACACAAACAAACTCCTGTTTGAGAAAGAATAGCGTTGGATTTACAGACGTTCCACACACAAACGGGTTAAACGACAATATCCCCTGGAACTCTATCGTGCGGACGTAATGCATACTTCATGACCTTCCTTATAGTCCTCATGAACATAGTGTTTCTATCCACTATTCATACATTGTGTCCTCCATCAGGGACCAGTTTCTGATCTGCTTCCGACGAGTCTTCTTAGTTGTGATCACACAATTAACCTACTAAGGAAGACTACAGCGTTATAGAAAAAGCCACGAATTGACTTGCAATTCGTATATGTATATATAATTGTCTCTCGGTTTCACAATAGTTCCCCTAATAAGTATTGCACATAGGATTTAAATTAGCCAGTCCTGTTTATTTGAAATCCAGCTGTTCAACTTAGTCTACACTTTTTAGGTCTCGCCTGTCGATGCGCATGCGCATCGAGCTTGCGAGACTATTGCGGCTTAAACAACCTTTAACTAACAAGCAAGGAATCGTGGCGATTCCTTGCAGTGCCCGTGACTTTTAAGCTCAATGCGCATGTGCATTGAGCTTAAAAGCGCGTGCACATCAGTTCCCTCAGCCGCAATCGCCGTCTGTTCCCTCAGCCGCATTCCTCCGACACCTTTTGAAGTGAAGCTTAGCTTCACTTCAAAGGCCCCGGCTTCTTCACACCCACATGCCGCTCTCCCCGCTCCGCCCCCTCCCGCGTCTTCACACGTCTCACGGCCGGCAGGCCGTCTCGTATTTCTCCTCCCTCCCTCGCCTCCCTCCCTCAGCACGGGTACAGTCGGGACCACTCTGTGCGCTTGCTTTTGGATTTCGCAGCACTTTCCCAGTTGCCTTATTAGCCACCCGGGGTGTCACCAAAGTGCCTTGATTAATGCCGTGGCAGTGGAGAGGGGTGCCCCTGCTGTCACAAAGTGAATCACATTTTTCAACTTCTCGCCCCAATAGTTCCGCTCCCCAGCCTCTCTCCTGCCCGTCACTTTCCACCCTCGTTGCACTAAAAGCGAAAGTAAGTAAAAGCGCCTCGTTTAACAAAGCCCTTTACTTCCTGACCAAGAGAATGCCCGAAAATACAGGTATTTCAATGCAGGCTAGTCATGTCTTGCTCCCAGCACACAGTGTGCTCCTAAACATACATCTCTTCTTTGCTGCTCCTAAGTGTCTATCAGCGTCTATACCCTATGTCTTTGCACCCCTCCCTCCCCTGCACACCATCCCACACGGTCCCCAACTACCCCCAAAACATTTTAACCTCAGTCTGCCACACTTCCTCTCTCTCTGAGCCTGTCTCTTCTGCTATCCCAGAACTCGCGAACAGGCTCCTCTCCCCATGAGTCTTTCCCACTGCCCTCCCTACTTGAGGCCCTCAGTTCATCTCTTCCTCTCCTCCTGCAAAACTTTCAGGTGAGTTGTATCTCCCCCTGCCATTTGCTCTGGCCCCTCCCACCTGTCCATCAACCTTCCGGTGCCCTGGTGCTGCAGTCATAGCTAACTCTTGCATCGGCTCTTGCTGGCTATCGGCTTATTGCTAAATTAGCCACCTCTTTCTTCATTCAACCCTCAATTCCGTCATGATGTGGACCTGTTTCACCCTCACACAATCTGCCCTCTCTTGCCCTCGGTGCCTTTCAGTTACTCTCAATGTCCCAGTCATTTAACTCCTTAACACATACGTAAAAATAATTGCCATTTATAACGCCAATAGCGCCAACAAATACAGACCTACGACATAAGTAAAACACATTGACCTTTACATGCACAGCCACTGAAAATGAATTTGCATTATTTCTGCAAGTGTTTTTTTTATGCCGTTAGGAAATATTTATTTATATTTACGTTTCCAGGCCGTAGTTGGGTATAAGTTCCAGGAACCGAGCAGATACTAACTTTTAGTATTAACTTTCGATAAAGTACATCTGCTGATTTGAAGTTTTTTTTTTCTTTTTTTTTTTTTTTACCTGAGTCCAGTATTTTTTTTAAGCTTTCTGGTCGTGTCTCATATCCTGAAGAATACCACATTTTTCCAGTTGGTAATTTTTATTTAATGCGGTGTGATGGGAAGAATCATTTGTCTCTTTAATGAGTAAAGAGTGCCAGACCCATTTAAAGAAGTTATTGCCGAGTAGATATATTAATCAATTGGCTGTGAGCCTACAAAAACATGACATCCACCGCATCCACCACCACCGCATCCACCACCACCACCACACCCACCACCACTACATCCACCACCACATCCACTACAACCACCACCGCATCCACTACAACCACCACCGCATCCACCGCATCCACCACATCCACCACCACATCCACCGCATCCACCACCACATCCACCACATCCACCATCACATCCACCACCACCACCTCATCCACCCTCACCTCCACATCCACCATGACATCCACCGCCACATCCACCACCACATCCACCACCGCCACATCCACCACCACCATATCCACCACCACTTCCACCGCATCCACCAACACCGCATCCACCACCACCGCATCCACCACCACTTCCACCACCACCGCATCCACCACCACTACATCCACCACCACATCCACCACAACCACCACCCCATCCACCACCACCACCGCATCCACCACCACCACCGCATCCACCATCACCACATCCACCGCATCCACCACCACCGCATCCACCACCACATCCACCATCACCTCCACATCCACCATGACATCCACCGCCACATCCACCACCACCACATCCACCACCACCACATCCAACACCACCGCATCCACCACCACACCCACCACCACTACATCCACCACCACATCCACCCCATCCACCACCCCATCCACCACCACATCCACCATCACCTCCACCACCATCACGTCCACCACCGCCACATCCACCACCACTTCCACCACCACCACCGCATCCACCACCACCACCGCATCCACCACCACCACCCCCACCACCACTACATCCACCACCACATCCACCACAACCACCATCCCATCCACCACCACAGCATCCACCATCACCACCGCATCCACCACCACATCCACCACCACCGCATCCACCATCACATACACCACTACCACCACATCCACCATCACCACCACCACTACATCCACCGCATCCACCACCACCGCATCCACCACCACCGCATCCACCACCACACCCACCACCACTACATCCACCATCACATCCACCACATCCACCATCACCTCCACATCCACCATGACATCCACCACCACCACATCCACCACCACCGCATCCACCACATCCACCACCACCACCCCCACCACCACTACATCCACCACCACATCCACTACAACCACCACCACATCCACCGCATCCACCACATCCACCGCATCCACCACATCCACCGCATCCACCACATCCACCGCATCCACCACATCCACCGCATCCACCACATCCACCGCATCCACCACCACATCCACCGCATCCACCACCACATCAACCATCACCACCACATCCACCATCACATCCACCACCACCACCACATCCACCACCACATCCTCCATCACCTCCACATCCACCATGACATCCACCGCCACATCCACCACCACATCCACCACCACCACATCCACCATCACCTCCACCACCACTACCACCACCACATCCACCATCACCTCCACCACCACTACCACCACCACATCCACCATCACCTCCACATCCACCATGACATCCACCACCACCGCACCCACCACCACTACATCTACCACCACATCCACTACAACCACCACCCCATCCACCACCACCACATCCGCCGTATCCACCACTGCATCCACCACCTCATCCGCCATCACCACCACATCCACCATCACATCCACCATCACATCCACCACCACCACCACCACATCCACCACCACATCCACCATCACCTCCACATCCACCATGACATCCACCACATCCACCACCGCCACCACATCCACCACCGCCACATCCACCACCGCCACATCCACCACCACCACATCCACCACCACTTCCACCACCACCGCATCCACCACCACCACATCCACCACCACCGCATCCACCACCACTACATCCACCGCATCCACCACCACATCCACCACCACATCCACCGCATCCACCACTTCCACCGCATCCACCACTTCCACCGCATCCACCACCACCGCATCCACCACCACCACATCCACCGCCACCACATCCACCACCGCATCCACCACCGCATCCACCACCACATCCACCACCGCATCCACCACCGCATCCACCACCTCATCCACCACCGCATCCACCACCACCACATCCACCATACCCAACACCATCACTTCCACCACCACATCCACAACCACCGCATCCACCACCACCACATCCACCACCACCACATCCACCACATCACCACCACATCCACCACATCACCACCACATCCACCACCTCCACCACCCCCACATCCACCAACACATCCACCCCCACATCCACCACCATCACCACCACATCCACCATCACCACCACCACCACATCCACCACCACCATATCCCCCAGATCCACTCACCCTCAACACCTCACCCTCAACCCCTCACCCTCACTCACCCTCACTCACCCTCACCCTCACTCACCCTCAACCCCTCACCCTCAACCCCTCACCCTCAACCCCTCACTCACCCTCACAACACATATTGTGTTACAATAGGTGTCACATTTGCGAAAGATAAAACTATCTAGAGATGTAGCATAACGACCAGAGCTGCCATATAAGTCACGTAAATACAAAACATGTTGCATTCCAAATGCTATAGGTGTCACTCATCCATTTGCAAAACGAAAAATGTCAAACTCTTCTATTGCGAGACCTATTGCATTTTCAATGCTTGTTTAAGAAGTCCCGTCATTATAACAGCATCGTCTTTTGTGACTACATAAATAGTAACAATAAAGTTTCACCACACATATCACCCACAGAGGGTTAGCACTCTACTCCCCCTGAGCTCTTTTCGACTAATCAGGACAGGTCGTGCTCGCATGCTAACATTATTACGCACATACGTTGCGCAATCACACTTGACGCGATGACGCAGCACGCCTCATGATGCACCGGTGGCAGTTTAAATATGCCAGACAGGACTCCTCTAGCATCCTCGGGGTCCCTGTTCGGGTTATACCAGGTGCTGAGCGAGCACTGGATCTTGACTTTGTGAGTACTTATACTAATGCTCCAGACAGAAGTTATTTCTGGTCAATGCCGCTTCCGCATTTTAACCTAATATTGCTCTTTGCCACCCCATCCCAGTGTTTCACAATAGATAAGCACCCCCCGCTTGGATCCATGGGGTAGGAATCATCTACAGCCTATGTAAGCCTTGATTGCCTTTCTCTCTCCCACGTTTGCGTTCCTACTAGTTTTACTACATGGATTCTGTTATGGTTATTTGTCTTCTCCTCTCGTTTATATGAGACGGTTTAAACTGACAGCATGTAAATTATGTTTTGCCGTTGCACTCAAATGACAGCATAGTGCACTGAACTCCTTGCCGAATTTGAAACAACGTTGGAGATGTATATAGTCTCATAACCACAGACATTGATGGTGCTAAAATCAATGCACTTCACATCTATCACGATAGGCACAATAGCCTTTTGAGAACACGTTTGAACTTCACGTTTGGCAGCATGAGGGTCACTGTACTAACTATGTCACAACGTCACAGTGGATAAGTTATTAGAATATCTTAACTATCATGACATGTTTTCTCTTTCAGAATTTTACTTCTTTTTCAGGCAAATCAGAAGGTCAAATAACTGTAAGTTAACGGTACTTATTGCAAATGGTGAGGGTGCACCTTCGCGTGTGCATACCCTCGTGGCATATCTGGTCCTGAAGAAAGCCTTGCTATTTGCACATGGAGGCTGAAACATGTAGACCGGTTATCACTTTCTCACCAAGGATGTCTATGGCCATTTTTAACCAGTTAATACATCCACCAAATTTCACCCTTTTAATCTTACCTTACTTCTCCACCATTACATTTTTTTTTTTTTTTAGGATAAGTAAAGGTCATTTTAATCATCACGGTGTTACTTTGTCACTCACATCAAAAAACCCACTCCGCTGTAACCAGGCGTCGTAGCACACCCGAGAGGCTCTTGGCCCCTCGGGTGGGAACCCTATAATGAAGCATGTCACCAACTAGGTTGGTGAAAGAGGTTTTTTTTAAAACACTCTGTGAATCCTCAGTTACTGCTTATCAGTAGGATTCACTCTTTCATTAGGACTATAATGTCACAACCGAATGCATGCTGTGTGATGTATTTTGGGTTTGCTTCCACTGAATTAATTAAACTAAGACTACTGGCTCCAATGTTTTGTAGATTAGCAACCCAGAACTAGAAACTGGTTGAGAGGTAAAGAGGGTGATTTAAAAGGTGTTTACTTAAAGGGGTTTAGCTGGAAATGGTGACCCTGTCCTTTACTGCAGACACTGCTCTGCCCAGAGGTTCAATCAAAGGAAAGTGACTTCATAGCAGTATACCCTGGATCAATGTAGGCTAGAATAAATGGTCCTCACATGGCAGGATAGCCTATGAAATAAAGGAGAAGCAAAAGAAAATACCGGCATCCCCTTTAAAGTCACTTCCCCAAATGGATCCTGGCTCTAGAAAGAACAGAAAAACAGAACACCTTCCAATTTGGGAGAGAGTCAACATAGTAAAACAATGGGCCTTATTTATAAGAAGTGACGCATCGCTGCGTGAAAACAGCGATGCGTCACTTCTCAGTGCGCCCTCCTTGCGACATGATGGATGCGTCATATTTACTGTATGACGCATCATGTTGCAAGGAATGTCATTATTACTGACGGTATTGTTGGCGCAAAACCGACGCATTGCTGGAGTTGTGTCAGAAGCAACTCCAGCAATGCAGGGGGAGGGCTATGAATATAGCACTGCGTCCCCCTTACGCCTTCTATGAGGCAAGAGTAAGGATTTGACGCAATGGAGTCCTAGAAGTGGCACACTGAAATCTTATAGATTTCAATGTGTCACTTCTATGAGACTTGGATGCGGGTGAACGCCCACACTGCGTACAATATACCTGATGCAGGTATAATGTAGCACAGGGCTTTACAAAGTGACTCATCTGCCTAGATGTATCACTTTGTAAATAGGGAACAACATATCGCATATTTTAAACCACCACTGCTTCACAAAAAGTGACACAGGGGCGGTGCAAAAGTGACACAGGGGCTCATAAATATGCCCCAATGTTTTTAAAATTAGGGCAACAAGATTTCAGGTCTCTAGAGGTTGCTCACCCTCATAACCCTCATCGGAGAAGCGTGGCTCAGTGGTTAGAGGCGGCAGACCCGGAAGCTGAGATCAGCCGTGGACCAGGGTTCGATTCCCCGCCTCGGCGGGTCTCGGGCTCAAAAATTCCACGGACTCGATAATTCTCGCTCCGGTGCCTACTCGACTCACGGGGTCACACTCTGCGACTCTGGGCAATAGCTTGCTTAATCTCCACTACGGCCCCTCGCGGCGGGATGCCTGGCTTTCACCTTGTGAATTCCCTGCCGGGGTTTCTCACAGGGGAATACCAGGACGGGTTCCCTAAGCAAGCGCCTTGAGACCCCTGGGTGATTAGTGCGCTATATAAATCGAAATACATTTACATTTACATTTACATAACTAAGTCTATGATTAATTACATGTCAATGTTGGAACAATCATTAAACATTATCATGCTTGAAAACAATAAGAATTAGGTACCTTGGACGATAACTTGCTCTGTATACTATTCAGACTTCTTTTCAGTCATGGGCAGAGTCACTGATTTTATCCAACACTAAATCCTGACATTGTCCTGCTATTACCCCCATAAAGTCTGTTGTCAGGATTCCCCATCAAGTATGAGGAATGATCGTGTTTGCTAAACAAGTAGTGGCAAAATATAATATAAACAATTGCATTCACCTGTAAAGAATTTATTTCAGGAAAATGAAAATGAATTTAAACTTAAAAATGTTAGTGCAAAAAAGAAAAAATGGGATTAACAAGAAATGATCAAAAAGAGTTGATGCATAACGATAACGTTCACCTTCATGATTCTCTTCCTTACACAAATGTCCAACAAGCCCTTGTGGTGAGTTTTGTCACATGATACGGGAAGGTGCTCTCTATTACCATGAGTTGGGATTCCCCAGGTAATGCATGGCTATACTGATGATGTGGGAGCTTGTGGCTAAGCAAAACGACCAGGGGTGCTCCTCCACTAGGGCGAAGGAGCGTTGCCCCACTGCTTTCTCGCAGTGCGAGAAAGCCAAAACATAAAATGGTAATAACTTTTGGTTATTACAATTTATGTTTCTTAGGGCATTGCGGACTGGCGGGCAGCTGGGCAGAGCTGCCCAGGCAGGGCATGAGTGGTTTGCCCACTCCTGTGTGCGCAAAGACTATTTGGTCTGCCCTCTTGGGCTGTCCAAACAAGTAAAGCACACTCTGCACTTCTCCAGGAACCTACATGGAGAATATGCCATCCCCTATTGCCCCTGACTGGCTGGCGTTCTGACCAATCACAACGCTCCACTGAAGCGTTGTGATTGGCTTAGGGGAGGGGAGGGAGACTGCCTGCTTTCTGTTCCTGTCAGAGGCAGAAGAGCAGGATCAGTAAAGATGCGGGACCTGGGCTGGTGGAAAAGTAGATTTAATTATTTTTTCTTCTTCATTATTGACCCCCCTCCCAACGCGACCCCGCGCTCGCTCCCTCACCCGCGAGCCATGCCAGCCGCTAATAAAAATGACTGACATTAGTGACAGTATCCAGCATTGCTCATTGTTCTTTTAGGTCTGACACTAGCCAAAGCTTTTGATGTTATTTTTTATAATCTTATTTATATGGGCTGCCAGCTTGCTATTCCCCTGTTTTCCCACCCGCTACAGTTTAAAACATGGGACCACCGTTCACGCCAGCCACTGGCTAACTTTACTGTGATTGATGGCATTCCGCTCCGTTCACGCCAGCCATTGGCTAACTTCACTGTGATTGATGGCATTCCGCTCTTTCACACGGAACACATCCACCCAGAAAGGAGCTTATTTACAAGCCCCTTGCGCCGCCGGTACTTGACTTTTTCCCCATTTAAAAGTGACGCTCTGGCAGCGCAAGGGGCTTGTAAATTTCCCCCTTTTTTCCCTCTTTCCCTATTTTTCGAATAAAATTACTTTTCGAAAAGATTTGAAACTCATTTGGAAAACATATGATAGCCTTCATAGTGACTTAATAAAGTTGATTGAAAAGTTCAGATATCGAGTCGAGATCTCGCAAGATCACGTCTTGGGACCGGCAAAAGTATTGATCACAAAGGGATTCTGCCCGGTCCAAAATGGCGGCCGCGTTACCTCGCGAGAATACGCCAGCAAACCAATGTAAATAGAACAGGGATCTCTTCGAGTTACACATGGGCTGAGTCAATGCCAGACATCCTCCACCAGTGCGGTAAGGAGTAAGGGCTCCGGTGTGATATGACTCTGAGTGGGTGGCCCGGCACTCGAGGGGCCGGTTGAGTCACTTTAGCTGACATTATACTGGAATGACTGGGTAGAACATGAAGTCCTTTACATCTTTGCGTGACGGGACAGGAACACAGGGTTTATGTGCTAGTACTGTCTTTTTGTCTAATCCCTCACAGTAAATCGAAGGGGAAGGATTAATCGACCCACGTTCGGGGTTGCAGTTCCATGAGGGGACTACCCTCCCGGCTGGTACGAGCACAGATGGCCGAGTGAGGGTAAATAACATAAGGTTCAGTTATATGCTTTTGGGAGGAGGTAGTATAGATGCTAAAGGCAGGTTGTTACACAAGTGGTTTTAATTTGTTTTTCAGTTGTGAAGACTGTGTTGTCCTTATGCAGTGGCTTTAATATGTGTGACGCCCTGAAGAAATTGCCAAAAAGCTTGATGGCAATGAAACATGTCGGCAAGTAAAGTGGTGTTGGTTGGATAGTTAGTAACCACACTCACTTTTTTTAGATTCCACACCCAACACAAGAGACAGAATAAAATTGCAAAATTGCATATCTGTGTTGCTGTGTGGTTTATATGTTGTTTGACACTATATTGGTTGTTTGTGGTCTATTTTCACTGCATACCTTCACAAAACACTTTCCTTTTGTGTTTCTTGGACACATTTTTCTTTTCCGAGCTTGATGGTGCCAACGATGAGAACAGGGCAATCCTGGTGAGTACCTGCCAGGTTCCCATTGGTGGTGCGCCCGTGAGGTGCCATCTCGCTCACACACACTTTTTTCATTTCTTTGTCTTGTATTCTGACACCAGGGTGTGTGTGTTCTTGTTGTCTCACAACTGAGATTTTACTTTCAGGGAATGGGCGAATGTTTAAAGAGTCACCAACTCTGGATATACCTACTACCCCAATAATTAAAGAAAGGGGAGTAAACTTGTAATGTTCGTGCAACATATGGTATACCTAAAAAGGATTAATTTGTAAGTGTCTATAAGATCTAGGTCAATTGTATATTGATTGCTTGTAAATAAGCCCCAAAGTAGTTCCTTTCAGTTAGTGCCAGATACTATTATGCAATGTATGCTTTTTTCCGCTCAATTGTGCTTTTAGCCATTTAATTTTGATATTGGTGAGGGCCTTGCACCTCTTTCAATGATTAAAGTATACCAAGTTCATTGACAAAGCCAAAAGTCTGGCAGACAACCATGGGTCTATTGGATTTTGCAAGTGTTTGTTTTATGAGTCTTCTGGTAGACACCGCTCACTTAGGGCCTCTTATTCCCAATTACATGATTCTGGGTCTTAGGTTTAGTAGCCCTGATGTTTAGGCAAGCAGTAGTGCTATTCAGTGAGAATAGGAAAGAAACCACTACTGTCAGTATCATGGTGGTCATCATTCTACTTTGCTGTCTGCTCTCTGATGTGGGCTATTGTTTCCAATTTATGGGAGTAGGGGGCATATTATCGAGACCGGCGTTATAATTATCGCCGCTAAAGCGGCGATAATAGGCTTGATAATATGCCTTAGAACATGGGCTTCTATGGGAAATCACAAGGGCATATTATAACACCGTTCCTTGATATATGCCCCTAAGTAGGTAAATACTTTTTTGCATGATTTGATAAAGCCTTTGCAAAATACAAAAAGTAAAAATATAGCACTTATTAAATTCATTAAAAAGAATCCCGGTTCCTACAATTAAAAGTGCCCGATCTCCCACCTGTAAGAGCTCTCTTGTAGGTGCACTACCCACAGATCCTATAATGATGTTCCCTTAGGGGCAATTGTGATCCTAGTTGAGATAGCTTTTGAGTCCCAGATTTAGCCAGCCTATACGCCATTCCCCTTCCAATAGTCGTTTTGTTTTGGTATTTCCGACAGTTTTTCCCAATTTATAGGAGTAGTAGGCTGGCTTATTTTAGTAATGGTGTTTATTTAGTATTAATAGAACATTTTATTTAATATTACAAATATCAAACCTACAAGCATAGCAAGCTCAATTAAGGAGGTTTGATTCATATTTAGGATGGATAAACAAAGCAAAGTAGGTAGGCAGTGTTCAAGTGCGACTAACTACTTACATTTTAAAATAGCCAGATGTTCAGGAGGGAGCGAGTGAGCTCTTGGTTACAGGGTTTCTGCAGTGCATGCAATGAAGTAGGAGCATTCCACTGGTGCTTTCATTTGGGTGGCACATAAGCGCCATTATGTTTAACAAGATCATAAGACTAAGCCATCTTTTTGAAGAAGGAAGACCAAATCAGAAGAAAGAAGGAAGGGGCAGCGAGGTGATGAGTTCACATGACTGTCAAAAACAGCTGAGCAAGAAGTGCCAACTTCCTCAAAAGTACTGAATAAGAAAAACAGAACGTCATGACCTATAAAGAATATTTAAAGTCACAGAAGATTGAGGAACAGGAGGTGTTTAAGAAACAGCAGAGATTGAGGAGTCAAGATGTTGGGACAGAAAATTCCCCGGCATGGTAACGGACCTGCATCTTAGCGCATAGTGCCCCATCTGCATGTAGGTCCCAAGCCTGGTTCCAAAACTGGTCATTTGACATGCATGGATGGATTATGCATACATGCCGTGACCTAGGCCTACCTTAAATGACTGCGGTCGATGATAGACCGGGAGGGGTGCCAGAAGTGCTTTCTTCGGAATTGGTTTGGGCTACTGGTCTCACCCAGAGTTGCGGAATATGAACATGTCGGTGTCAGCGTACCCATATAGTTAACAGTAGACTGGCCAGGTTGTATTCCATGTCATAGGTCCACTCAGTTGAGGTTCCACAGCTGTATTTGCAACTTGCTTGGCTTCCATGAGCGAAATGTAGCCCTATGAAGCGCATACGTGTTTGTGTGTTCTAGTGACTGCATGCATGTGTGCCTTTGGGAGTACATAACATGGAGGCCCGTGGATTCCATTTTGAGAAGCCTAGGGCTTAAACATTCTAAGATGAAGGTGTGGTCTGTCAGGGCGGACAAGCCCCTAGACAAAGAACAGAACCTAGAAGTGGGCACATCAAAGATCCCGAAACCCACAACACGTATTTCCAAAGGGCCATACACTAAATCACATTTGTGTCTGGAGATATTGGATAAAAGTGGAAGCTGAAACCTTTTTTATTATTGTTCAGAGCTGTGACAAGATCACCTCGACTTGAGCTACTGCAACCAGGACCAGTGCCAGGGGCTGAGGTCTGCTAGTCTCCAGGTTGGGTTGAGGGCCAATCCCCAGGATGCCAAGAACACTTGCCTTGAGCCTGGAGCACCAGTCTGCCTGTCGGCCAAGACCAGTGTGCCCCTTGAGTAGGAGGAGAGCCTGGAGGGAGCAAGGCCCAGTGGGACTCGGGATGCAAGGATCACAGTGAGCGAGGTGTGGGGTTTAAGGTCCATCGGAACTGACTCAGTGTGAGACTGCTGCAATGCAACAAGGGGCACTTGCCTGTGCGTTTCAGGGACAGTCACCTGTTAGTGACTTAAAGTTTGCAAAACCAAGCTCAAGGAGCCCAGTCGGAGCTGTTGCAAGCCGGACTGAAGTAGGATTCTGCAAGAGCAGAAGTCTCCTGCCTTCCTACCAGAGGCCCACTCCGGCAGAAGAAATCCTCCAATGCCCAAGAAGGTTCCTGCGTTGCTGAAGGCACTCTGCCTGATGCCAGGACTAAGCACTTCTGTCCCTACACTGTAATTACTGGAATATATGCCGAAGCATAGAAAGGGATTGGTACATTGTTGCTACTGCATGGGTAAGACACATCAAGCAGGGGCTCACTCAAATTTGGGGGACTAGGGCATGATGCACCACATGTGAGAACTGTTTAAGAGACTTGCAGGCACTTGCTACATATTTAGGGCCTCATTTACGAGAATGTGCCGCAGCAGTGCACCGCAAGCCCTTTGGCTGCGCCATGCTGCAGCACTTTCAAAGCAGAAGGAAGCAACAAAAATATGTTGCATTCCAGTGCTCCCCCTGCGCTGGTGCACAATGAGCTTCCATGTGCCGACGCAGGCACCCTTGCACCCTCCATCACAGGGATGATTGTTTACGTGCAGGAAGGGTTCCCTCCCTGCACAGAAACAATTTGAAATGGTGTTTTTCAACCTCTATGTGTGCTGCATTAGCACACATAGAACTTGCAAAACGTAATTTTTTTAATGATTATTTATGTGCAGGAAGGGACATCTTCCTGAACATAAATATTCACCATGGGTGATTTCCTCATTCTATGTGTGCTGCAGAATGCAGCACGCATAGAAAGAGGGAAAAAACAAGGAGAAATAAATAAATGTCCCCTCGTTGTGCCTCCCTACGCCTCCACTGGGGAGGTGGAGCATTCAGGCGCATTTCCAGGTTCACGATTCCTTGTAAATCTGGAAATGTGTCAGGTTCCATAGGTGTTGTGTGGGAACAGCAACAGCAACACCCATGGAACACCCCTTTCACGCAAAGTGCTGCGTGTAAAGGGGCCATATTTACAAGGACAGGAAAAGCCACCCAGGGTGGCTTTTCCTGTCCTTGTAAATATGGGGCAGTAAAATGCGTCGCCGGTGCGTCACAAAAAGTGACGTATTGGTGGCACAAGGGGCTTGTAAATAAGCCCCTTAGTGAACACGAGCATATAGCAGAGGCCTGTTACACCTATGAGTGAATAGCCTTGCATGTCACTGAGACACTTCAGAACCGGGGAGTGGGCCTAAAGTGAAGGGACTCAGGTGAACTTGTCCGAATCGCTATAAGTGGCTCTGCAAGGGATTATGTTATATCACTGTGATAGATTTAAACTGTTTTGTGGGATAAATACTTGTTTTTCACAAAAGCCCATGGTCAGATTCACCACTTTTTTACGCAGCGCAGTGCAGCAGCCGAATATGTGTGAGAAGGAGAGAGGAGGAGAGCGCCAAAATGACTGAAATATGGCACTCTCCTCCCCTTTCCCTAGCGCCGGCGCAAAATGCAGCTGCCGTGCGCCACAGAGACACCTTTGCGCCATGGTTCAAGGGTGTCTCGGTGAGTCTAGCATATGATTTGTACTGCAAGGTTACCCTTCCAGCACAAAATACTATGCATAGACTGACTTAAACAATTTCCCCTCTTTGTATGTGTGCTGTACACATGAACAAATTCGGAAAAGGAAGGAGAAATAAAAGCACTTCTCCTTTCTTGCACCTACTTGTAGGAAGCTGGCTCTGTGCACACTATACCTTACTTTGGTATAGTATATACAGAGTCCAGTGGAACCCCAAAGATAGGCAGAGGTAAAAGTAGATAATACCTTACTCTTTATTTGTGGTAGTGTGGACGAGCAGTAAGGCTTTATCAGAGGGTAGTGTTAAGCATTTATTGAACACACTTGGGCAAGAAATGATGTCCCACACTCAAAGAGAGACCTCAGGCCAATTTGTTTGTATAAAAATATTATTTTGTTGTATTTTATTTTTTAGAACCAAGCCAGGCCTGGTACAGGTAAGTGCAATAATACTTTGCAATACTATTGCAGTTAAATACAGTTTGAATGCAGTTGAATGCAATTAGATTGGTTACAGGTAAGTCATTTGTTAATAAAACTGTTGGAATTACTTTTCATTTACTATTGAGATTACTTTGTAAGTTACTTTTCCGATTAATTTTTAGTAACTTTTTCTACTCCGTGTGATATGCCTAGACATCACACTGGAACATTTCCTAGATAAAAGGTAAGTAAATAAGTTGTTCTACATATGCAGTTTCTTAATGTTTCATACAAACCAACTCCTCACTTAGAACAATTTTTACAAGAAAGCAAATGGGAGAAAACCAGTTTATCATTTTAATGGTACGTACTTACGTTTGGGAGTTGGTTTTCTGGGGTTAGAACCAGAGTTCCCCCAGGGTTAAGAATGCACTCTCAAAGCACCCTCAGTGGCACTAGTGCGGCTGGGTGTAGAGTGCTGAGGACCAATGCTATCCAATGGGGGATAGGGGGTCTCGGTTGGTGGCTGCTCATGAGCCGGCCACAATGTTGTGGGAGCAAAGCTCCTAGACTTAAGCTCAGGGCACAGGGGAAATCAAGTTAGCACACAAAGTGCACCCACAGCTGCACAGGGGCGGCGGGTGCAGGATGCCGTTTTGGCATCGGGTGCCCTGTTATTTTCAATGGGAGTTGCCTGTTTGGAATTTTGGATGCAGGCTCAGTCCGGGAAGTCTTCTGGGAGGAACCAACAGCTGGGCAGGTAAGTTGAAGGACTTGGGGACATAGGTGCACCTCAGGTCCTCTTCCCCAGGGCTCAGGGTGGCTGGATGCATGGGTGTCTTTCTAGGTCGGTGTCACCTTACCGGGTCACTTGTGGTTCTGGGGGTCTCTGTGAAGAGGCTGCATGTGACGTCGGGAAGTACTGGAGGGGTGAACCCACAGTGGACTTGGACTCTGGAGCTTTGGGGGACCTCGCTGTGACCGGTGGGCCACTCGGACTCTGGCCGTAGGCGACAGGTGCAGTGGTGGTTCCAGGTGTCGGGTTTCTTTGTCTTCAGCAGGCTTGGAGTCTTTATGTCAATATTCTTTTGAACAGAGCTGCTGTTCACAGGAGAACTGGTCTTTGTTGAAGGTAATCAGTCCTCCAAAGGGTTGCAGATGGGCCGGTAGGGCTGGGGCCAAGTCAGTTCTTCTCTACAGTCTCCTCTACTGGGTGTCTTCTTCTGTCTTCGTAGGTTGCTGGAATCTGTCTTCTTGATTCAGGGTTGCCCCCCTAAATACTGTATTTAGTGGGCGTTTTAGTGGTCTTGAGGTCAGTAGCCAATGGGCTACTGACCTCAGGGTGACTACAACCTTGCGTGGGGGAGTGGGCACAATCCCTAATCCTGATTGGAAAGTGCCTGCCATCTGCAAGATGACGGGCACTGAGAGTGGGCTTCACCTCGCCTCCCCCACTGAGGGGTGGGGTTGGCAAAGGTGGGCACACCTTCTGGGCTGCTCTAATATTTTCCCGCCTGTCTTCCTGCCATAAACGGGGTGAGCAGGAGAGGCTGGGGGTCTTGTTACAAAGGCAGCAAGTCCTTTTAAGCTCCCCTGCCACAGATGGCTCATCCTGACCAAGGGAGGTGTGAACTCCTCTGCCCTGGAACGGCTTTGGTTCTAAGCCCAGGGAGTGAAGGCTCCCACCCCAGGGTCCGGAAACATGTCTTGTGGTGGCAGGCTGGTGTTTACAAGTCAGGGAACCCACCAGAGGCTGGTTGTATTTTACGGGGCATCCTTAAGATGCCCTCTGAGTGCATTGTATAATAAATCCGACACTTGCATCAGTGTGGGTTTATTATACTGAGAAGTTTTCTACCAAACTTTCCAGAATTCAGAATGATTGTGTCCAGTTGGTCTCACCGATGGAACCAAACTAGGGTAATAAGGTTACCTCTCCTGTCCAGGGCTAATTTAGCCTTAGGTACAATCGCCAACCAACGTGGTTTTGAGAACGTTGTCTCCGGGACATCTGTCCTGAGCCGGCAAGCCCAAACACAATCATCCTGGTTCAGTATTGGATACCGAGGCACCTTTCACTTATATTCTTTTGTTGTGCACTTTCACAATAGTTTGCAGTAGCTGTATACTAACTGATCCTGATGAAAGCCTGAGGGCTGAAACATGTTGATCTAGCGCATGTGGCTGTCTCTAATGGTGGTCAGCCACATACCCCAGCTCATTGCTTTTTAATCCTGTTGCTATGTAGCATAATAAAGTTTACTGTTAGCTAACCTTGCAGGCAGTTTTAAACTCACTATCACTTCATTTTAGCACTGCACTTTTGTTCATCATTTGTTCACACATCTAGATCACATAGGGTTTTAGAACAACCCAGCTGCCCACTCAAAACATCCCTGAGCTCCTCCCTCAAAGAGAGGGGGTTGTAGCCCGCGTCAGAACCAGGTTCTGAAGCAAGGAGGCACCCCTATGATGAAGCATGACACCAATGGTGTGTGAGGAGAACCATCCTGATAAGGGATACCCCGGTGTGAAGTTTGGTTCTCTTAAATCCACTTTTTATTCAGCCAATTAGTCTGGATCTGTGAGCTCTTTTGTATTTATAAGATGTTTAATGGGGAGTGTGCCCATGCAGGTCCTTAAATCTCCTCTAGGTCCTCTTTTTGTGTGTGTGCAGTTATTGAATATACCAGTTTTAGTTTCAAAACAGAGGATCCTTCTGAAGATTTCAGGCAGCAATAGGATTTTTTACTCAAAGGTAAAATAGAATTAGAAGTAGAGGCTCAAGAGGGCGAGCGCCAATTGTCAAACAATATCAAAGGTGAGTATGGGCACAACAGAAGGATCTAAAGAAGTTAATGGGTATGAAAGGGTTGCAAATGTAGGATAGTATCCCACTGTGAAGATGGAAGAGAAATATCAGGTTTATATTAGTGCAATATATTTAGTGAAAAGTAAAAAACAACATGTGGAGCCTTGAGATAAATGTGAGAAGTTTTGGCTAGATTTCTATTCTACAGATGTTTCAAGATGGAGGGTATTCATCCCTTCAGAGCTATTTTACATAAACAAAGATTGTCTCGTCAAGTTAGATTTAAAATATGCGTATTACTCTTGCACAGTTTTCTAACGGTCAGGACAGACAGCTACGTTTATAAGTAGACTTTTTGGCCTATTATTAGCACTGTGGTGTTTTGAAAAGTTGCTTTGTCCTGTGGTGGCTTATTTGAGAGAGAGGGGAACCAGGTCAATATTTGGGTAACATTTTAACAACTTCATAGCACAAAAATGAGCCAGAGGAGAACTCACAGTTGGCAAAATGAAGAATGTATTATTAATGTGGCGAAGTCAGTTAGGTTCTAAGCAGGAGTTTGGAGAATTTGGGTTTTCGATTGAGTACTGTTGAAGCAATTTTAAAGTTTTAATTCCCAGGTCTACTACATTATAGGCACTTGAGCAGCTATATAAAATAAATGCAAATGATATAGTTAAACCATAACTCTGCTTTTCTTACTGGAAAGGGTGGGGGAAGATGATCATTATATCTTCTAATTTGTGTAAATTCTCAACTACAGGGAAATTAGGAACTATAGCAAAAAATACTGAAGTTTTGAAATGAAACAATTTCATATTTTTACTGCTTAAATATCTTCCCACAGGACTAGAATTTTTTTTGCTCAATGAACAATCATTTTAAACCCAGGTTTCATAATTCTGGAGTAAAATATTCCCACGTTCAATTCTTCTCGGAGCCCTAGGTATGTTTTCTTTAAAAATGCATTTATTCCCACTTACCATTTTTATAGAATGAAAACTTGCAGTGCAGTTTCGAACAACAAGAATACTCCCAAAGCCGGTTGGAATCGAGTCGGAATGACCAACCGCCGACATCGTAATCAGTCGGTTGGACCGCAAACCGACTGAGTTGGTCGGAAAGCCTCCGACGCAGTTAGAAAGCATCCGACTAGAAGTAGGAGGCTTTCCAACCAACATCGTAATCAGCCCCATAGTGGGAAATGGGATTTTTGCTTTTTGGACTACCCACTTTTATGACGTCTGCCGTACGTTTCACTAACTGAGTCTCACTCACTGTGAGCTCTGTTACAATGGATTTAGAGTGCTACCTGCCAGTGTCTAGCTTTTGAGATAAGGTCTGCTGCTGCACAGCTAGGGTAAGAGGCTATGAGATAGTTGCATATAAACGCATGTGCAAAGTGAGTGAGACTGCCATCCAAATAATGCTGGTATCTGCACACAGATAAGCTGTTGCAGAGGGAATTTCATGGAGTTGATGCTGACCCGTGCAGGCCTTATAATATGAGGGTGCATTCATAGTGTGAGTATATATATCTGTAGTGATTTATTGAAAAGTATAAATGCTGCACTATGTTGTACACTATGGGAGAAATATGCACCAAACTAAAGTTTTCCCATGACTTTTTCTAGAGAATAGGTTCATGTGCCAATCTGATGGATAATCAGGACTCCAAATCTAACAGTAATGTCTACATATTTCTACTATTATCTGGCACGTCAGGATTTAATATTTTTCTATGACTTAGCTCCTAATTAGATTCTGGGCTTTGAATCACTCTGCGTAACCAAGTTTATTAGTCTGCTCGCCAACATGAGGTTCACAAGCCTCCCACACAGTAAGGGCATTTGCCAGTGATTAGGCCTGTTGCTGGGAAAGGAAAGGGTGGGTACAGAACCTGCATGTACTAATTACTTTTCACACTGCACTTTGGGGTATATGTACAAGAACTGCCGTTAACTACCGCTAACGCTAGTTAGCAACAGTTTTTTTAACACGGCCTATCACCAAAAACTATCCCCGTTAGCGATGTATTTACAATACGTCGCTACATGGCGATAGCTTCAGGTAGCCACGGTGAAAACTGCCTCTAACAGTAGCGTGAAGGTGATACAAATTCTGACGTTAGCGGGCAAAAACTGACGAAAGACCCAAAAGCGGCAAAAAAACTCGAGTTGGTTAGCCCAACTTGACTTTTTTCCCTCTAGAGGCAAAAATAGCCTACAAGTCCACCTCCAATGAAAGATAGGAAACAAAACTAATGGAATACAGAAAGGAGCAGCCAGAGCCAAGAGCAACACAGATCAGCAAACCCCACTAAGTCACCCAACAGCCAGGATGACCAGCCAGAGTCCATGGGGAGGAGGAAATACAGGGTTTCAATCATGAAAAGAGGCGCATCGCTGGGGAAAATCTGCATGTATCACTTTTTATAGTGCCCTCCTTGCAACACCATGGCAGCCAAAACCTTGAAAGCGCAAACAGTCTCCGGGGCCTGGAGGCCTCGCTGGGCCTGTAACTGGGAGACGTAGTGGGATGCGGAGCTGCTATGGAGTTGCTGGGCGCTGGAGGTGGACATTGAGGCGTCGGTGATCGCCCTTATCTAGTGGGGAGTCTGCCAAGTTGCATGGAGACACGCTGTTGACCTGTGTGAGAATATCCCCTGGTTTCCTTGGAGTTGTGAACGGTAGAGGTGCTCCTGTGCATAAACGTAGTGAGGTCTGCATCACATACCACGCGCCACCACTACATAGTGGTGCACGGATGAGATTACCAATGGTGGGCCGCTCCTCTCTGCATCACAGGCCGGAAGATGTTGCGCTGGCTGGACGCTGTTAAGGGTGAGGCCCCTGAGCTGGGCCGAATTTGTGTGGTGGGAGAGCTGCAACTTCACGCCTAAGGGGACCCTGTTGCATCACTTGCATCTGGAGGTTCCCCAGCGGACTTGGCGGTGACTGCTATACCCAAGCTTGTGAAATCCCACCTGGCTGAGGCTCCTGCTGGCTGCGTCACAGATTTGGAGAGAGTGCAGCGGATTGCACAATGGTGTCAATTTCCAGTTGAGGAGATGGTGGTACGATTAACAGAGGAGTCCCGAGGTCGAGTCAGGCCCAGGCCTTGCACCTGTGGGTGAACCACCCCCAGTGGCTGTTCATCCGCTATGATGGAAGAGCTTTGCCCCACTGCTTTCAAATAGTGCAAGGAGAGGAAACATAACATGATGATAACTTTCTATTGAACCCATGCTATCTATCCTTTGGGGGCGGGAGGGTGGGTGGGGCTGCTCTACTCACAGTGCAGTGCAGGCACGGACCACGCCTAGCACCAAGGAACCTTCCTCTCAGACACTCCACTACTACGACGTCAGCTCCCTCCTTGTCATCAACCCTGGATGCCACACCGCCTGCCATCTAGCAACACTGTAGAATTCTCTTGCACCCTGCGCCTGCGAATCTGTAAACACACCTTCTGCCACATCAGCGCCTCCTGCCGTACAGCTGACCAACAATGCAGCCAACCGGCTCAACTGCAACTTCCTCAATGTGTGGTCCCTCCACAAACACGCAACAGAAATCTGGGACCTCCACGATGCCACCTCTTCAGATATCGCCTTCTTCGCAGAACCTGGATCAACCTCTGCTCCGGACCGGACATTGCCATCACCATCCACAACGGCTACAAACTCACCTGTACGGACCACCCCAAGCGGCCAAGAGGCATTGGCTGTGCTCCTTTGAAAAGTACAGAATAAAGCTCAAGATCGATTTCGAATAATGAAGACCTATTAATTTAATGCAAAATACTTATCACTGAATGTGCTGCATATGAAATATCTGTATTGTCTCTCAAAAATCTTTTGTATTCATGCTCTGCCTCAGTACCCTGAGAGAATTAAGTGCTACAGAGCGGTCCCAGGATAAGAGAGATTGCGGACTTGTTACTTGTTAAGGATCCATATCCTTCGCAACTAATAGCCAGATTTCTTAGTCATCCTGTGGCAGATTTAAAAGAACTGGCGCATCTCTGCACCAGTAATTTGCGTCACGCAAGAAAAACCCTTGCGCCACCATGGATGTGTTGCATTTATAATGCAGCACCGTTGCGCAAAGATTGATACATGCATGACGCATCTATTGGCGTAAAGGCAACGCATTGCTGCAGTCGTGTTGCAAGCACGACGCAACTCCAGCAGTGCTTTGGAATGCCTATTTATTGTGCTGCGCCACTCTTTACCCTTACGCCTGCTTCAAGCAGGCGTAAGGTTTTGACGCAGTGGCATCGTAAAAGTGACTCTTCACTTTTACGAGGCTTTCATACGTCGGAACGCCCACCCTTTATACATTATACCTGACGCAGGTATAATGTAGCACAGGGCTTTACAACGTGACGCATCATCCTAGATGCTTCAGATTGTAAATATGTCGCAACATGGCGCATTGTTTACAATGCTGCTGCGTCACAGAAGTGACACAACAGCAGCGTAAAGTTGACACAAGGGGCTTGTAAATATGCCCTCCTATTTTTAATAGATTGCAGCTGCCACAAAAAGGCATGAAACAATAAAAACACGAAATAAAAGAAAAGTCCAACCACAACTCAGAAATCGTGGAGTCGAGAGTCCCAGTGACAGGTAGAACCTCCAGTGTGCATGAATATACCAATTTCTGCTTTAGTTATGAATCTGTGGGACAAAACGTCTGCAAAAGGGAAGTATGCTCCCATAAGCTGCTGAGAATGCATATTTCTCTTATGGGATATTTATATCATTATGTTTTTGCTGTTGAAAGAATAGTGGTGGACTGTAATGTTTTTCTTTTTTTTTTTTACATAATTTACTTCTCCTGCTTCTTGGGTTATAAGCGCAGAGCAACATATACTTATAATGAAGGGCTCTCGGTGAAAGAAGCGAGATGAGACTTCAATGCCATTTGGAGTCAATTAGGCTTGACTCCAAAGTCCTGTAGTCCTACCTCTGGGAGAAGGACAATCCCCAGATCCGGCCCTTAGCCGTACCATTTATCTATGGTGGTGCACGAAAAGCTTATGTGTTCCCACCAATGCCTCCTGGGCTCAGGTTAAGTATCGCCATGTAAATCGGTTGTTCTGAGGAAAAAAATGGTGGTGTTTCGGGCCCTAGGCCCACATGGTGTACAAAATGACCACACAGATACTCAGCAGTAGGTTACTAGAATTGACCACGAGCACGTGCACTTAGGCCCTTTTATTAACAGGCTCACGTCACTCATGACGCCTGTGAGGGATGCGTGTGGGGGTGCAAGTGTGCCCACTCCCATAGGGGAGTGGCTCTAAACTCTATGCCTGTCGAGACACTAGAACGTCTCTCGCAGGACATAACAGCCATCCAACAGACTTCTAACCCTTGCTCGAGACCGCCCCACACACAATTATACTGGGAAAGTGCAATATTTTGGGGCAACAAAATTTCACACAAAGGCGATCTAGAGGCATGCAGACATTCAAGGTACCATGATAATGAGGGTGAAGTACTGTCCTTGGTTGTGCTTCATGGCAAAATGAGCAATAAAATACTGGAATGCACTTGTAACTGGAACGCAGAAAGCGGATAAAGGGCAAAATATCTCGAACCGAAACAGGACAGCTAACCTGCCAACTTGATAATAATCCGGTCATGTCGTACCAAGTGCTTTAAAACACTAAAGGCCAGATGTACGACCCTTTTTAGCGGTCGCAAACGGCAAATCGGCCTGTTTGCGACCGCCAAAAATGGTTGTGGTATGTACAAACCCTATTTTGCGAGTCGGTAACCTATTACCGACTCGCAAAATCGGATTTGTGAGTCGCTATCAGGAAGCGATGTGCCAAGGGCGTCCCTTTCTAATAGCGCATTGCACTGGTATGCACAATTGTTTTGCGATCGCAAATGTGGTCACAAAGCAATCACAGTTACCACCTACTTCAAGTAGGCGGTAAGCAAGTCCCTAGGTGACCCCTTCCCCTTTGTAAATGTATGCAAAAATATTTTTAAGAGCAGGCAGTGGCCCCACAGACCACGGCCTGCCAATAAAAAATGAAAAGAAAACTTTTCATTTTGTTCTTTTAATCACATCTTGTTTTCCTTTAAGGAAAACAGGCTGCATTTGAAAAAAAAGTTGCTTTATTCATAAAAGCAAACACAGACATGATGGTCTGCTGTCCCCAGCAGGCCACCAGCCCTGTGATATGTGAGATTCCTAAGGGGGTTGCAAATTGCAGCCTACCTCATTAACATTAATGAGGTGGGTCTTTAGCGGCCACATTAGGAATCTCAAACAGTGTTTGAGACCCTGTTGTACATTTTCCATGTTGTGAGTCGCAAATTGCGAGTCGCAAAACGTTGCAATTACCACTCACAAAATGGAATGGTCGTACATCTGGCCCTAAAGCGAGGTTAACAGAAGGTTGTTGGATTTCCAGGTCGATCCAGATCTGTTATGAAGATATGATGGGCCTCATTATTGCTGCAAGACAGCACACCAGTCCAAGCCTGGCAAAGCAAAGATAGAGGGAAGGATGCTTGAACATCAAACATTTAGGGCCGCATGTACGACTCTTTTTAGCGGTCGCAAACAGAAAATCTGGCCCTTTGCAGCCGCTAAAAAGTGTGGTAGTATGTACAAACCCTATTTTGAGAGTCGTAACCAATTAGTCGGCTTATTTGTGAAAAGTGACACATCGCTGCGAGAAAACAGCGATTCGTCACTTTTCATTGCGCCCTCCTTATGAAACCAATAATGCATCATATTTACAGTATGTCGCATCATGCTGCAAGGAGTTACAGATACATCAGTATTTTTGACGTATTTGTAGGCGCAAAAATTACGCATTGCTGGAGTGTGTCACAAAAGTGACGCAACTCCAGCAATGGGACATGACAAATGGGCAATTACCCTGTTAAATGTGCCTGCGTCAGTGGTACGCCTGCCATGAGGCAGGTGTAAGATATTGACGCATTTGCGTCCTAGACGTGGCGCAGTGAAATCTTATAGAATTCACTGCGGCACTTCTACGACCCTTTCTTGCGTCGGAATGCCCTCTCCTGCATACATTATACCTGGCGCAGGTATATTGTGGCACACAGGTTTACAAAGTGATGCATCTACCTAGAAGCGTCACTTTGTAAATATTGTGCAACAAGGGGCATTTTTTACTCCACTGGTGCATCACAGAAAGTGACGCACTAACGGCGCAAAAGTGTTGCAAGGGTTCATATATAAACCCCTGCATGTTTTACCCGTGGGCACAGAAATTTGTCCTGGCGGCTGAACAACATTTAGCATTTCACTAAACACTGGCATGCAATTCGGTATAATTTGCATCAAACGCTGCACTACCGCCTTTTAGTAAATCTAGGCCGTAGTTTTTAATTGTAGTAAATAGTGCAATGTTACATTTTTTTTATCTAAGCCATATATAATGTTTCAACGGCGTATTATTATACATGCTATTCTTCACTGTAGGGAGCAGCCTTTCTTTGCAGATTCCAAGTGGATCTACAAAATATATTGGTAATAGCGGTTAAACTTTATCTTTAGTAACAACTTCGACCTTTCACATTTGAAGAACTTTTACCCTGTGACGCGTTTTGGTAAACAGTTAAATGACCAACCCCTACTCTTGGAGAGTCATCACTTCTTTTGGCTCGGTCGTTAATGAGTACCCACTCAGACATGCACCTTCACCAAGAATCAAGAAACTTTGAACCTACTAAAGGTAAGACAGCGACCTACTGTCCGATCGCGCTATACTCCATACAGGATTTTTTTTCCTGATTTGAGGAAGAGAATAAAATGTCATATGTCTTTCTGTGTTGCTAATTTTATGTGTGTTGAATCTGCAAGGACATGAAAATAAAGTTTTCTACACTGAAATGAAACTTTGTCTTTATAGAGAAGGCAGGAAATGGGGAGGTCCTACATTTTATAAGCAGGAAAAAACACCATAAGGATCCATTAAATCACAGGTACTTGCAAACATATTCTCAGTGGCCGAAAAGTAGGGCCTGTGATGTGCCCGAGGGCCGCATTGATCCCAGCGGTGTGGCGGTCGGACGAGGGGTTGATGGGGATTGGTGGTAAGGTTGGTGTAGGGGAAGCAAAGGATATACATGTAGTGGCTGAATTGAACAATGCAAACCCCGAAAAGCAGGGATTAATCCCGGTTTCCCCACTTTTCCAAATTGTGTGATGTTAGGCAATTGTTTAATTTCACATTCCCTCCTTTTTCTTTATTGTCATATATAAAAGGACCTCGAAATACTAAATGCATGATTTCCGGATGTGCACCGAACAAAATCTGCTCCTGAGTTACATTTAATAAACTATAATTTTGTTCATGTACAATAGGAACCCAGGCCACCCAAAAAGTGCACATAACAACGGACTTGCCACTTTAGTTCACTTTTGGCGTTGTTGTCAGGGTAGGGGGAAGAATGAATGTTTCTAAATTTGTGTTTGAAAACTATCACTTTTAAATTAATACTGCTATAGTTTAATGCTTGTGATACTAGTATGCTAGCATATGGTGCGAGATGCAGAGTGGTGAAAAAGGCAGTGCTTGATCAACTTTTATCACGAAAAAGCTACTATGGGCCACATGTATCATTATTTCAATAATGATTACCTAATTGCGATTCTCTGCTAATTGTAATTAGGTAATTGCTATTTGAATGTATGAAACTTCATGAGTTGCATTCAGCGTTTCCTATTGGGTCCCAAATTGACGACCTCATTAATATTAATGAGGCGGGTTGCAATTTGCGACCCATTAGGAATCGCTAAAATCACAGGGATAGTGGCCTGCTGGGGTTAGCAGACCACCATGTCTGTGATTGCTTTTTAATAAAGCAATCGTTAAAAAAAAAAAAATACAGCCCATTTTCCTTAAAGGAAAACAAGCTGCATTTTGAAAAAGAAAAATGAAATGTTTTCTCTTCATTTTTTAAGAGTAGGCAGTGGTCCATGGGACCACTAACTGCTCTTTAAAAACATTTTTACGAACATTCACAATGGGGAATGCGTCCAAGGAGTCCCTTGGGGACCCTTTCTCTTTGCGAATGGGTTGCCATATACTCGAAGAAGGTGGTAAAATGCTAATGTTTTGCAACTGCATTTCGATCGCTAAACATTCCTACATACCGCTGTGATTCAGTATTTGGAAGGGATGCCCTATACATGCCTCTTCCTAATACCAAATAGGTATGTATTCACAATTCCAAATTGCGATGTGGTAAAATGATACAGAGTCGCAAATTGGAATGCAAACATACCAAAAAGCATTTTACCGGTTGCAAATGGCCTGATTCTGAGAAACAGGCTGTTTGCGACCAGTAAAATGTATGATACATGTGGCTCTTTGTGCTGAAAGGTAATGTGGTTGCAGTGCCAACGCCATGTTATTGCATGCCAGAGGGGAGTAATGGGAAGGGACAGTACAAACTAGGTATTGACCACAGCTAATAATTTAAAACAACTTCCTTTGCATGAAATCCTACCATGAAATAAACAATGCACAAATAACAGGCAAGTGAAATATTGTGTGATATTACCTTGTATAATGTGGAATTTAAATGAATTCATACATTTTGAGTGGCTTACATTTTGCTGCATGCCAAGTTTTTTGATAATGTACCTGAAGGGTTACCTTGAGTTGAGTTGAGTTGAGTTCCACATAAGACTCACCTTCTTGTGGTAGCACAATGTTTATCATCCTGCTAAATCTCATCACAAACCTCTTTATACATTTGGACCCAGATTTACTAACGCGTTGCATCGGGTTTGTGTTACTTTTGTAACACAAACCTGATGCAAAGTGTTATGCTGGGATTTCCTACCCAACGCAAATCAGATTTTGCTTTGGATAGTTTCCCAAGTAATGCTAGGTTGCTTTGAATTACTCTGGGTCAAGTTTGCATTTTATGGTGGTACAAGGGCGTTTGCATGCAACCATCCATGGGTATTGATACGATTCCCTATCTACAAATATTCGTAAGCTGGGATTTGTGTCAAACACCCTATGACTACATTAGGCAGGCGTAACAAGGAGAAATGTTTTAATGTCTCTCTTTTTTTCCTACTTTGCATGTTTGCTGTATTGTACAGCACACATACAAGGCAGGAAAAGTGTTAAAGGACAGTTTTGGTATTGGAAGGTTCTCTGTCCACTACAAAACCTATTTCTTACAGAATACAAACACCCTTACATTATGGCACAAGGATGTTTGCATTGGTGCATGGCAGCTTAATATGCACCAGCACAGGGGGAGAGAAAAATAGCGCCACATCTTACTTAGAAGTTATGGCACTGTTTTGCTCCCTACCTTTCATGCACCACAGCAACACTAGTTGCCGCGCTACATGAATATTTTGGAAATCTGGGCTTTAGTATTGCACAAATTTTCCTCTTTTGGGCAACACAGCATTCCCTTGCTTGGATGATAGTAAATGTGGGGCAATTTGTGCTATCATGCACTAATTTAAAGAGTTCAGTTGGCGGTGAATCTATTGTGGCAAATCAGTAAAACATACAAGGTGAAATCAGAATTAGCAAAGAATAAACAAACACTCACAGCTTCATGAATTTTAATAGCATTAATGTTATACTGAAGAAATATTTATAATCATTCTATCACTTGGAGAGTATGGAACATATTTTTGCTTATACACCCATATAGAACTACTTTTCCCAAGACCCTTAGAGAGGAAAACAGTTGGAAAGCCACTTCAGAAAAAAAAGATCTGTGCTTAAGTAGTCAAACAAAAATCATGTACTTTCCATTGGCCTGGTTACCACTACCTCACTCTTCTCTTATATATATGAGAACACACAAATCAAATGATGCACACACTCAGGTAGTCCTTGAGACTACAATTGGGACTTGCTTTGCCCCAAGGTTTGCCAATCGGTTTCTGGGGGCATGGGAGGAAGAAATCTCCAATGACCCTAACAACTTTCCAGAGTACAAACAGGTAGTCTTATGGCTCAGCTACTTAGATGACCTTTTCCTCATCTGTAAAGGAACCGGCCGACCACCCACCTGCTTCCAGGCCACCCCGAAACGCACCCACGGACCTTTCACCTGCCCGAAACTGCAGCTTCACCAGCCAGCGAAGACCTTCCCGTCCTGCCCCTCCCACCAGGGCAGGTCACAACCACCTCAGATGCATACTACTCAACACCCACTCAGTCTACAAACACGCAGTCAAACTCTGGGACCTTCTCAACTCATCCTCCCCAGACGTTGCCTTCCTGACGGAGACCTGGCTGAACCCCTCATCGGCACCCGATGTTGCCATAGCCATCACCCGCAGGGACCACACCAACAGACCGGGAGGAGGAATCGCCATCGTCCACAAGAACACCCTCAGAATCTCGATCAGCACCAAAGACACCCTCAGTACCGCCTAACACCTGTACTTCCAGATCCACATCGATCCCAACACCACCCTCAGAGGAACCCTCGTCTACAGACCCCCCAGGACCCTGGCCACAGTTCAACGACTCCACGCATGCCTTGGCCTCCAAAGACTACATCCTCCTTGGAGACCTGAACTTCCACCTCTAGAATGCCAATGACAGCAACTCCACCACCCTGCTTGCCAACCTCGCCAACCTCGGACTCAAACAGATCGTCACAACACCCACCCACTCCGCCGGACACACGTTCGACCCCATCTTTTCCGCCAGCAACCACGTTACCTTCAGCCACACCACCGAACTCCACTGGACCGACCACCGCTGCATCCACTTCTCCTTCGAGAAAAACATCGCACACACCCACCCACAACGAATCCCCCACTGCAGCTGGAACAAAGTCACCGAAGACCAGTTAATCACCACCATTGCCCAAGACCCACCAACCGACCACACCGACACTGCCGCCCGTAACCTCAAGCAATGGATCGATGACTGCACCAACATTCTCGCCATCTGGTTCACCACCAACCTTCAGGCATCCAAACAGATCTGCCGAAGACTCGAGAACAAGTGGCGCCACGAACAGACACCGGACAACCACGCAGCCCTCAAGAACGCCAGCCGCAGGCACCACCAATTCATTTGAAACGCCAAAAGGACCTCCTTCAAGGAACGCGTTGACAACAACGCACACAACAGGAAAGAGCTCTTCAACATCGTGAAGGAACTCGCCAACCCCAGCTCCAGCTCTAATGACATCCCGCCGTCCCAAGAAATCTGCGACTCTCTAGCCACCTTCTTCCACCGCAAGATGATAGACATCCACGATAGCTTCAACACTCAGACCCCCCCCCCCCCCCGACAGCCGCCGACACCCCAGACTCACCACCCCCCAGCCACCCCGGCCTCCTACTCTCCTGGAACCACGTTGTTGGAACCTGGGATGTCAGGTCACCTAGGGTAGCCTGGCCTAGGGGTAAGACAAGCAATTCTAGAGGCACAAGTGTGAAGGTTGCAGACCACCCAGCAGTAAATCCACACAATAACACTTAAAAAGGACACTACACCAATTTGTTATGAAAATAAGTACTGGTTTATAAAAATAATATCTTTGCACTTTTACTTTCAGAGTTCACAACTAATTACACTTCAGTTTGTTTGGGATATAGCAAGAATACTTTTAAACTACTGAGCAATTAATCATCTAGGTTCAACAGTACATTACTTTAGTCATGAAATCAGTGATAACACTTTCAGATTGGCTTACTTAAATCAATAATCAACATCAATAGTGCATCCACTCAGACTCCAGAATTTGATTAGAAATTGTCACTATACAGTGTACTATACTTGTCTCCCACAAGCTACCAACAGCGGTGCGTCCATTGGGGCGTAGGGGCGTAGCCCCACAAGCCCCATGGACGCGCTGCTGCAATAAAATAAACTGGTGTCACAGTCTGTCACTGTTTCTTTGAAAAGTTTGACCGAGCGCCGCCGGGAATCACCCGAGTTAATCAGGAGTGGGGAGTGCAGGGGGGCTGGTCTGGACTGCTGCGCAGCTTGAGTGACAGTCCACGACCACGTGACGCACTCAGCTGCAGCAGCAGACAGCCAGCCAAGGTATATACCGCGCAAGTGACTTGCAGGGCAGAAACTTGCCTGCGCATGCGCATCTGTGTTCCCCCATAAGAGGGTGTTTATTTTAGCTGGTCGCAGCCCCCGGGTTCTCAAAGGCGACACAGGGCGAGCATACATGAGCCCCCCTAGGCGCCAGGATTGGCCGGTCACCGCAGGGCAATCCATTATTGGATGCCGCGCGTGACGTCAGATCCTGATCCAGCCTGGTTGGCAATCACCAGCTGCCTCACTAGCTGATTGGGCCTGTTTAGGAACTTTCTCCCAGTGAACAAGGAGAGCCGTGACTGAATACACATGACCCTGCGTGTAAGGACATCACACTGAATTCAGCGAGCTTGGGGACACTCTCCTCCGGTAAGGCAGACAAGAGATTAATTTGCCCAATTTAAGGTGCACTCTATTACACTGTGCAGCAGGTGCACGACTGTATGTTATTATGTAATAGCGTTATTAAGATTTGAAGCCCTCTTTCTTTGTAGTCTCAGAATAGCGTGCATGAGCCCCACTGCTACCACTGACTGGTAAATAATGCCCAGGGACAAGTGGTCATTAATTACGTATAACTGCCCGGTCATGGGTAGAGTGCACTGACGGCAGGCTTTCTACCGAGCCCTGGCAGGTGATCGCCCAGATCCCCAGCACATGGACAGGGTAGTGTGAAGGTTGGTAGGGCGTTATACATTCATTGCCAAATAGACTTTATTTCAGGTTACGTAAAACCACATATAGACTTCCAGTACTAAAAGTATAATCTCGAAATATCGATACGTGCACATAACACGCCACAAAAGCATTCCGTTCAGTCACAAGATATAGAAAGAAGTTCTTAGCAATCCGACTCATTGGCGTGTGCTGAGATTGTCTTGCGTCTGTTGTTTGTTTAGTTGAAGGGTGTGTTTTTAGCTGTTGGGGGTTTATGTTATTTGGTATGGTGTGTTCTGCAGTTTAAACAGGGTTGTTATAGCTGTCGGGTGTTTGTGGTGTCTGATATGTAGTGTTCTGCTGGTTGCGAGTGTGTTTATTACTATCTGGGGATTGTAGAGTTTGTTATGCGGTGCTAATGAGCCTGCGCACCAGAGCTGCGTGCCACCACGTTTAGCTGCCAGCCTGTTGATGTGCCATGCTTACATTATGAAAGTATGCTCAAATTTACACGTTTAAAAAAATGAAGAAACCTGCTGCTTGATATATGCGCACAAGTGCTGCATGTTAGCTTTTTAAACTTTACATAACAAATGACTTAAATTGAAGTGAAACTACTACTGTGCAGCTAAATGAAAACCTATACTAATTCACCACTGTACATTTCACCTTCATTTGAACTATTGTACAAATCCGTCAATACTATGACGCTTGTAGTCACATGGTACATTTATCCTTTTAGATATGGAATATCACTTTCATTCTGGCGGGAGGAGCAAGCAACACAACGTGAGTGGACGACGGGGCACGATATACAACATGAAAGGGGGCAGGGTAAAGGGCACGAAACAACAAACGAACCCACAACGAAGGGGCAAGCAAAAATGACAAGGCAAGCAACAACTACAGGGCAAAAGCAACAAAAAAAGTACCAAAAAAGCGCTATGCCTGTTGTGGGTGCCTAGCTCGTGCAGAAAATGCCAGAATGATTTTTTAAAGGAGACATTCTATGTGAGCACTTAAACCACAACTAGTCTTCTACTGAGACTGTATTTAAATTAAAACTGGTGAGTTTTTGCAGGTGGAAGCTGCTTTTACCTACCTGAACTCCTTTAAGGCTTGACGGGGGAGCCTCATTATGAAGTCCTCAGACTAAGCCCTAGAGGTACTAAGAAATATGGAGCGATAAACCCCGGAAGGGTGAAATTAACAAATTACAAACGGAACACAGGGGTTTTTCCTTCATTTCAGTCAAAGAAAGGTGGAATCTGTATGTGAAATACGGCAGATTGGCAGATTGATTGCAGATCTTTTAATATGGATTTAGCTGGTGGTTTTACGCTTACTGACCAAATTGGGGTTACCAGTTATCTCGTAAAATGGCTCATCTATCTAAAGCTGCTTTAGGAAACTGCCTTTACTCTACGATTTCTGATTTCCACGTTTTGCTGCCATTAATGGTATGGGTGCTGAGATAATTGAGACTCTTGACTCACTCACTGTGCTGCTCCTGTGATGGCCCAAAGCTTTTCAACGAAGTGCTTTCTGATAACAATGAAGATTATATTTTCGAGGAGTCACTCGTCTACCCTACAAGTTTTTGTGCATAAATATGCATGCTTCAGAACACAGAATACTTGCTGGATAAAGAAGCGATCTCCCACTTTTCATCTGATGTGCGTTTCATTTCCATTGGTACCGCTATTGGCATTTGCTAGGATGGGGGCAGTTATTTGTATTTATAAAAAGCTTATTTAAGATACAGGTTTATAGTTTTTAAAAAAGATCCAGAAAAAAGGAAAGCTAGATTATCATGAGAAATTGGTATTTGCAGTCTTGGTTCAAGTGTACAGAGCGTTTAGTGTAGTCTGGATTTCACCAACTTGTTCAGTTTGATATTGACAAATATAGATGAGTATGCCATGGCCTCGCAACGCTCATCATGCGGTTTTGCATAAGCAAAAAGGTTATAATCACACAAATTTAATGAACGATCAAAATTTAACAACAAATTGAACAAACTTTGTATGTATATTGACCGCCTTGCATATCTCAAACTCTGTTTGTAAAGCGCTCTGATATCCGTAAGGATCTTGTTCGTGCTCTATAAAACTTTCAAAATAAATAAAAATAAAAGGTTGAAAAGACATTCAATACCACATGGTGCAGTCATATACTGCCACAAGAGAAGAGACTAGGGCCGACTACCCTCTTACTCACTTGAACAAAACGTTTGAAAATTGCTTTAAATCGTCCTGCTGTGGTTCTATACCTGCCGAAAATTAGAGCACTTAAAAATAGGTTAACGGCAAACATTCACAACTTTTTAAATACTTGTTTTGCTGTTACAACAAGGCTTATTTACAAAAATATTATGCTTTTCGGTAGGATTTACTATATCGGTTTATTTAAAAATTTCCAAGCAACTTGTTTCTAAGAGAGCCCAAAGAACAACTCTTGGGCTTTAAAGCGAAAACCTCTGTACTCTAGATCTTTGTGTGAATGCGACTAAACGCTCACTAGACTCAATTGGGAATTGAAGAACTGGGCATCCAGTGACACAGGATCATATCTCAACTCTATGCCAAGTACATTTTTTTATTGATTAAATGTATTTTTCATTTCTTTTGTTTAAAAAAAGAAGCCATGTATACAATGAATACACAAAGCAGTATTTAGAACTGTATATAAATATTAAACACTATATATACTATTCGCCTACAAATGAATCACAAAGAGAACATAGAAGGAATGAGAAGGAAGTTGTAGTGCTCATGGTAATGGTGTTAAAAGGAGTCATTTGATGTATGCAATATTTTTCATTTCTGGTTTCAGTTCCTATTCAGCCTCTGTACGGATGCAGTTATCGTAAATGTTAAAAAGCAAATTATTGCATCAACACATGAACTCAAAACCCTCCTGTACTTCCCCCTCCTTTTTTTTTTAAACCACGTCAGACATCTTAGAGACTTCAGTTGACGTGACCCCAAAGTAATCTCACCCAAGAGGCCACCTTGTCTGTAAAGGACCAATTCTATTTTCTATCCTAGGACAGCCCTAATCCACTTCAAATAAAAACTGTCATTTTGATATAGTCCCAACACTATACACCTTTTGATGTATCTGCTCTCTTCATAAAATCCACTGCCATAAATCGAGCTTTCGAAATATTTTCCTGAAGGACCCACAACTCTCATTCATAGAATATCCCTGAAAAGAAATCCACCAACAATGAATTCACTGAAATGTCTAATGTATCTACAAGATTCAAAGTTCATTCAAGCTTTACAATGAAGCCACTGCATTTCCATTCCCGACCATTAAATTCCTTTGGCCCTGGGGGGGGGTTTACACTGTCACCAACGACAACTGAACACATCCCATGGACACCTCAACTTCTTACTACAGACCGACACAAAGACCCTGAATAAAGGCTTACAGACCATGGGACCCCGACCAGCCTTTTGCGATGCCATCTCCAACCTCATTACCCCCTATCCGTCGACTTCCATCACTATGTTTACTCAGCAATCTTAATTTCTACGGCGACGACCCAAACAACGCCAACTCCACCATCCTTCTGAAGAACCTGAACAACATTGGCCTCACACAACTAGTCAGCGAACCCACGCACAAAGCCGGACACCCACTCAATGCCATTTTCTCCACCACCGACAGAATCAGATTCACCCGTGTCACTGACCTCACCTGGATCGACCATGCCATCATTCACTTAACCATCTCAAACGCCCAGCACGCCACTGCCAAGCACCACAGCACCACCCATCACAGATGGGGCAAGGTAACCAATACTCAATGGACACAGGCCCTCATCACCACACCACCCTAAACTTCAGCATATCTTGACCACGCCATCCAGAACTTTCCAACTGGATCACTGAATGCGCCAGCAGTCACACCGCTGAAACCAGAAAAAGCCAACAAAACCTCAAAACAAGTCGGCTGGTACACCCCAGAGCTTAGAAGCAGTTGCTACCAACTCAAAGAAACAATGGTGTGTCACTAAGGACCCCGCCAACAGACCCGTTTACAAAGCAGCCCTCAGCAACTACCACCTGCGCATCTAGAAAGCCAAGAGCGAGCAGCCATCACTGCCCGCACCTACACCACGGCTAACCACTTGAAGAAAATCTTCAAGTTAGTAAAGGAACTCTCCAACTAGATAGCCACAGAGAACACCATCCAACCCTTCTAAGGCCTCTGCGACAATCTCTCAGACCACTTCCACAGCAAGATTGCCACCAACTACAACAACTTTGACCCCTGACCCACCACTCTCAGCCTCAACAACCTCATCCAATCAGCGAACACCAGCCGAATGATCAGCAGCTGGTCTCTGCTCACCACTCAAACCACCACAGCCATCATGTTGTCCATTCACTTTGATCTCCACTGACCCATGCCCCCATCTCTTCAACCTCTGAACCAATAGAATCAGCACGGAACTCACCAGCATCCTAAACACCTCCATCCCCACAGCAACCTTCCCAGACAGATGAAAACATGCAGAGGTCAGACCCCTCCTAAAAAAACCTCTGAAGACCCCAGGGACCTAAAAAATTACAGACTGATCCCCCTGCTACGCTACCCAACCAAAGTACTTGAGAAAGCCATCAACCAGCAGCTCACCAAATACCTGGAACTAATCCACCTACTCGACGCCAGTTGCCTCATAAAACATCTACAGCGATGAGGCAACATAATATGTACCCGACTCCATTTCTATGCAAGAACCACCCAACACTGGTTTTTGTGCTTTACTTGCGGCAGTTGCTATGCCATGCACCGAAGATCCCTGTGTGCACTGCTGCTCTGCATACTGAAACCAAGGAAGCGAATAAAAGTTTGTCAATGCACACGTTGCTGAGGTCCACTGGGTTGGAAAGTTTTGTGTAGGCCAACATGTAAGCAAGCCTCTCCGTTTCCAGCTACCAGGTTACACACTGTGCAGGCGGTTGGTGGCATATGCTTGTGGCTTCCAAACTAATGATTATTTGACGAAATGGTGGGAAGGAAGCGCAATGACATGAGAGTAATGATATGGCTCTGTCTCTGGGTGGCTGCAAGTCTGGCTTTTTGGCACAGTTTACCGACTATGCTTTGTGGTCATTTCACCATCTGAATGATCTTATTAGCAGCTCTTTTTATGAACGCGAGGCTAGTCTTCCAGCCCTAATGTCAATACTTGCTGAATTTAATAAGCCTCCAGTTTCTGAATCAGTTTGGGTAAATCCAAAATATAGCATCAAATCGCCTATACGGATTCAGAGTACTTTCAACGTTCTCATGGGCCAAGGTGCCAATTAGATACCATTTTCTATTTCTAGCTTTATTTCAGGCTGTATGAGACTTAACAGTCCCTGTGTGATATTTCAGATCCTTGCTGGTCTCACGCAACGGAAAAGACTGTTCATGCCATGGCAGGCCAGAATTAATGTTTTTAAAATTAATATCCTTCCTGCCCCATCTAACTGTTCCAAGCTCTGTCTACGGTAGTCGCAGTGCCGGAGTTACTGTTCCTGCAGGGATACATTCTTTAATTCATTTGTGCAAATGGCAAAGCCAGGATAAGTATAAAAACATGCTAATGGCACCTAGAAAGAGTAGAAGCCTTGCTTGTCTTAATGTTTTTTCTACTATTGGGCTATGCATTTATGTATAGTGGTTGAATGGTCAGTGAAACATCAGAAAATCACTGGATATATATGGAAAGAGCTCTCTCTGGGCAACTCTTGTGGAGGTCCACTCTGGCTACTTTGACAATACAGTGTGCGACCTATATATCTCCCAGATTACCAAAATGTTTTGGAGATATGGGACAGACTAGTTGTAAAGGCAGGACTGACTACCTTCTCCTTCGCCGCACTTGCCATACATTGTAACCCACAATTTTCTCCAGCCTTAGATTTAAGGCTATGCATAGATGGAGAACCAGAGAATGTTTAATATTGACGTATGAATGTTACGCTTGAATGACCCATGGTTTGAGTACATGTCGGAGTAACATTTACTTATAAACACTGAATGTAGTAGCACTCGGGCTAAGCAGCACAGAGCTTTTCATAGGAAGGCCCTGTAGCCCTCTGGTAAACGTAGTCCTGGCTTCTTTGATTGCACCTGTATTTCTTTTTCCTTGTGTAGCTTCACAAAAGGCTGAGCTCCTCTTATTTCTAACCCTTTCTTTGGGTATAGGGATCAGGTCCATGTGCCAGATGTTTTGCAGGCGAAATTTCCAGATGCAGAAACACAGGCCTGATATTTCTGAATGGGTTTATGCACCGTACACATATTCCCATACTCTTAGTAAGGGCCTCGGAGTTTAGGCACAACCCAGGCACCCACCGGCCCTCCTTCAACAACAAAGACAAATAGAAGGCTCTCAGCTGCTGTAAAAGGAAAGCTGAAAAGTCCCCGGAACACGGAATAACCAATCAGTAAAGGGCCTGGCATTCTTGGGTCTGCGTTATTATGCCCCATTCCAAAGGCTCTGTCTTGGGAGTCAGAATCGGTAATTCCACAAGCTTTGCACACTGCTAATCATAATTCTCCGGAGGGCAAACATGAAATCCACTAACTTTAAATACATTAATGATATATACCGATAGCTATGTAAATGCAAACCCTTCCCTCAGACTCACAGGTCCACTGCTCAAATGAATTTCATATTTCCCTATCTTAATAACCCAATAATCCTTTTTGGGTTCTGGAGTAGGGTGCTATTCGCCAAAAAGCGCGTTGACGCCTCGTCAGGGTTAGGAAGCGCTATATAAATGCAATTATAATTACAATAAACAACAGTGAAACATTGTGAAGGAATTAATCAAAGTGTTTCTTCTCCGTAGGTTCATTAACAAAAACAAATTACCTCGTGTGTTATTAAGACGAGATATTTTTCAGTGGTGCAGTGCTAACGTTCACGATGCACTGAACTTTAGAAACCACTGTTAAATCTGGGACTAAATGAACTTCGCATGTGTTAAGTGGGATAACCTGAAATTTCATACACCCAGGCATTCTTTAACGACTGGCCATTGGCCACCAGTTCCCCCTCCTTCTTACTTATGGTCCTGTGTTGTGCCTGCTCATGTGAAGGACAATTTTTACTTCAATGATCAATGTCCGGATCGAGATGTATATCCAGTGTTGTCTAGTATGTTTTGCGGAGCTATCGAAAATATCTGGTGGGCTTTGCGCAGGCACTGATCCTGTGCCATGTGAGGGCATATGAGGGTTTGATTGAATTGACATCTGGGCACCTGCTTCCAGTTGTTGCTTCTATTTCTTAAGTGAAGATTACACCACTCCGATGTAGCAACTGTTTGTTTTGGGGCAAAATTAGGACAAGCCAGAGTTGCTCCTTAGACACACCTTTACATTTTTATCCTAAATCGGAGGCAATATTCCTAATACAGTAGCTATGTTTCCACGATCAGAAAATGCAGTTTTGCCTGATTCAGGACTTTTCTCAGGAATATGTGGAATAAGACGTTGGCGATCATGTTTATCATTAGTTGTCTGTATTGATGTGCAGAGGAGTTTATACCAGTGTTGAGGTGATGTTAATCTCTGCCTTATTTCCATGCTCCACGACATTTTAAGTCGGTGGGTTTATCATATGGACTTTTAAATAAGACTTTTTTGCTCGGTTAAAAATGAACTCTCTGCACTGTAGGGTTTGCAGGCCCAGGTGCTCCTGTGCTAAAACATGCTTCAGCATTTGCTTTTTTACCCTTGATTCAGCATAGCAAGGTGTGTGAAGGAGTTAAATACTCTGAGTGGGGATGTAGTACTTTTTACAACCCTCCTGATTTGCTGCACAGAGGCCCCTGTCCCATCCTGACCCCTTTGTAATTGTGACCTTAAAAGCTTTGCCGTTCAAGCTATTTTAGTATAACTGCGTAAGTGGCATTACATTTGGGAAGGTGATTTATCACAAGAGCTTCTTGTGTTGCACTGCTGCAATATATATGCGGAATGACACCCCGTCTGCTGCTGGCACGTGGCGGCTGGAGGGCCACACTACACCCCGACTGCTACTGTCACATGTACTGCAGCGGCTGAAGGGCCACACTACACCCTGACACCCCCTCAGATGCTGGCACATGTACTGCAGCGGCTGACGGGCCACACTACACTTCGTCAGCCCTTCAATGCAGCAAGCTGTACTGCAGCGGTTGTAAAGGTCATCCCACTATCCATGGCGGCCTCCTGCAGGAATGGCATGTGTACTGACACCTGCATTAATATGGCTGCAATGACCAGACCCTTCTCTACCCCCCTCCCCCGTTATCGGGGCAGCACTTGCCCTGCATTCTGGGTTTTATTTGTTGGTTTTTTTCAGATTAGGGGCTGGTATTTGATTGTGACTAAGGCATGCCTCCTTGCTGAGTTTAGTCATAGCTGGAAAGTGGTCCAAAGTCACACACAACATTTTATGTCACTTTTGATTTTTTGGGGTCAATACAATTTCTCTGCTAGGACATTAATGTCTGGAGAAATAATACCTGCAATTAGCAGAATACAAAGTTATGTTCGGTGTGCACTAGATAGCATTGAACCAGTTGGCAGGTATGAGAATGTGGGATGGAAATACAATCCTAAAATAGGGGTAAACTGTCTTTACCAACAATGGTGCAAGCTGTGTTCAGGGCATCTGCCCCTCGTCTCCTTAGGTGGCTGGAACAGTTATTTAAGACTTGCTGAGTGACCTAGCACCTCTTACCTGGAAGGAATTACATTCTGTAAATATTGGAGGCAAACGGGAAAAAAGTTGTAGAGTGTACAGGCAATTCACATATTTGTGGTGAGCAGTCTGACATGGCCGCCTATAATGTTTCACCATGCCTACCCTGTTCCCTTTATTTCTTTCTTCTACTGTCATTCATTCTTTGATACTCACTCAATCTATCAAGTGGATTTTCCTTGCTCTCGTGGATGAGTTATATCAGTGTTTTGATGGCAGTAGTGTCAGGGCTCTCACGTCATTGGATCTCTTGGCAGCATTGGACAAAATTGAACATGCCGTCTTGGTCAACTTTTTGGCAACTTTGGTGGTAGGGAGAACATTTTTCCATTGGTTTAGTTGTTTTTTGACTAATTACGCAATTATTATTATTATTATTATTATTATTATTATTATTATTATTATTATTAATGAGTTTTGTATCGCGCGTGGTTACCCTTGGGCATCCCAGCGCTTCTCCAGAAAAGAGCAGCCCTAACAGAAACGACTCATTAGGCAGGGAACAGGTGGGTCTTTAAAAGTTTACGAAAACGTAAAGTGCTGGTTTCAAAACGCAGGGCAAGCGGAAGAGAATTCCACAGCACTGCCACGTTGACAGAAAATCTTCTGCCACCGGACCAATGAGGTAGTGCTTCTCCCTTTCTTTTCACACTCAATTTACCTTTTCTTTCTGAGGTCCTCATATCGCCTCCTTAAGCACTGCTATATTCAATGCTAGTGTCAGCTGTTTTTCCTGATTTACTATTAACTGATCACTTTTGTCTCTGCTTCATTATATCTGTGGTTGACACCCAGATTTTCTTTCGTATTGATGGGGTGGTTTGACAGTCCCCTGCCCCAGTAAAGTTCCCTGCCAGCCATCCATTCCTGGATGCAGGCAAACTATCTCTAGATCAATGACTGTTAAGCGGTAATCCGAAGCTGTAAGGCTCAATCACAAGTTTGGACAACCACCTGGTCCAATATATTAGGTTGACGTCCTCTGGGTATTCAACTGATTAATAGGTTTTTGATGTCAGCACAAGTCCAGGTCATTTCAAAAGTCTTTTGTGTATCAATTTCTCTCAAGAAAATGCTCCCATTGCTAACTTATTCGGAGCGTTGTATTTTGATGGTATTGTTACTAGCCCATTGTTTAGATTTTTGCAACAGTTTTTTTGTCTTGTCCTACCTAGTACCTGATTGTTCAGTCGTGACAGCGTCAAAATGCATTTGCCCAACTTGCTCTCATTTTCAATCCTCATCAGCACTTTTCTTCCGAGGTCTAGACAGCTGCGGCCTGTGCAGGTAAGAGCAATGGCTTTTATTTTTTTTATAATTAATACGTTAATAAAAGTTATTGTAATTTATAATGGCAATAGCTTAAACTTTTGTAAATAACTTTTGTGAAGATTATGTTCAGTGTATTTTATTGTGACCAAAATCCAAGAACAGAAGTGAAATATTAACATCTTTTGGTGACATTTGTAATATAGCTTGAAACATTGAGAGAACATATTTGAACCAGTTGTTGTTGAATGGTTGCACAGATTGATGCTGTGGTGGTACTTGAGTCTTGGTTACCTGGTAGCGCCTTAGTTTGCAGCTCTGCAGCATTACCCAGACCAGGAGTAAACGCCCCAGCAACCAAGCCAGGAGTAAACACCCCAGCTCATCTGCTGCATTTTTGGCAGACTTGTCAGACCGCATGTGATTTATGTGTAAATAATTAAGGGAGAGGTGCTTTGGTGGAGCCCCTTCACTCGTTTTTTGGTCCAGTCTACAATTACAAAACATAAATACAGATTTCTAAGTATGCTTTCACCAAATTAGCTTGTTGTTTTCACAAGGTTTAAAACACCTGAGCCCTGTAAATGGTTTGAAATAAAGGAGATGAAAGAAGTCAATTTGTTTGTTGTGTTTTGCTCAGCCCATCACTAAATATGTTTTCCATGCGCTCTGCTCCCTTAATTATCACACTGAATGAGTTGCTATTTTCATCATGTGGCTGAACCTGTAATCTGTGTGTAGCAAAGGGGTGCTATGCTGTTGGAAACTTTGCTGAAGCTGATAAGCTGGAGGGTACTTTTAATGCCAATATCGGAGTCTGTAATAGGACGGAATGTATGAAGCTCTGTGGTTATACTGAATAAGCAGCTACCTATGTTATGCCATCTATTAATGTAATAACTGCACTTTCACAATTGCTTTATTAACCTTCCTGCTTTCTCGAATGTGCTTGAAAATGCACGATTTTTCATCTTTTTTTCAAAATTTTCCTGGGGGGGGGGGTAATCCCCCCAAACCCCCCTTTTGGGGTTCGGGCTCGCTCGCTGCGCTCGCTCGCTAAAGTGCTGTATGCAAATCACTTTGCGCCCCACCACTTTAAAATGTCACCCACCGCCCCTGCAAGCTACTCTCCTCATCACGTGACACTGTTGGAGAAACAAGCAATGACTAAGCTAGGTTAGTTCCCTACAGGTTTGAGCATCGCTTTCAACAAAGAGCAGTAGTTTTCTTGTAGAAGAGTCTATACTCCTCCAGCAAAGGGGACTCCTCACTGCTGACAACTGTAAAGGTGCTATTCCAAGCAGAGCAACGTTTCATATAGGCCCCTCAGGCAATAACCAAGGCGCTCCACCCTCTGGAAGGGACTCTTTATTCCCCTACTTGTGAAGTCTTGCTCCCCTGCCCTCGTGTAACTCTCCTTACTTGTGATCAGGTTCTTGAGGTGCCAGTGAGTGGGGGTATCCACTTGACAGGGAACAGGGGGGGCCAAGCGCTGAGAAGGCTCACCAGCCTCCCGGGGCACCTCTCTCCTCTCTCCCGCTCGCGCCGGCTCCTCTGGTAGCGCTCGAGCGGGGAAAAGAGATCTCTGTTTACTGCAGGCTGCCGGGTTCCTCCGTCCCCCCTCCCGCTCGCGCCAGCTCCTTCGTGAGGCGCTCGAGCGGGGGAAGACGATACCACACGCCTAAGCCTCTGCTCTGCTCTCGGCGCCTTCCCGCCTGGTCCCGCCTCCGCCTTCCTGTTGAGAAGCGGCGCGACCGGGCATACGCGAGCGAGCAGCGGCTTCAACTGGAGTCTGCTCGGTTCGGCTTCCTCCGGCTCCGCCCCCAAACACCGGATCACTCACTCCTATGCCGGGTTAGCGCTGACAGGACACAGCGCCGGAAACGATCCTTCACTCCAGCGCCCACTGCTACCACAGGCACACAGGCGGCCTGATCACGCCGCCAGCGCCCCACAAAGCGCCTCGAGGAGGGCACGCTCCCAGCCCTACGTCAGTCACAGGGAGTTCACTTGAGCAAAGGCAGCCCAGGTACAGGGAAAAGGGGGGAATAACCTGTAATGCGTGGCGATAGACTCCTCACCAGCTCACAATCCCTCCAACCCCTGTAATAATATCCTGGGGATCACTTTCCTTTAGTTCCTTTACTGGGCAGAGGACTGTGCTCCGCAGCGCCGCAGTCTCCTTCTCCTGAAGACTTCCCCTGAATGATTTGGACAAGGGGCAAGCTAGGCGCCCAGGGTCTCCAGTAACCCTCAACAGCGGGGTCAGGACAAGTAACCCAAAGGGGGATAGTGTGGTGGACCAGTAAGGCAGCTTCCCAGTCCAGGAGGTCAACCCTATGTCTAGCCTCTTCCCACCCTTAGTTACAGCCTGTCCTCCAGCTGGCTCTCTCAGGTAGACAAAATGGCTGCCCCGCATTCCGCCTTATATAGGCTGTCCCTCAGTGGTCCAGAATGGACCAGAAGGTTCTGGAACGCCCTATACTAGTCTATGGGCAAGTTCTGGGTGTGGCAGTTAGGGCAGTTGGAAGCCACCATTTTGTGGTTCCAACTTTTCCTGTCAGAACAGGCCTCTGGGCCCGAGGTGAAAAACTATGAGGGGGGGAAAGAACACCTATCCCCTTGACCAACACCTAGAAAAAGCTAGTGGACACAAAAATTATTAAGGGTATGAGGGGCAGAAAGGGGACAAAATAAATAATAAATTGGAGGGACTACGCAAAAAAACCAGACAGGTCTAACACACGTCAACAACGAAGACATCATAAACAGCTCCTTCGAGACCGCCACCTTCCGGGAGAGCTGGAAACACACCAAGATCAACGCCCTACTCAAGAAACCCAAGGCAGACCCTAAGGACCTCAAGAACATCCGGCCCATCTCCCTGCTCCCGTTATCGGCGAAAGTCATCGAGAAGATCGTCAACAAACAACTGACCAGATTCTATGTTCTATGTTCTATGTTCTATTTAAGGGGATTTATAAAGCGCACTTACACCATAGGTCTCTTGGCGCTGTTCCTACATAAGCTACTGCGGGGGCCGGATTAAACAGTTTGTCCGAAAAGCCAGGTTTTTAAGGCTTTCCTGAATGCTAAACGGCTGTCACAGTTCCTAACTGATAGAGGAAATGAGTTCCAGAGTCTGGGGGCCAAATAGGCAAACCTACGCCCACCTAGACGTTTTAGTTTGATCGACGGAGTGGATAGGAGATGAAGATGGGCGGATCGAAGATTGCGAGTAGGGACATGTTTCGAGATTAGGCCGTTGAGAAATCTGGGACTAGTACAATGTAGAGCCTTAAAGATTATACAGCCCGATTTGAATGCAGAGCGTTGCGCCATAGGTAGCCAATGTAAAGTGCGCAGCAACATCCTGGCAGACTGCCATCTTGGCTGCTTATAAATCAATCTCGCCGCTTGGTTTTGAATTATTTGTAGGCGATTTACCAGACCAAGAGGAAGGCCAGTATAAAGAGAATTGGAGAAATCAAGGCAGGAGAGTACCAGCGCAATCACCACCTGAATCAAGGCTTGGTGAGATAACAGATGGGCGATCTTTCTTATTTTTCGAAGTTGGAACAGAGAAGAAGAGATAACCGTGCCCACATGGCTCTTCAAGGAAAGATCGGAGTCTATTGTTACTCCCAGGCTTTTCACTGATAGGGACGGGACAGAGGGGGGGGCCTAAGGCACCTGGCCAGAAGTGAGGTCCCCAGCTAGTGAGACTCTTCCCAGGCAGAACCAATTCGGTTTTCCCTGGGTTGAGCTTTAATTGGTTCTGGTCCATCCAACCTTGGATATGTAGCAATGTGTCCTGGAATTCAGCAGCTGCATTTTGGGAGTCCAACTTAAAAACCAACTGAAGATCATCAGCGTAGTTAAATACAATTGCATTCCTGGCCTTGAGTGAGTGGATCAGGGGGCGGATGTACAAATTGAACAATAGTGGAGACAGGGATGAGCCCTGGGGGACTCCACATGAGGTAGCCAGGTTAGGGGCCGTATAGCTCCCAAGCTGTACTGCCTGGGTTCTACCTGTCAAAAAAGATTCTATCCACCCATAGGCTGTTCCCCGAATCCCCGCTTGTTCGACACGGTGCATTAAGATGTTATGGTTGACCGTGTCGAACACAGCCGACAGATCAAGCAGTACAAGTGCCTGCGAGATGCCCTTATCAGCATTGGCTCTTAGTGTGTCCATCACTGCCAAGATTACCGATTCTGTAGAGTGGGCGGGACGGAAGCCAGCTTGGTTTGGTTCAAGATAGTTGGAATTTTCAATGAACTTTGACAACCATTTAGCCACATGGGCCTCCAATATCTTTGAAAGATAGGGGAGGAGTGAGATCGGGTGGTAGTTAGCAGCGACGGAGGGATCTACTCCTGGTTTCTTGAGCAGGGGAACTAACATGGCCTTTTTGAAAGCAATAGGCACTACCCCTTTGCTTAGAGATTCATTGAGAAGGGGTAAGAGACTGTAAGGTAAGGCCGAAAAGACTTCCTTCAAAATAGTGGGGGGACAGCAGTCATTGGGGGATCCCGACTTAACTCGAGACATTAGTTCGAGTAGAGTGACAGAATCTATTTCCATGAGTTGATCTAGGACTAATGGATTATCAGGGTTGGCCCCAGGGGGTTCCTCCTGGGCTGCCAGAGGGATACTAGCCCTAATGGTCTCTATTTTCTCCACAAAGAAGCTGTTCAGTGCGTTACACGGCTCTTGTGTAGGAGCCAAACAGGGAGTAATTCTGTCTTCGCTACTAAGAACATTAACAATCCTAAAAATTTCTCTGGATTTGTTAGAAGCAGCGAGTACCTTTGTGGAGAAATAGGATGTCTTTGCAGCCAATAGGGCATTCTTATAGTCCCTGCGGGCAGTAAGATAAAGTAATCTTTCGTCACTGGCATAGCTGCGCCTCCACTTCCATTCTGACTGGCGTAGAAGTAATTTTTTCGATTTTAGGTCCGCAGTGAACCATTTGTGGGCTACGGCCTGTCTCGCTCGGGGAAAATTGACAAGGGGGGCATGGATGTCACTAGCCGCTAATAGCCAGTTAGAGATGCCCTTTTCCATGGAGTCAACATTATTATTAATGTCAGCAGAGGGGAGGGAGCTGGTTAAAGTGGCCATGAAATCATGGATGGTAAGCGATTTCCAATTTCTGGTCTTACCTCCTGCAACCTTTGATAGCTTAGCCCTCCCATTGAAAGTAAGTGTGAATTCAATTAAGTGGTGATCTGACCAAATGCATGGAGAGATCAACTGGGATGACAGTTCAACATTGTGCGACCACAGTTGGTCCAGGATATGGCCTTTTCTGTGTGTTGGGGCCAAGATATGTTGGACCAAGTTTAAATTGGTGAGTGTTTCAGACAGTTCTGCCAACTGGGTCCCGCCACCAACATCATTAAACCAGTAATTCAGATCTCCTATAAGCATGACTCTGGTGTGATTCATAGCAAGATTGGCTATCTGTTCGCTAAGAGAAAGGGGAAAAGAGGGCATGGACTGGGGAGGGCGATAAATTAGTACTAGCGCCAAAGATCCTGAATTTGTGTCGAAGTTGATGACCATATTCTCGACCTCGGGAAGGGTCAACGAGTTCAATTTATTGAACTTATAGCTTTTATTTATAATCGCCGCAACTCCCCCTCCCGACTTCCCCGCAGGCCTGTTGACTGAAAAGATGTAATAGTCAGCAGGCAGGGCGGCTAGGATGTCAGGGGTGGAATCGGAGGTGAGCCAAGTCTCAGAAAGCGGCAGGATATCTGGTTTCGCTGACGTTAACAATAAGAAAATATCTAGTTGATGCCTCACTATCGAGCGGGTGTTAAGATACATAACCCGCAGGGAGGTCGACTTAGGTTCTGTGGGTGACTTCACAATTTGTTCGGGAGGGGCAAGATAAACTGCATTATCATGCGAGATACCGTGCATCCTAATCCGGTCCAGAGTGTCCGATGGAAGCCCGGATTCATGGTGCTCAAGGGATCTAAGCTCCTCTGAGCAATAAACCATAGTTTGGCCAGAGTTTGTGGCCCCTGGGCCCGGGCAGGTGCGGACGGGCGCAGACGGGCTTGCCTTTGGCGCGCCTTCGGCGCGCCCGCTGCGCTCCCGCGTGCCTATACACATTTATACGTGTACTGACCCCGCCTCTGAGCTCCGCCCCGCTCGAGCTGATTGGCTAAGGCCGCTAGGAGGGTGTCAGGCAGTGTAGGCGATCAATTTCAATGCCCCACGTGATTCGATAGTGAATTTTAAAAACACAGTATGTCACAAATAAAATATTCCCACACAATTCCTAGCACAATTTTAAATTCTAGTTTTAGATTTCCCCAACAAACGGACCGCGCGGCAGCAAGCAAGTAGTGGCTGGCCCCTCGCGTACTACCTCCTTTTGAGGTCTGACCCCGCCTCTGAGCTACGCCCCGCTCGAAGAGAACAACACCCTGGACTCGTGCCAATCCGGATTCCGCAGCAGCCACAGCACCGAAACCGCCCTCATCGCCACCACTGATGACATCAGGACCATGCTGGCAAAACCGCAGCCCTCATTCTCCTAGACCTGTCGGCCACCTTTGAACCCGTCTGCCACCACACCCTACGCACACGCCTCCACAACGCAGGGATCCGTGACAAAGCCCTTGACTGGATCACCTCCTTCCTCACCAATAGAACCCAGAGAGTCCGCCTCCCTCCATTCCAATCCAAAGCCACCAAGAACACCTGCGGCATACCCCAAGGATCTTCCCTCAGCCCGACCCTTTTCAACATCTACATGACACCGCTCGCCAACATCGTCCGATCACACGACCTAAACATCGTCTCATATGCCGACGACACCCAGATGATATTCTCCCTCACCAGGTACCCCACCACCGCCAAAACCAACGTCCACAAAGGAATGAAGGCCGTTGCCGAATGGATGAAGAACAGTCTCCTGAAACTGAACTCGGACAAGACGGAGGTCCTCATCCTCGGCTCCACCCCCTCCACCTGGGGCAATTCCTGGTGGCCGGCTTCTCTGGGAGCTGTGCCGACACCCACCGACCACACACGCAACCTGGGGTTCATCCTGGACTCATCACTGTCAATGACCAGCAAGTCAACGCCGTCTCCTCCTCCTGCTTCAACACCCTTTGCATGCTTCGCATGATCTACAGATGGATCCCCACCGGAACCAGAAGGACGGTCACCCAGGCCCACGTCACCAGCAGGCTGGACTACGGCAACGCCCTCTATGCAGAAACCACAGCCAAACTTCAGAAAAGACTTCAACACATACAGAACACCTCCCCACGCCTCTTCCTCGACATCCCCCGACACAGCCACATAACTGCCCACCTGAGAGACCTGCACTGGCTCCCCGTCAACAAGAGGATCACCTTCAAGCTCCTCACCCACACTCACAAGGCACGCCACAACGCCGGACCAACATACCTCAACAAACGACTCACCTTCTACACTCCCAACCGCCAGGTTTGCTCCGCTGACCTCGCCCTCGCCACTGTTCCACGCATCCACCGAACGACCACCGACGGCAGATCTTTCTCCTACCTCACCGCAAAGACATGGAACACCCTCCCCACCCACCTGCGACAGACCCAGGGTTTGCTGACCTTCAGGAGACTTCTCAAGACCTGGCTGTTCGAGCAGTAGCAGCTTCCACTCCCACCTCCATAAGCACCTTGGACCCTCGCTGGTGAGTAGTGCGCTCTACAAATGCTTGATTGATTGATTGATTGAGAATAATAGGCTGAGGTGTTTTTCAACAAACTCAACCACAACAATTACAATCTAACTCTCACTTTCAACATGAGCAGGCACACGGTCGACTTTCTAGATATGAGGATTGAGATTGTCGATAGCATAATCCATACTAAACTGTTCTGGAAAGCTATGGCGGGGAACAGTCTCCTGCACACCTTCAGTAGCCATTCTGACTACCTCAAATAGAGTATCCCCTATGGGGAACTCTTGAGGGCCAAACATAATTGCAACACGCAGCATTCCTTTAAAGTTGAACAATCCGTCATGATCTCAAGAATCAGGGAATATGGCTACCCCCTATTGGTCCTCAAAAAAGCCATGGAAAAAGTTAGCCTAGTCAACAGGGCCACCACGTTGGGATATCTTGGTGAGTGACCCTATTATACCAGGCAGATGAGACCTAAAATACCCTACAAGAAGGGACGCAGCCTCAGCAATATTCTTGTTCATGGGGACATCACAGTTGCCAAACAAACCAGAGGTCACAATCTCCAGGGAGTTTTCCCTTTCAGCCACTGTAAAGCATGCAGCAACAGCTTCATGATGTAAGAATACACCACTCCCAGGGGCAACGCTAACAGGAGCATACTGCACTTTTTGACATTTACTCCTACATTGTTTATATTCTTGAATGGGCATGCAACCATAGGCATGTGGGCAGCACACAAGAGGGCCATCATGAACAAAGATCGGATGGATCCAATTTGAGAAATTTTGCAGTGGAACTGGAACACTTAAACCCCAGAGGTGGTAATACGGCACTCAAACTTAGGAAGATGGAATCCAAGTACATACCTGACCTCGAAACCAGAAACCCTGGGGGGCACAATCTGGACGAAGATCCGGACCTACATCTCCAGGAAGATTGATGACTGGATCCATTGGCCCCTGCCTTCTGACCATTCATAGCCATACGCTCATTTTTCTGCTCCTCTCTCGTCTCTTCTTTCTTCACACATAAAGATTGAGTAATGGCGACAATGATTTTATATTTCATATTTTAACATTGTTTTGTTTTATTCTATGCATGTTTTTCAGGAGGAAAGGAAGGGGACCACCAGAGTATGTTGGTGACAGCCACACCGGTTCCCTATCCTTTTCTTCATGGAGTGGCCACCGGGTGATGCACGCACACAAGATAAGACGTTCATCACTAATTTTGGTCAGTTTTCAGTGACTTTAGACTCTCTGTCCCCCTGGGATTTAACTATGCAATGTGCAGCTACTTTTGATCCATTTCGGTCAGCTCCAGGGCGAGGGCACACTGCTTTTCAAGAAAGTGCTACTGTTTACTATTTGTATTTTAATGATCTTTTCCTGCATGTACATACCGATGCATGAGTTGTGCCCGAATGCACTTTTGCCTCTCAACACAAAGTGATTGCCAGTGCACACATTATTGTTGTATTTACCTCTGTTCAGCCCAGGTAGCCAAGTCTATCGCTGTTATCCGTGACTTGATGGCCGCCACTGTATGTACCCGGTGACAAGGATTGTTCCACTAAGTCTGTGATTTATGTTTCTCCTAGGCTATGTATTGACACTCATTTTGAATGTTCTCTTGTGTGATCAAGACTGCTCTGACAGTCGAAATGCGTTACAAGAGATATCAGATTTATGAAGTAATAAATCAACTGCACTGCATGGTATCCTTCCTGAGTGTGCGCATCATTGGATTTGTGTGTTTTAGAGAATACCGGCTTGCTCCGTTGGCTTGCGCACCACCTTCCACGGGTCGAGGATTTTGGAAGGAGCTATTGTGGACTGATATATATATATATATATATGTGATCAAGCTTCAGTGGAAGCGAAACGTGTTATGGCGGCTGGCTGGCTAAAAATAAAGCACTCTAATTAAGCACTGAATCCTGGGTCTGCTCTTCGTCATTTTTCAAGAGGCAGGAGCCTTGTTTTGGTGACGACTTACTTCCATATATATATATATGTGGTCTGTCTCCTGCTTCGCCGGTCCTGGGGGATTGGAGGTGGTAATGCGGAGTTTCTACATATATATATATATGTGATCAAGGGCTTCAGGGCCCGAAACGCGTCATGGCGGACGGAGTGGTGCACATAATCGAATAAATTAAGCAAATCTACCTGTTTGGGTCCGTTTCGTTCTTCTGCGGCAAGCAATAAGAGAAACGAAGTTCCAGTAATATATATATATATATATATATATATATATATATATATATATATATATATATATATATATATGTGAGAGCAAAGCCTTTGAGCATTTGAAGAGGGCTACTCACACGCTGTCTGCCATCCGGCCTCATTACCCTGCAGCACCCATTACCAGCCTTCATAATGTGTAAACCAAGTTCGACGCGTTTCAGGGCCAACGCCCCTTCCTCATGAACTGCGCATAAAGGGAAATGACAAGCTCACCGCACCTTACTTTTCCGACCTTTATTGAGGGAAAAACCACCCTGCAATGGGCGTGGCAACTGTTGAAATACCCAGCAGCATGCTGGTTAATGCAGTCCTTGGTGCAATGAGTCCAGTGTTTTGCCCTGAGTGGGCTCAGTCCCCTTTACTGGTTATTTGCGTTTGTAATCCTTGAGTAGGAAAGAAGGTGGCTATTGCGTGCTGAATTTCCAGTGACAACGTGTACTTCAAATGAAAGGGAGACAGTTCCGTTTCTGAAGCGCCTTCGTGCTCCCGCTGCTCTTAGTTGGAAGCAGAAGTGGTGCCCCTCCTCCACGGCCAAAGGTAGCCGTGTAAGTATGTGTGAGAGCAAAGCCTTTGAGCATTTGAAGAGGGCTACTCACACGCTGTCTGCCATCCGGCCTCATTACCCTGCAGCACCCATTACCAGCCTTCATAATGTGTAAACCAAGTTCGACGCGTTTCAGGGCCAACGCCCCTTCCTCATGAACTGCGCATAAAGGGAAATGACAAGCTCACCGCACCTTACTTTTCCGACCTTTATTGAGGGAAAAACCACCCTGCAATGGGCGTGGCAACTGTTGAAATACCCAGCAGCATGCTGGTTAATGCAGTCCTTGGTGCAATGAGTCCAGTGTTTTGCCCTGAGTGGGCTCAGTCCCCTTTACTGGTTATTTGCGTTTGTAATCCTTGAGTAGGAAAGAAGGTGGCTATTGCGTGCTGAATTTCCAGTGACAACGTGTACTTCAAATGAAAGGGAGACAGTTCCGTTTCTGAAGCGCCTTCGTGCTCCCGCTGCTCTTAGTTGGAAGCAGAAGTGGTGCCCCTCCTCCACGGCCAAAGGTAGCCGTGTAAGTATGTGTGAGAGCAAAGCCTTTGAGCATTTGAAGAGGGCTACTCACACGCTGTCTGCCATCCGGCCTCATTACCCTGCAGCACCCATTACCAGCCTTCATAATGTGTAAACCAAGTTCGACGCGTTTCAGGGCCAACGCCCCTTCCTCATGAACTGCGCATAAAGGGAAATGACAAGCTCACCGCACCTTACTTTTCCGACCTTTATTGAGGGAAAAACCACCCTGCAATGGGCGTGGCAACTGTTGAAATACCCAGCAGCATGCTGGTTAATGCAGTCCTTGGTGCAATGAGTCCAGTGTTTTGCCCTGAGTGGGCTCAGTCCCCTTTACTGGTTATTTGCGTTTGTAATCCTTGAGTAGGAAAGAAGGTGGCTATTGCGTGCTGAATTTCCAGTGACAACGTGTACTTCAAATGAAAGGGAGACAGTTCCGTTTCTGAAGCGCCTTCGTGCTCCCGCTGCTCTTAGTTGGAAGCAGAAGTGGTGCCCCTCCTCCACGGCCAAAGGTAGCCGTGTAAGTATGTGTGAGAGCAAAGCCTTTGAGCATTTGAAGAGGGCTACTCACACGCTGTCTGCCATCCGGCCTCATTACCCTGCAGCACCCATTACCAGCCTTCATAATGTATATATATATATATTACCTACTGGCGGTCGCCAGTAGGTATGTATAGTTAGGACCTAGTTTCCATAGGAAATCCGCAACATTCTATTGGGAATAACTTTGGCGCCGGTTGATGAATCTTCGCGAATTTCTCAAAGAAGATGGCCCGCTCCGCTCCTTTCCTGAAAGTTTTGGGGGGATTCTTCAAGTGGGGGCTGAGAAAAAAGGGGGGTCCCAAAACGTGTTTTCCCCATGTTATTTTCCATAGGACGATTAGACACGGCTACAGCCCGAACGGCTGAACGGAATTACTAGAAATTTGGCAAAATGGTAGAGTCTGATTCGCAGATCACACTTTTGCTTAAATTGTGTAAATCCCTCCAGTAGTTCCTGAGAAAATTAAAAGGAAAAAAATATATATATCTGGGCGGAGCCTAACCACACATCTCATCGTGAGATCTGATTGGCTGTCAGCACTTCATTCAAGAAGTGTTGGCAGCCATCTTGGGACCAATATACATGATAGCACCTCATTAAAAAGCATTGCAGTTAATAGAAGGTTTTAGGACTTTAGTTACATTATAAACCATTTGTTGATGGTACCATACTCATTTTAGGAATTGTGGTGTGTTCTAAGGTGATTTTACCATGTGAAAAAGCCTTCTGCTGGGATATCATGAATCATGTTTGAAAGAAAACTATTATCTCATGTTTTTCCCACAGTGGTTTGGAAGGGGATCTATAAGCTAAACTGAAAGCATATTTTCTATAAATTCACATTATCTTTCTCAGTCATGTGAGAATGAAGTCTGACATTCTCAGTAAAACATGTACATCCAACAAGGACAGAGACTGTCAGTTGATTCCTTTGTGTTCTACTGCAGCCTCCTAGAGTGTTCTAAAGAACAACTAGAGCGCTAACAGTCCTACTTATTACAAAGGTATGGCACACCTGAATACATCTTGATTGGAATAAAGTGGTAACTCTTAAAACATTTAATTTAAAAAGGAGCAAAATGAGGGGGTACATTCTGCCATAGAAAGTATTAGTGCTTCAGAAAGAAATATTAGGGCACATTTTGAGTGACTTCTCAAATCCTCTTCTATTTCATTTCAAGATTCTGACATGCAGTCTCCCAAGATGGCCACCAGAGACAAAAGAGCCCAAATGTAGCCCAAATATCACCCAGATGTAGCCCAAGTATAGTCCAATGACAGAATGTCCCAGAGTGTTCTAAAGAACAACTAGAGCGCTAACAGTCTTACTTATGACAAAAGTATGGCACACCAGAAGCCATCTTGATTGGAATGAAGTGGTAAGTCTGAAAACATTTAATTTAAAAAGGAACAAAATGAGGGGGTTCATTTTGCCCTAGAAATTATGATTAGTGCTTCAGAAAGAAAAATTTGGGCACATTTTGAATGACTTCTCAAATCCTCTACCATACCAGCAGCAGACTTCCCTGGTGAGCAGTAGTTTTACTACAGTGATCTAATGAGCAACTAGAGTGCTAACATTCAGAATTTATGGCAAATGTGTGACACATCTGAATGCCTTCTTGATGGAACCAAAGTAAACAAGCATTGAAAATGCAATAGATCTCGCCCTCGTTTAAGTTAAAGCCATTCTGTTTGTACTGAGGTGGCTTTTTAGCTTTGCTTTTATTAGTGTTTTTCAAACTTTCATGTAAATAACATGCATATGTATGCACATATGTATATGTATGCATGCATTTATATTTGTATTTATATAGATATGCAGATTATATATGTTTATATATGTATGTATACATATATATACACATACATATATATAAATGCATATGCATATATATGCATATATATATGTGTTTATGTGTGCGTGTATAGAGAGGTAGAGGTAGAGAGGTAGAGGTAGAGAGGTAGAGGTAGAGAGGCAGAGACTAGTAGAGAGAGAAGTAGAGAGAGGTAGAGAAGTAGAGAGTGAGTAATAGAGAGTAGAGAGTGAGTAGTAGAGAGTAGTAGGGAGCAGTAGAGAGAGTAGCAGAGAGTGAGTAGAGTGAATAGTAGAGTGAGTAGTAGAGAGTAAGTAGTAGAGTGAGTAGTAGAGAGCAGTAGGGAGTGAGTAGTAGAGAGTAGTAACGAGTGAGTAGTAGAGAGTGAGTAGTAGAGAGTGAGTAGTAGAGAGTAGTAGAGAGAGAGTAGTAGAGAGTGAGTAATAGAGAGTGAATAGTAGAGAGTAGTAGAGAGTGAGTAGTAGAGTGAGTAGTAGAGAGTGAGTAGTAGAGAGTAGTAGAGAGAGAGTAGTAGAGAGTAGAGAGTAGTAGAGAGTGAGTAGTAGAGAGTAGTAGATAGTGAGTAGTAGGGAGTGAGTAGTAGAGAGAGAGTCGTAGAGAGTAGTAGAGTAGTAGAGAATGAGTAGTAGAGAGTGAGTATTAGAGAGTAGTGGAGTAGTAGAGAGTGAGTAGTAGAGAGTAGTGGAGAATATTCCAAAGTTTGGCACAGCACCACTTGCACAACAAGTCCAATCAAATCATATCACTTAGAGTCCTTATTGAAGCGCTGAATCTTGGTGTATATTCAAATGCTTTTATTTTCCTTAAGTTTATGTACCACAGCCAGCCGACGCGTTTCGTTCTGTACAACAGAACTTCTTCAGGGTGTTCTTATTTCCTTGAAGTTATGTCGGTATCCTGTTGTCATATAACTAGATATTTCTTCCAAATGTTAGACGAGACGTAAGTACATTCTTATTCAAAGTGACTAGGTATCAATTTTACCCACACAATTCGGGCAGATTTGAGTAATTTATAGCATCCTCAAAGTCAGTCTTTCAAAAATTCCAAAGTATAGGACATGATAATCCAAATCCAAATGTTTCTCAAAAAAAGTCATTTTCAATCGTTCGGAATATCGGCATTTGGGAAGATATGACCCACGGACACGGTTTATGACTTTTCTTGAGAAACATTTGGATTTGGATTATCATGTCCTATACTTTGGAATTTTTGAAAGACTGACTTTGAGGATGCTATAAATTACTCAAGTCCATGGATGCTGCTGGGAACGCCCCCAGCAACACCCATTGCACACCCCTTTAATGCAGGACACTGCGTTAAAGGGACTGATATTAATCAGGCAGGATTACGCCACAAAAAGTGGCTTAGTCCTGCCTGATAAATATTACTCAGTCTTCTGCGCCACCGGAACGTCACAAAAAGTGCATCATTCATGACATGGTCAGTGAAATCACTGATGACATCTCAAATGACATCACTGATGACATCACTGATGACATCATTCATGTGACAATCAAATACACCTCATCACACACTAGTATAATCTTTCATCACTCACTGTAAAAAAGAAAGTGCCCTATTTGAAACCATTGACACACCAAAAGAAATTTCGAAACACCCACTCAGTTATTCATAGAACTATACACACATCTAAACTCTTACCTATAGATTCAGTGTTATATACAGTGAATAATCAACAGAACACTATCAAATATACTTATACGCCTATTTCAACATTACACACCAGCACACATTGTATTCACTTATAAAGACATCCTTCTGACTTATGCAAACAATTGATTATACTTACATTTACTCACCTACACACTTATACAAACACCACTTCATCTATTTATATAGATAGGAACTCACACTTAGTGTGTTATAAAATCACTATTACAAGTATACAGGTATCCATATAGTGACTCATACAATCATTAAGTCTTATACACACTTAATTAGATATAACTGTCACGTACACTGCCTTTTTTTCAAGTTTAATGGAGATGTACCATTGAGAGAAATATTTCATCACCACCACACCCATAATCATATACACTCACTGAAACAACGGTTGTAACATGTAGTCTTAACCTTATATACCTACTGAATGAACTATTCACACATTTTTTGGCAATCACACACCCCCCACCAAACCACATAGGCATTCATTTACCCATACAAATACTCAGTTAAGAAACCAATAACAAATATAGTCTTTAACATAGCAATTAAGACAAAGCATTTATATTTATATATCCACTCATTCTTCAATGCAAAGTAGTGTATTAATAAGACATATTTAAATATCAAAGCAAACCACATTCACTGGATGATGTCATCAGTGATGTCATCAATGATGTCATTTGAGATGTCATCAATAATGTCATCAGTGATGTCACTGACCATGTCATGAATGATGTAATATGTGACATCATCAGCAGTGGATTGCGGGCGCGCGAGTTATAGTGAGTACAACTAACTATAACGGGGGAAGTTCAATGGTTTTGTATGAGTAAAAGGTCCAGCTAACTATAATATATATATTTATAGATACGTGCGCGGACATGCGCGGACCTTCGCGGGCGCGAGCTGCATGCTGATTGGCTGCCAATGTCTGTCAACACTTGATGAAAAAGGGTTCAGGCAGATCAGGTCGTGTACCCCTTTTCTAGGTTTGCCCGGCGTTAGCCGCTTCTCACCCAACTCACGATTACCCAAATAAAGAGGCAGGCGCTGGAGACTGGAAGGCAGGAAACAGGAGTTTATTTCCGATGGAACAGAACACGTCAAATCAGACAACAGGGTATCTTCTCGAGGTGCTCTTTCGACATCTCTGAGGCCTGGCCTCTTATACACTGGTTTATTACTTTATTACATGCAACACATTCTTAGTAATGCTTTGAAGTCCAGAGAAAGGCGTCTTTGGAATCCCCGGTTCAGATCCGCTCCCACACATATCTACAGTAGGAGTCCCCACCCCTAATCTCAGCATGATGGCTATCGCGCAGCTGGGTATTCCGCTGGGAACAGAAATGCGGGTAATCGATCGGATCTAGGGGTGTGAGGGCATTGATTAATCCCCGCTCCTTTGAAGTGAGGCGAGGTCCTACTGTAGAGGCAATAAACCGCATCTGTTGGGCTAAGTGAAGGCCTGGGGTCGGGCCGAACAATCGGGCAAGGAGGAAGAGGTTATCAAAGGGGCCTGTTTTAGGAATGAGATGAAAGGGTGTGGGGGGGTTCAGCACGGGATGTGGCTCGGAGGCAGGGTCACGCTGGAGGTGCGTTTAGGGCCAAGCAGGAGAGACCGGGGGCTGCCAAAAGGGGGGGGGGTGTGCTTGCGAAGCCGGGGTGTGAGGGGGTGAGACGCGCTGGCTATCGGCAGTAGGCAGAGGGGTCATGGCATTCAAAATGGCTGCTGCTTACGCGCACGCATGGGTCCGAAAGGAGACAAGATGGCGCCGATAATGTTTACGCCACAATCTAGATTTTAACAGTCCTCCCTTTTCAACATATCTAGCCAGCTTGTCAATTTACGTCAATCCCCATTATATTTCTTATTTCGAGGTCATACAATGCTTTCATGTGTTCAGTTTTGAAGTCCGAAGTCTTAGGGCACATGCAGTTAGCAATGAGCGAACACAGAGGTGGCAAACATTGAATACCTAGGCAACACCCACACAATATCACGACCGGTATCAATATAAATGTGAATAACCTCCATCCCCAGTCCTTCATGGTGCCCCAAAACCAGCTTCCAAGCGACCATCCTTCCTGTTCCTGGTGAACCTCTGAGGAAAGTCTGTGGAGGTGTTCGATTGCTTTGTAGACTGAGGGCGAGTTATCTGGTACGTAGGTGCAACAGCTGGACCCAATGATGCGGCATGCTCCTCCTCGGTCAACTAGAACCACATCTAGAACAAGGCGGACTGCCTGAAGTTCGGCCGTATTGTTAGTGAGGATGCCAGCCGTGATGTTCATGGTTGTTTCTACTGCCTGGGTCAGGTGGCGGATGGCGCGGCTGTTTGCCATTGGGCCCCACAGAGGAACCAGTCCCTTCACTGCATCCAAGAACTGTGCTCCAGTGGAGTCGGCTTGTTCAATGTCTTTTGCGCGCTTCTGTCTGTGGTGGTTTGCTGGGGCCACGTACGTTGGAGGGAGAACGAAGGCGACGTAGCAGGTACCCCCCCAGCTTTTTGGAAGCCAAGTGTAAGCTTTGGTGCCGCAGACAAAGTACATATTCGGAGAAGCAACAAAGGAGGGGGGATCGATGGCGTCCAATGTTCTGGTGATGTGGCAGGAGCTGTGACCCACCGGCTGTATTCCCAAGCCTTCGAGGCACACGAGGCCCGTGACATTGATAACAGACAGAGCCACCGTCAGAGTGGCAGCAGTTCATTTCCGTAAGTAGGAGAAGGTGGGTCTGGCTGGATTATGGAACACCTGCATTTTGACTCGTTCCTTGGCAGGGATGTCCATCTGGAAGGAGGAGCCAGAGGTCAAAGGACAAAAGGGAGCAGAAGTCCTTCCGGTTTTGTTCAGCCAGAACCCGTGGTAGAAGTGCGACACTGTCTGACCAGAAGTGGCGTTGTCCCTGTAGCTCTCTTGCAAGAGGGTCAACCAGGCAAGGCAAGAACCGTGAACTGAGAAAGGGGAAGGGATGAAAGGGATGGAGTGTCCGGTGGCATGTGGGAGCAACCCGCAGATCCAGCAGTTTGTGGCGTTGGCGGCAAGGTTGTGTTGGTGCAACAGTTGCACGAAGGAATTGTTCCAGAACTCCTTACGCCTTTCTCGGAGCTGAGGCGAAAGGGAGATCAGGTGATGCTCCTTCGTAGTAGTTGGCTGTGCAGTGGTCAGCAATATCTGATGAGCGGGTGCGCTCTCTTCCATGATCCAGAAAGAAGTCATGAGGAGGAGGCAAAAGAGGAGGACAATGAAAAGAACAATTGTCTTCGATTTGTGTATACTGTCAGTCTTTGGATTCCGATAACGGGTATTTCCTGTTGATTCCGTTGTCTTCTTATCTGGCGATTCCATCATCTTCAAGGTGCTCGGTAGTGGGCAGAACCGCTGACTTCGTTTAGCCTCTCTTCGGGTAACCCTTGGTTGTGTTTAGGCTACCGTTCTGAGATTCAACTTAGTCTGTGGTCTACTTAGCCGAAGCTCCCTCCTTTCGACGCAGGAAATACCCTTCCCTGGATGGTACAGTGGGATCAGAGAATTTTGCAAGTTCGAGTGCCTCGATATCAGGATAACAGTTCAATGATGGCCGGTCTTTGTTCAGCAGTTCTTCTTGGGTGCTGACGTTTTCTGTTGTGGTCAGGGTTGAGGAGACCTTCTTACAGTGGTGCGCGTGTAGCCAGTGTCTCTTCCCCTCCACTCGAAGAGCCGTTCGGGTGGTAATCAGTACTTGCCAGGGGCCCGTCCACCGGGGTTCCAGACTCTTTGTCCGTTGGAAATTCCGGATCAGCACATAATCTCCCGGTTGGATATCGTGACCCGGACCCCTGGAAGCATCGGGGATGGCCTGCTGCACCTGCTGATGAATGACAGACAATGTTTTAGTCAATTTGCACAAGTAATCAGATAGTAGGACGTCTGGGACGTCGTGAAAGGAGGTCGGTTTAGGGGCAGTCCAGAGGTTCATCGGTCGCCCAAATACCACCTCGTAGGGGGTCAAATGGTGCTTAGTGGGAGTGGAACGCATCGATAGCAATGCCAGTGGGAGGGCATCTGGCCATTTAAGTCCTGTGGTGGCCACTATCTTTGACAGTTTTAGTTTCAATGTGGCGTTGTGTCGCTCAACTAAGCCAGCAGATTGGGGGTGAAAAACTGCATGAAACCTCTGTTTTACACCCAACCCTTTCAAGATTAGTTGGATAACTTCAGCTATGAAGTGGGGGCCGTTGTCGCTCCATAGAATTCGACAAAGACCGTAGCGAGGGAAAAACTCTTTCAGCAGTACCTTGGCAGTGGTCATGGCAGTGTTATCACGGGTTGGATAGGCTTCTACCCATTTGCTGAAAGCACACACAATGACCAATACATACTTCAGGCTTTGGCATCTTTCTAGTTGGATGTAGTCCATCTGGAGGACCTCAAAAGGATGGTCGGGGACCCCAAACCCTCCCCGGGGTACCACAGTTCCTTTCCCAGGGTTGTGTTGCAAACAGATAAGGCATTGCTGGACCAGGCGTCTGGCTGAGTCGGGAATCTTGTCGTTGTGCCAAACCCTGGAGATGAGTTCGATCATGGGGGCAGATCCTATGTGTGCGGGGGAGTGTGCCATAGTCAGTATGGGGATCAAGTATGAATTGGGTAGCAACCATTTGTTGGTGTCCTTTGTCCGCCAGAAGCCTTCCTCGTCTTTCAATCCCACCCGTGCCCATTCAGTCAATTCGTTTGGTGAGCTGGCCATCTGGATGTCCCTAATCGTTTCCCTAACGTCAGTCCATTTTTCTGCTTGTGACCTGGTCACATACATACGTGTCGTTGTCCTATTGTCAGCTGTGGTTCGGGCAGTGATGTCGGCCAACGCGTTTCCCTGTCCGACTAAGTCTGTCACCTTCTTGTGTGCCTGACATTTGATTACCGCTAATCGTTTGGGAAGGAGAACTGCTTCAATCAGGGCGGAGACTAAATCTCCGTGGAGGATGGGCGTGCCGTGGGACGTCAGGAATCCCCTCTCCCTCCATAAGAGTCAAAAATGGTGAACCACTCCGAAGGCGTACTGGCTGTCCGTGTAAATGTTTGCAGTAGTCCCTGTCGCTATAATACATGCTCGTGTGAGGGCAATCAGCTCTGCCGCCTGTGCGGATCGCTGCACGATGCGGGCAGTTTCAACTACGGTTTGGGCTGTGGTAACTGCATAGGCAGCTGAGGTGGTGCCATCGGGGAGTTTTATGCAAGAACCGTCTACCCATAGCTCTCCGTCAGGGTCCATGAAGGCGGTGTCTCGGAGGTCAACTCTACTCCTAGTCTGTTCATCTGTGAGGGTCACACAGTCATGTATAGGGGGGACGTTCGGGTCGTTTTCGGGCAGGGGCAAGAAAGTGGCTGGGTTCAGTGTGGTGCATCTTTTCAGCGTGATGTGGGGTGCAAGCAGAGTCAGTTCATATCCAGTCAGTCGGGCGCTAGTCAGGTGTTGCGTCTTAGTCTGGTTCAAGAGGGTGTCAACAGCATGGGGCACTAATACCGTGAGGGAATTCGAGAGTACGATCCCCTCACTCTGTCGGATAGAGACAGCAGCGGCAGCTACGGCTCGAAGGCAGGCAGGCAAGGCTCTCGCTACGGGGTCAAGGGTGGCAGAGAAATAGGCACATGGTCGTTGCTTGGGGCCAATGGTTTGAGTCAGGACAGACAAAGCGCACCCCTCCCTTTCGTGAGTGTAGAGAGAGAAGGGCTTTGTGTAATCGGGGGTTCCTAGGACCGGTGCAGAACAAAGGGCATCTCGAAGTTCTTTGAAGGACGATTGGCATTCGGGGGTCCAAGGGAGTGGGAAGGGGACATCTTTGGCTATTAGGGAAAGTAGCGGCTTTACAATGAGGCTGAAATTTGGCAACCACTGCCGGCAGAAGGAGGTGAGGCCTACCAGGGAGCGGACTTGTTTCTGGGTCTTTGGGACGGGTGTTTCCAGAATGGCCTGAATCCGATCGGGTGTAAGCTTTCTCCCGTCTTTGGACAAGAGGTGGCCTAGGTAGGTGACCTGGGGTTGGCAGAATTGCAACTTCTTTTTGGAGACCTTGTGGCCATTTTCCGCGAGGAAGTGCAGGAGTTGGAGGGTGGCTGTGACTGCAAGTGGAGTGGTGTCGGCCGCCAAAAGGATGTCATCGACGTACTGTATCAACACCACTCCCTCTGGTAGCTGAACGGCGTCCAGCTGTCTCTTGAGGGCCTGGCTATAGATGCTGGGACTTTCTGTGTAGCCTTGGGGAGCTCTACAAAATCTATATGAGCGGGATTTTAACGTGAAGCCGAAAAGGTAGCGGCTGTCCGGGTGGATGGGGATGGAGAAGAAAGCGTTTTTGAGGTCAATTACAGTGAAGGAGGTGGCTGTGGAAGGAATCAGGGTCAGAATGGTGGCGATATCTGAGACTACAGGGTACTGGGGTACAACTACCTTGTGGACCTCTCGAAGGTCGATGATGAAGCGGTACGCTTTCTCATCTCCCTCGCCCTGCTTTTTCACAATGGGTAGGATGGGGCTGTTGCAAATATTGCTGACTACTTCCTCTACCACTCCTGCCTCTACCAGGGACTGAATAATCATTACCAATGCCTTCTCACCTTCGGGCGATATCCGATATTGTGGGAGTTTTGGGAGTATCGCATCTTGGCGGACAGTTATGCGCACGGGGTCGATCATCATTCGTCCTACATCAGCGTCCGTTTTAGCCCACAGATACAGGGGTAGAGAGTCAAGTAAGGATGCGTCAGCGTCTGAGATGGAAGACATGCGTAGTGCATGATGATGTCTGAGCAGGGTCGGGTTATCGTACAGGATGACCCGAACCCCGTCCTGTGAACACCTGATAGTAGCTCGGAAATGCTTTAGTAAATCAAGTCCCATAATGGCATCGGGGGTGTTGGAGGAAAGCAGAAACGTCGTGTCAGTGGGGTTACTGTCCAAGTCGAAGGAAACCGGTGCGGATAAAGGGTTAGTGGAGGGCGTTCCATCAAAGCCTATTGATGTTATGTGTGAGCCAGACAAGGGTGCCCTTGGAATCAGTCGTTTAGATAACGCACTACGTGTCGCGCCAGTGTCTACCAGAAATGGAGACTTCGTACCTAGGACCTTAGCGGTGACGTAAGGACCTTGCTGGTCAACATAGAGCTCGACTGGATCCCTTCCTTGCCCTTGGCAGTCCTATGCAAAGTCGTGAGTGTTGTCGCAGTCAGACTGTTGGCACTGGTTCTGTCGGGGGCGGTCAAATGTGTTCGGTCTGCCAGGTCTGTCATTGTTGGTGTCGTGGGTGTGCCCTCGCCCCTGCCCTCTAGTTTTGGGGCCATTTGCCATGTCTCTTGTCCCTTTATTTTTAAGCATTTCCAGGAGGACCGGGCATTGAGACTTACAATGACCAAATCCTTTGCAAAACGCACACTGGTTCTCATCGAGGTCTGTTCGTGGAGCGCCGGGTGTGGGTGTGCGGTCTCTAGGGGGTGCATTTGGTTGGTAGTTTCCTCTATACCGTTCGCTTCCTGTCGTCACTCCTTGTAATTGAGCAATCATCACTCGCTCTTTCAAGTCCTTTTTCTTTTTCTCAGTCGCCCTCTCGTTCTCGTTCTTTTGGTGTTCGTAATACTGAGCCATCTGAAGGATAGCTGCAGGTTTGGAGGCCCCCCAACTACTCTCGCTCGTCTGTAACTTTTGGGAGACCTCTTGCGATAGACCCTTCACGTAGTTTTGCACGAATAGGTGTTGTCCGGTTGCAGTGGTCATGTCTTGGCCACTGTAGTCGGAGAACACCGTCTCAAATCGGGAGAAGTATTCTTATACGTCTTCCTGGGGTTTCTGACGGCAAGCCGTGACTACCGACCAGTCTACCTTCTTCTCTGGGATCAATGTCTTTAGCTTCTGAACTATTTTGTCCGGGAGTTCCAGTATGTCTTTTACAGGTTTCTTTCCGGGCTCCCGTTGCCTATCTAGTTCACTGAGTTGATTCCAGGTATGTCCGAACAGATCTGTGTGGTCGGCTTTTCGGATTTGCTTCCACACATCAGCCGGCAGACATAACCCGAAAAACAAGTCAATGTCCGCTAGAGTCATTATGGTTGAGCCTAAGGCTGTACCTAGTTCGGTATAAAATGCTGTCGGGTTCTTTCTTAAATCGGGTAGGGTTTGCCTAAAAGTTAAAATATCTTGTCGGTCCCATGGTTGATAAACCCAGTTGTACACAACCCTCCCCTTTGCATCTGCATGGTTGATATCGTCGTTCGTTCCCTGACCTCGTGGGGGAACCCAGTAAGGGGCGGCTTCTCTGATAGGCATCATGGTGTTACCTACTTCTGATGAGGACCCAGTCGTTTCGGGAACTGTAATCTTAACTTCCGGTTTTTGTTCCGTGAGGTGGCGGAAAACCTCAAGCGTTTGCATGAAGAGGTCCGCCGCGTCACGCTCGGCCTCGTCCCCAATATCGACTTTTCTATATAACGCTGTCAGTTTAGTAGGACCCCGATTCTGATACCTGTCCTCATATGCGTTCAGGGTGTGGTAACTAAACCGTAAAATGAAATGCCGTCTGTGGCTACCGGCATGCGAATTGTGCATATCCATCGTATATTCTTCGCTCTCCTTCCGTTCTACCAGTGCCTTTGCTATCTTGTCAATTCCCTCTCGCTCATCTTTGCTCGATCTATTCAGTCTACCCGGTGGCTGCTTACTAGTCTTGTGTTCGTCTGATGTTATTTCTAATGTGGCCGGAGCGGAGGCCGTGAGGGCTGGGGCACTAGCTTCAAGGTTATTCTCATTTGCACTCGGAGCTGGCGAGTGTTGTACTAGGGGTTGGGAGGGGGCATAAGGGGGGGGCATATAGATGATCGGAGGGCTTAGCAGCAGCTCATCGTTCGCCCGTTGTTTGGAGGTCAGCTCAGGGTAGAGCGTAGAGGGGGTCCTAACAGGACACTGGCCTGTCGATTCAGATTCCTGTTTTTGTCTGGCTTTCTCCCTTTCTTTTATATCTTCTTCTAGTTTCTTAGCGGCCAGGTGGGCTGCCTTTCGCAACTCTTTTCCTATTCTCGCTTCTTCTCTTTTCTTTCGTTGTTCTGCTTCTTTGCGCCACATGCCGAAACTATCAAGCATAGTGGGCGTGGTTTTATTGTTACAAAGGGCTGTTTCCAGCACGTTTATTTTTGTGTCATCGAAGGATCCTATCAGTGGCCACTGACTTTCCTGATCCTTTTTAGTATATTTATTCCATAACTTACTATAAGCTACGGCGACTAGTCCATATTTTAAAAACATATCCTTATTAGGGGTGCCCTCCAGAGGAGCCGGATGATCCACCTCTAATAAGCGGTCCGGGCTGAACCAACTACTGACCAATGGGGAGAAGATAGGCATGACGGGTTACAACGGGGACAAAAGTCTGCACTACCTATCCTTCACTACTTCGCGAAGACTAGACAGAATATTTCGATTCTACAGTATTCGCAAATAGGGAATACCCAAAGAGAGAACCAATATCGAACAATTAATGTCCGTTCAATCAAACAATCAGTGGCGAGAAAGAAATAGGCACGACGGGTTACAACGGGGGCAAAAGCCTGCGTTACCTATTCTTCACTATCTGCAAAGGAGGACAGAATACTTTTACCCTTCCCCGTTTGTAGACAGAGAATTCTCGAGAAAAAACAATCCTCGAACAAACAATGTTCGGGCAAACAATCAATCAGTGGGGGAGAAAAGATAGGCACGACGGATTACAACGGGGGCAAAAGCCTGCGTTACCTACCCTTCACTGCATGCAAAGGAAGAGAGAATACTTTTATCCCTCTCAGTTTGCAGACAGAGAATCTCCAAGAGAATCAACAATTCGGAGAGCAATACTAGTATTTTCCAATCAAACAATCAAATATTTCCTAGTTTGTCGTGTTACACGACCTTACCCGGACCGTATGGACAGTTTCTCGTCTTCCGCTTCCAGCGCCCGATCGTCCTCTATTCTCTGTAAATGCTGTGGCACTCCTGATGGTTCCCAGTCAGGACCGTAGATCACTCGAGAGAGAGGTCTGTTCGGAACCAGTGAAGTTCGGATGATCGGCTGCCAGACGAGGGTCTATCGGGCAGGAGCTCTTCCCGATCGTTGCAGTCGTTCACTCCGTCGTCGGGACCTCTCCCACTGGATCCACGTGTCGCTGATGGGCCCTACGTTGAGCGCCAATTAATGAAAAAGGGTTCAGGCAGATCAGGTCGTTTACCCCTTTTCTAGGTTTGCCCGGCGTTAGCCGCTTCTCACCCAACTCACGATTACCCAAATAAAGAGGCAGGCGCTGGAGACTGGAAGGCAGGAAACAGGAGTTTATTTCCGACGGAACAGAACACGTCAAATCAGACAACAGGGTATCTTCTCGAGGTGCTCTCTCGACATCTCTGAGGCCTGGCCTCTTATACACTGGTTTATTACTTTATTACATGCAACACATTCTTAGTAATGCTTTGAAGTCCGGAGAAAGGCGTCTTTGGAATCCCCGGTTCAGATCCGCTCCCACACATATCTACAGTAGGAGTCCCCACCCCTAATCTCAGCATGATGGCTATCGCGCAGCTGGGTATTCCGCTGGGAACAGAAATGCGGGTAATCGATCGGATCTAGGGGTGTGAGGGCATTGATTAATCCCCGCTCCTTTGAAGTGAGGCGAGGTCCTACTGTAGAGGCAATAAACCGCATCTGTTGGGCTAAGTGAGGGCCTGGGGTCGGGCCGAACAATCGGGCAAGGAGGGAGAGGTTATCAAAGGGGCCTGTTTTATGAAAGAGATGAAAGGGTGTGGGGGAGTTCAGCGCGGGATGTGGCTCGGAGGCAGGGTCACGCTGGAGGTGCGTTTAGGGCCAAGCAGGAGAGACCGGGGGCTGCCAAAAGGGGGGGGTGCTTGCGAAGCCGGGGTGTGAGGGGGTGAGACGCGCTGGCTATCGGCAGTAGGCAGAGGGGTCATGGCATTCAAAATGGCTGCTGCTTACGCGCACGCATGGGTCCGAAAGGAGACAAGATGGCGCCGATAATGTTTACGCCACAATCTAGATTTTAACACACTCCAAAACAGAAATTGTTGGCAGCCATCTTGTGCCTCGGTAGACTGAGGCACAAGAAAGCAGAAAAACAAACATGTAGAACTCAAAAAGGGGGCAGGGTAGAAGCACCCTTGCCCCCTAGGCCTGTTCAGGGGGTCCCACTAGGACCCCCCAAGGCAAAAAAAAATAAATGTTTTTTTCGAAAAATCGCGGGGTGCGCGTACCGTGCGTGCAAGGTACGCGTACGGTATGCGGACGGTGCGCGTACCTTTCCGAGAAAGCTGCATGCTTATTGGCTGTCAACACTCCAAACCAGGAAGTGTTGGCAGCCATCTTGTGCTCATTAGACTGAGGCAAAAGAAAGCAGAAAAACAAATGTGTAGAACACAAAAAGGGGGCAGGGTAGAAACACCCTGACCCCCTAGGTGGGCTAAGGTGGTCCCACAAGGACCCCCAAGGCCAAATATATATTTTTCTAAAACCCGGTGCCCAATCCCCCCCACACTGCCCCGGGGACTGCCGCTCTCTGGGGCAAAGCAACACAGCCCCCTGGCGCATACTGGAGGCTCCTGGTGGGCTAATTGGCCCCCAGGTACCCCCAGTATGCAAGGGGAATTAGTTCCCCCCCCTCTGCAAACGCGCCAGTGGGCTGCGTTGCAGAGAGGTGTAAAAAGGGGCATAGCCTCATTACACCTCTGTGCAATGCAGCCCCCTGGCGCATACTGGAGGTTCCAGGTGGGCTAGTTGGCCCCCAGGGACCCCCAGTATGCAAGAGGAATTAGTTCCCCCTCTTCAAAGATGCACGGGGGCTGCGTTGCAGAGAGGTGTAAAAAAGGGTGTGGCCTCATTACACCTCTCTGCAATGCAGCCCCCTGGCGCATACTGGAGGATCCTGGTGGGCTAGTTGGCCCCCAGGGACCCCCAGTATGCAAGGGGAATTAGTTCCCCCTCTGCAAACGCGCCAGGGGGCTGCGTTGCAGAGAGGTGTAACAAAGGGCATAGCCTCATTACACCTCTGTGCAATGCAGCCCCCTGGCGCATACTGGAGGTTCCAGGTGGGCTAGTTGGCCCCCAGGGGCCCCCAGTATGCAATGGGAATTAGTTCCCCCTCTTCAAACATGCACGGGAGCTGCGTTGCAGAGAGGTGTAAAAAAGGGTGTGGCCTCATTACAGCTCTCTGCAATGCAGCCCCCTGGCGCATACTGCAGGTTCACAGTGGGCTAGTTGGCCCCCAGGGACCCCCAGTATACAAGGGGAATTAGTTCCCCCTCTTCAAACATGCACGGGGGCTGCGTTGCAGAGAAGTGTAAAAAAGGGTGTGGCCTCATTACACCTCTCTGCAATGCAGCCCCCTGGCGCATACTGGAGGATCCTGGTGGGCTAGTTGGCCCCCAGGGACCCCCAGTATGCAAGGGGAATTAGTTCCCCCTCTGCAAACGCGCCAGGGGGCTGCGTTGCAGAGAGGTGTAACAAGGGGCATAGCCTCATTACACCTCTGTGCAATGCAGCCCCCTGGCGCATACTGGAGGTTCCAGGTGGGCTAGTTGGCCCCCAGGGGCCCCCAGTATGCAAGGGGAATGTCATTTGAGATGTCATCAGTGATGTCACTGACCATGTCATGAATGATGTAATATGTGACATCATCAGCAGTGGATTGCGGGTGCGCGAAATATAGTTAGTACAACTAACTATATAGGAGCAATTTCAATGGTTTTGTATGAGTGAAATGTCCAGCTAACTATAATACCCCTAAAACGTATTTTTTTTGAGTGAATTTTAAAGGTTTTTTAAATGCTAATTCCTAACTATATAAGGCCTGAAACCTATGGTTTTTTCAGTGAATATATATATATATATATATATATATATATATAGCTCCTCGAACACCAGCCTGCTGCACTCAAGAACGGGTGCACGTCAGACGGGGGTGTTCCCGTCCACGTATTACTGCTCCAAACTCCAACAGGTAATCGTACCTGAAAATAGAAGACAGCACTCGCAGGGAGAGTTTCCGATAAAGTTTTATTCACAAATTCGGAAATTCGGGCTCACCAGACGCGTTTCGGCACTTAGCCTTTGTCAATTGTTGTACAGAAACGCCGCGGCCACCATTTCTTTTATCTATACACATTCAAAGTTAATCACCGGTACATAGACAAAGAAAGAGGACTATGAGGTGAGGCATAGGTGGTTCCGCCATCTTGGAGTGGTCAAAGTTAAACAATAAACATATATAACGTTCTATTGATATTGACAGAAACATATATACATAAGCGGTCTAAATAACAGCCTCAGTAAACATGATTATATTATTAAACCCTGTATGGGTTACCAAAATAGGGTTCCATCAACCACATATTTAATTTCGCCCTGAATGGGCATAAGTCTATTCAACAAAGTGGAGGTCTAAGTTCTTTTAAACCTGCATCTGTATTTTTACCACAAATGACGATGGATGCCATTGACACCTTTTCTGATGCTGTCATAAAGGACCTGGTACGCCTACGAAAGGACAATAAATATCAACAGAAAGCTAGATATTTTTCAAAAAATCAACATATCGCATTGAATAAACTGTGTCAAGACTCTCCCCTTATCTGCAAACCATCTGATAAGGGAGGGAATATTTTCCTACTTACTCAAGACCAATATGAAACAGAAGCATACCGTCAACTTAATGATGCTATTTGTTACATCAAGACAGATGTTAAAATCTATAATCAGAGTGTCACGGATTATCATCTATTAATTTTTTGCTGGTATAAGAAGAACATGCTGAGCTCTGAGGAGCATTTATTTCTGAGATGCTTGAATCCTACACGCTGGAATTCGCTTCCCCGCAGTGTGCGGTTGGAACCCTGCTACTTGCGTTTTCGCAAGCAGCTCAAAACTCTGCTTTTCCCTAAATAAGTTTTTTCTCCACTCTTGGCCAATTTCAAGCTCTCACAGCGCGGGGATGCCTCCGGGTCACCAGGCGCTTTACAAATCTTTAAATAAATAAAAAATAAATAAATTCCTACCTTCTATTACCTGCCTAAGGTTCATAAAGATATATTGAACCCTCCCAGTAGGCCAATTGTGGCCTCACAGGGCAGCTTGACAGAACATTTGTCAATGTATATTGATTCTTTTCTTTTCCAACACGTGATTGAGTTGAAATCTTACCTAAAAGATACCAAACATTTTTTGAGTTGCATTGACAAAATTAAATGGAAGGAAGGATACTGTATGATGGTTCTTGACATAACTAGCCTTAATACATGTATAGCACATACGGACGGGTTGAAAGCTGTGATATTTTTCTTGGAATCACACCAATTGAAGTTCTATGAACATAGTCATATGCTGCTTGAATTTGTAAACTTCTGTTTGACCCATAATATATTTTTGTTTCACAATCAATTGTTTAAACAAATGTCTGGGACAGCGATGGACACCTGCTTTGCCCCAAGCTCTGCAAATCTTTTCGTGGGCTAGTGGGAGGAGCAGGTGGCCTGGGCCAACATCAACCAACAATGGAATACTAGAATAAAAGCATGGCATTGATACATCGATGATCTTTTCATCGTGTTCGATGGACCGTGTGAACTGGCCATCTCATACATTGAGATATTGAATGGCAATGATGTCAACTTGAGATTTACGGGGGAGGTAAGTTCCTTGGGGCTCAACTATCTGGACCTTACAGTCTACATTGCAGAGGGACGTCTGTGCACTAAACTTTTTAGGAAATCTACTGCAGGTAATTCAACAGTCTGACAGAGGGACCTTTAGGATGGTCACAACTTTTTCTGAGAATGCGGGCCAACTTATGAGAATATTGTGGAAGAATTGGAATATCCTTCTTACCGACAATATCATCAGGGATGACCTACCTGCCAACCCTCTAGTTATGTTCAGGAAAGCTAGGTCACTAAAAGACCATTTAGTGCATAGTTATCTTGATGTAAAACCTGTTCAAACATCTTTAGGAGCACTTAATGGCTTTTACCCTTGCGGCCGATGCAAGGCCTGTAAAATTAGCAAGCGGACTTTGTCTTATGTGGTTCCCGGATTGGGTACTCCCAAGAAAATCAAGACATTTTTGAGCTGCTCCACCCCATATGCCATATATTGTTTGGTCTGCCCATGTGGGCTCAGATATTTTGGGAGCACCCGTACCCGTATCTTAACTGGGTGAATGGTTAATATATATATATTTATATATATATATATATATATATATATATATATATATATATATATATATATATATATATATATATATATATTTTGAACAAAGGAGGCGGCACAGTCAGATATCGATTTAAGCCTTATTTATTGCAAGACTTCACCCCACCAACGCGTTTCGGCCAAACACGGCCTTGCTCACGGTTGGTTAGTCCCTCTACAGTGTTTGTATTTATTCTGACCCATTTGTAGCCATGTATGAGGCATTATTGGTGATGTAGTTTTAGTGCAAATAATTAAAAAAGAAAAGAAAGACTTTGCATCTTTTTTGCACTTAAATAATGATTATTGTTCAAAATCAAGGGTTTAGTACCCATTGTCTTTATTAGATGTTCCATTTAGGAGTTGTTCAGGGTATAGTACCCATTTTAGTTCTGAGGTTCTATTCCAGATGGACATGCAGATCCTCTCCAAAGTTCATCCCCCTCGGGTGTTTGGTTCGGAGTCTAATTATCATACAAGACTCCATTTGTCGCAATCTTCTGACCACATCACCTCCTCTTTCCATTTTGTCTAGAACTTTCGCTCCAAAAAAATGCATTTGCCTCCAATCCCCATTTTGGCATGTACTCATGTGCTTCGCAGTGGCATATTGCATGTTGGCATTTTTTACTGCTCGAATGTGCTCTAAGATCCTTTTTTTTAGCATGCATGTGGTGCATCCCACATATCTCATTCCACATTTGCACTCAATTATGTAGATGACGTTTTTTGAGGTACATGAAATTTGTTGATCTATTCTCATTAACTTGCCATCTGGTTCTTCGATTGTTTTCATGCTCTTTCCAATTTTGCAGGCTTTGCAAGTGTTGCATGGTTGAAATCCTTTTCGCTGCATTTCTAGCCAGTTTTCTCTCGGTTTTTCTTGGAAGTGGCTTTTGACCAATAGGTCTTTGAGTGAAGTGTTTTTCTTGTATGTAATCTGCGGTGAGTTGCCAATGGTGTTGCCAATATCAGAGTCATTTTTCAAGAGATGCCAGTATTTTCTCATTATTTTGGCAATGTTGGAGCTTTCTTTACTATAAGTCATTATTAGTCTTGGAGGTGTGTGGGTTTCACTTTTTTTAGGTTGTTCCATCAAAGTTTGGGTGCGTGTTTTTTGATCAATTTTCTTTTTACAATTGGTCAACACTCTTTCTTCGTAGCCTCTCGCTCTGAACCTGCATTTGCTTTCCTCAATGATTTTCTCCGCATCTTCAGCTACTGAGCAGTTCCTTTTTAGTCTTGTAAATTCGCCATATGGTATACTTCGCAGTAGTGGTGTGGGATGGAAACTTGTCCCATGAAGCACACTGTTCGTTGCAGTCTTCTTGCGAAATAGAGTTGATTCCAACTTTTCATTGTGCACGTATATTTTTGTGTCCAAGAAGTCTATTTCTTTGGTGCTTGTGTTGCATGTGAATTGCAGTCCGACATCATTGTTATTGAGTTTGTTGAAATATGATTGGAATTGCTCATTTGTACCGTGCCATATGATGAACAGGTCATCGATGTACCTGACCCATAACATTATTCTTTCCAGATCTTGATGATTTTCTTCATTCCACGCTATGGTCTTCTCCCACCACCCCATAGTAATATTGGCGTAGTTTGGTGATAGAGAAATGCCCATAGCGGTGCCACAGGTTTGTCTGAATAGTTGCTTGTTGAAGAAAAAACACATTGTTTTTTAAGCAAAGATCAATCATTGATATTAGCATTTTCGAATGGTCCAGAATGGATGGATAATAACACCCAGTGCTCTCTAAATATGATGCGCATTCTTGTGAAACATGCACGCATTGAGGTGGATGAGATCACCTTAAAAATCAAAGAGCTGGAAGACAGCATTTCAAATGAGACAAATCAAGACGAAGCCTCCAAACTCCGCAAGGAAATGGAAACAAGATTGGATATTTACGAAAATGAAATTGAGGAACGCAAAGAGCGGAAATTCCAAAGGGACGAACAGGATTACATTCAGGGCAGAATTCTGACTTTTGCTAGAAAATATGATAATCTAAAAAAGAACTATCCAATACAAAAACCAGCATCAAGCGCGAGTGAATCCAGCATCAGTGATGATGGATCAACACGCAATACCTACCAGTCAAAAAACTGGTCAGTTTTAGAGGAAGTCGAATTGGTCAATCTAGAAAAAAGCATTGCGAGAGGCGGAGGAAGAACAAGAGGAAGGGGGAGACGACCATACCCCAACCAAAGACAAAGAGGACGAGGCAGGGGACAACAAAATCAAGCAACCCCCACATCAGCGTCAGAAAAACCCGCAGGGCAAAGCGAAGAAAAACGCCAGTATCCTCTGCGGAATCGCAATCCGAAGCCAACTTGATAGTAAATCTTTCCGATCACCAACTGACAGAGACTGAAAAATGTGTCTTAAACAAAGGATTATCATTCTGTCCAGAGGCACATTTTGACTATGCGGAAACTCGGATAGATTTCTACAAATATGTAAGAAAATTGAAACTAGCAAAAGTGCATGCCAACAAAGAAAAAGAGCCCACTGACACTGTACATGATACTAATGAGGATGTTCCTTTCAACACCATTGCTGATATACCAGATATGAAAAACAGCTTTGAATCATTATTTGACTTGGAAGGTACCTCGATCACGGATGCTGAATTGTTAGAGGAGCTTAACATCTCAACTAACGTCAGACCAGCAACAGGACTGAAGAGGAAATCAAGATACTATCCAATATTGTCACCTGGGAATAAGATAGACTTATTTTCGGAAGCAGTGGTAAAAGAATTGGACAATCTCATTAAAGTTAAAAATAAGACACGGGAAAATCTATCAAAAAGTGAGCGCATAGCAATTAAAACATTGAAAAACAATACCAAAATCACCATAAAACCCGCGGACAAGGGGGGAAATATTGTCCTGATGAAAACAACTGATTACATAGAAGAGGCAACGAGACAATTAAACCAGGCAAACAACTATCAAAAATTGTCAACTAATCCGTACGAAAAGATGAAAAAAGAACTGCATGAATATTTGGAAACATGGCACAAAAATGGTCTAATAGATGAAGAAGAAAAAAAGTACTTAACCATTGACCATCCCATAACACCGTGCATATATTTTCTCCCGAAGATTCATAAAACCTTAAACCAACCACCAGGGAGGCCAATTGTTTCTTCGTGCGGATCATTATACGAAAATGTCTCCAACTATGTCGATAAATTCTTGGCTCCCATTGCGCAGAATCTTCCATCGTACATAAAAGATACTGGTGATTTTCTAAGAATTTTAATGAATGTGACCTGGAACCCTGAATTCCTGCTGGTAACCATTGATGTGGTCTCACTTTACACCTCAATCCGCCATGACATTGGAATGCAAGCCTGTGAATATTATCTCAAACAACGCAATATCACATACCTGGACCATTCGAAAATGCTAATATCAATGATTGATCTTTGCTTAAAAAACAATGTTTTTTTCTTCAACAAGCAACTATTCAGACAAACCTGTGGCACCGCTATGGGCATTTCTCTATCACCAAACTACGCCAATATTACTATGGGGTGGTGGGAGAAGACCATAGCGTGGAATGAAGAAAATCATCAAGATCTGGAAAGAATAATGTTATGGGTCAGGTACATCGATGACCTGTTCATCATATGGCACGGTACAAATGAGCAATTCCAATCATATTTCAACAAACTCAATAACAATGATGTCGGACTGCAATTCACATGCAACACAAGCACCAAAGAAATAGACTTCTTGGACACAAAAATATACGTGCACAATGAAAAGTTGGAATCAACTCTATTTCGCAAGAAGACTGCAACGAACAGTGTGCTTCATGGGACAAGTTTCCATCCCACACCACTACTGCGAAGTATACCATATGGCGAATTTACAAGACTAAAAAGGAACTGCTCAGTAGCTGAAGATGCGGAGAAAATCATTGAGGAAAGCAAATGCAGGTTCAGAGCGAGAGGCTACGAAGAAAGAGTGTTGACCAATTGTAAAAAGAAAATTGATCAAAAAACACGCACCCAAACTTTGATGGAACAACCTAAAAAAAGTGAAACCCACACACCTCCAAGACTAATAATGACTTATAGTAAAGAAAGCTCCAACATTGCCAAAATAATGAGAAAATACTGGCATCTCTTGAAAAATGACTCTGATATTGGCAACACCATTGGCAACTCACCGCAGATTACATACAAGAAAAACACTTCACTCAAAGACCTATTGGTCAAAAGCCACTTCCAAGAAAAACCGAGAGAAAACTGGCTAGAAATGCAGCGAAAAGGATTTCAACCATGCAACACTTGCAAAGCCTGCAAAATTGGAAAGAGCATGAAAACAATCGAAGAACCAGATGGCAAGTTAATGAGAATAGATCAACAAATTTCATGTACCTCAAAAAACGTCATCTACATAATTGAGTGCAAATGTGGAATGAGATATGTGGGATGCACCACATGCATGCTAAAAAAAAGGATCTTAGAGCACATTCGAGCAGTAAAAAATGCCAACATGCAATATGCCACTGCGAAGCACATGAGTACATGCCAAAATGGGGATTGGAGGCAAATGCATTTTTTTGGAGCGAAAGTTCTAGACAAAATGGAAAGAGGAGGTGATGTGGTCAGAAGATTGCGACAAATGGAGTCTCGTATGATAATTAGACTCCGAACCAAACACCCGAGGGGGATGAACTTTGGAGAGGATCTGCATGTCCATCTGGAATAGAACCTCAGAACTAAAATGGGTACTATACCCTGAACAACTCCTAAATGGAACATCTAATAAAGACAATGGGTACTAAACCCTTGATTTTGAACAATAATCATTATTTAAGTGCAAAAAAGATGCAAAGTCTTTCTTTTCTTTTTTAATTATTTGCACTAAAACTACATCACCCATAATGCCTCATAAATGGCTACAAATGGGTCAGTATAAATACAAACACTGTAGAGGGACTAACCAACCGTGAGCAAGGCCGTGTTTGGCCGAAACGCGTTGGTGGGGTGAAGTCTTGCAATAAATAAGGCTTAAATCGATATCTGACTGTGCCGCCTCCTTTGTTCAAAATAATTATCCGGGTCAGGATCCGACCCCTTGGCAGAGCACACACTGTGGAGCGCGCTCCCATGGCTATGGGATCTCTTTGGTTGCTGATATATATATATATATATATATTCACAGAAATAAACCATAGGTTATAGACCATATATAGTTAGGAATTAGCATTTACAAAACCTTGAAAATTCACTGAAAAAACCATAGGTTATAGACCATATATAGTTAGGAATTAGCATTTAGAAAACCTTATTTTACTCACACAAAACCATTGAAATTCCATATATAGTTAGTTGCACTAACTATATATCGCGCACCCGCAATCCACTGCTGATGATGTCACATATTACATCATTCATGACATGGTCAGTGACATCACTGATGACATCACTGATAACAACATCCAGTGATTTTTTGTTTCTATAAAGTTTAAATATGTCTTACATATTGAAGAATGAGTGGATGTGTAAGTGTCTGGACGAAGGATTTAGTAGGTGCATGACTGACTGTATGAGTGAGTGATTAAATGTGTCTCACTGACTGCATGGGTTAGTGACTAAACTGTCTTAATTTGTACATCATTATGTCTGTTGTTCTGTAAACTGCTGCATGTGTTGATCAGTAGCTATATGAGTAACTATATGGGTTATTGATTGATTGCCCAAGTATTTGTATGGGAGACTGAGTGTGTGTGTGGCTAGCTGGGAGGTGTGTGACTCTGTGCAGATCAATCTGTACTTGTATCAATGATTGTATAAGAAGGTAAGTATGTGTTAGTATATGTTTGAAAATGTAAGGTGCTCTATGTTTAACTGTATAGACAAGAAAATGGAAGTGTCATTGATTCTTTACAGGACTGACTAGGTGTGTGAGTAACTCCATGGATGAGTGGCAGACTGTGAGTGTCTGTATAGGTGTATGAGTGCATATGATAGTGTTGTAAAGATGAGTGATTGTATGTATGAATGATTGTATGGGTGAATGAGTGAAGGTGTGTGTAGACGTAGCAATCAGTGAGTGCGTATGTAGTAACTAGTATTGGTGTGTCAATGGTTTCAAAAATTATACTCTCTTTTTAACACTGGGTGAAACAGAGGTTATATTAAAATGTGAGGAGATGCATTGTATTGTCACATGAATGATATCATCAGTGATGTGGTCATTGATGTCAAATGAGATGTCATCAGTGATGTCATCAGTGATGTCATTTGAGATGTCATCAGTGATGTCATCAGTGATGTCACTGACCATGTCATGAATGATGTAATATGTGACATCATCAGCAGTGGATTGCGGGTGCGCGATATATAGTTAGTGCAACTAACTATATATGGAATTTCAATGGTTTTGTGTGAGTAAAATAAGGTTTTCTAAATGCTAATTCCTAACTATATATGGTCTATAACCTATGGTTTTTTCAGTGAATTTTCAAGGTTTTGTAAATGCTAATTTCTAACTATATACGGTCTATAACCTATGGTTTTTTCTGTGAATTTCATTGGTTTTTTAACAGCTAATATCTGTAGCTGTAAAATGTATTCTTCTTTAAATCCAAAAATATATTTGATATGTTTATGAATAATTTTTTTTTAAAATATTTTTTTTTCTTCGTTCCCGCTTCGCGAATCGGGAAGCTTCCCGTTAGCTGACCTTGATGCCGCGAAATAGACCGCGAGCCGGTAAACGTTTCTTTACCGCAAGTGCCGCGTTAGAAAACAACATCGTGACGCCTCCCGTCCGCATGACGTTTCACGTTGTCGCGTGATACGTCATATGACGTGCTACGTTAGCGAACTGGTACGCGAAGCGAGTCGCAAAGCGCAGGTTTCTGGAAGCAAACCGGGAGGCCCTGCAAAGCGCTTAACGTAAACACAGCAAGTCATGTGACTTGGTAATAACACTTTTCATTGGTTCATTTCACTTTTGGTTTCCTAATGATGTAAGACTAGGTCATATAATCTAAAATGAACACTTTTGATTGGTTGAGAACTCTTGTTTTTCCCAAATGATGAAAATCCCTCCTTCTTTCCTCACTCTGACTTTCATCATTGTGAGAGAAAGACCCTTTGTGATCACTGAGCAATGGCTTCTTTAGTAGCTTCAGCTGGTGCTTCCCCACCACCTCCACCACATCCAAGGAAGAGTGGACCACCTGCTCAAGTTATAATTCAACAAGAAGAAGAAGAAGAGGAACAGGACGACGAGCACGAAGAGAGGCAGTTTTTGCCTGAGCAGCCCAGGACGTCTCACCGGAAAGAAAACTTCATTTGGCAATTTTTTAAAATTCCCAAAGGTCAGAAAAAAGTAAATGCAAGATACGTAACTTGCCTTATATGTCAAGATAGACTGTCCAGAGGAACCGAGAAAAAATACAGTTTCGGAAACTACACAATGCATCGCCATATGACTAGGTGGCATCCTAACAACTACAGTGCTGCACAGTTTCGGAACGACCTAGATAATCTCCCTATTATGGCCAGAAGATCTGTTGTACCGGAAGTAACGGGACCAGAGGGCAGGGAGATGGTGCCAAATATACAAATGAAATTTGGTGAAGTAAAACACATCTGCGTATTTTGCGATGGATTCATTTCCTACGGAGAAAAAAGCATCACTCTGATCAACAGAGCTATTGACTATCATATGCAAGTTTGTACGAAACGCCCAAAATAATAAATACTTCTTTTTTTGTTTTGTTGCTCCTGTTGAGCCCTTTACAATGAATCGTTTTCATTGCCCCCTCCAAGAAAAACCCAAAAAAATATAAAACTGTTCAGAAAAATTCAAAAAAAGTAAATAAATGTTCCGAAAAATAATAAAAAAAATATAAAACAACAAAAACAATAAAAAAAAAAGTTCTTTTCAGAACTACCTCCCCGTTATTAAAAAATTGGTACAATATTTGGAACTGTGCCAACCTCTATTTCTCTTAGTTCGCTTCCCAGTTCGCTCGCCGGTACGCGAACCAGAAGCGAACCAAAAACAGTAAGTATAAGGGAAGGAAACAGACACTTATGTTAAAAGAAAGACAGCTATAGGGGAGTAAACTAGAGATACTATTACCCGTAATCCACTGCTGATGATGTCACATATTACATCATTCATGACATGCTCAGTGACATCATCAGCAGAGGATTGCGGGTTTTTTGGCAACGTGCCTTATCCACGGTTTAATAACGCTGCCTTTTGCTTTATATAAGTTTTCAAATTGTATGAAATATATACCAATAGGTCGTTATGAACCTTTAGGTAGTGCTTTTCTTCATGAGGTCTGGTCGCTTCCATACACATACAGATGTTTCAAAGATGATCAAGAAGTTTATCTGAATGGAGAGGAATGCACTGAGACGCCAGATCATTCACTAATGTGTAGGCACATACAGTTACACGGTTCATGCAACAAACACCGACCAAATATGGCTTGCGTGTTGCAAGGCACGCCAGTTCCTGCTATCATCCCCACATTCAAGTTGTTGGAAAATGGTAGTTATTTGATGCTCAATAATGAAGATTGTTCTGAGTTAATTAAAAGTATTCCTTTTATGGTAACAGTAAGTGAACGGGTTATTTGCTGCAGAAATGTTCTATTTCCTCCCACACATGAACATAGGGAGTTTTCAATCTGGCCACAAATACCAACCTTGGGACAGATTTCAACGGCATGGCAAGAATAAGAGCTCTTTTGTCTCAGAGAGAGGTGGCCTTGAGTTCGGCCCGTGAAACTTTCGTGCTTCACATAGCGAACACCCGTACAGAGGTGCAGACCCTTTTCAATTCAGATTTGCCTTTCAATTTCAGCAAGATGGTTCCGACTATCTTTAACGCATCCTCCACAAAGACCCTGGCGCACTTTTTTAAAGTTGTTACCAGTGGTCTCGTGACTTCATTTGAGAAAATCTTTGGAGTCATCCCTGCTTCCTTTCATTCTATTTTCTCCACTCTGGTTCGTGGATTGGCATTTTTACTTGCATTACCAGCGGACGCTCTTGTGCTTTTTTACATTTTTAAATATGGATGTCCCTCCTATGCAACCTCCCACCCTGCAGCTGCTGACACTGTTCCGCAATCGCATGCTAGAATATTATGGCACAATGCCGTTGGCAATATTAAGCACGGCATATGGATTATCTTTTCGATTCCCCTACTTCACCTGTGTCCAGCCTGTATTTCACTGCCTGACCTGTGATTTCGATTGGGCCATTGATTTGTGTCTCTGCGGACCGGTTTCTCCTGACGTCGACTTTAATCAGCTGATGACTCCTATCATTACTCACGAGTTGGTTTGTCCTGGCGAAAGGATTATGGCTGTGGCATTGATGCATGGACTACTTGGTCCCTGGAATTTACTGGCGGCAGCACAGTCTTTCTTGGAACAGAGCTTTCTTGAAAACCCACCGAGCTGTCCTCTGATGGTGATAGAGGATCCGGTGCTGGGAGAGCACGTATGTTCTTTTCCGCTTTTAAATTGGATGGCTGAACTGTTTTCGGATGAAGACGGTGACTTCCTATTGGAGGCTGTTGCAGCTTATTTTGCATACACAGTTATGTCATAGACCTTTTTCATGTTTGATATGCTGAGTACTAGCATTTCATTGACAATTCATTGACTTATTTGTCAAGTTTTTATTATTTACCTTGCCTATTGGCTTAAGACTCGATAAAGTACTTGGCTGTTTTATTTTTCTTTAGCATTAAATTTTCCTAGTTTTTAATGCTTTACCTTGCGGACCGTCCACATATAAACTTGCAATCTGCTCTCATGAGATGGCACTTCTATTATCTTATTCAGTTCGTTTCCGGATCATGGGGAGGTGTCATCTAGGTCCTGGATATCTTTACACCGTGTTAAGTTAGCATGGGCTCATTACCGGTTTAAACGCCATTTTTCCTTTTTTGCAACTTCTGCACACGACACTTAGTTGTTGCTTTAGCTTTCCACCTAGTAGTTCATCGTGGTTTACATGAGAATAATATGTTATTGCTCTACTATCTGCTTTGCTTGTTAAACTATATCTGTACAGCGAGTGCTAAAGTTTCAAGAACAACACGATACAGAATTGTTATGAGGTCTGATCTCCACGACTTCATACTCATAACATAAGTGCAACTTCTGCCAATTCTGGGCATGAGGCGGGTTTTATATTGCTTTGCCGAACACACATACACAACACTTGATGCGGTTCACATGAAGAGAGAGCTGGTGTATGCTGATGTGATTCCTTCAAATCTAAGACACTAAAGTATGGGCACACCCTAAACCAACACAAAGAGACCTTCTTAGCAAATAATATAATATGTGTATTAGGGAGGGTGAGATATAAGCAGCCGCGGGCCGTGGAGGGAGTTACGGTGAGGCAGGGAGGCGGGGAGGGGCAGAAGCAGGGTGGAGCCCTCTCTACCTTGCCCCTCCCCCTCCCCGCCTCCCTGCCCCACCGTAACTCCCTCCACGGCCCGCGGCTGCTTATAAGTGTTGCTAACTCTTGTTCATTTACAGCATGTTAACATACTGTCACCATTCGCTTTTTATGTACTAGTAACTATGCTGGTAATTTTGCTACTGATAATATGTGTACTTGTATTCTCCACCCTGCTTCTCCCCCTCCCCGCCTCCCTGCCTCACCGTAACTCCCTCCACGGCCCGCGGCTGCTTATAAGTGTTGCTAACTCTTATTCATTTACAGCATGTTAACATACTATCACCATTCGCTTTTTATGTACTAGTAACTATGCTGGTAATTTTGTTACTGATAATATGTGTACTTGTATTATCTAAGATACTACGCCTGAGAAGACGGCATTAGTAAATAAACATTTCAAATACACATGTGTTCTTCTTAACTCCATGTTCTGGTTTCTAAGAAATATATAACGACCGACTGTTCATGAGTTCCACGTATCCTGAGGTACTATAAGTTCATATTCTGGATTGTCTAAACATTGAGAGTTTGTTATATCCAATGTGACACTGTACCTAGCTTGCTAAGGAGTTTTTGATTACTAACGTGAGTTTTGGGACACCCTAATTCGCCGAGGTTCCAATCCTCTGTCCACAGTTCTGTGTGAGAACAGAAACCCTGCGACAGGGGCACCCCCGACCCTTGCTGGAGCTTCATCACACTTGCGATACAACTCCAGCAATGCGCCACCTTTACGGCACAGATACATCACGCATCTGTGCTGTTTTTGCCCCATGATGCGCCGCATTGTAAATGCAGCACACCATAGGTGACGGAACAGCGGCACAAAATGACTAACACATCCCTGGTGATGCGCCAGTCATCATAAATGTATCCCTATGCTTCTTATCTTGTTAGAGATGAACCGCCATATGTATCATCAAAGTTTTTTGCATTTCCTAAATAGCGAACTTTAAGGAATAAATAGCGATTCTTTACCATTCCTAGTTTGCGATTAGCTATTTGCTAATTACAAATTACCCATTCATTTCCTTCATTTCCATAGGGCGGTTGGACTCACTTTTAGCTCGAACGGCTGAATGGATTTCCACGAAACTTGGCAAAATTGTAGGGACTGGTAGCCCGATGTGCCTTTGCTATGTCTCAAGATATATGCTCCAGTGGTTTTTACGAAAATTAACTTTGAAAAATATATATTGGGCTACATTGGCCTATATATATGTTGGAGCCCAAATGTAGCCCAATGTAGCCCAAAGATGGCCGCCAGACACACAAAAAAACAAATGTAGCCCAAATATCAGCCAGATGTAGCCCAATTATAGCCCAGTGACAGAATGACCAATCAGCTTCGCAAACCTCCGTTACGCGAAGCGGAGCGCTGTTACAGATATATATCTTTTTTTGAACGTTAATTTCTCAAAATCCACTGGAGCACATATATTGAGACCTAGCAAAGGCACATCGGGCTACCAGTCCCTAATATTTTGCCAAGTTTCGTGCAAATCCATTCAGCCGTTCGATTATTATTATTATTATTTTTTTTTGCCCCGTGGGGCCCTTTTAAAACCTCCACATCAAACCTAGGGGGTCAGCGAGGATCTACTATGCCCCCTTATAGTTATTTCCCCCTTTGTTTTGACCTCCTCTTGTCTCTCGATCCTACCGAGAGACAAGATGGCGGCCGCTACGGACTTTTTGGACTGTTGACAGACGCCGGAGAACCAATCAGCTTCGCTTCACAAAGCTCCGTTGCGCGTAAAGTACGCGTCCTGGGACGCTGCCAGGTCCGCTGTTACAGATATATATCTTTTTTTAAACGTTAATTTCTCAAAATCCACTGGAGCACATATATTGAGACCTACAAAAGGCACATCGGGCTACCAGTCCCTACAATTTTGCCAAGTTTCGTGCAAATCCATTCAGCCGTTCGGGCTAAAAGTGAGGCCAACCGCCCTATGGAAAACTCAATGTTAAAAACACGTTTTGGGACCCCCCTTTTTTCTCGGCCCCCCCTTGACGAACCCCCCCCCAAATTTTCAAGGGCTGCTCAGATACAAAATGTGCCATTTTCCTGAAAATTTCAGCCAATTCCGTCCACAAACGCCAAAGTTATTAGACATAGAATTTTCAAAAATCCCATAGAGAAAAAATCCTAACTATATATACCTACTGGCGACCGCCAGTAGGTAATATATATATATATATATATATATATATATATATATATATATATATATATATATATATATATATATCCACACACACAGAGTTGCCTCCAAAGATGAAGCCCACACGGGTGAGTATTTTCTGCACATTTATTTGAAGACTGCAGCAAAGAAGATGCACCGCCAGCAGCACAAAGTTTGTAAAAAGTCAAACGCCGACGCATTTCGGGCTCCCGCCCTTCGTCATAGGGCTGACTTCAACTACCAAGCAAAAATGCCATCCGTGAGCACTCATTATAAAGAAGTTCCTGCCTCAGTGGGCGTGGCTGCTACAGCAGCCTCTTGGTCTTCGTAGTACTCGATTTGGTATTCCTCCTGTGAGTGGGCATAAATGCTGTGCTTAAAGTTCATAAACATCCAAGTGGGTGGCTGTAGTACGATGAGAATAACTTTGTTGTAATTACCAGCCTTCAAAGCAGCACCTCGTCCTTATACGGCGACCACCCAGTCGGTATCGCCAAGGTCCGCAACAGCGGCGGGGCATTCATCGCGGCCAGGCTTGCCGCTCAAAATCCACACACACAGAGTTGCCTCCAAAGATGAAGCCCACACGGGTGAGTATTTTCTGCACATTTTTTTGAAGACTGCAGCAAAGAAGATGCACCGCCAGCAGCACAAAGTTTGTAAAAAGTCAAACGCCTACGCGTTTCGGGCTCCCGCTCTTCGTCATAGGGCAGCCTTCAACTACCAAGCAATAATGCAATCCGTGAGCACTCATTAGAAAGAAGTTCCTGCCTCAGTGGGCGTGGCTGCTACAGCAGCCTCTTGGTCTTCGTAGTACTCGATTTGGTATTCCTCCTGTGAGTGGGCATAAATGCTGTGCTTAAAGTTCATAAACATCCAAGTGGGTGGCTGTAGTACGATGAGAATAACTTTGTTGTAATTACCAGCCTTCAAAGCAGCACCTCGTCCTTATACGGCGACCACCCAGTCGGTATCGCCAAGGTCCGCAACAGCGGCGGGGCATTCATCGCGGCCAGGCTTGCCGCTCAAAATCCACACACACAGAGTTGCCTCCAAAGATGAAGCCCACACGGGTGAGTATTTTCTGCACATTTATTTGAAGACTGCAGCAAAGAAGATGCACTGCCAGCAGCACAAAGTTTGTAAAAAGTCAAACGCCAACGCATTTCGGGCTCCCGCCCTTCGTCATAGGGCTGACTTCAACTACCAAGCAAAAATGCCATCTGTGAGCACTCATTATAAAGAAGTTCCTGCCTCAGTGGGCGTGGCTGCTACAGCAGCCTCTTGGCCTTCGTAGTACTCGATTTGGTATTCCTCCTGTGAGTGGGCATAAATGCTGTGCTTAAAGTTCATAAACATCCAAGTGGGTGGCTGTAGTACGATGAGAATAACTTTGTTGTAATTACCAGCCTTCAAAGCAGCACCTCGTCCTTATACGGCGACCACCCAGTCGGTATCGCCAAGGTCCGCAACAGCGGCGGGGCATTCATCGTGGCCAGGCTTGCCGCTCAAAATCCACACACACAGAGATGCCTCCATAGATGAAGCCCACACGGGTGAGTATTTTCTGCACATTTATTTGAAGACTGCAGCAAAGAAGATGCACCGCCAGCAGCACAAAGTTTGTAAAAAGTCAAACGCCGACGCGTTTCGGGCTCCCGCCCTTCGTCATAGGGCTGACTTCAACTACCAAGCAAAAATGCCATCCGTGAGCACTCATTATAAAGAAGTTCCTGCCTCAGTGGGCGTGGCTGCTACAGCAGCCTCTTGGTCTTCGTAGTACTCGATTTGGTATTCCTCCTGTGAGTGGGCATAAATGCTGTGCTTAAAGTTCATAAACATCCAAGTGGGTGGCTGTAGTACGATGAGAATAACTTTGTTGTAATTACCAGCCTTCAAAGCAGCACCTCGTCCTTATACGGCGACCACCCAGTCGGTATCGCCAAGGTCCGCAACAGCGGCGGGGCATTCATCGCGGCCAGGCTTGCCGCTCAAAATCCACACACACAGAGTTGCCTCCAAAGATGAAGCCCACACGGGTGACTATTTTCTGCACATTTATTTGAAGACTGCAGCAAAGAAGATGCACCGCCAGCAGCACAATGTTTGTAAAAAGTCAAACGCCGACGCGTTTCGGGCTCCCGCCCTTCATCATAGGGCTGACTTCAACTACCAAGCAAAAATGCCATCCGTGAGCACTCATTATAAAGAAGTTCCTGCCTCAGTGGGCGTGGCTGCTACAGCAGCCTCTTGGTCTTCGTAGTACTCGATTTGGTATTCCTCCTGTGAGTGGGCATAAATGCTGTGCTTAAAGTTCATAAACATCCAGGTGGGTGGCTGTAGTACGATGAGAATAACTTTGTTGTAATTACCAGCCTTCAAAGCAGCACCTCGTCCTTATACGGCGACCACCCACTCGGTATCGCCAAGGTCCGCAACAGCGGCTTGGCATTCATCGTGGCCAGGCTTGCCGCTCAAAATCCACACGCACAGAATTGCCTCCATAGATGAAGCCCACACGGGTGAGCATTTTCTGCACATTTATTCGAAGACTGCAGCAAAGAAGATGCACCGCCAGCAGCACAAAGTTTGTAAAAAGTCAAACGCCGACGCGTTTCGGGCTCCCGCCCTTCGTCATAGGGCTGACTTCAACTACCAAGCAAAAATGCCAACCGTGAGCACTCATTATAAAGAAGTTCCTGCCTCAGTGGGTGTGGCTGCTACAGCAGCCTCTTGGTCTTCGTAGTACTCGATTTGGTATTCCTCCTGTGAGTGGGCATAAATGCTGTGCTTAAAGTTCATAAACATCCAAGTGGGTGGCTGTAGTACGATGAGAATAACTTTGTTGTAATTACCAGCCTTCAAAGCAGCACCTCGTCCTTATACGGCGACCACCCAGTCGGTATCGCCAAGGTCTGCAACAGCGGCGGGGCATTCATCGTGGCTAGGCTTGCTGCTCAAAATCCACACACACAGAGTTGCCTCCATAGATGAAGCCCACACGGGTGAGTATTTTCTGCACATTTATTTGAAGACTGCAGCAAAGAAGATGCACCGCCAGCAGCACAAAGTTTGTAAAAAGTCAAACGCCGACGCGTTTCGGGCTCCCGCCCTTCGTCATAGGGCTGACTTCAACTACCAAGCAAAAATGCCATCCGTGAGCACTCATTATAAAGAAGTTCCTGCCTCAGTGGGCGTGGCTGCTACAGCAGCCTCTTGGTCTTCGTAGTACTCGATTTGGTATTCCTCCTGTGAGTGGGCATAAATGCTGTGCTTAAAGTTCATAAACATCCAGGTGGGTGGCTGTAGTACGATGAGAATAACTTTGTTGTAATTACCAGCCTTCAAAGCAGCACCTCGTCCTTATACGGCGACCACCCACTCGGTATCGCCAAGGTCCGCAACAGCGGCGTGGCATTCATCGTGGCCAGGCTTGCCGCTCAAAATCCACACGCACAGAATTGCCTCCATAGATGAAGCCCACACGGGTGAGCATTTTCTGCACATTTATTTGAAGACTGCAGCAAAGAAGATGCACCGCCAGCAGCACAAAGTTTGTAAAAAGTCAAACGCCGACGCGTTGCGGGCTCCCGCCCTTCGTCATAGGGCTGACTTCAACTACCAAGCAAAAATGCCATCCGTGAGCACTCATTATAAAGAAGTTCCTGCCTCAGTGGGTGTGGCTGCTACAGCAGCCTCTTGGTCTTCGTAGTACTCGATTTGGTATTCCTCCTGTGAGTGGGCATAAATGCTGTGCTTAAAGTTCATAAACATCCAAGTGGGTGGCTGTAGTACGATGAGAATAACTTTGTTGTAATTACCAGCCTTCAAAGCAGCACCTCGTCCTTATACGGCGACCACCCAGTCGGTATCGCCAAGGTCTGCAACAGCGGCGGGGCATTCATCGTGGCTAGGCTTGCTGCTCAAAATCCACACACACAGAGTTGCCTCCATAGATGAAGCCCACACGGGTGAGTATTTTCTGCACATTTATTTGAAGACTGCAGCAAAGAAGATGCACCGCCAGCAGCACAAAGTTTGTAAAAAGTCAAACGCCGACGCGTTTCGGGCTCCCGCCCTTCGTCATAGGGCTGACTTCAACTACCAAGCAAAAATGCCATCCGTGAGCACTCATTATAAAGAAGTTCCTGCCTCAGTGGGCGTGGCTGCTACAGCAGCCTCTTGGTCTTCGTAGTACTCGATTTGGTATTCCTCCTGTGAGTGGGCATAAATGCTGTGCTTAAAGTTCATAAACATCCAAGTGGGTGGCTGTAGTACGATGAGAATAACTTTGTTGTAATTACCAGCCTTCAAAGCAGCACCTCGTCCTTATACGGCGACCACCCAGTCGGTATCGCCAAGGTCCGCAACAGCGGCGGGGCATTCATCGCGGCCAGGCTTGCCGCTCAAAATCCACACACACAGAGTTGCCTCCAAAGATGAAGCCCACACGGGTGAGTATTTTCTGCACATTTATTTGAAGACTGCAGCAAAGAAGATGCACTGCCAGCAGCACAAAGTTTGTAAAAAGTCAAACGCCAACGCATTTCGGGCTCCCGCCCTTCGTCATAGGGCTGACTTCAACTACCAAGCAAAAATGCCATCTGTGAGCACTCATTATAAAGAAGTTCCTGCCTCAGTGGGCGTGGCTGCTACAGCAGCCTCTTGGTCTTCGTAGTACTCGATTTGGTATTCCTCCTGTGAGTGGGCATAAATGCTGTGCTTAAAGTTCATAAACATCCAAGTGGGTGGCTGTAGTACGATGAGAATAACTTTGTTGTAATTACCAGCCTTCAAAGCAGCACCTCGTCCTTATACGGCGACCACCCAGTCGGTATCGCCAAGGTCCGCAACAGCGGCGGGGCATTCATCGTGGCCAGGCTTGCCGCTCAAAATCCACACACACAGAGATGCCTCCATAGATGAAGCCCACACGGGTGAGTATTTTCTGCACATTTATTTGAAGACTGCAGCAAAGAAGATGCACCGCCAGCAGCACAAAGTTTGTAAAAAGTCAAACGCCGACGCGTTTCGGGCTCCCGCCCTTCGTCATAGGGCTGACTTCAACTACCAAGCAAAAATGCCATCCGTGAGCACTCATTATAAAGAAGTTCCTGCCTCAGTGGGCGTGGCTGCTACAGCAGCCTCTTGGTCTTCGTAGTACTCGATTTGGTATTCCTCCTGTGAGTGGGCATAAATGCTGTGCTTAAAGTTCATAAACATCCAAGTGGGTGGCTGTAGTACGATGAGAATAACTTTGTTGTAATTACCAGCCTTCAAAGCAGCACCTCGTCCTTATACGGCGACCACCCAGTCGGTATCGCCAAGGTCCGCAACAGCGGCGGGGCATTCATCGCGGCCAGGCTTGCTGCTCAAAATCCACACACACAGAGTTGCCTCCAAAGATGAAGCCCACACGGGTGAGTATTTTCTGCACATTTATTTGAAGACTGCAGCAAAGAAGATGCACCGCCAGCAGCACAATGTTTGTAAAAAGTCAAACGCCGACGCGTTTCGGGCTCCCGCCCTTCATCATAGGGCTGACTTCAACTACCAAGCAAAAATGCCATCCTTGAGCACTCATTATAAAGAAGTTCCTGCCTCAGTGGGCGTGGCTGCTACAGCAGCCTCTTGGTCTTCGTAGTACTCGATTTGGTATTCCTCCTGTGAGTGGGCATAAATGCTGTGCTTAAAGTTCATAAACATCCAGGTGGGTGGCTGTAGTACGATGAGAATAACTTTGTTGTAATTACCAGCCTTCAAAGCAGCACCTCGTCCTTATACGGCGACCACCCACTCGGTATCGCCAAGGTCCGCAACAGCGGCGTGGCATTCATCGTGGCCAGGCTTGCCGCTCAAAATCCACACGCACAGAATTGCCTCCATAGATGAAGCCCACACGGGTGAGCATTTTCTGCACATTTATTCGAAGACTGCAGCAAAGAAGATGCACCGCCAGCAGCACAAAGTTTGTAAAAAGTCAAACGCCGACGCGTTTCGGGCTCCCGCCCTTCGTCATAGGGCTGACTTCAACTACCAAGCAAAAATGCCATCCGTGAGCACTCATTATAAAGAAGTTCCTGCCTCAGTGGGTGTGGCTGCTACAGCAGCCTCTTGGTCTTCGTAGTACTCGATTTGGTATTCCTCCTGTGAGTGGGCATAAATGCTGTGCTTAAAGTTCATAAACATCCAAGTGGGTGGCTGTAGTACGATGAGAATAACTTTGTTGTAATTACCAGCCTTCAAAGCAGCACCTCGTCCTTATACGGCGACCACCCAGTCGGTATCGCCAAGGTCTGCAACAGCGGCGGGGCATTCATCGTGGCTAGGCTTGCTGCTCAAAATCCACACACACAGAGTTGCCTCCATAGATGAAGCCCACACGGGTGAGTATTTTCTGCACATTTATTTGAAGACTGCAGCAAAGAAGATGCACCGCCAGCAGCACAAAGTTTGTAAAAAGTCAAACGCCGACGCGTTTCGGGCTCCCGCCCTTCGTCATAGGGCTGACTTCAACTACCAAGCAAAAATGCCATCCGTGAGCACTCATTATAAAGAAGTTCCTGCCTCAGTGGGCGTGGCTGCTACAGCAGCCTCTTGGTCTTCGTAGTACTCGATTTGGTATTCCTCCTGTGAGTGGGCATAAATGCTGTGCTTAAAGTTCATAAACATCCAAGTGGGTGGCTGTAGTACGATGAGAATAACTTTGTTGTAATTACCAGCCTTCAAAGCAGCACCTCGTCCTTATACGGCGACCACCCAGTCGGTATCGCCAAGGTCCGCAACAGCGGCGGGGCATTCATCGCGGCCAGGCTTGCCGCTCAAAATCCACACACACAGAGTTGCCTCCAAAGATGAAGCCCACACGGGTGAGTATTTTCTGCACATTTATTTGAAGACTGCAGCAAAGAAGATGCACCGCCAGCAGCACAATGTTTGTAAAAAGTCAAACGCCGACGCGTTTCGGGCTCCCGCCCTTCATCATAGGGCTGACTTCAACTACCAAGCAAAAATGCCATCCGTGAGCACTCATTATAAAGAAGTTCCTGCCTCAGTGGGCGTGGCTGCTACAGCAGCCTCTTGGTCTTCGTAGTACTCGATTTGGTATTCCTCCTGTGAGTGGGCATAAATGCTGTGCTTAAAGTTCATAAACATCCAGGTGGGTGGCTGTAGTACGATGAGAATAACTTTGTTGTAATTACCAGCCTTCAAAGCAGCACCTCGTCCTTATACGGCGACCACCCACTCGGTATCGCCAAGGTCCGCAACAGCGGCGTGGCATTCATCGTGGCCAGGCTTGCCGCTCAAAATCCACACGCACAGAATTGCCTCCATAGATGAAGCCCACACGGGTGAGCATTTTCTGCACATTTATTTGAAGACTGCAGCAAAGAAGATGCACCGCCAGCAGCACAAAGTTTGTAAAAAGTCAAACGCCGACGCGTTTCGGGCTCCCGCCCTTCGTCATAGGGCTGACTTCAACTACCAAGCAAAAATGCCATCCGTGAGCACTCATTATAAAGAAGTTCCTGCCTCAGTGGGTGTGGCTGCTACAGCAGCCTCTTGGTCTTCGTAGTACTCGATTTGGTATTCCTCCTGTGAGTGGGCATAAATGCTGTGCTTAAAGTTCATAAACATCCAAGTGGGTGGCTGTAGTACGATGAGAATAACTTTGTTGTAATTACCAGCCTTCAAAGCAGCACCTCGTCCTTATACGGCGACCACCCAGTCGGTATCGCCAAGGTCTGCAACAGCGGCGGGGCATTCATCGTGGCTAGGCTTGCTGCTCAAAATCCACACACACAGAGTTGCCTCCATAGATGAAGCCCACACGGGTGAGTATTTTCTGCACATTTATTTGAAGACTGCAGCAAAGAAGATGCACCGCCAGCAGCACAAAGTTTGTAAAAAGTCAAACGCCGACGCGTTTCAGGCTCCCGCCCTTCGTCATAGGGCTGACTTCAACTACCAAGCAAAAATGCCATCCGTGAGCACTCATTATAAAGAAGTTCCTGCCTCAGTGGGCGTGGCTGCTACAGCAGCCTCTTGGTCTTCGTAGTACTCGATTTGGTATTCCTCCTGTGAGTGGGCATAAATGCTGTGCTTAAAGTTCATAAACATCCAAGTGGGTGGCTGTAGTACGATGAGAATAACTTTGTTGTAATTACCAGCCTTCAAAGCAGCACCTCGTCCTTATACGGCGACCACCCAGTCGGTATCGCCAAGGTCCGCAACAGCGGCGGGGCATTCATCGCGGCCAGGCTTGCCGCTCAAAATCCACACACACAGAGTTGCCTCCAAAGATGAAGCCCACACGGGTGAGTATTTTCTGCACATTTATTTGAAGACTGCAGCAAAGAAGATGCACTGCCAGCAGCACAAAGTTTGTAAAAAGTCAAACGCCAACGCATTTCGGGCTCCCGCCCTTCGTCATAGGGCTGACTTCAACTACCAAGCAAAAATGTCATCTGTGAGCACTCATTATAAAGAAGTTCCTGCCTCAGTGGGCGTGGCTGCTACAGCAGCCTCTTGGTCTTCGTAGTACTCGATTTGGTATTCCTCCTGTGAGTGGGCATAAATGCTGTGCTTAAAGTTCATAAACATCCAAGTGGGTGGCTGTAGTACGATGAGAATAACTTTGTTGTAATTACCAGTCTTCAAAGCAGCACCTCGTCCTTATACGGCGACCACCCAGTCGGTATCGCCAAGGTCCGCAACAGCGGCGGGGCATTCATCGTGGCCAGGCTTGCCGCTCAAAATCCACACACACAGAGATGCCTCCATAGATGAAGCCCACACGGGTGAGTATTTTCTGCACATTTATTTGAAGACTGCAGCAAAGAAGATGCACCGCCAGCAGCACAAAGTTTGTAAAAAGTCAAACGCCGACGCGTTTCGGGCTCCCGCCCTTCGTCATAGGGCTGACTTCAACTACCAAGCAAAAATGCCATCCGTGAGCACTCATTATAAAGAAGTTCCTGCCTCAGTGGGCGTGGCTGCTACAGCAGCCTCTTGGTCTTCGTAGTACTCGATTTGGTATTCCTCCTGTGAGTGGGCATAAATGCTGTGCTTAAAGTTCATAAACATCCAAGTGGGTGGCTGTAGTACGATGAGAATAACTTTGTTGTAATTACCAGCCTTCAAAGCAGCACCTCGTCCTTATACGGCGACCACCCAGTCGGTATCGCCAAGGTCCGCAACAGCGGCGGGGCATTCATCGCGGCCAGGCTTGCCGCTCAAAATCCACACACACAGAGTTGCCTCCAAAGATGAAGCCCACACGGGTGAGTATTTTCTGCACATTTATTTGAAGACTGCAGCAAAGAAGATGCACTGCCAGCAGCACAAAGTTTGTAAAAAGTCAAACGCCAACGCATTTCGGGCTCCCGCCCTTCGTCATAGGGCTGACTTCAACTACCAAGCAAAAATGCCATCTGTGAGCACTCATTATAAAGAAGTTCCTGCCTCAGTGGGCGTGGCTGCTACAGCAGCCTCTTGGTCTTCGTAGTACTCGATTTGGTATTCCTCCTGTGAGTGGGCATAAATGCTGTGCTTAAAGTTCATAAACATCCAAGTGGGTGGCTGTAGTACGATGAGAATAACTTTGTTGTAATTACCAGCCTTCAAAGCAGCACCTCGTCCTTATACGGCGACCACCCAGTCGGTATCGCCAAGGTCCGCAACAGCGGCGGGGCATTCATCGTGGCCAGGCTTGCCGCTCAAAATCCACACACACAGAGATGCCTCCATAGATGAAGCCCACACGGGTGAGTATTTTCTGCACATTTATTTGAAGACTGCAGCAAAGAAGATGCACCGCCAGCAGCACAAAGTTTGTAAAAAGTCAAACGCCGACGCGTTTCGGGCTCCCGCCCTTCGTCATAGGGCTGACTTCAACTACCAAGCAAAAATGCCATCCGTGAGCACTCATTATAAAGAAGTTCCTGCCTCAGTGGGCGTGGCTGCTACAGCAGCCTCTTGGTCTTCGTAGTACTCGATTTGGTATTCCTCCTGTGAGTGGGCATAAATGCTGTGCTTAAAGTTCATAAACATCCAAGTGGGTGGCTGTAGTACGATGAGAATAACTTTGTTGTAATTACCAGCCTTCAAAGCAGCACCTCGTCCTTATACGGCGACCACCCAGTCGGTATCGCCAAGGTCCGCAACAGCGGCGGGGCATTCATCGCGGCCAGGCTTGCTGCTCAAAATCCACACACACAGAGTTGCCTCCAAAGATGAAGCCCACACGGGTGAGTATTTTCTGCACATTTATTTGAAGACTGCAGCAAAGAAGATGCACCGCCAGCAGCACAATGTTTGTAAAAAGTCAAACGCCGACGCGTTTCGGGCTCCCGCCCTTCATCATAGGGCTGACTTCAACTACCAAGCAAAAATGCCATCCTTGAGCACTCATTATAAAGAAGTTCCTGCCTCAGTGGGCGTGGCTGCTACAGCAGCCTCTTGGTCTTCGTAGTACTCGATTTGGTATTCCTCCTGTGAGTGGGCATAAATGCTGTGCTTAAAGTTCATAAACATCCAGGTGGGTGGCTGTAGTACGATGAGAATAACTTTGTTGTAATTACCAGCCTTCAAAGCAGCACCTCGTCCTTATACGGCGACCACCCACTCGGTATCGCCAAGGTCCGCAACAGCGGCGTGGCATTCATCGTGGCCAGGCTTGCCGCTCAAAATCCACACGCACAGAATTGCCTCCATAGATGAAGCCCACACGGGTGAGCATTTTCTGCACATTTATTCGAAGACTGCAGCAAAGAAGATGCACCGCCAGCAGCACAAAGTTTGTAAAAAGTCAAACGCCGACGCGTTTCGGGCTCCCGCCCTTCGTCATAGGGCTGACTTCAACTACCAAGCAAAAATGCCATCCGTGAGCACTCATTATAAAGAAGTTCCTGCCTCAGTGGGTGTGGCTGCTACAGCAGCCTCTTGGTCTTCGTAGTACTCGATTTGGTATTCCTCCTGTGAGTGGGCATAAATGCTGTGCTTAAAGTTCATAAACATCCAAGTGGGTGGCTGTAGTACGATGAGAATAACTTTGTTGTAATTACCAGCCTTCAAAGCAGCACCTCGTCCTTATACGGCGACCACCCAGTCGGTATCGCCAAGGTCTGCAACAGCGGCGGGGCATTCATCGTGGCTAGGCTTGCTGCTCAAAATCCACACACACAGAGTTGCCTCCATAGATGAAGCCCACACGGGTGAGTATTTTCTGCACATTTATTTGAAGACTGCAGCAAAGAAGATGCACCGCCAGCAGCACAAAGTTTGTAAAAAGTCAAACGCCGACGCGTTTCGGGCTCCCGCCCTTCGTCATAGGGCTGACTTCAACTACCAAGCAAAAATGCCATCCGTGAGCACTCATTATAAAGAAGTTCCTGCCTCAGTGGGCGTGGCTGCTACAGCAGCCTCTTGGTCTTCGTAGTACTCGATTTGGTATTCCTCCTGTGAGTGGGCATAAATGCTGTGCTTAAAGTTCATAAACATCCAAGTGGGTGGCTGTAGTACGATGAGAATAACTTTGTTGTAATTACCAGCCTTCAAAGCAGCACCTCGTCCTTATACGGCGACCACCCAGTCGGTATCGCCAAGGTCCGCAACAGCGGCGGGGCATTCATCGCGGCCAGGCTTGCCGCTCAAAATCCACACACACAGAGTTGCCTCCAAAGATGAAGCCCACACGGGTGAGTATTTTCTGCACATTTATTTGAAGACTGCAGCAAAGAAGATGCACCGCCAGCAGCACAATGTTTGTAAAAAGTCAAACGCCGACGCGTTTCGGGCTCCCGCCCTTCATCATAGGGCTGACTTCAACTACCAAGCAAAAATGCCATCCGTGAGCACTCATTATAAAGAAGTTCCTGCCTCAGTGGGCGTGGCTGCTACAGCAGCCTCTTGGTCTTCGTAGTACTCGATTTGGTATTCCTCCTGTGAGTGGGCATAAATGCTGTGCTTAAAGTTCATAAACATCCAGGTGGGTGGCTGTAGTACGATGAGAATAACTTTGTTGTAATTACCAGCCTTCAAAGCAGCACCTCGTCCTTATACGGCGACCACCCACTCGGTATCGCCAAGGTCCGCAACAGCGGCGTGGCATTCATCGTGGCCAGGCTTGCCGCTCAAAATCCACACGCACAGAATTGCCTCCATAGATGAAGCCCACACGGGTGAGCATTTTCTGCACATTTATTTGAAGACTGCAGCAAAGAAGATGCACCGCCAGCAGCACAAAGTTTGTAAAAAGTCAAACGCCGACGCGTTTCGGGCTCCCGCCCTTCGTCATAGGGCTGACTTCAACTACCAAGCAAAAATGCCATCCGTGAGCACTCATTATAAAGAAGTTCCTGCCTCAGTGGGTGTGGCTGCTACAGCAGCCTCTTGGTCTTCGTAGTACTCGATTTGGTATTCCTCCTGTGAGTGGGCATAAATGCTGTGCTTAAAGTTCATAAACATCCAAGTGGGTGGCTGTAGTACGATGAGAATAACTTTGTTGTAATTACCAGCCTTCAAAGCAGCACCTCGTCCTTATACGGCGACCACCCAGTCGGTATCGCCAAGGTCTGCAACAGCGGCGGGGCATTCATCGTGGCTAGGCTTGCTGCTCAAAATCCACACACACAGAGTTGCCTCCATAGATGAAGCCCACACGGGTGAGTATTTTCTGCACATTTATTTGAAGACTGCAGCAAAGAAGATGCACCGCCAGCAGCACAAAGTTTGTAAAAAGTCAAACGCCGACGCGTTTCAGGCTCCCGCCCTTCGTCATAGGGCTGACTTCAACTACCAAGCAAAAATGCCATCCGTGAGCACTCATTATAAAGAAGTTCCTGCCTCAGTGGGCGTGGCTGCTACAGCAGCCTCTTGGTCTTCGTAGTACTCGATTTGGTATTCCTCCTGTGAGTGGGCATAAATGCTGTGCTTAAAGTTCATAAACATCCAAGTGGGTGGCTGTAGTACGATGAGAATAACTTTGTTGTAATTACCAGCCTTCAAAGCAGCACCTCGTCCTTATACGGCGACCACCCAGTCGGTATCGCCAAGGTCCGCAACAGCGGCGGGGCATTCATCGCGGCCAGGCTTGCCGCTCAAAATCCACACACACAGAGTTGCCTCCAAAGATGAAGCCCACACGGGTGAGTATTTTCTGCACATTTATTTGAAGACTGCAGCAAAGAAGATGCACTGCCAGCAGCACAAAGTTTGTAAAAAGTCAAACGCCAACGCATTTCGGGCTCCCGCCCTTCGTCATAGGGCTGACTTCAACTACCAAGCAAAAATGTCATCTGTGAGCACTCATTATAAAGAAGTTCCTGCCTCAGTGGGCGTGGCTGCTACAGCAGCCTCTTGGTCTTCGTAGTACTCGATTTGGTATTCCTCCTGTGAGTGGGCATAAATGCTGTGCTTAAAGTTCATAAACATCCAAGTGGGTGGCTGTAGTACGATGAGAATAACTTTGTTGTAATTACCAGTCTTCAAAGCAGCACCTCGTCCTTATACGGCGACCACCCAGTCGGTATCGCCAAGGTCCGCAACAGCGGCGGGGCATTCATCGTGGCCAGGCTTGCCGCTCAAAATCCACACACACAGAGATGCCTCCATAGATGAAGCCCACACGGGTGAGTATTTTCTGCACATTTATTTGAAGACTGCAGCAAAGAAGATGCACCGCCAGCAGCACAAAGTTTGTAAAAAGTCAAACGCCGACGCGTTTCGTGCTCCCGCCCTTCGTCATAGGGCTGACTTCAACTACCAAGCAAAAATGCCATCCGTGAGCACTCATTATAAAGAAGTTCCTGCCTCAGTGGGCGTGGCTGCTACAGCAGCCTCTTGGTCTTCGTAGTACTCGATTTGGTATTCCTCCTGTGAGTGGGCATAAATGCTGTGCTTAAAGTTCATAAACATCCAAGTGGGTGGCTGTAGTACGATGAGAATAACTTTGTTGTAATTACCAGCCTTCAAAGCAGCACCTCGTCCTTATACGGCGACCACCCAGTCGGTATCGCCAAGGTCCGCAACAGCGGCGGGGCATTCCTCGCGGCCAGGCTTGCCGCTCAAAATCCACACACACAGAGTTGCCTCCAAAGATGAAGCCCACACGGGTGAGTATTTTCTGCACATTTATTTGAAGACTGCAGCAAAGAAGATGCACCGCCAGCAGCACAATGTTTGTAAAAAGTCAAACGCCGACGCGTTTCGGGCTCCCGCCCTTCATCATAGGGCTGACTTCAACTACCAAGCAAAAATGCCATCCGTGAGCACTCATTATAAAGAAGTTCCTGCCTCAGTGGGCGTGGCTGCTACAGCAGCCTCTTGGTCTTCGTAGTACTCGATTTGGTATTCCTCCTGTGAGTGGGCATAAATGCTGTGCTTAAAGTTCATAAACATCCAGGTGGGTGGCTGTAGTACGATGAGAATGACTTTGTTGTAATTACCAGCCTTCAAAGCAGCACCTCGTCCTTATACGGCGACCACCCACTCGGTATCGCCAAGGTCCGCAACAGCGGCGTGGCATTCATCGTGGCCAGGCTTGCCGCTCAAAATCCACACGCACAGAATTGCCTCCATAGATGAAGCCCACACGGGTGAGCATTTTCTGCACATTTATTTGAAGACTGCAGCAAAGAAGATGCACCGCCAGCAGCACAAAGTTTGTAAAAAGTCAAACGCCGACGCGTTTCGGGCTCCCGCCCTTCGTCATAGGGCTGACTTCAACTACCAAGCAAAAATGCCATCCGTGAGCACTCATTATAAAGAAGTTCCTGCCTCAGTGGGTGTGGCTGCTACAGCAGCCTCTTGGTCTTCGTAGTACTCGATTTGGTATTCCTCCTGTGAGTGGGCATAAATGCTGTGCTTAAAGTTCATAAACATCCAAGTGGGTGGCTGTAGTACGATGAGAATAACTTTGTTGTAATTACCAGCCTTCAAAGCAGCACCTCGTCCTTATACGGCGACCACCCAGTCGGTATCGCCAAGGTCTGCAACAGCGGCGGGGCATTCATCGTGGCTAGGCTTGCTGCTCAAAATCCACACACACAGAGTTGCCTCCATAGATGAAGCCCACACGGGTGAGTATTTTCTGCACATTTATTTGAAGACTGCAGCAAAGAAGATGCACCGCCAGCAGCACAAAGTTTGTAAAAAGTCAAACGCCGACGCGTTTCGGGCTCCCGCCCTTCGTCATAGGGCTGACTTCAACTACCAAGCAAAAATGCCATCCGTGAGCACTCATTATAAAGAAGTTCCTGCCTCAGTGGGCGACTCTTGTGTGTTTATGTTAGGAGCTTCCCCGTCTGCGAGAGAGCCCCGCTGCTGTGTGCAGACCTGGACGAGGCTACACAGCAATCATTATTTTGGGACAGGAGCTGATATTCGTGGGACTAAAAGGCACGCAAAATATCACGAAAAACGCAAAGCCACCCACTGGGGAAAATCAACAGAAAATTGATCTGGTATGCAGGAAGGCTCACTGAAGCAACACAGTGGTGCACTACATGTCCCAGAGGGCCGTGCCAACGACCGCGCCCACAGAGGAGGACTGATAAAAATCTCAGGTGCACCAAACACTTTTTATGCTCCAGTTTCAAGAAACCAATGATTAAGGGCAGGGGCCCGAAACGCGTCTGGTTAAGTTAAAGGACTTTGAGCTTTTCAATGGATTTTTGCTGCAACCACGAATAAATGTGAAAGCGTATCTACCTGTTGTGGGCTCTCTCATTGGAGGCGACTCTTGTGTGTTTATGTTAGCAGCTTGCCCGGCTGCGAGAGAGCCCCGCTGCTGTGTGCAGACCTGGACGACGCTACACAGCAATCATCATTTTGGGACAGGAGCTAATATTCGTGGGACTAAAAGGCACGCAAATATCACGAAAAACGCAAAGCCACCCACTGGGGAAAATCAACAGAAAATTGATCTGGTATGACGGAAGGCTCACTGAAGCAACACAGTGGTGCACTACATGTCCCAGAGGGCCGTGCGAAAGACCGCGCCCATAGAGGCGGAGGACTGATAAAAATCTCAGGTGCACCAAACACTTTCTTTGCTCCAGTTTCAAGAAACCAATGATTAAGGACAGGGGCCCGAAACGCGTCTGGTTAAGTTAAAGGACTTTGAGCTTTTTAATGGATTTTTGCTGCAACCACGAATAAATGTGAAAGCGTATCTTCCTGTTGTGGGCTCTCTCATTGGAGGCGACTCTTGTGTGTTTATATATATATATATATATATATATATATATATATATATATATATATATATATATATATATATATATATATATATGGTAGCTCCACTTGCCTCATAATGAAGAAAGAGAAAGCACTCTCCAGGGGCGCGTTCAAGACTTTTTTATTGTGAACTCACAGTGGCCAGATGCGTTTCGGCATTCGCCTTTGTCGATGGTAATTTGGCGCGCCAAAAACGGTCGTTTTTATGTCATTTTGATTTCCGACAAACCACATGCACAGAAAGAGCACTACATGCCCAAATACATGGTCGCCATATTTAAACATGTCTTTACGATGTCGAACACAATACATCCATTTTTCGGTGCAACCATTTTTCATTTATAAACACCTACAACCCACAGATGGGTAAATTTGCAATTGTGCTATATAAATTTCGTCAGTCACATCGTATTCCTCCCCAACTATGTGTGTGTATTCCAAAACATACAGAATAAATACATTTCATGCTGATTACAGTTCAATGCCTTTAGCTGTTCTCGCAGTTCCCCAAGTGCACTGCCAGTTCCTCATGTGTATTAAGACCTTCAGGGTGTTTTGTTTGTAGGTCGATAATGTACCTCAACTCTAATCTCCTTAATGTCATCACCCTGTCTCCCCCCCCTGGGGTGTAATGGAACATGGTCTAATAAAAAAAGACAAGAGGTTCCTATCACTATTATGTTTTTTCTGAAAGTGACGGGCTACCGGATAATTCATATCACAGTTTTTTATAACCCTGGTGTGTTCCAGAACCCTCTTTTTTGTTTCGTGGATGGTAATCCGAAATATATTGGAGTCCACAGGGGCAGACCAAGCAGTAGACAGTGTATGGTGTGCTGCACGTTAGGAATTTCTTTATTTTCTTGGGTTTATCTGAACCTGGAATCTTATATGTCAGGACCCTTTTGCTTGCAGAGCAAGCCTTGCATTTGCTGCAAGGATAAAAACCCTGCATCCTGTCAGCAAACGGGTTCGGCACCTCCTTTCTTTGGTAGCTGCTGGTAAGGGAGTCTCTTAGTGACCTAGCTCTTCTGAACGTGAGTAGCGGTTGTCTTGGTATATCCATACCTATAATTGGATCCAATTTTAAAAGGTTCCAGTTTTTTCTGAAAATTTGTCTCAAGGTCCCCACATCCTCTGAGAATGTGGTGATCATACGAAACTTGTTTTCATCTGCTACTTTGGTCTTTTCCTTTAACAATTAGCTCCTAGGGATTTTATTCACTCGACTCAATGCATTCTGGAGTGTAGATTCCTCATACCCTCGTGCTCTAAATCTATCTATGCATTCCACTGCATGTCCTTCGAAGTCTACTCCCCTTGTGTCATTCCTTTTGATACGCAAGAGCTCCCCATAGGGGATGCTCTGTATCAGTTTCACTGGATGACTACTCCGCGCATGTAATGTAGAATTACCGGCGGTTGGTTTCCGAAACAGTTTGGTATACAGGGTACCATCTATTGCACACACCTCTAGTTCCAAGAAATGTACTGAGGACGAGCTTATATCTGCACTGAATTTCAGATTTAAATCATTAGTATTCAGTTTCACGATGTACTCCCTGGCACTCTCTGAAGACCCTCTCCAAATGATGAACAGGTCATCAATGTCCTGTGCCACGCTACTATCCTCTGTGTCCAATCGCTGTTTTCCACCGCCCAGGCCACCTGCTCCTCCCACCAGCCCACGAATAAATTTGCGTAGCTGGGGGCGAAGCAGGTGCCCATCGCGGTCCCAGAGGTTTGGTGGTAATATTGACCTTGGTACAAAAAGATGTTATGATTCAGACAAAAATCTAAGAATTCCGACACCATATCATTATGGTGTGTGAATTTTGCTGGCCTGTTCTGCAAAAAATATTTCACAGCCTTCATCCCATCGTGATGTGCAATGCATGTATATAAGCTAGTTATATCTAGGACAATCATTTGGTCACCATCCTGCCATTGTACATTCTCTATCATATTCAAAAAATCCTTGATGTCTTTCACATATGACCTCAATCGCAATACAAATTCAAACAGGAAATGATCGATATAGATGGAGATATGCTCCAGAAGACTCGATTGTGAAGAAACAATCGGCCTGCCTGGCAGTGTGATTATATCCTTGTGGACTTTGGGCAGATGATAAAAACACGGTGTGTAGTGTAGTTCCTATATTCCCAATAGGCTCTGCGCATTGGAATAATATAAACAGCAGTGTAGACGTAGGACTGAGGTCGACTAGGTCTCTACTGACTATATTAGACTTAATTAGTTTTGCCAGCTAGCTCAGAGGTCACTAGAAACTTTCTCGAATAAACAAGGAGGAGTTTAACTTCCCTGGATAGACAAGAAGGGATTAGCTTCTGACAACCATAAACATGACAACTTTGCTCCCTCAGAATAAGAGTGTATCTCTAGAGTTGTGTGGAAACAATAGACAGTTATTTTATTCAGTCAATCGTGCATACTTAGTTTCACCAGAGTGCAGAGAATAGAGAGACGGGCGTTTTCAATAAAAGGTGTTATTTATTGAGCAGTCTTCTTTCTAATGCAAGAGAAATGAATTGCCACAATTGCAATGCTTAGCATAAAGTAAAGTGCGTACAGTAAAAGGAGTATTATGAAATAATACTGTAAAAGCATTGATATGGTTTCTTAGCCATATGATACTTTAAAATGGATAAAATATATACATACATATATACATTGACTAACGTACTCAACTGGTGCTTCTAAATACGCCTACCCCGGTGTACCTGACCTCAGCCTAATACGTGGGAGGGAGTAAGTAAGTAGCAGTTTAAGTTAAGTTGGTTTTGCCAAGAATCTGAATCAAGAATTCTCTTAAGGGTTTAGTCAGCTCCGTACCTGGGTAATAGAAAGCAGGAGGTCTGGTATCTCTCTATCAGGACTCGATATCCCAGCAACCCGCAAGGGCGGCTGAGAACACTGGAGCTGGATTTCTCGGCAGGAGAAAAGACAGTGTCTCTCTCAGTGCGTCAAAAGGGAGGGGCGGCGTCCGTGGGCTCTCGCATCAGCTGGGCTCTCGGGCAAGTAGATAGCCGCTCTGCTCCAAACCACTGTGTGTTTGCTTAAGGCAACGTTGGTATATTTATTCCTGAAAGGTGCCGGGTTTGACGTAAGGTTGGACATAAGACGTCAATAAAGATGTTACCAAGAACTGGCCGTTCTTAGAGTGCTCACAGGAGTTCTAGGACAAATCAAAACAAAAGCCATGGGGAATTCCCAGGTTGCTGGAGGTTTGGTTTGTTTACAGAACTCGTTGTACTTTCTAGGAGCCTGTGGAAGTAGCCTTTGCTTAATGTGGACCGCATGGGCTACGACTAAATATGGATATGATTCTTATGCCTTTATAAGGATATTATTTATTATATTTAACAACAAAGGGAGAGGTAGGGAAAAGGAGACACTCTCTCAGTCCCCGGTTAGTTATGCAAAAACAAGAAAAGAGAGGTCAGATCAAACACTTGATCAATCTAAGCGTAATCTCTACAGAACACAATTCAAGGAGTCAACACAAGATTATCACATCCGATTTGGGTGATAAAGAAAGCCCTCACACACTGACCTAGTCAGTGTCATGCTTCATCATTGGGCCCCACCGAAAGAGGCCGAATGCCTCTTCGGTGTGCTACGACGCCAGAAAGACTGCGGAGCTGGTTTTGTGTGTGGAGGGCGTGCTCTTGTTTACAGTGAAATATTAAAAGTGCCTAAAAAAAGGGTATCAAAAACAAATTTTAATAAATGATCCCTGAGGCACAAAGTAAAGAGTATTACGTGTCTGTATTTACTTGCCAAGGTTCAAGATTGGTAAAATACAGAATATACTCAATTTCTTTTAGTCAACATGTTTCAGCCATAAGGGTGGTATATTACCGTGGCATTCTTCAGGACTATACCCCGGCGGTATGGGCTCTCTAATCACCCACCCTGACCTGGGGACGTGAAAGTGAAAATAAAAGGTGAAAAAAGTGCATAAAAATGTTGGAAGAGTAAAGTACTTGATTCCAAAAAATACTCCGTAAATTCAGAGTGTCACTGCACCTGTAAAGTGAAAAACAAAGACAAACAGAAGACAAACATGAACATTGTTGATATGAGCCTTCCTGAGTTGTCATAGTGCTCCATGATGTGTGGCTCAAGTGGTGTTCCCAAGGTAAACATAGATTTTATGCACCATCCAAATAGCCCCTAGAGGATGATAGCAAATAGCTCTGGGAAGTGATGTGCTAGAGGTGTGCTATTTACAAGACAAACGATTAAGAATGGGGGATTAAAAACGCGAATGCGTGTACTCCTTATGAAGGGATCAATGGACCATAAAAGGTCTGTGCCCCTCAAGTTGGTAATAGAAGGTATAACTCTCACTTTCAAAAGGGGCGCTACTAGCACCATGGGTCTCGGGAGGGGGTCGGAGCGACCTGGCACATCCTAAAACAGAGAAATGGTACAATTGCAAAAGCCTGTACACGAGCAGATACTTAGCTCTATTGGCAGAAGGAGCAGCGATCTCGTTTTCGTGGTTACTCACGCCCTCAGCGCTCTCGACCCGCTGCAAACCTGGTTGTGGCCTCAATTCCGGACCCCGAGGATAAGAAGACGGGGCCGGTAAACCTGTTTTTAAGCAGATCGGTCGCGTGTGCGACCTGTTTCCGGGTGGGCGTGTCTGGCCGAGAAAGAGGCTTGGGACGCACACGCCCACCTCGGAGGGCCCAGTCTTGTTCAGAGCGAGGCTTGAATGTCGGCTGGTGACGCACACGCCCACCTCGGAGGGCCCAGTTTTGTTCAGAACGAGGCTTGAGTGTCGGCTGGGGTATTGGGGACGAATAGCGCTGTAGCGCTAGTGCTAATGCCATGGATATTAGTGGACGCAGAGCTACTAGCTGCTCGTCATTATTTCCAGTATTAATAAAAATTAGTCTATAATGAAGGCAATAGGCTGTACCTTAGAGCAAAAACCAATGATAATAGAAAGGTCTAGGCTCCGAGTGTCAGGACTGGTCTGTGTGAGCACGGCTAGTCATTAATGTGAATCACAGGAAATGGAGTGACTGTTTATAGGCAGACAGAAAAATACCCAGTAATGGTTGGAATGGTACATCAAAAATAGTGATGCTTATCTCAAGATAAAACTGAGCTCCAGGGAATATCATCGTTAAGCCCATTGACGTTGGTGCCCAAACGATACACCCAACGTTGCTCCTTTTCAAAAAGTCTACTGGTTATGTTGGCTGTACCCTTCACTTCTTCGATTACCGTCCACCTCATGTCATTTGGAGTGTGGTTTCTGTCTAAAAAGTGGCGGCTCAATTTCGTGGTTAGTTTTTTGCATCGGACATTGCTCCGATGCTCGCAGATACGTTGTTTTATTCTGCGCGTTGTCATGCCGACATACCGTAGCTGGCATGGACACGTGATCAAATACACCACATTCATGGTGTTACAATTAGTATGTTCTCTTTGGGTCCATACTTTGCCCGCTTCAAAACTCTTTCGCTTGAAGCGGGCAAAGTATGGACCCAAAGAGAACATACTAATTGTAACACCATGAATGTGGTGTATTTGATCACGTGTCCATGCCAGCTACGGTATGTCGGCATGACAACGCGCAGAATAAAACAACGTATCTGCGAGCATCGGAGCAATGTCCGATGCAAAAAACTAACCACGAAATTGAGCCGCCACTTTTTAGACAGAAACCACACTCCAAATGACATGAGGTGGACGGTAATCGAAGAAGTGAAGGGTAAAGCCAACATAACCAGTAGACTTTTTGAAAAGGAGCAACGTTGGGTGTATCGTTTGGGCACCAACGTCAATGGGCTTAACGATGATATTCCCTGGAGCTCAGTTTTATCTTGAGATAAGCATCACTATTTTTGATGTACCATTCCAACCATTACTGGGTATTTTTCTGTCTGCCTATAAACAGTCACTCCATTTCCTGTGATTCACATTAATGACTAGCCGTGCTCACACAGACCAGTCCTGACACTCGGAGCCTAGACCTTTCTATTATCATTGGTTTTTGCTCTAAGGTACAGCCTATTGCCTTCATTATAGACTAATTTTTATTAATACTGGAAATAATGACGAGCAGCTAGTAGCTCTGCATCCACTAATATCCATGGCATTAGCACTAGCGCTACAGCGCTATTCGTCCCCAATACCCCAGCCGACACTCAAGCCTCGTTCTGAACAAAACTGGGCCCTCCGAGGTGGGCGTGTGCGTCACCAGCCGACATTCAAGCCTCGCTCAGAACAAGACTGGGCCCTCCGAGGTGGGCGTGTGCGTCCCAAGCCTCTTTCTCGGCCAGACACGCCCACCCGGAAACAGGTCGCACACGCGACCGATCTGCTTAAAAACAGGTTTACCGGCCCCGTCTTCTTATCCTCGGGGTCCGGAATTGAGGCCACAACCAGGTTTGCAGCGGGTCGAGAGCGCTGAGGGCGTGAGTAACCACGAAAACGAGATCGCTGCTCCTTCTGCCAATAGAGCTAAGTATCTGCTCGTGTACAGGCTTTTGCAATTGTACCATTTCTCTGTTTTAGGATGTGCCAGGTCGCTCCGACCCCCTCCCGAGACCCATGGTGCTAGTAGCGCCCCTTTTGAAAGTGAGAGTTATACCTTCTATTACCAACTTGAGGGGCACAGACCTTTTATGGTCCATTGATCCCTTCATAAGGAGTACACGCATTCGCGTTTTTAATCCCCCATTCTTAATCGTTTGTCTTGTAAATAGCACACCTCTAGCACATCACTTCCCAGAGCTATTTGCTATCATCCTCTAGGGGCTATTTGGATGGTGCATAAAATCTATGTTTACCTTGGGAACACCACTTGAGCCACACATCATGGAGCACTATGACAACTCAGGAAGGCTCATATTAACAATGTTCATGTTTGTCTTCTGTTTGTCTTTGTTTTTCACTTTACAGGTGCAGTGACACTCTGAATTTACGGAGTATTTTTTGGAATCGAGTACTTTACTCTTCCAACATTTTTATGCACTTTTTTCACCTTTTATTTTCACTTTCACGTCCCCAGGTCAGGGTGGGTGATTAGAGAGCCCATACCGCCGGGGTATAGTCCTGAAGAATGCCACGGTAATATACCACCCTTATGGCTGAAACATGTTGACTAAAAGAAATTGAGTATATTCTGTATTTTACCAATCTTGAACCTTGGCAAGTAAATACAGACACGTAATACTCTTTACTTTGTGCCTCAGGGATCATTTATTAAAATTTGTTTTTGATACCCTTTTTTTAGGCACTTTTAATATTTCACTGTAAACAAGAGCACGCCCTCCACACACAAAACCAGCTCCGCAGTCTTTCTGGCGTCGTAGCACACCGAAGAGGCATTCGGCCTCTTTCGGTGGGGCCCGATGATGAAGCATGACACTGACTAGGTCAGTGTGTGAGGGCTTTCTTTATCACCCAAATCGGATGTGATAATCTTGTGTTGACTCCTTGAATTGTGTTCTATTATTTATTATAACCACACAAGGGCATAAATCAGGAATATCGAATTAGGGTCCTAGATAGAATTACAACACCCACTCCACGATCTAATGTCCCTCATTACTTAAAACTAAGCAATAGTAAACATATAATGGTGCATGTGTTTTTCCAATCCACCCCAAAATACACAATTCGCATTTGAAATGGTATATGGTAAATACATAAAAATGAGTATTGCTACTGTACGCTTTTCAAGCAGAGGTATCATTCAGTTAGAAATGCAGATATATATCAGCTGAATGATTTGCCAAAATTACACATGAAATGGCTCTAAATACAGAAGAGAAGGTCGAGACCATTCCATCACATAATAATACAAAATGCTGTACATGTGCTAGAGGCTGAGGTAAAATATTGTCTCTAGAGTTCCTAAAATAGAAGCTCTATTCTCTAAGAATAGTTCTACTTTAAGCAGAGTACATGTGCCTGAAAAAGGTAAATATTATGGAAGGGACAAAAAATAATTTCGCTTTCAGGGGAAAAATAGTTCCAAATGTTTTCAGTAGCTTTTGTTTATCAAAGCTGAAGGCCGAATTCAGAGTTCAGGGAACGCTGTGTGCTCGTTTGTTTTTAGAAAGTTATTCTTTCTGTTCAGGGGAGAACATCATTTCAGACAGACTCGCAAAAAATTGGTCTACGACATCAGGTGAAAGTTTGACCAAGTTTGAAAATGCCGCAACAGTGCAGTCGTGAGAATGATTGCTATCATCGATGTCAGGATCAGCAATGCTCACTGAAGGTTGTACCTGGGTGATGCTGCTCTCATCTCGTACTTCACTGCCACATATTCGTAGTGGTGAAGTCTCAACGAATGCCGTCATCAGAATAGGTAGCCGCTGGGGACAACACGATGCATGAGTCGTTACCGGACCTAGCATGGTATCTGTATCCATTGGTACTGCTGATGGTAGTGCAAGACAGATGTCCAACACACATTCTTCTCCGCATAGCATACATCGAAGCACAGGTAAGATGCAATTTTGCCAGATTGGTCTGAATGAAAGAAACCAGGTCATATTCAGATCTCTTAGCCGGGCTAATCCGAGGACTTTTGTTATGCGGTCCCGGTAGCGTACTGCTAGGATCGTTTCTTCCATCGTTGCTGGAGTCTTGTCTGCTACTTGGCTTGCCATATCGGAGCAGAAGAATCAAAAATAAAATTCCTGCTAGGAGTCCCAAAATTAGAGGTAGGCCACCAAAGACAGAATGGACAAAATTGGGGAAGATGCCCAGAACTGTTTCGAAGGGTGTTAACAGTCCCGAAAAAATTGTCTTAAATACATGTGCGATGCCACTGGTATCTGACATATTTAAAATTTGGCGTAGCATTTCTGCGAAATGTACGGGGCAATTTGTTGATAAAAGGCTATGTATCTCTGCCGTTGTCCTTGCAACTTGCAGATCATACGTTTCTCTGGACGAGGTCAAAGCACAGTCGTCTGTAAAAGAATAGACTTCGTTCTGCTTAAAGTATCAATTCGAATAGAAGAGATATTCAAACGAGGCCATAATGCCGCCTCCATATCTGGATTGCTGTTTGGATACAATACTTGCATACAGCAAGTGACCATGGAACTAACGCTTACGAGATAGGCTTACCCTGGCACCATGCCACAACAGCTGTGGTCCACTATTAGAATGTAGCTCCCATTAGAAAGCCGTCTAAAGAATGGCTCTATCTGTGTTGCAGGTGTGCTGTGCTGGTGACATGAAAGGTTATTCGAAGACCCTTCGCAGGCCCCATGCAAATTAATACCTTGACACAGAAGTATACCGCTTAGTGATCTTTTACAATTTTACCACTAAGAAATACATTCTGTATCTTTTCACTGTAACATGTGTGTATAAGGTAAATTCCATGTTGATTTGATGTACCCTTTACCCAACCTTTCATACTGGCCCGCTGGTATATACTCTTGGCAATATTTAAATTTGAAAGTTGTTATCGGAATTGTGATTATTCCGTGTATTATCCATTCAATGACAGGTCTTTCTGACATTGTCAATGGTAATCTCTCAAGTTTTTCAATGCTCAGAATCGTATAGTCTGCTCCTTTTTGTGCCAAACTGATTAGTTTATCAGTAAGGTTAAAGATAGAGAATAATGACGTTACGTTTATTAAACGCCAGGGCACGTAGCCTGAATGCAGATTATGCAACGTCCAGCCAAGCTGTACAATAGAACGTAATTGGGACTGACCATGTTGTAACATTAGTAAGTCTTGCTCTATTATATCAATAGCAGATGATACAATACTGTCCAGTGAATATATTCTGGAGGACAGAGTCGTTAACCCATTGTCCACAACAGAAAGTGATTTTTCCAAATGAATACGATCAATTTCTCGTATTTTTTCTGCTGTTTCAATTTGCATTACTTTCCAAGCTTCGTTGTACGCAGCGTATATACCGGCCGCTATGAAACGTTTTTGACGCTCTTTGCGTGGTCCCATAATGAAATCACGCAAGTCAGCGCCGTCTTTAAGTAAAGTCAAGTGTTGCTTAATTTCAGCCAGTGTGGATTTCTGTAGCCATTCGAGGCAGAGTTTCCCTACACTGTATGTTGTAACTATCCCTGGATGTTGTCTCTGGGAGTATCTTGGTTCTGGCCTGGTCATTTTGAACCCCTGTATTTTGTTCAGGAATCTATCTTGACAGTTATTTGTGTCTGTGGGCCAGATCAACCATTTTTTCCAATCAGGATGTGTTCTGTTTTGGCTTAAAATATGGGATACGTCTATTTCCATATCAGTAGTGCTATTACTATCAGGTATGGGCTTTGGAATAGACGGTTTGTTTAAGTCTTTAATCTTGGCTAGGCCATAAAATGTTTCAGAATAGATCAATTTAGTATTTGTCAGCATTGTTTTCATTCCTTTCTTATTTAACATTTTAAAATAAAACGTTTCTGCATCACTTGTGTTAAACCCTGAGAAGTATGGGAATTTCTCATAGAATGTTTTTGAGCTGCTTTTAGGTGGAGTTGCACAATGTTCCCATTGATTATAACTAAAGATATTTCTAGGCAGTGCAGATTTATGCAAATAGTGATGACCAAAATGATTATAACAGTATAATTCTTCATAATTTGATGAACCCTGTAAGTAATCATGTTCTGTAAAATTTTCTGACATTACTAAATCTGACATCATATTATTTATATTTTCAAAGTCCCAATCATCAGAAAAAGTAATTGGTGTTACAAAGTCACTTAATGAAACCTTAAACTGGTGTGGATATTTCAAGAGCTCAATCGGGCCAAAAATGTCAAAGTCAGTTCTGTCCCATGCTACCCCACTGGGTATTGGATTGGCTGTGACGTTCACTGACGATAGTTCTCTTTTCTCGATGTGAGATGACTTGTGAGGCTTTAGGACCAAGTTGATGTTCTGACTTGCTGTGTCCATTGTACTGTATTTTCCTTCAATGAATTTTCCCAAACAAAGAACCATGATGAGCCAAAGCAGGAGGAAAATTACACCTAACACAATCCAAAATTCAATCCATGGAGAAATCAGATAGGTTTCTTTGAGTTGATGAAAGAGTTCTGTTACTTTATCTTTGAAAGTTTTTGTTGCTGGCGTTTCTTCAGGTTCGCTTGGATCTTCAGAAAAGTCATCGAAATTGATGAAGTAGCCAGATGCAGTTCTGTCAATTGTTGGAAGTGCTTCCGAATTTTCATTTGCTTTTGGATTTTTCTTTGTTTCACTAGCATAGTCTGAGGCTACATTGTTGTAGACTGGTGTTTCTTGACGAACTGTTGCAATTTGGGTTTCAAGAGGCACAAGTTCCATGGCATTGTTGCATAGTCCTTTTTTATTTACTGCAGGTTTATCAAATGTGATTAGTCTCTCAGTTTGAACCTCTTGGATTGTAGCAAATTTTGGTATTCTGCTATTTCTTGGGAGTCCACTGGGCCTACTACTTATTATTGGCCACATGATTGTGGTTTTACCAGGTCGATGGATACAACTCGGTTTTCCTTTTTACCAGCAAGGGGCGGTAGTACAACTGATCTTGTTCCGCTGACAGCTAAGACAGGTACTGCTTTTCTGTAAGAAGGCCCAAATTCCTTCATTACCGCGATCTTCTCTCTGACCAGATCCCCAATCTTTGGAATTCAGACAGGTCTTGCTGGGACAGGTGGTTTTTCTTCAGTGGCTGTTGGCTGTTGCTTTAACTTTACGTTGCTCAGGTTTCCTCTTGTTTCATTTAAGTCCTGTAAAACAGCCAAACGGTCTTTGATATCAAAGCATTTTTCTTCTACCACTGAAGTCTGACTATCAAGGTCCTGAATATGTATTCTAGTACCGAACAATAGTTCGTACGGACTGAGACCTTTTAGAGAATTTCTTGGCAGATTATTAAGACTACGTTGGACACTTGTTAAATGTTGGACCCACCCATCACCCAAATCTAATACCCTCGCCGTTATAGATTGCTTTATGTCCCGGTTTTTTCTTTCCACTACCGCATTTCCCTCAGGATGGAAGGGACAAGAGTACCATGCTGGTCATGGCCTCCTTATAAGCTCGAGAGCTAAAAGCAGGACCCTGTTCAGAATGTAGCATGCCAATTGCGTATGTGCCGATACGGACTCGCAAATCTTTTATAACAGTTCTGGCGTCAGCCAAGCGCTGGTTTCTACATTTTAAGTGAATCTAGTCTTAAACATAAATGGGACGCATTTCTCCTATTGGATTTCTGCGTATAGATAGCCTTATGCTTTCTAAAAGAAGGGTCCTGGCAATACTCCGGTCGGTTCGCCACTGCGATCTCTGTTGCAGTTTGGACAATCCATTGCAAATTTGTAGTTTTGCAGGCTCATCCCCGGCCACCAGTATTCTGATTGTAATTCTTTCAGAGATTTCACGATCTCTTGGTGCATTAGACCCAATCCCATGTGTGCGTCTGCTATTAAAAAGACTCTCCGTTTCGTGTTTGGAATTACTCTATCCCCCACTCCAGGGATTCGAGCAAAAGGAACGGAGTTTGCATCAATTATGTATGTATAATTGAGCGGATAGTTCACAGGTAATGCTGCACAGTTGCTTTGCAAAGACGTTTTTACCGCCAGCATTGTTTCCCCGTGTATGTATTTTTCTGAAAGCTTTTTTGTGGCTACGGAAGCCGGTTGAGCTGCTGCGGCTGTGGCTGTGTCAGCCAATGAATTCCCTGCAACGTGAACGCCATCACGTTGATGACTCAGTGTATGTATCACATGAGTCTTTTGTAGTTCTTTCTGCAAAAGAACTACCTGTTCCCAAAGCTTTTTATGCTTTATTGTGGCACCTGTGTCATCTTTGTAATCGTTTTGAACCCAGTTCTGCAAGTCAATATTGTAAGATTTGACGCAGTAATGCGAATCGCACACTATTAGTGTGGGGAATTCGCGATCGCAATATCGAGCGCCATCTTTAAAGCTAGTAGTTCAGTTCGCTGAGCTGTACAATCTCCTAGAGATTGGGTTTTAGTGACTAGTGGTCTAAATTTTCCTTCGTGCCAACGACCTTTAACAATCGCGCTTGCAGCACTGTAAGCTTGTTTACCCCCAACTGCGGGTTGTGCTGATCCATCTGTATATATTATACAGGCGTAATGTTGTAGAGGCAGAATTTCGATTGGCAGAGGATATTCTAATTCATATTTTAGATTTTTTAATTTTTTCATTTCCGGGTCAAAACAGTATTTCACGTCTTCTGCAGCAAGAGAATTTTCCCATTGTATTCATTTTGGATTTAATGCCACGGTAGTTAAATTGCGTGATCTTGTTAATGCCTCAAGGGCTGATTCTGCTGTTAAAACAGTTATTCTTCTGCCTTGGGCTTGGGCTCTTTCTTTTGCTACAGCAGTTTGAACCGCTATTAGAATTTTTTCAGTAGAACTGAATTTCATTTCAGCTTGTGTGTACAAATGTGATTTGTAAGCTATTGGTACCGTTTCTCCCTCATTAGAGGTTAGGTACGTGAATCCGCATCTTCCTGGGATGTCTTGGATTACAAGGTTGCGCATGTTTTCGCGAGTTTGCAATTTTGTTTTAGCTAACATGTCTGTTTGCAATGATCTTAAAATTTCTGTGTGTTTCTGAGTCCAATTGATTCGTTTGAAATCAGGTTTTATTAATTCATAGAGAGGTTTAAACCTCTCCGCATAATTTAGAATGTATGTTCTTCCGAAATTCAGGAAACCTAGTATTGATTGTAAGTTCTTCAGCGTTTTAGGTGCTTGGAGTACAGCGCACTTCTCTAAGAAGTTGTCTGCTAGGCTTTTGCCTTCACTTGATAATTCATATCCTAAAAATAGGACAGTTAGATGAGCAATTCTTGACTTTTTAAAGTTGAATTTGTAACCCTCAGCTGCGAACCCAAGTATTATGGTGCTCACTCTTTTCAAGTGAGTATCCAGGTCATCATCTGTTAGATAGATGTCGTCGACATAGGATAATGCCTCGTCATCATATATTTGTAGTAACTCTGTTACTCTTGCTGAGAATAATCCTGGGCTATTCTTGATTCCCTGTGGGAGTCAACAGACATTTTTTTGTGACCCCATAATTGAGAACGCGGTCAAATACCTGCTCTCAGGTGCAATGTTTTGACAAAAGAATCCATTAGAGATGTCTAATGTTGTTTTGTATTTTTTGCGCACGATGTTATTCATTAGTGCTGCACTGTGTGAGTTTTGTACTGCAAATGTTTTGCAACATGAGTTAAGGTGTCTGTAGTCCAAAACTAGACGATATGAATCGTCTGGCTTGGAGATAGGAAACAAAGGATTGTTCATTTGTGAGGTGCATGTTTCAATCACCCCCTGGTATTCAAGTTGATCTAAGATCTCCCTGACTTGCTTTTTAGCTTCTTGTATAATTGGGTACTGCCTTTGTGCAGTGGGTTGACATTTTAACTGGATTTGGTGAGGAGGAGAGTCCTCATCCCATCCTACATGATTTTTATACAATGCAGGAGCTTGGGCCACTGCCCATTTTCTTGCAAGTGTATATTTTTTATGAAATGGAATATGATGTGAGAAGGCAGGCATAATCATTTCTTCGCCACAAGGGCACTCCCTGACAAACTCTGGTGGCCAGTCTTTCTCAGCTAAAAGGATGTCATAGCCTTTCGAAAGCTTATTCCAAAAGAGACCCCTTACTTTCCTAGTCTTGTCCCCCTCTATACGCAGTGTTATTTTGTATATTTTATGAGGTTTGCTAACTCTGGTATCTGCAGTTTCCACTTGAATGTATTCATTCGTGTCCACTGTCTCCAGAAGAATCATCAGGATCTTGCGAGCTATGGTCACTTCTGCTGCGCTGTCTAGCATTGTCTGAGCCCACTCTCCTTTTTTCAGTTGTGTCCTCAGTATCCTCGGCATGTTTAATTATTTTAATACTGGCTACCTTCTTTCTTGGAAATTGTAATTTTTTACTTTGATGAGCAGGTTCCTTGTCTTTGGACTTGACGTGCTCTTCTTTGTGTTCTGACCGTCCTCTTCTTTCCGATTTCTGTGAGGAAGTCTGAAAAGATCGAGAGGGACGTGTATCAATATCTTGATATCTATCTGGTTTTCTCAATTTATCCCTATCTCTAAGGTTGTATCTTTTCTCAGAGGGCTCCCTTTGGGGAGACGTCCCCTCGGTCCGGAGATCTTTCTCTCCGTTGAGGAGACCTTCCTCTGGACTGGAATCGTTTTTCTTTGGGAGTGGATTGTTTATTACCATCCCAACTCTTTTTTGGAGTGTTTAGATTATTTTTAATAAAGGTTTTTTCAGGATTTTCAGTTAGTTGGGGTTTTACTGGTTTCCCACCCAAACTATCTCTACCTAGTTCTTCATAGGATTTTTCTATGATTCTGGCAAGTTCAAATGGTTGTTCTGCTATATCTGTTTCTTTCAATTTCTGGCGGATCGCCACAGATGCTGCTTCTCCTTTTATGTTGGCTAGTAATATAGCCGAGACCTGCTTGAAGTCTTTCAGTAATTTCATACCCAGAGTTAAAGCAGGTTCTGGACCGTATTCATTTTGAATCTGTCTTAGTACATCTGGTATTACCGCCATAGACGGAACACCATGTGTTTTTGTGTAAATGGAAGCAAAGACTGTGCCACAAGTGTCACAGTCCTCCACATGTGGTGCGATCCCCATTAAGACAGATAGTCAGAATTCTGTGTTCGTCATGAGGTGTAGTATCAGGAAATACTGCCTCTATCTGAGTTATTTTTTGTGCTAACCAGAATGGAATTTGTTCCCGTTTTGCGGGTGTTTTACCAAGACATGATTGTATGTTCTGTGGTGTGATTTTGTTTGTGTTCCCCTGATGAGGGGTCAGCTGTGGAATGTTAATTGCTGGTTGGACTGTTGAAGTCCGCATCACATATTGGACTAATTGTCTATGTATTTTAATTAGTATCTTTAGCTGAGTTAAAAGTTCCCGGTCTGTCATTGTTTCAATGTCGGGGTGTGGTGTGTAGCTGGCTAGACCAGGCCACGTTGCTCCTGGTCTACCTAGTGGACCGAGCCTGGTGATGTGATTTTTATGTTTTAGGACGCCTTTAAACCAGAGCAGTTGCTCTTGGTAATTTAATGGGATTTCAATCTCCTCAAAAGGAGTGTATTCCTCTGGAGGTTCCTCTATTTTGTAATAGTGGAAGTCGTGTGTCACAGCATTTGCTGCTGGAAAGTGTATCCATGAATAGAATACCTCTGTCTGCCGATATTCATGGGCCTCTACCACGAATATGACTGTACCACCTCGTGATGTCAGTCCATTTTCTATAAGTTTAATAGTTATAGTTCTTCTTATATTGGCCGGAATGTAAATAGCATTCGGGCGATTTTGTTGGACATTCGTGTCATCCAACAACTGGTGAGATGCTGTAGCATCTCTTTCTTTGTTTCCTTCAGGCATTTTACTGACAGAAAACTTTTTTCTTGCAGATCAAGTTTCAAGGAAACAAAGATTAGGTGCACAATATTTTGGAACACTGTATCCTTCAACGTTGACTAAACCAAAAACTATACATAGGATTCTCATCCTACTAAGTTCCGGCGGATTTTAACCTTTTACCCACTCCAGATGTCTTTTGGAGTATTTACGGGAAAAAGGGGTTCTGTGTGAAAAAGCACGACTGAGTTACTCTAGTGTCTTGCGTTAGATTATCGCCTTACCCCACGTTGGGCGCCATGTAGTGTAGTTCCTATATTCCCAATAGGCTCTGCGCATTGGAATAATATAAACAGCAGTGTAGACGTAGGACTGAGGTCGACTAGGTCTCTACTGACTATATTAGACCTAATTAGTTTTGCCAGCTAGCTCAGAGGTCACTAGAAACTTTCTCGAATAAACAAGGAGGAGTTTAACTTCCCTGGATAGACAAGAAGGGATTAGCTTCTGACAACCATAAACATGACAACGTTGCTCCCTCAGAATAAGAGTGTATCTCTAGAGTTGTGTGAAAACAATAGACAGCTATTTTATTCAGTCAATCGTGCATACTTAGTTTCACCAGAGTGCAGAGAATAGAGAGATGGGCGTTTTCAATAAGAGGTGTTATTTATTGAGCAGTCTTCTTTCTCATGCAAGAGAAATGAATTGCCACAATTGCAATACTTAGCATAAAGTAAAGTGCGTACAGTAAAAGGAGTATTATGAAATAATACTGTAAAAGCATTGATATGGTTTCTTAGCCATATGATACTTTAAAATGGATAAAATATATACATACATATATACATTGACTAACGTACTCAACTGGTGCTTCTAAATACTCCTACCCCGGTGTACCTGACCTAAGCCTAATACGAGGGAGGGAGTAAGTAAGTAGCAGTTTAAGTTAAGTTGGTTTTGCCAAGAATCTGAATCAAGAATTCTCTTAAGGGTTTAGTCAGTTCTGTACCTGGGTAATAGAAAGCAGGATGTCTGGTATCTCTCTCTCAGGACTCGATATCCCAGCAACCCCCAAGGGCGGCTGAGAACACCGGAGCTGGATTTCTCAGCAGGAGAAAAGACAGCGTCTCTCTCAGTGCGTCAAAAGGGAGAGGCGGCGTCCGTGGGCTCTCGCATCAGCTGGGCTCTCGGGCAAGTAGATAGCCGCTTTGCTTAAGGCAACGTTGGTATATTTATACCTGAAAGGTGCCGGGTTTGACGTAAGGTTGGACATAAGACGTCAATAAAGATGTCACCAAGAACTGGCCGTTCTTAGAGTGCTCACAGGAGTTCTAGGACAAATCAAAACAAAAGCCATGGGGAATTCCCAGGTTGCTGGAGGTTTGGTTTGTTTACAGAACTCGTTGTACTTTCTAGGAGCCTGTGGAAGTAGCCTTTGCTTAATGTGGACCGCATGGGCTACGACTAAATATGGATATGATTCTTATGCCTTTATAAGGATATTATTTATTATAACCACACAAGGGCATAAATCAGGAATATCGAATTAGGGTCCTAGATAGAATTACAACAGGTGTAATGGGGTTAAGAGTTCTTAGAAACAAATACTCCTCTGAACAATCATCCCCCACTCATACCAACTTTTCAACATTGCATGACACTTGTTGATGCTTTCAAGATACACACTTTTATTCGATTTCTCATAAGAAGACACATCGGACAGTTGTCTCAGGGCTTCCTTATTGTATGCTTCATACGTCTGAAGCACTACATTCCCGCCCTTATCAGTGGGCTTACACACAATCGATTTATCACTTCTAATACTCTCTCTAGCTTGAGATTGTGCGTAATTAAAATTATATCTTTTCTTGCCTCGTCCCTGCTCCTTACATCTCATTTTCATAAGTTCCTTAGTAATAACGTCCGAGAAAGTATTAATGATATCATTCAGCATTTGCGGCAAAAAAGTGGATGCCGGTTTAAATAGAGTCTCTACATTACTTTGAGCTATACCAACTACCCCTCCAATTGCCTGTTGGGTGTTCGATGTCCCACCTTCTTGTAGAAGGTCTTCCATTATCTGCATACCAGGTAAATCCCTTTCCGCCAGAACATCTGTTGCCACATGCTGTTCTCTCGTTTTCTTACTCTCTTGTTTGGGCTTCAATTCAAAAAACTTTTGGAGTTTAAGTTTCCTAGTGAACTTGAAAAGATCTATCCGAGTCTGTGTGTATTCTAGGTTCTTTTGAGGACAAAACGTGAAGCCCAATTTCAAAACTTCCTCCTCAGCAGTTGTTAACACTCGTGGGGTCAAATTAATTATAGTTAGAGTCTCACCTCCAGTCTCGTTCTTCTTTATCTGCGTTTGAAGGATTTCTTCTTGCTCCTGGTGACAGGTGGCGACTGCCGCCCTTTTACGCCATTGGCCGCCCCTCCTCGTCGGCCTGCGCTTCCTTGGTCTTGCGGTTTGCCCCAGATCTTTTGGTACGATTGGCGCACCACACGGAATTCGTCTTGAAAAAGGGATCTATTTGACGAGGCCCCTGCTGTGCACGCATTTTCGTCTCCCGATTGCTCAGGGCTCGTAACCTCCGATTCTGACGTTTCTGGTTGTACCACGGGTTGTACCTTTGATTTATCTTGCAGGGCTCTCCGTGGCGCATCGTACCTTTTGGCAAATGTGATGACTCTGCCTTGAGCATAATCGCGTTCATCGCGCTCAAATTTTTCTTGCTTCCTCTGCCTATACTTTCCTTCGTAATTCTTCAGACGCTTCATCATCTGCTCTCGTAAGTCCAATTGTTTCGTTTTGTCTCCATCTTTGGCAGTTTTGACCTCTAGCTCGTCGATGGCCTTCCTTGCCTTTTCATGGTCACTCCATGCGAACTTGATTAGAATAATCAGCATTCCTTTGCATGAATGGGCCGTGTGTTCTGCCCATTCTTCGAGTAACAGGGGTCCGGGTTTTCATAGGCAGGTATCGTATAGATACGGAGACCTCTTAGTACTCTCTCCACCTCCACATAGTTTTGTAGAGAGGTACCCTCCCACCATTTATGGATCTCCCGTTCATGCAGCCTCTCCAATGCCACAAACTGTGTCGTTAGTGTGGTCACAGCCGTGCCCCGGTCCTCTCTCTGTACGTTTGGCGTACTCGATGTCGGTCTCTTCTTGAAAACATCTAGTGCCGCCTCACAGCGCTCCGAGTTACTACACATCGTAACTCGCTATGTCTTATTTTCACCGGAAATCCTCCTTGTGTGGATTTCAGCCCCCCTCGTTCCACCGCATATCGTATTCCTGCTATATGCCTTGCAGTAAGATCCTCCAGTGGCAGTGCGTGAAGTTAAAATGAAAGCTCCTTTGGTTACACCGGCTTCACGCACTCGAGAACGGGTGCTTTCGCGGGTGGTGTCTCCCGCTTCAATGGTAGCTCCACACTTGCCTCGTAATGAAGAAAGAGAAAGCACTCTCCAGGGGCGAGTTCAAGATTTTTTTATTGTGAACTCACAGTGGCCAGACGCGTTTCGGCATTCGCCTTTGTCGATGGTAATTTGGCGCGCCAAAAACGGCCGTTTTTATGTCATTTTGATTCCGACAAACCACATGCATAGAAAGAGGACTACATGCCCAAATACATGGTCGCCATATTTAAACATGTCTTTACAATGTCGAACACAATACATCCATTTTTCGGTGCAACCATTTTTCATTTATAAACACATTTAACCCACAGATGGGTAAATTTGCATTTGCAATTGTGCTATATAAATTTCGTCAGTCACATCGTATATGGCGAGAGCTTCCTGTTTCGGAAACCAACCGCCGGTAATTCTATATTACATGCGCGGAGTAGTCATCCAGTGAAATTGATACAGAGCATCCCCTATGGGGAGCTCTTGCGTATCAAAAGGAATGACACAAGGGGAGTAGACTTCGAAGGACATGTAGTGGAATGCATAGATAGATTTAGAGCATGAGGGTATGAGGAATCTACACTCCAGAATGCATTGAGTCGAGTGAATAAAATCCCTAGGAGCCAATTGTTAAAGGAAAAGACCAAAGTAGCAGATGAAAACAAGTTTCGTATGATCACCACATTCTCAGAGGATGTGGGGACCTTGAGACAAATTTTCAGAAAAAACTGGAACCTTTTAAAATTGGATCCAGTTATAGGTATGGATATACCAAGACAACCGCTACTCACGTTCAGAAGAGCTAGGTCACTAAGGGGAATATTACCAACAACTAGCGATAATTATCGCTATGTTGGCTTAGCGGCAATAATTTTATCGCCGTGTTGCGGCGATTTTTATCGCTTAGGAGCCTTGCTATTATCAAGGTTTATCTCCTAAGCGATAAAAATCGGCCGAAATGCATGAATATCGCTGTAAAGTCAGCGATATTCATGCATTACCGAGCTAATGCTCTTAGCCATGTTATCCACCTCCCATTGGATAACATGGCTAAGAACTGCTCAGGGTTAGCTCAGGTGTTAGCTTTTGGAGATATTCGCGCTTAGCGCGAATATCTCCAAAAGTTGGTAATAGGAGATAGCGATGTTAGCGACTGTTTCCAGTCGCTAACATCTTGGCACGCCCACTTTGCATGTCATTAGTGATAAATATCTCTGACATGCAAAGCGGGGCCCAAGATGGTCGCTATCTCCTACTAGCTGTTGCTAACTGGTGTTAGCGACAGCTTGGTAATAGGGAGATAATTTTATCTCCGCTTTCTTGGCTTTTAAAGCCAAAAAAGCAGAGATAAATCCCTTGCTAATATGCCCCTAAGAGACTCCCTTACCAGCAGCTACCAAAGAAAGGAGGTGCCGAACCCGTTTGCTGACAGGATGCAGGGTTTTTATCCTTGCGGCAAATGCAAAGCTTGCTCTGCAAGCAAAAGGGTCCTGACATATAAGATTCCAGGTTCAGATAAACCCAAGAAAATAAAGAAATTCCTAACGTGCACACTGTCTACTGCTTGGTCTGCCCCTGTGGACTCCAATATATTGGGAGTACCATCCACGAAACAAAAAAGAGGGTTCTGGAACACACCAGGGCTATAAAAAACTGTGATATGAATTATCCGGTAGCCCGTCACTTTCAGAAAAAACATAATAGTGATAGGAACCTCTTGTCTTTCTTTGCATTAGACCATGTTCCATTACACCCCAGGGGGGGAGACAGGGTGATGACATTAAGGAGATTAGAGTTGAGGTACATTATCGACCTACAAACAAAACACCCTGAAGGTCTTAATACACATGAGGAACTGGCAGTACACTTGGGGAACTGAGAGAACAGCTAAAGACATTGAACTGTAATCAGCATGAAATGTATTTATTCTGTATGTTTTGGAATACACACGCATAGCTGGGGAGGATTTGCCCATTCAGGGCTTAATGGAAGGTCTCGCTATACACGATGTGACTGACGAAATTTATATAGCACAATTGCAAATGCAAATTTACCCATCTGTGGGTTGAATGTGTTTATAAATGAAAAATGGTTGCACTGAAAAGTGGATGTATTGTGTTCGACATCGTAAAGACATGTTTAAATATGGCGACCATGTATTTGGGCATGTAGTCCTCTTTCTATGCAAGTGGTTTGTCAGTATCAAAATGACATAAAACCGGCCATTTTTGGCGCGATAAATTACCATCGACAAAGGCGAATGGCGAAACGCGTCTGGCCACTGTGAGTTCACAATAAAATAATCTTGAACTCGCCCCTGGAGAGTGCTTTCTCTTTCTTCATTACGAGGCAAGTGTGGAGCTACCATTGAAGCGGGAGACACCACCTGCGAAAGCACCCGTTCTCGAGTGCCTGAAGCCGGTGTAACCAAAGGAGCTTTCGTATATATATATATATATACATATATATATATATATATTACACCTCCTGGTGTGGCTCTGCCGGTCGGCACCTGATCATGGGTGTGCCGTATGAGGCGCCTAGACGCAGGGTGCCTTAAATCTCCACAACTCCTTCTTTATCCCCAAAGGAAGGTCGGCACTCCTGTAGTGTGTTCAATCCAAGTACTTTGCTTATAGCATCAGCAATCTGCATCAAAATGGGATGTGTTTTGGCAACAACCTTCCTTTGTCAAAGGTAAGTTTTTGCCGATACGTGTCCTGTTCTGATGTAGATTGCTGATGCTACCAGAGTGCCATCCTTCTTTTAGGGATATAGAAGGAGTTTTGGAGGTATATATATCTCATGTTCTCAGTTTCTATTTTTAGTATATTCTGGTGTTTTTTTCCAGTGTTTTCCATACCTTAAAAAAACAGTGGTTATCAGTTGTTACACATTTTTGCGCCATTAAAAACAACCGAAACAGTGTTTTTCTGGTGTTTATGGTACGTTTTACTTTTATTATTGCTTGCTTTCTGCATGGTATATAAACAGTGTACGTACAGTGTATATGAGGTCCAAATAAATTTTTACAAATCAAACTTATTGTAGTAAACCATAAAGTACTTCTTCTGTGAGTCTTTGGTCATGGGCGTTCCCGCTTTCTTTCTCTTACAAACTTTTATCTGTGAAAAGGTCCTCTCAGCATTGACACTTGAGATGGGCAATGCCAAAACAGCCAGTACACAATTTGCTAACTCTGGCCACTGACATAGCTTTCCATGCCAATACTGGTGCACCTAAAGATTGCGATTCTCTGGGACAGTTCAGCAATATATGTGTTGAACTGGGAGCATCTACTTTTCAAAGTCCATAGAAAATTCCCCTTTATGGAAGGGATGTAGAACTTGCGCAGAGTACCATAGTGAGCCTTGATTGACCATGGTTGGTGAAGGGACATTTCTATGCATCATTGCAAGCCATTTCTCATGCATTGTAAAATTAAATTTCCTGAATTGCTCCTCAACATTTCTTTGCTTACCAAGTGGCAAGCATTCTAACAAGGAACATGTTGCCGTGCCAAAGTCACTTAAAGTGTCACCCAGCGTACTCTCAAGGAAATGTTTCACATCTACTCCAATTAACGCTTGGTGGACAATGGTTTTTTCAGACTCTAATTTTTTTATTATGACCACTACAGCAGTCATGTTTTCCCGTACATATCTAAGAATGAAGTAGAGTGTAAATTTTTTCCAAATCACTCTCAATATGTGAAGTAAGATCCTCACATTTCTTGGCTTTGCCATCATCACTAAGCAAAAAGTCTGTAAATGGTCGCCACATGGACCATAGCCCAACATTGTTCAACATCTACATGGCACAGCTTGTCCACGTCGCCTGACTGCATGACCTCAACATCATCTCTTACGCCGACGACACCCAGCTGATCCTTTCCCTCACCAAGGACCCCCTCACCGCCAAAACCAACCTCCATGAAGGAATGAAAGCTGTCGCCGAATAGATGAAGAATAGCTGTCTGAAGCTGAACTCGGACAAAAATGGAGGTCCTCATCCTCTGCCCCACCCCTCAGCCTGGGACGACTCCTGGTGGCCACTGCACTGGGAGCAGCACCAACACTCACCGACCACGCACGCAACCTGGGGTTTATCCTCAACTCAACACTCTCCATGGCCAAGCAAGTCAACGCCGTCTCATCATTCTGCTTCAACACCCTTCGCATGCCTGCAAGATCTACAGGTGGATCCCCACCGAAACAAGAAGTACGGTCACTCAGGCCCTCGTCAGCAGCAGGATGGACTACGGAAATGCCCTCTATGCAGGAGCCTTGGCCAAACTCCTGAAACGACTGCAAAGCATACAGAACGCCTCTACACGCCTGATTCTCGACATCCCTCGCCACAGCCACATCACACCCCACCTGAGAGACCTGCACTGGCTTACCGTCAACAAGACATTCAGCTTCAAGCTCCTCACCCACACACACAAGATACTCCACAACACCAGACCAGCATACCTCAACAGACGACTCACCTTCTACACCCCGAACCGCCAGCTACGGTCCGCCGACCTCGCCCTCGCCACCGTCCCCCGCATCCGAAGAGCAACCTCCGGCAGCAGAACGTTCTCCCACCTCGCCGCCAAGACCTGGAACACCCTCCCCATCATCTTATGACAGTCCCAGGACCTACTAACCTTCAGGAGGCTACTCAAGACCTGGCTTTTCGAGCAGTAGCAGCACCCCTCCCCCCCAGCGCCTTGAGACCCTCACGGGTGAGTAGCGTGCTCTACAAATTTCTTGACTGATTGATTGATAGCATTCACGGCCTCCAGGACTGACAATCAGTGGCTAAATGACACCGCTGGGATGACCAGAATGGACTACAAAGTCAATAGCATTCTTCATTAATTCTGAAGATTGTAAAGATGCTTTCAGCATACAATCTAGCAAGTGGCAAGGATCTCTTACAGGGAGGCACTTCAGCTCAGGTATTGATTTTGACAGTTCATTGTACAACTTTTTGATTTACGTAGCTGAATCACTATAAATACAAACAACATCCCTCCAATCTTTGTTGAACTTGTAAATTTTCTGCAGAAGCATTCCAAGTGATACTGCATTCCATGTTTTGAATACTATCCCAGATGCTTATTGACAGCACTCTTTTCACATATACCTGTCACTACACCTAGCATTGAATGTTTAAAGGCTGGGGTGTTAGGCAGTTCACCTACTATCAACACTGACTCGCCAGAAATGGGAGCTGATGATTCAAAGGGTTTAACCCATTCTCTGTGGGTAATTGTGATGGTACGTATTGGGAAAGATTCTTATGAAACCAGCATTGTGCCTATCAGTGAAAGACTCAAACGTAGCCAAAATGTCAAATATGATTTTGATAATTCCTGATTCTCTACAGTTTATAAAATAAATAAATAAGACTTAAAACATGCTCCCAACCCCTGCCTGATTAGACCAAACACCACAAAACTGAAACAAGCAAAAGGAAGAAGAAAAAAATATTTTAGTGACATCCCTAAACAACAAAACTCAAGCAGAATAATGTTAGCCCAGTCTTTCTTGCTGCTATCTTGTATAACAAAGTTACATTGTATTGGCTCCTTAAAGAAGAAATAAAAAATGATTTTCACTCTCCATTTCTTTTCTTTGAATGGCATTTATTTTGTGGTTGTGCAGATGTTTTTTCAGTGTTTATGTGTTTACACTGGTGAGGACTATTTCCCTTTCTATCTGGTTTTATCTATTACTATAGGTCTAAAGCTAAAACAGGACATCCTGATTATATATATCACCTACTGGCAGTGACCAGTAGGTAGTTATAGTTAGGAACTGGGGGCAAATTAGCAACAAATAGCGATAATTATCACTAGATGTGCTTAGCGCATTTTTTTTTATCGCCAGATATTATTGCAGAGATAACGTGCTATTAGCAACGTTTATCTTCAAAGCGATTAAATATCCGGCGATAGCGGCTCAATGCGTGAATATTGCTGGAAATCCAGCGATATTCAGGCATCATCGCTAATGGGGACTTAACCTGAATATCCACCTCCCATTGGATATACAGGTTAAGAAGTGGTCTGAGCAGGTGTTAGGTTTTGGCGATTTTTTTTATCGCTTCGCCTGCCTTGCTAATAGGCGATAGCTGTGTTAGCAACTGCTTTCAGTCGCTAACAGGTTTGGTACGCCCACTTTGCATGTCATTAGCGATAAATATTGCTGACATGCACAGCGGGCCCCAAACCTGTAGCTATCGCCTACAAACTGTCGCTAACTGCTGTTGGCGATAGCTTGCTAATAGGGCGATAAAAATATCGCCTCTTTCGCGGGAAAATGTCCCGCTACAGTGGCGATATCGCCCTTGCTAATATGCCCTCTAGTTTCCATATACAGAGAATTTTTGTTTTCCTAATAACTTTGGTGAAGTTTGACAAATCGTGAAATTTTCAAAACTTGTTTGACACTCACTTTGCTGCTGTCTAGAAAGTTTCAGGGAGATTGGTAAAGCCGGTCACACACATACTCACACACCCACCTCCCACTCACAGATGCACTTACATATCCACACAACCACTCACATACCCACTCACACACCCATACAGCTACTCACACACCTATTCACAGACCCACACAGCTACTTACACATTAACCACATACCCATACAGACACTCATACGCCCACACAACCACTTACACACCCACTCACACAGCCACTACAAATTTACCTCCACACACTCACACAACCACTCAGATACCCACTCACACACCCATACAGCCATTCACATACCCACTGAGAGGCATAGAAACCACTCACATACTCACTCAGGCACACATACAGTAACTCACATATTCAGTCAGAGACTCACACAAGCACTAGCACACCCCTCACATACATACCACACACACAGACACACACTTACAGACCCAGAGAAGCAGTCACACATGTACTCACATACCCACACTGGCATGCACATATCTACTCACACACCAATGTACACACTTATACAGCCAGTCATACACCTACCAACAGACCCACACACCCACCAGTCACACACACACTCACACAACCACTCAGACACATACTCACACACCCATATAGCCACTCACACACCCACTGAGAGACCCAGAAAACCACTCACATAACCACTCAGACACATTATAGTTAGGAAATAGCATTAAAAAACATAGAAATTCACTGAATAAACAAACGTTACAGGGACATTATAGTTAGGAAATAGAATTTAAAAACCTTAGACATTCTCTGAAAAAGTGAAAGGTTACAGGGAGGTTATAATTAGGTTCAGATTTTACACACACAACAACCCATGGAAAGTCAGCAGTTATAGCTAACTATAACGTATGCCCCCGCAATGCACAACTTATCAACTCACATATTAATTCACATGTGACATGTCAGTGACGTCACTGATGATGTCTCAAATGAAGTCACTGATGACATCATCCGGTAAGTGTAAGTGTTTTGTCAAAGTTTCTGAGTAGTAAAGATATAGAGTGAGCTACTGCATAAGTTAAATTACTATTCTTTCTGTACTACTAATGACTAATACTATTTGTCGCATATGTCATCTGATCCATAATCCTGTTTTTAAAGTGGGTGTACCATTTATCAGTGAACTAGCCTTTACCCCAGGGGTCATCAAACTGTGGGGCGCGACAAAGGGGATACCGTGGAGCGATGCAAAGGGGTCGCACCTTCACAGTCACACTTCTGCCCAGGCCCAAGGGTATCAGCCCCCCTCTTACCCCGTCCTGCGTCTCAGCTCGGGCTGCTGCAGTGCAACTCGAGCTGCTGGGGGCACGGCGTGGCAGTGTCTGGATTCTTATCTCCGGCACGCCAGAGTTTCACAGGTCTTTAAAGACCAATTGCACTTTTTATTGGTAATAAGTATTGATTTACTATCGCTAGTAAGACATATTCACTCCAGTGAAGCAAAGAGGTGAAGGTTTTATTCAAACACATCATTTTACTTATATTCACAATACTGAATCATGACAACAAGTTGTTTAAAAAGTCTATTTTTTATTTTACTCTGAAGACCATGAATTGTACTGCAGAATTTATATATCAGAACTAAAATGTTGTGGCTCAAGGGGAGCTGTAGAAGGCAATAGTGCTCATGAAACAATGTCGGCCTTCTGTTCTTGGCACTGCTTTCCCCCATCTGAGACCAGGGGGTGCAAGGGCAGTGCCAGGGGTCACATGGGGGAAACGCAGGGGTAGCAGCTGCCATCTAAATTCCATCCTTCAGAAAGAAATGGAAAGAAGCTGGTAGTGGAAAGATGGAGGGTATGCGAGGAGGTAAACAACCATTACAAAGCAACTTTTACAACGAACTACCATTACAACGAAACTTTTACAACGCAAAAACTTTTACAACGCATACCATTACAACGCAGGATTTTACAACGCAAGTACCTTTACAACGCATACCATTACAACGTAAGTATTGGTAAGTATATCATTATTTTTAAAATATTATATGTTTGGGTTTTTGGGTAAAGGGGTATTTTTAGGGTTCAGGGTCAGTTTTCAGTTTTTGGGTAAAGGGGTGTTTTTAGGGTTCAGGGTCAGTTTTCAGTTTTTGGGTAAAGGGGTGTGGTAAAGGGGTATTTTTAGGGTTCAGGGTCAGTTTTCAGTTTTTGGGTAAAGGGGTATTTTTAGGGTTCAGGGTCAGTTTTCAGTTTTTGGGTAAAGGGGTATTTTTAGGGTTCAGGGTCAGTTTTCAGTTTTTGGGTAAAGGGGTATTTTTAGGATTCAGGGTCAGTTTTCAGTTTTTGGGTAAAGGGGTATTTTTAGGGTTCAGGGTCAGTTTTCAGTTTTTGGGTAAAGGGGTATTTTTAGGGTTCAGGGTCAGTTTTCAGTTTTTGGATAAAGGGGTATTTTTAGGGTTCAGGGTCAGTTTTTAGTTTTTGGGTAAAGGGGTATTTTTAGGGTTCAGGGTCAGTTTTGGGTTTTTGGGTAAAGGGGTATTTTTAGGGTTCAGGGACAATTTTGGGTTTTTGGGGTACAGGGTTAATTAGTAAAAATAAAATAAAATTATATTTAAATTAAATTAATTAAATGTAATTAAATAAAAATTATTTATATTTTAATAATTTAAATTAATTTAAATTAAAAAAAATATTTTTAGGGTTCAGGGTCAGTTTTGGGTTTTTGGGGTACAGGGTTAATTTGTAAAAATAAATTAAAATTATATTTAAATTAAATTAATTAAATAAAATTAAATAAAATGTAATTATATTATAATAATTTAAAATAATTTATATTAAAATATATACTTACCAATATTTACGTTGTAATGGTATGCGTTGTAAAGGTACTTGCGTTGTAAAATCTTGCGTTGTAATGGTATGCGTTGTAAAAGTTTTTGCGTTGTAAAAAATTCGTTGTAATGGTAGTCGTTGTAAAAGTATGCGTTGTAACGTCATACATCCATGCGAGGAGAGTGAGAGAGAGCTGCAAAAGGTAAACATAAAACAAGGTAGTTGGTGAGAGACAGAGGGATATGGTGCTTGCCACAAACAAAGAATTGAACACGTTCAGAACAGGAGGACAGCGTGTTTGATCCACCCTGAGAAACAGCAGGATGCTCCCCTGAATCACAGAGAAGCATGTGTGCTGCACAGCACACCCCAACCATGAGGAATCGAAAGCAATGCACCCCTCGACGATGTGGAAGTTGAGGCTTGCACACATGCTGTTGTCCATCCTGCCAACCCAGGGACATTAGAAGCCATAGCAAAGAGTCCAGAAGACCCTCAAAATAACATGCTGGCAACCCTAACCATAGGACTGTAAGTTTGTTGCAGGATCAGCACATTATTTATTTCCTCCACCCTCGATCCCCGATTACTGCCGCAATAGTTTAACTTAGATCTTAAACCCTACGCCGGCGTCAATAACATGCTGAGTTACTTCAAGTGCCTGGGAATGCAGCCTGCATTCAGGAAACTCATTCCTCATTCTCACTCTTCACTTTCACGCTCACCCTGCACTCACAGCGATCACAATGCACTCACACTGATCACCATGCACTCACACCATTCACCCGCTCACCCTGCACTCACAGTGATCACTCTGCACTCACAATGCACTTGCGCTGTTCACCCTATACCTCACCCTGCAGTCACATGAGTACACTACTCATCCTGCACTCATGTGACACTTCATTCACCTGCCCCTCACTGTTCAATATGCAACTCATTCAAACAAGCCCATCAATAATCATACATTCATTTGTCCCATTCTGAACTTGCAACCACACCTAAATTCATACAACACCTCACTCACCCTGCAGTCACTCCTCTTACCCTACTCTCACACTGTTGCATCGCTGACCGTGCACTCACATGGGCACTCTTGTCACCCACACAGTGCAGAGGGATAATGTGCCTGCTACAAAGAATATGTACCATGCAGATCACAGAAATGAGTGTGAGTAAACTATAAGTAGTGTTATAAATTTTTTTAATGTTTGTCAGAAAGGTGCTATAGAGAGATGAGGTGCATTGAAGGAATTCATGGAGAAGGAGGAAACAGGGGAGGGGCAAAAAAAAAAGACGGTTGCTCTGTGTGTGGCCAGTGTTAGGACCAGCCCTGGCTGGGAGTGTTAGCCCCCTCCTTCGAAGTTCTGGTCTAGTGACTCCCCTGCTTCTGCCTATTATTATTATTTACATTTGAAGTGTGCTACTGTTACCAAAAGATGTCCTGGGGCTAAAAACCATCTGCTGCCTGTAGGCAAATGAGAAACACACAGAAGGAGAAGGAGAACCAGCCAAATGAGGTAACCTACTGAGCATAGAAAAAGGGTTTTATATCTTCCTAAAGGATAATAGATTCTTGGAGTGAAGCAAAGGAGGGTGCACGTTCCATAACTGTGCGGCCTGCACCAAAACAGCGAGGCAGACAACTCATGCCTTCTTGAGGTAGGGAAAAATAAGCAGAGTGGCACAGGCCTAGAGGAGCATACAGGTCCGACCCGTATGCTTGGTGAGGAGGGAGGAGAGGACAGCAAGGGAATGAGAGAATGTGATTGAAGAGGTCGGGGATGAGGAGAAATGTGAATTGCCGAAGAGAAGTGTGGACACGCAAGAAGTGAGTGTTCTAAAAGAAGCCCTCACCTTTGGCTCACAAAGGGGAGATGTGAAAGTTGAATGGGGGGACTGGAGTGGTGTAATATACAAATAGACAAAAATTTGAATGGAGAGACAAGGTGAATGAGAAGTGCTGAGGGGCATGGAAGGTGACAGGGCCAGAGAGGCCATGAGATAAATGCAAGAGACTGTTAGAGATGAGGGCAGTGAAAAGACAGAATGGCAAGAGGTGAGTAAAGGTGAAGTGAAAGGGGAGAGTTCAGAAGTTGTAAAAAGGGTGAAAGAAAATGGCCTACAAAGTGAGAGAGGGATCTGGAGTAAGGAGTAGAGAGAGGGATGGAAGGGAGGGGGTGAAAGGAATGCTGCATGGGTAAACTGCTTAACTCTGCACAAAACCGCCAGGTTTTTAAGGGACCCCTGCTTGTCCTGGCACAGGGCCAGGTGAGCTTCTAATGTGGCAGCACGTATTCCTGCAAAAATGGAAGGCCCTTCTCAAAGGTTTGTAGTGTAGTTCCTATCTTCCCAATAGGCTCTGCGCATTGGAATAATACCTACAGCAGTAAAGGCCTAGGCCAGACGTTAACTAGGTCTACTACTGTCGATACTAGACTTAAAGTTTTGGGTTTGCCAGCTTAGCTCAGAGTTCACTAGAAACTTTCTCGAATGTTCAAGGAGGACTTAACTTCCCTGATTAGACAAGAAGGGATTTCGTTTCTGACAACCATAGAACATGACAACTTTGCTCTCCCCTAATCAAGAGTCAATCTCGAGAGTCGTGTGAACAAAAGGCAAATTATTTTACTCAGTCAGTACGTGCATTCATAGTCTCATCAGAATGTAGAGAAAAGGAAGAGACAGGCGTGTTCAATAAAAAGGTGTTATTTATTGATCAGTCTCTTTTCTCATACAAGAGAAATGGATCGATATTATTGCAATACTTATAGTTAAGTAAAGTGCATACATTAAGAGCAGCAGTATAAAATAATACTGTAAAAACATTGATATGGTTTCTAAGCCATAAGATGTTTAAAATGAATAAAATATATTACATACACATATACATTTGACTAAACGTACTCAACTGGTGTTTCTAGATACGCCTACCCCGTGTACCTGACCTAAGTCTAATACGAGGGCGGGAATAGATAGTTACAGTTTAAGTTAAGTTTGTTTTTGCCAAGTGAATAACTAAAGAATTCTCTGTGAGGGGTTATTCAGTTCTGTACCTGGAAGTTAGGATGAATGAGGAATGGTATCTCTCTCTCTGGTCTCGATATTCCAGGCTGCCTGCGAGGGCTACCCGGAAACGCCGGTGCTGGATTCTTGGCAGGAGAAAGCAGCTTCTCTCAGCGCGTCAGGAAGGCGGGGCTGCTGCCAGCGGGGTCTGCTCTGCTCTTGGCTTCGGCAAGTATGGCTGCTCCGTCTCGTCACCACGCGTGTGTTTGCATATGGCAAGATCGGTAATATTTATACCTTTAAGGTGCCGAGATTGACGTAAGGATGGACATAGATACGTCAATAAAGATGTCATACGATTTGCTCGTTAGCACATTCTTTTACTAAAGTTCTCGGTGAAATCAAAACAATGGCCGCAGGGTTTTGCCCAGGTTGTCATAGGTTTGATTTGTTATGAGAACTCCGTATGCCTTATCAGGGGCTGGAGGAATATCGCTTGTCTAATTAGATCGCAAGCGTTATGACCTAATCAGATAACACGTTCCTGTGCCGTAGTGTGACTGCGTCAGATAACGGTATCTGCATCATGGGGGTTTTCTGCCTCATGGGCTGACTGCTAGTTAACTTGTTGGTTTGTTTAACTAGAATAGGGTCAGGAATAGGGGGATCGATTCAGAACCTATAGGAATACATGACACCCACTCCACGCTAACTATGGACATATTTACTAATCTAGGCATAGTATAACATAGTACAACATACTATAGAGTAGTGTGTATACCTTACCACCCCAAAATACATAAATGCATTTTGAAATTCTTCAAATATACTGAAAAATTGCAGACATATATATTGTATGCACTCAAGCTGTAGAGTAATGCCAAAGTAATCGCATTTGTATACATTATTGCTTGTTTGGTATATGAGAATTACACATGAAATGGTTTCTTAAATACAGAAAAAAGATTCGAGACCATTCCATCACAGAATAAAATATTTATGAACATACCAGCGGGCAGCTAAAGTCTATAAAGTATCTAAAAAATTGAAATCTTAGTTCTTTAGGAATAGTTTCTTACTTTAAGCAGAAGATAAGTGTCCCGAAAAACCGAAAAAATGAATTGGGGCTTCTGAAAGAGTTGCTGTCCGTGAACTGGAGTGAAAAATAGTTCATGTGACTTTATTATTTAAAGTTGAAGGCCGAATTCAGGGAACGCCGTGTGCGGGCTTGTTCAAAAGTCTCTATTTCTGTTCGGGTGAGAACATCATATCATTTAGGCTTTCGAAAAAACTGTCAACAGCTTCCTGGGAAAGTTCCACTAACTCGGAAATAGGTGTAATCATGCATTCTTGTGCATGATTGTCTCCATTGACATTCTGATTCGCATTGCTGACAGAAGGTCGTACCTGTTCGATGCTGCTTTCATCTTGAACTTCACTACCCATCAATCGTAGTGGTGAAGCTTCCACGAATGCCGTCATCAGGATTGGTAGCCTTTGAGGGCAGCACAAAGCATGAACCTTGATCGGGCTCAACAATGTTTCTGCATCCATTGGCGCATCTGATCGTAGCGTCAGACAGGTGTCTAACACGCATTCTTCTCCGCATAGCAGACACCTCAATACAGGTAAAACACATCTTTGCCACATTGGTCGAAATGATAGAAACCAAGTCATGTTCAGGTCTCTAAGCCGGGGGAGTCCCAGGATTTTTGATATCCGGTCCCGGTATCCAATGGCTAGGATTGTTTCTTCCCTTGTCGCAAGAGTTTTGTCTGTGACATGGGTTGCCATAATAAGGACTAAGAATAGGATTCCTGCAATTAGTCCCAAGATCAGGGGAAGTCCGCCAAAAATCGAATGGACGAAATCTGGAAAAATACCCAGTATGGCTTTGAATGGTGTTAATGCCATCGAAAATACTGTCTTAAATACCTTTGAGACCCCATTGGTATCAGAAATATTTAAGATTTCATTCAGGATTTCCGCGAAATGTACGGGGGAATTAGTTGATAATAATGTATGTATCTCTGCAGTCGTCCTTGCGACTTGTAGATCATACGTTTCTTTTGATGACGAGAGCCTGGTAGGCGTCTGAAGAAGCACTGTTTTCATTCTGCTTAAAGTATCTATTCAAATAGAAGTAATTTTCAAATCGGGCCATGCCCTTGCCTCCCTGTCTGGGAAGGAGCTGGGGAACAATGAGCGTCCACAGCACTTGACCTTCGCAGTCGTAGTTACTAGATAAGGAGTCCCGGGCATAAGACTACAACATCTGCGGTCTACAATAAGAATGTAACTCCCATTATAGAGTCTTTGAAAGAATGGTTCTATTTCTGTTGCAGGTGCGCCTTGCTGGTGACATGAAAGGTTGTATGAATTCCCTTCACAGGCTCCATGCAAACTAATTCCGTTACACAGAAGTGTGCCACTTAGTGACATCGCACAATTGTTGCCACTAAGAAACACTTTCTGTCCTTTATTACTGACACATGCATGTGAATAGGGCAGGTTCCATGATGTTTTATTGTACCCCTTTCCCAATTTCTCATACATGCCAGCCTGTATATATTTTTGGCAGTATTGAAACCTGAAGGTTGAGATTGGAATATTTATTATCCCATGTATTATCCATTCACTGACAGGTCGTTCTGACATTGTCACTGGTAATCTTTCGAGTTTTTCAATGCTCAAGATTGTATAATCAGCACCCTTTTGTGCCATACTGATTTGTCTATCAGTAAGGTTAAAGATTTGGAATAGTGACGTTGTGTTGATTAAACGCCAAGGCACATAGCCTGAACGCAGATTTTGTAACGTCCAGCCAAGCTGTACAATAGAACGCAATTGAGACTGACCGTGTTGTAATAACAGTAAGTCTTGCGATAATATGTCGATTGCTGAAGACACAATGCTGTCCAAAGAAAAAATTCTGGAGGACAGAGTCATTAACCCATTGTCCACTACAGAAAGTGATTTTTCCAAATTAATACGGTCAATTTCCCGTATTCTCTCTGCTGTTTCAATTTGAGTAACCTTCCAGGCCTCATTGTATGCTGCATATACAGAGGCTGCTATGAAACGCTTTTGACGCTGTTTGCGTGGTCCCAAAGTGAAATCACGCAAGTCAGCACCATCAGTAAGTAAAGTTAGGTGTTGCTTAATTTCTGCCAGTGTGGAAGTTTGTAGCCACTGAAGGCATAATTTGCCCACACTGTAGGTGGTTATTATCCCTGGGTGATGTCTTTGAGGATATCTAGGGTCTGGCCTGGTCATTTTGAACCCCTGTGTTTTGTTCAGGAATCTGTCTTGACAGTTATTAGTATCTGTGGGCCAGATCAACCACTGTTTCCAATCAGGATGTGTTCTGTTTTGGTTTAATATATGGTTTACGTCTATCTCTTCATCTGTATCAGAGTTATTGCTAAACATTGTTGGCTTTGGAATAGACGGTTTATTTAAATCTTTGATTTTGGCTAGGCCAAGACAGGTGGTTTGTTGGACAGTGTCATTTAAAAATATCATTTGTTCTGGGATCATGCAGGCTCTAAACAAAGCTTCTATACCCTGTACTTGCCATTCTTTTGTACCCCAAACACTTTTCAATTCAACATTTTTGTCCCAATATTCAAAACCAAAAGTATTCATTTTTTCAAAGAATGAGTCTGAATATAACAATTTTGTGTTGGTTATCATGGTCTTGGTCCCTGTTTTGTTTGACAATTTAAAATAAAATGTTTCAGCATTACTTGTGTTAAAACCTGAAAAATATGAATATTTGTCGTAAACGGTTCTTGAGCTCCCTTTTGGAGGTGTTGCACAATGTTCCCATTGATTATAATTTAAAACATTTCTAGGTTGTGCAGATCTATGTAAAAACTGGTTACCATAGTGGTTATAGCAATACATACTATCATAATTTGTAGAACCCTGCAAATAATCATGTTTGGTAAATTTAGCAGACATTACTAAGTCAGACATCATATTATTAATGCTTTCGAAGTCCCAATCATCAGCAAATGAGTTTGGTTTTGCAAAGTCACTCAATGAGATCTTAATTTGGTGTGGATATTTCAGGATCTCGACCGGACCATAAATTTCATAGTCAGTGTTGTCCCAGGCTACCCCACCCGGTATCGGATTGGCTGTGAAGTTGGCTGAAGAAAGTTCTCTTTTCTCGACGTGTGAGGATGTGTGTGGTTTGAGGATCAAGTTGATTTTCTGACTTGCTGTGTCCATTTTAGCATATTTTCCCTCAATGAAGCGTCCCAAAGTAAGTACCATGATGAGCCAAAGTATGAGGATAAATGCACCAAAACCCACCCAAAATTCAATCCATGGAGAAATCAGATATGTTTCTTTCAGTTGTTTCAAAAGTTCCTTAGCTTTATCTTTAAAGGTTTTTGATGATGGCTGTGTCTTTGATTCACTGAAGCCTTCAGAGGAATCATCGAAGTTTATGAAGTAGCCGGATGCAGTTCTGTCAATTGTTCCAATTGGTTCAGGATTTCTGTTTCTTGCATTTTCACTTGTTACTTCATTATAGATTGGTGTGTCTCTGCTAAATGTTTTTATTTGGGTTTTCAGAGGTCTGAGTTCTATTGCATTGCTGCATAGTCCTTGTTGTTCTTCTGTAGGCGTTTCGAATGTGATGAGCCTCTTTGTTAGGACCTCTGTACTGGTAGCAAACCTTGGTGTTCTGCTACTTATTGGGAGTCCACTTGGCCTACTGTTTGTTATCGGCCACATGTTGTGGTTTTACCAGGTCGATGGATACAACTCGGTTCTCCTTTTTTCCAGCAAGTGGCGGTAGTACAACTGATCTTGTCCCGTTGACAGACAAGACAGGAACTGCTTTTCTGTAAGAAGGCCCAAATTCCTTCTTTACCGCGATCTTTTCCCTGACTAGATCCCCGACTTTTGGAATCCAGACAGGTCTTGCTGGGACAGGTGGTGGTTCTTCAGTGGTTGTTGGCTGTTGTTTCAACTTTATGTTGCTCAGGTCTTTTCTTGTTTTGTTTAAGTCCTGCAAAATAGCCAAACGGTCTTTGATATCAAAGGTTTTTTCTTTCACCACTGAAGTCTGACTATCAATGTCAGAGATCATCATCCTAGTTCCAAATAATAATTCGTACGCACTGAATCCCTTCAGAGAATTTCTTGGCAAGTTATTGAGACTACGTTGGACACTTATTAGATGTTTGACCCACCCAGCTCCCGAACCTAATACCTTCGCCGTTATAGATTGCTTTATGTCACGGTTTTTTCTTTCAACAATTCCGTTCCCCTCAGGGTGAAATGGACAAGAGTACCGCAATTGCACGCCCATGCTGACCATGGCCTCCTTATAAGCCCGAGAGCTAAAAGCAGGACCATTGTCCGAATGCAGCATGCCAATTGCGTATGTGCCGATAAAGACTCGCAAATCTTTTATAACAGTTCTGGCGTCAGCCGTTCGCTTGGGCCACATCCATATGAATCTCGTGCACGAATCCACTGCGACCAAGATATATTTATAGTTACCATCCCTTTGTAAGGGACCGCAGTGGTCTAGGTAAACACATGCTAATGGTTTATCCGAGATTAGAAGGGGCGTCTGAGCTGGACGTCTCACCGTTGATACTTTCATTCTTTGACATATTTCACATTCTAGAACATAGTTCCTTGTTTGTCTTCTCATTTGTGGCCACCAGTATCTCTGTTTTAATAATGATACTGTGGCTGAGACGCCAGCATGTATAGAAGCAAGCCCTTCGTGTGCCGCTATTATTAGTCCTAATCTATGTTCCATGTTTGGAATTGCCCTATCCCCCACTCCAGGGATTCGAGCAAAAGGAACATTGTTTGCATCAGTTATGTATGAGTATTTTACTGGAAAGCCTTTAGGGAGTGGTTCTATCGAATCCTTTTCTGAAGCGCTGACAGCTTGTAATATTTCGCTGTCTATTTTCGTTTTTGACCGGGTGACGGCAGCTACGGAAGCCGTTTGCACAGCTGCCTTCGCGGCCTCATCAGCCAATGAATTCCCTGCAACGTGAACGCCATCACGTTGATGACTCAGTGTATGTATCACGTGAGTCTTTGGTAGTTCTTTTTGTAAAAGAACTACTTGTTCCCAGAGCATTTTATGCTTGATTGTGCCACCTTTCGCATCCTTGAAACCATTCTGAAGCCAGATCTGCAAGTATTCATTGTAAGATTGAACGCAATAATACGAATCGCACACTATGAGTGTGGGGAATTCTCGATCGGTATTTTCAAGCGCCATCTTGAACGCCAGTAGTTCAGCTCGCTGAGCTGTACAATCTCCTAAAGATTGTGTTTTAGTGATTGCTGGTTTAAATTTTCCTTCGTGCCAGCGACCTTTAACGATCGCGCACGCAGCACTGTAAGCTTGCTTACCCCCCACTGCGGGTTGTGCTGATCCGTCTGTATATATTATACAGCCGTAGTGGTCTAGAGGCAGAATTTCGGTCGGCGGAGGACATTCAAATTCATATTGGAGAAATTCTTGTGTTTTTAAGTAAGGATCAAATTCGTACGCCACGTCTGTTGCAGCAAGAGAATTAGCCCATTGTATCCATCTCGGATGGAGTGCTTTAGCATTTGGAATGCTTGCCTTTGTTACCGCCTCTAAGGCTGGTATTGGTGTCACGATTATTATTCGTTTACCTTGTGCCTGGGCTCGTTCTTTTGCTATAGCTGTCTGTGTTGCCGTAAGAATTTTTTCCGTTGGGCTAAATTTCATTTCAGCCTTAGTGTACAAGTGTGATTTGAATGCAATTGGTACCTTTTCTCCCTCATTAGAGGTCAGGTATGTGAATCCACACCTCCCTGGGATGACTCGAATCACAAGATTGCGTGTGTTATCACGTGTTTCTAATTTTGTTTTAATTAGCATGTCTGTTTGTAAGGATCTCAAAATTTCTGTGTGTATTTGAGTCCAATTGGATCTTTTAAAATCTGGTTTAATTAGATCATAAAGGGGTTTGACCCTTTCTGCGTAATTTGCAACGTATGTTCTTCCGAAATTTAGGAAGCCTAGAATCGACTGTAAGTTTTTTAGTGTTCTAGGTGCTTGGAGTACGGCACATTTCTCTAGGAAATTGTCAGCCAGGCTTTTGCCTTCACTTGATAACTCATATCCTAAGAATAGGACTGTCAGATGGGCAATTCTGGATTTTTATAATTGAATTTGTAACCCTCTGCAGCGAACCCAAGTATTATGGTGTTCACTCTTTTCAAGTGAGTCTCCAAGTCATCATCTGTTAAGTAAATGTCATCGACATAAGATAATGCTTCATCATCATATAGATGAAGTAATTCTGTTACTCTCGCTGAGAATACCCCCGGGCTGTTCTTGTACCCCTGGGCTAACCGACAGAATTGTTTTTGAGTGCCATTTACTGAGAATGCAGTTAAATATCTGCTCTCTGGTGCTATGTTTTGACAAAAGAATCCATTGGAGATGTCTAAGGTTGTTTTGTATTTTTTGCGCACTATGTTATTCATTAGTGCAGCACTGTGTGAGTTTTGCACTGCAAAAGTTTTGCAACATGTGTTAAGGTGTCGGTAATCCAAAACTAGACGATAAGAATTGTCTGGTTTGGAGACCGGAAACAAAGGGTTGTTCATTTGTGAGGTGCAAGTTTCAATCACCCCCTGGTATTCTAGCTGATCTAGTATTTCATTTACCTGTTTTTTAGCTTCTTGCTTAATTGGGTACTGCCTTTGTGCAGTAGGTTGTGATTTTAACTGGATTTTGTGATGAGGGGAGTCCTCATCCCATCCTACATGATTTTTATATAAAGCAGGTGCTAGAGCCACTGCCCACTTTCTGGCAAGTGTGTATTTTTTATGAATTGGAATTTGATTTGAGAAGGCAGGCATAATTACTTCTTCGCCATGAGGGCACTCCCTGACAAACTCTGGTGGCCAGTCTTTTTCAGCTAGAAGGATGTCATAACCCTTGGAGAGGTTATCCCAAAATAGTCCCCTTATTTTCCTAGTCTTATCTCCCTCTATACGTAATGTTATCTCGTATATCTTGTGAGGTTTGCTAACCCTGGTGTCTGCAGTTTCCACTTGAAGATATTCATTCGTGTCCACTGTCTCCAGATGATTCATAAGGACTTTGCGAGCTATGCTCACTTCTGCTGCGCTGTCTAGCATTGTCTGAGCCCACTCTCCGTTTTTCAGTTGTGTCCTCAGTATTCTCGGCATTGTTAACTACCTTGATACTGGCTACCTTCTTTTTTGGAAATTGTAATTTCTTTTTTAGTTGAGCAGGTTCCTTGTCTTTGGACTTGGCGTGCTCTTCTCTTTGTTCTGATCGTCCTCTTCTTTCCGATTTCTGCGAGGAAGTCTGAAAAGATTGAGAGGGACGTGTATCAATGTCTTGATATCTATCAGGCTTTTTTATATTATCCCTATTTCTAAGGTTATATCTTTTCCCAGAGGGGTCACTCTGGGGTGACCTGTGTCTTTGGTTCGGAGATTTCTCTCTTCACCTAGGAGACCTTCCTCTGGACTGGAATTTCTTTTCTTTAGGATTGGATTGTTTGTTTCCATCCCAGTTCTTTTTTGGTGAATTATTATTAAAAAATATTTTTTCTGGACTTTCAGTCAGTTGCGGTTTTACTGGTATTCCACCTAAACTATCTCTACCTAGTTCCTCATAGGATTTTTCTATGATTCTGGCAATTTCAGCTGGTTGGTCTGCTATATCTGTCTCTTTTAACCTCTGGCGGATCGCCACGTTTGCTGCTTCACCTTTTATGTTGGCTAATAATATAGCCGAGACCTGTTTGAAGTCTTTCAGTAATTTCATACCAAGAGTTAAAGCAGGTTCTGGACCGTATTCGTCTTGAATTTGTTTTAGCACATCTGGTATCACCGAAATGGATGGAACACCGTGCGTTTTTGTGTAGATGGAAGCAAAGACTGTACCCCAAGTGTCACAGTCCTCTATGTGTGGTGCGATTCCCATTGGGAGACAGATAGTCAGAATCCTGTGTTTTTCTAGCGGGGTGGTGTCAGGAAACACCGCCTCTATTTGGGTAATTTTCTGTGCCAACCAGAATGGTATTTGTTCCCGTTTAGCCGGTACTTTACCTAGGCAGGATTGGATGTTCTGTGGTGTAATTTTATTTGTGTTCCCCTGGTGAGGGGTCAGCTGTGGAAGTTTAATCGCTGGCTGAATTGTTGAAGTCCGCATCACATACTGAACTAATTGTCTATGAATTTTTATTAATTGTTTTAGCTGTGTTAAAAGGTTTGGTGCAGACATCCCATCGATGTCTGGATGTGGTGTGTATCCGGCTAGGACCGGCCACGTTGCTCCTGGTCTACCTAAAGGACCGAGCCTGGTGATGTGATTATTATGTTTTAGGGCGCCATCAAATAAGAGCAAATGCTCTTGGAATTTGAGTGGTACTTCCACCTCCTCGAAAGGAGTGTACTCATTAGGAGGTTCCTCTATTTTGTAATAGTGGAAGTACTTTGTTACAGCATTTGCTGCTGGAAAATGTATCCATGAATAGTATACCTCTGTCTGCCGATATTCGTGTGCCTCAATTACGAATATGACTGTGCCACCTCTAGGTGTCAGTCCATTTTCTATAAGTTTTAAAGTTATAGATCTCCTTTTGATGACCGGGATGAGTATTTTATCCTCATCTGCTGCCTGCATAGTAGCGTCAGCTGCTGCGAGTTCAGTTGCTAATCTAACTGCCTCTCTTTCTTCATCACTGTCTGCCATTTTACCAACAGGATGGCTATTTTGTTTGTTTGCAGATCAGGTTTCTTATGGAAACAAAGATTAGATGCACAATATTTTGGAACTGTTTATCCTTCAACGTTGACTTATACCAAGAACCATACATAGGAGTTCCCTCCTGCGAGGTCTGGCGGATATAACCTTTCACCCACTCCAGACGTCTTTGGAGTATTATGGGAAAAGAGGTCTGAGTGAGAAAGCACGACTGAGTTACTCTAAATGTCTTACGTTAGTTTTATCGCCCTTTCCAAACGCGTTGGGCGCCATGTAGTGTAGTTCCTATCTTCCCAATAGGCTCTGCGCATTGGAATAATACCTACAGCAGTAAAGGCCTAGGCCAGACGTTAACTAGGTCTACTACTGTCGATACTAGACTTAAAGTTTTGGGTTTGCCAGCTTAGCTCAGAGTTCACTAGAAACTTTCTCGAATGTTCAAGGAGGACTTAACTTCCCTGATTAGACAAGAAGGGATTTAGTTTCTGACAACCATAGAACATGACAACTTTGCTCTCCCCTAATCAAGAGTCAATCTCGAGAGTCGTGTAAACAAAAGGCAAATTATTTTACTCAGTCAGTACGTGCATTCTTAGTCTCATCAGAATGTAGAGAAAAGGAAGAGACGGGCGTGTTCAATAAAAAGGTGTTATTTATTGATCAGTCTCTTTTCTCATACAAGAGAAATGGATCGATATTATTGCAATACTTATAGTTAAGTAAAGTGCATACATTAAGAGCAGCAGTATAAAATAATACTGTAAAAACATTGATATGGTTTCTAAGCCATAAGATGTTTAAAATGAATAAAATATATTACATACACATATACATTTGACTAAACGTACTCAACTGGTGTTTCTAGATACGCCTACCCCGTGTACCTGACCTAAGTCTAATACGAGGGCGGGAATAGATAGTTACAGTTTAAGTTAAGTTTGTTTTTGCCAAGTGAATAACTAAATAATTCTCTGTGAGGGGTTATTCAGTTCTGTACCTGGAAGTTAGGATGAATGAGGAATGGTATCTCTCTCTCTGGTCTCGATATTCCAGGCTGCCTGCGAGGGCTACCCGGAAACGCCGGTGCTGGATTCTCGGCAGGAGAAAGCAGCTTCTCTCAGCGCGTCAGGAAGGCGGGGCTGCTGCCAGCGGGGTCTGCTCTGCTCTTGGCTTCGGCAAGTATGGCTGCTCCGTCTCGTCACCACGCGTGTGTTTGCATATGGCAAGATCGGTAATATTTATACCTTTAAGGTGCCGAGATTGACGTAAGGATGGACATAGATACGTCAATAAAGATGTCATACGATTTGCTCGTTAGCACATTCTTTTACTAAAGTTCTCGGTGAAATCAAAACAATGGCCGCAGGGTTTTGCCCAGGTTGTCATAGGTTTGATTTGTTATGAGAACTCCGTATGCCTTATCAGGGGCTGGAGGAATATCGCTTGTCTAATTAGATCGCAAGCGTTATGACCTAATCAGATAACACGTTCCTGTGCCGTAGTGTGACTGCGTCAGATAACGGTATCTGCATCATGGGGGTTTTCTGCCTCATGGGCTGACTGCTAGTTAACTTGTTGGTTTGTTTAACTAGAATAGGGTCAGGAATAGGGGGATCGATTCAGAACCTATAGGAATACATGACAGGTTGACTAGAAATCTTTCTGATGTTAATTGCTGTATTTTGGTTATAAACGGGTACTGATGGGGTGAAATCTTTCCTCAGTGTTACTGTGTGTAAAAAATGTCAAAATAATGAAGCAATGCTATCCCAAAATACGCCGCCGTAATTTGGTGCTCACCTGCCTCATAATTCTAGTAGCCCTGCCTACAGGTTTAGACATTTTTGTCAGGAGGGGGTCCTTGCGCCTCAAAATGTTGGCCGGTGGGGTCACGGCATCCAAAAGTTTGAAGACCTCTGCTCTACTCTGACACATGTCCCCTGCTGATATATGTGTAAGGTAGTGCTTTGACACAGTCTAAGCTGTTAATTGAGGCTTCATTCCCAGTGATTGCTGAGTATAGTTCTGTTTTATGACATACTTTACAGTTTCTTTCGATATCTCTCCTTTTGATGAATGATGGTAGTAGTAGATTGCAAGGAATTCATATGTTCACTAAGAACTTTCTCTAAAGTGATGACTCAGTGTCGTAGACATTTATAACAGACTGACCTCTCTGCTCACAACTTTCTCCATGATGAAGAATCATTATACTAATGGTTTGTGTCACAGTGGCCTGTCCGCTAAGACCTCTCTACTGGTTGCATGTTGTAGTGGTTTATGTAAATCAGACATTTGCACTAAAACTTCTTTCCAGGTTCACAAATGGTGTTGTTGTCGTTTACAAAAGTCTAACCTATAGGGAAAGATGTTTTACTTTGGCCATCAGTGTTAAGAGCAGTGGTTCAGAAGAGCCACGGTTATCCGCTGAGAACTGTCTCTTAGGTGATAAGTGAGTGTAGTAGTTGATAAGGTTACTGTGAGCCCTGTGCTGTACGTCTCTCACCTGTGTCTTCTTATTTAAAAAACATCTAAATGGCACTTAATGAAGTATACTGAAGTTTACTTTGCTGGATGACGTCATCAGTGATGTAATTTAAGATGTCATCAGTGATGTCATCAATGATGTCACTGACTATGTCATAGGTGATGTAATATGTGAGGTCATGAGCAGTGCAATGCAGGTGCGTAGGTTATAGTTAGCTCAGGTAACTATAAATGCTGAATTTCTATAGTTTTGTGTGTGTAAAATCCGAACCTATCTATAACGTCTGGGTCCCTTTGTTTTTTCCAGCATATATATATATATATATATATATATATATATATATATATATATATATCCACAACAAACTCCTCCAGACGAAAGAGCAGAGGCCACGCAGGGGATTCTTAGAAAGAACCTTTATTGGATATAAGGCATAATGCATTTCAGTCTTCGTCAGATGCCATAATGTTCAGGAGGATTTTTTAACCCATGCTTTAAATGTCCTGCCGCTTTCCCATTGGCGGGAACCCACTCCGCCCAAATCAAGTGTCCGCTCATCACCCGCAGTTCATCGGAACTGCAAGTCCCAGAGTTCTCTTGTTCCCAGGTAGGCGATGCGTGGGGATTTCTAATGTTGTGCCCATGTCGGCTGGCAGGTGCAGGGCAATCCGCGGTGTTGTCAAATGGCAATTTCCTGCTTGTAATAAATCCCTGGGCTTCCTTGGGTCCCCAACCATTTAAGCCCCGAGATCCAAGACTCCACCGGGCAGGGGCAGGAGTGACAATGCATCCCGCCCTCCTTGAAGTCACAAACTCCCCAGCAGCCGCCCTTGCTTTGCTTGGACTAGGAGGCGGGCCTGGGCCTTTCCAATACCTTGGATGAAGAGGAGAAACACACCAGAGCAGGAACCAGTGAAACCTGGGCCAACTTGTAGAACGGGGGCCTCTGTACAGCGTCCCTGGCTGACGCGTATGATATCCACAACAAACTCCTCCAGACAAAAGAGCAGAGGCCACACAGGGAATTCTTAGGAAGCACCTTAATTGGATATAAAGCAAAATGCATTTCGGCCTGGTCGGCCTTCGTCAGATGCCATAATGTTCAGGAGGCTTTTTTCACCCGAGCATTAAATGTCCTGCCGCTTTCCCATTGGCGGGAACCCACTCCGCCCCAATCAAGTGTCCGCTCACCACCCGCAGTTCATTGGCACTGCAAGTCCCGGAGTTTTCTTGTGCCCAGGTAGGTGCTGCTTGGGGATTTCTTGTGCTGTGCCATTGTGGGCTGGCAGGGTGCAGGGCAATCTGCGGTTTTGGCAAATGCCAATTTCCTGCTTGTAATAAATCCCAGGGCTTCCTCGGGTGCCCAACCGTACCAGCCCCCAGATCCAAGACTCCACCGGGCATATATATATATATATTTATATACATATATACATATATATATATCAAGCTCCAAAATCCCCTTCTTGTCAAAGGAAAAGAATGGCACTCACGAGGTTTCGTTGGCTCAGCAGCAGTTTATTTGGACAAATAAACTGCTGCAGAGCCAACGAAACCTCATGAGTGCCATTCTTTTCCTTTGACAAGAAGGGGATTTTGGAGCTTGATATTGACAACGGCACGCCACCGTGTACTGGCACCCGACCACGAAGTGTCCCGCTGATGGCGAAGGAGGGAGTAGGATATATATATATATATATATATATATATATATACTAGCAGCCCGTCCCGACGTTGTCCGGGTATGAAATAGAATGTATGTAATGTGTGTATTCGGATACGGTCATTCGCCTGTTCCCCCGCTTGAGGCCCAGCTGCAGCCCTGGTTGATGTTAGCAGGCGCGTGTCCCCCCGCTTGAGGCCCAGCTGGAGCCCTGGTTCATGTTAGCAGGCGCATGTAATTAGTGTAGTGATCCGCCGCCTGAGCCCGGCTACAGACCTGGCTGATGTTAGCAGGCGCGTGTAATTTGGTTTAATGTGATAGTTCAGTAACAGCACGCATGAGAGGCTGCAGTAATTGTCCCCGCAGACACGCTCAGTCGCGTGTGCCCCCGCTTGAGGGCCAGCGGCGACCGTCTAACAATTAGAATTGTGTGAGTCTTGAATGATTGTTTCCCGCTGTTCTTATTTTTTTATGACCCACACCGACGCTCTTCGGCTCAAGTGCTTTTTAGACGCACCCAGGCCAAGCCACACACTGCGTTCGGCCCTTTCAGACGCACCCAGGCCAAGGCACACACTGCATTCGGCACCCCCAGTATGTGTGAGACAACGGGCAGTCCCCCAAAGGAGTCCTGCGAATGGTTACTTACCACGCTTCGAGGTGAACGCCTTTGTGACACCCCCAGCACACGGCCACAGCAGACGATCTGATTAACGTACGACCCAGATGGCATGAAGTGCAGGACGTAGCACATGCCCCCAACATTTGTCACGCCCCCAGCGTGCCCCTTAATGCGGCGCAATTGCGTAGTTGGCGCTTATGGCATGAAGGACGGACACACGCCCACAGCGCGGACACACGCCCACAGCGTTTGTCACGGCCCCAGCGTGTCACGCCCCCAGCATGCCCCTTGATGCAGCGCAATTACGACTCACATGGCATGAAGGGCGGACCGTACCACACACCCCAGAATTTGTCACGCCCCCAGCACACGCCCACAGCAGAACGCAGACACGCCCACAAGGGACTACTTTGCTGGCACGGTTCTTTTACCTTTTAAATGTATATGGTGGCCGTCTGCATAGCCTATGTCCTTCTGCTGCAACTGCCCTTTCCAATGCTGTATTGGGTGTTGTGATTGGTGCTGTGGTTACTGAGATTACCCGCCTCAAAGGTTTGGGCTCTCTCTTTATAATATTAGTATGGATATATATAATGCTATAATGCATATACCTCCAAAAAGAAGCATGCACGGACTCCAGCAAGGTGCGATAGTTGATTTATTTGTTTGTTCCCTTAAAACATAAAACGGCCACTGCCTCGTCCATGATGCGTTTCGACTACCAACACGCGGTCTTGATCACATAAACGCACTGCATAAACTAGTAACCTTTTAAAGCATCATACACCATGTGTGCTCCCTATTGCTGGACATAGTCAACAGACTATACTGAGTAGTTGATATAAAACACGAACTTATACATATTTTAAATAAAGATATGTATAGAAAACACATTCATATTTTTGATTAAATTCATTATTACTAAACATGGTCATGTTATTAAATTGAATTTCTTTTTGCCTCAAAAAATAGCATTGTTGGTTATAACATATTGCTGAGCATTCTACCATTGCCAATTTAAACAAATACCACTAACTATTATGTTGCCATAGTGTTGTCTAATATTTGTCATAAATTATGATATAGCCTTCAATTTCTTACTTTATGACCACATCCATTTAATTATACATATAGCAGTTCATCATTATTGCAGACATAAATGGTGTAGTTTGTGGTCATCTGTTATGTTGGATCACATATTATTATAGTAGAATACCTGTTATAAAATGTTAAACCACACGGGCACTCAAGCACATAAACAGCGTACTCGGTTCTGCATGTATAGTGACCTCTGATGTTAACTGTTTTTTCCAGAAAGGCTGGTGTATATCTAGTCATATTAACACCAAATGTACATGCTCTGCACAAACTACAATTGTTTAAATCCATTCTTGAGGGACAGCCAATTTGAGCTCGAACTCACTTCCGGGCTGCTGCTGACCAAAGAATTGTGCAAGGAGGGAGCTCGTCTGAATGTAAGTATGGGTTTATCAGGGAGGATTTGGCCCAATGTGATATCTGTCAAAACAATGGGCCATTGTTTATTGATGATGGATCTTATTTGCCTGTCTTGTTTGCAAAACGTTGTGATAAGCCTAATGCCATCCGGTTTGTCTGGTTTTGTATATTCCCTCACATGACTGTGTTTGATATTGCTAGAAGCCTTGAAAAGAATAGATTCCCTAGTTTTGCCATTGGCTTTCATCTTAGCTTGATTCAAACTGTTTGAATCATAGCCTCTTTCTAAAAATCTGTCAGTAGCCTCATTTTGTCATATTGCCAAATCAATTTCCGAGATACAGATTTTCCGAATTCGGAGGTATTCTCCATATGGGATCCTGCGGATGAGATGTCTAGGATAAGAACTCTTGGCATGGAGAATTGAATTCTCTGCCGTTGTTTTTATATGAAGCTTAGATTCCACTCAACCTTCACTGAGCTATATTAGCACATCCAAAAACTCAGGCGGATATGTACAAGCCCCATCGCCACCACAGCGTCACTTTTATCAACGTTGTGGTGGCGATACGGGCAGCGCCTTATTTACAAGGCAGCATTAAGCCACTTGACGTGGCTTAACCCTGCCTTGTAAATAAGGCCCCCTTTCACGCTATGGTTAGTGTGAAAGGTTTTTGACGCTGGCCCCTATGTACAAGGGTGGCATACACAGGAGGCAGTACCTAAATTTAGACCAGGAAAAAACCTGGTCTTAAGTTTTCTTTTTCCATGTGTGCAGGCTTGTACTCCACACATGAAAAAAGCAAAATGCTCTGTATTGTTTATGTACAGGAAGGTGGCACTTCCTGTACATAAACAATCTAATAACAATCCATTTTGTGACTTTCATGTGTGGTGCATGG